>NC_067249.2:260549694-261174694 GCF_019359855.2 Lolium perenne
GAGCGTCGACAGAAAGTGAAAGCGTCGTGGGCTAGCTCTGTCGGCGAGAGAGGGCCGAAATTCCCTCCAAAAATACTTTTCTTTCTCTCCCCCCCCCCCTCCCACTTCTCCCCATTTCCCCACCCCGCGCGCCGTCGCCACCTCCCATAATGATGGCGCGTTGCCGATGAAGCAGCCGAAGAAGTGGGGGCAGACGAAGGAGAGCCCGTCAGACTAGACCAACACCTAGTGGATGGTGGACATTAGTCGACGGTCGACTATCTTGTCCAACCGGCCCGACAATGACAACATGGCGAAGGTGTAGGTGAAGAAGGATGCGATAGCGAGTGAGGAGAAGGCCGATGCGCGGTCATTGACAATGATGAGGAAGCAAGAAGAGATGACTGGCCTCCTCAAAGTCATCGTTGTGGCGAAGAAGCGGGAGCGGGACTTGGCCCTTCTAATGGACGATACTAGCACCATGGATGTCGACACACGGGAGTGGTACAACGAGCAGCACGCCATGATCTTCCAGGAGAGGTCAGCAACAGCTACACCAGCGACAAACGTACTCCAACGGCGGCGCACACTACTACACCGGCAAGGAACTCCACACCAACGATGACGAGCTCTACAACCGCGCCGACAGAGGAGATGACTTCCACCGCGGCCGATCGCACGGTCAGCATTCAATTTTTCTGTAATATTTGCTGAACCAATGGCTTTTTTTGTTTGGTTCGCCGAGACTACAGAGAACGATTTGGGGCGAGCAGGTCTAAACCTGCCGTGTTTTGTATGCTGATCTATCTGCGCCGATAGTGACGGGAATTTAGGGGGGGGGGGAGCCCCTCGGACGGTGAATGGGGGGCTCGACATTACGAAATGGACGACGAGAGGGGAGGTCCTAGCCGTCCTGCCATTGAGCACGAACAGGACAACCGACACACTCACGTCGTGCAAGATTAGGCTGTGGTCTTCACATATCGCGGCTGTGTTGTTGTAACGAATCCAACCGCTTTAAATACAAGGGCAGCCAAACGTAGCACTGTTTAAATGCAATGAACAGAGGACCATACTGGATACTGCTCGATTACCCATGCCTATCGATGTAGTTTATACCAATTTTGTTCCATTTGTATCACTCTTCCGAGCTTAATTTCCGTTGCAAATGTGAACTGAACCTAGAAAGAAAAGGGCGTACACATTAAAATATCAGTTTTCCTAATTTTCAGTTAACTGTAAATTAGCTTAAATCTGAGTCGACCGACTCCTAGATCATAAGGTTGCACAATGATTCATGCTAGCATGGGGCCGTGCTTCAGTGTCCCGCCCTCAAAATAAAAGTTGAAGGGGTAAATGTGTGTTTGGTTCGTGACCAAAAAATATGGATGATCCCATCCCAAGAGCTGAATATTTCTTAGAAAAGTTGGACTAGATGGTCCGCCAATTTCATGACTAATCTCACCAACCGCCACGATCGCGCATGAGAGTCCATGGCCGTCGACACGACTCCGGCACCCGTCATCATCGTCTGTGTGGCTCCACAGCTCGGCGACGGCCACCGCGTCACGGCGAGCGGCGGGCTTTCTTTTCTGCATGGCTCTCCAGCTTGGCATCGGCGGCCTCCATGATGCGGTGAGCGGTGGGCTTGATTTTCAACGTGGCTCCCCAGCTCGGCGTCGGCAGCCTCCATGGCGTGGCGAGCAACGAGCTTGCTACGTCTGCGCGGCACCTAGTCGATAGCGACATCCTCGCAAAATACGTGTGGGTGGTGACCTTACTAAGCCCGGGCAGGCGGCAGCCCCGCTAGGTCCGGCCTCCGCCACAAAGGGAAAACGATCCGTTAATTACATATTAACCGTTGTGTTAATGGCATATTTATCCTTTTCTATCAAGCGTTAATAAAACATATTTTCATCCCATCCCATCCCATCCCATCCCGTACATATTTGTGCAGGAACCAAACACACACGTTAAGTTAATCAACGAAGGGGTATCAGAAGATCCTAGCCGTCCAAACAGACCAAAGTTTAGAAGGGGGGGACACCGGAGCAAAAGCCGCTAGCATGAGGGGTTGCAACTGGTTGCACATGGCGATTGCAATCGAGGGAGAAAACGCATTGACCATTGATTCTTCATGTTTCGAGCTAGTCATAAGTTGTAACTGACGAAATCGTCCCAAACTGTTGGCTTAGTTCAGGATGCATGCGTCATAAGTTGCAGCATGTGTTGTAATTCAAATTCGACGACATATTTGCCTGAGTGAGAATTTGTTTACTTATCTAAAAATTAGTCACGCGCGCCCTCAATAAATATCTAAAACATCCTTATAATAGAGGGAGTAGACATGAGAATTTGAATCTGAACTCGTATCCATGCATGCATGATGCATGATTCAGTATTATGACTCACACACACCCGTACATACACGACACGTACGTACACATGAACATCACCTCACTCACAACTTACAATATCGATCTGCTAGCTGAACACGTAGTACAAACTAGCTACAACCTTTAAGCTGGCACTATATAAATTACAGGAAAAAAAGACTGCTAATAATACATACTCGTGCGTGTTTGGATGAACACACTACGTACTTTCTTGGTGACAAAATCAAGGCTATATATGAAAGCATGAAGCAAACACTCAAGGCTAATAATCGATCGAGCAGGTGAGAGATGGTCTCAGGATCAGTCGTGGAGGTGGCGGTCGAGCTTGATGATGGTTGAGAGGTTCATCGGGGAGATGTAGTCGGTGGTGCCAGAGACATACTGCTGCGCGATGAGCCTGTTGGCGCGCTCCGTGGGGTGGAAGGCGTCCCAGAACACGAACTGGTCCCTGTCGGCGCACAAGCTCGACACCATGGTACAGATCCCGATCCCGTTGTAGGGTCCCTGCCCGCAGCAAGCCACGCTGGCCGTGACGAAGCCGTGCGCGCGCGGGTCGTCGATGAAGTCGGCGTGCATCCGCCTGGTGTTCACCCCGACGTACACCGGCCCGTTCCCTCCGGCGCCGTTGCCGACCTCGGCGTTGAGCTCGGCGAGCATGGCCTCCAGCTGCGGGTTGTAGGCCTCCGACGCGCGCTGCAGCTCCGGGTCGCAGCGGCCGTCGAGGCTGTGGAGGGCCAGCTCGGCGGGCACGCAGCCGATGGGGCCGACACCGGTGACGAGGATGCGGCGCGCGCCCAGGCCGTGGATGCGGCGGAGCACCTGCTTGTACTCGGACAGGATGTACTTGATGTAGTCGGGGAGGGAGAACTCCCGGGAGCGCACGGAGTAGGGGATAAGGTAGTAGTTGTTCACGAAGTCGTTGCCGCCCAGGGTGATGAGCGTCAGAGCGCCGGCCACGACGCGCGCCGCCTGGTCGGGGCCGATGAGCTTGGCCAGTCGGTGCTGGTACTGCTCGAAGTAGGTCAGCTGCTTCGAGATACGGATGATGTTCGCCTGCATGCGCGCAAGAATGATCGTTGGTTAGACAATACTACTCTACTACGTACCTTGTTAACTGTTAGTGAAATCATTAACGTATCGTACGAATTGGATGCCGGTGTCGTTGAGGATCCCGATGCCGGCGGAGGCGAAGTTGGCGCCGACCAGCAGCTTGTCGCCGTCCAGCTCCGGGCTAAGGTACGGCAGCACCGGCTCAGACCCCAGGGACTCGCCTGCATGCAACACATTTCAATCAGTTAAGGTTAACGATCAAGTGCATTCAAGAAGCAACGAAAAGCTTGGCAATGGCGACGCCACTCAACTGATAAGGTCGGGCACGTTCTTGCCGTTGGAGAAGCGCCCGGTGGCGCGGTGATCGGGAGTGTCGATGCCGTACGGCCACGAGTCGGCGCGCGCCGTCGTGACCAGGTAGTTGTTGTTGCCGTTATCCACCAGCGAGTCGCCGAACACGAAGAAGGCGCGGGCGGCGCGCGCCGCCGGCACCGCCTGCAGCAGCACCAGCGCGCACACCACCACGGGGAGCCAGGAGGAAGACGCCATTACAGGTAAGGTATGTGAGTGTGTACCTAAGTGTGTCTCTGAACTACACTCCAGTGCACTGCACACTACACTGAGCTTGTTTGTTTAATGGGTGCTTTGCAACGTCGCGCTCGGACGCCATTTATAGTGGTGCCGGTGACCATCCCTCGCTAGATCACGTCGTCGTCGCCGGAATTTACTCCATTGTGGCCCGTCCGGTGCGCGGGTTGGTACACTGCGCTGCGCTGCAGGCTCGTCACAGTCCTTGCGCGTGGACCTTCAATTCTCTTGTAATTACGTCGTGTAGTTGTAGGTGGTTCTTTGCCGGTTTTGAGCTTTGGCTGGGATAGGCATCAGATGTGCGTTGGATTTTTGCAGCAGCCTCACTTCGGCTGCAGTCTGTCAGTCAGTCAGTTAGTCAGTCTATCAGTCACATGAATGATGGTATGGGCTCCGACTGATTCAGAAAACTGAGGATAGAATTAACTTCTTACTATTAGGGTTTGTCAGAATCTTCTCTGTAAGATCATCTACAGTTCTTACTGAGATTGGAACAATTGATTACTTAGAAAGCTAGAAGGAGGATAGCTGAACGTTCAGAGCACATTCAGCGATGTTCAAGCGTGAAGCATGTAGAACAACTTCAGTACTGCAGAGGTGAACTAAATTTGGTGTTCAAAATAGATCCATCTTAATATCTGTCCAACACATGGATCCTGGTACAACTAGTAGTCTAGTACTCCTCATCAATTCGAAGAGAAAGATAAAAAAATGGAAAACAACGTTTCAGGGGGGAAGAAAATGCAAAAGAGCTTCTGGAATTTCAGACAGATTACTCGATCTGGAGTTGCTGAAAAACATCGCTTTGCAAGATGATCATGAACCCAATCTATACAGCTCGTGCTTCACAGTGAAGGCAACTCGTTATTCAAGAGGGCAGTTGGATCTATCATCTACCCGATGATGCCTTGATTTAGATGAGATGTAGTAGCTGTAAGAGCATCCCCACTCGTTGGCGCTCCCCACGCCCAAATCCGGCTAAATTTTCGTCCGGATTGGAGGAAGATTTGGCGTGGGCAGGAGTAGTTTCCCAGCCGCGTGCCCAGGCGAAGACGACGATGCAAATTTGAAAAACGGAAACTTGACAAACTACGGCTAAAAACGGGCGAAATTAGACTAAATTTAATGATATTCACTATATAACGGGCGAAGTTCATACATAGAGGCCGAATTCGACTATATTTCGAATTCGGCTAGGGGAATTCAACTGCTAATTTAAAAACACGGCGTTCTACATGCCGAAATGGCGGTAGAACACCGTGTAGTCGCCGCCGTCGTCGTCGGAGCCGTCGTCGTCGACCTGCGGCGGCGCGGCCTGGCTGCTGCTGCCCTGGCCGGCGTCTCCCCACCGAGGCGGGGATGGCTTGTACCATTCGTCGTCCGACGCTTCGAGGTCGACGAATGGGACGGCGACGCCAGATGGAGGTGTCGCAGGCCGGCGGTAGCGAGCGACGTCGGCGGCGGCGGTTGGAGTGGCGGCGCGGGCGGCGAGTTGCCGCGCGGCGGCCAGGTCCATCGCCTCGCCGTCGCTGCTCCGCCTCCTGGCGCTCCCAGTCGCGCCTCGACCACTCCAGGGCGGCGTCCTCGGGGAGGGCGTTGTCGGTGGGCACCAGGTCCTTGAGCGACCTGGCGATCGCCTCCGCAACGGCAGCCTCCTCCGCGCGCTTCGCCTCCTCCTCGGCGAGCCTGTTCGCGGCGGCGTTGGTGGCGGCAGCGCCGTCCTCCTTCTTCGCCGACTTCCTCTTCCGCCCACGCTGCGTGGAAGAGGGTTGGTCGCGGATGACGAGGGCGCCGCTGCGCCCTCTGGTCGGCGGAGGGGACGATGGCTCCTTCTTGACGCGCGCCGGCGCCGGCGTCGACGGAGACGTCGCCTCCCTTTTCACCGGCGCCAAGGACCGCCTCGGCGCCGATCCGGAAGACGACGAGCTGGCAGCCATGCGCCGTGGCTGCCAGACGTTTCCCCGGCGGCGGCTCGCCGATGCCCTCGATGCAGGGGCCATCGTCAGCACGGGGAAGTTTCCGCCCTCGATGTGCTCGAGGACGTTCTCCAGCGTCCGGCCCGGCGCGCTCCACCAACGTCGGCGTCCCGCGGCGTTGTTGCGCGCAGGCGGAGGCGGCGGGCCGTCGTAGGCCGCCAGCTCCCGCTCCCACCGCCGGAGGAAGTACGAATTCCACCGCGTGTAGTTGTCGGGGTGGTGGCGCGGGTCGGTGCGCTCCTCGTCCGTCATTGTGAGCCGCGCCTCCTCGATGGCGGCGTCGAGGGCGTCACCCCGAGGCGGTGGCGGGATTGGTACGCCGCCACGGCTAAGCCTCCACCCGCCGCCGGGAGGCCTCGTGTCCGGCGGGCAGGGGTACCCCGCCTGGTGGAGGAGGTGGCCCTCCCACTGGTGGAGCGACCGGCGGGGGAAGCCATTGGCGGCGGCGCCGTCGTCGTCGGAGAACGCCATCGTTGGAGGTGGAGGAAGAGTGGAGCATGGGAGGGAGAATGGAGGAAGAGTGGAGCAGTGGCGTCGCGGCGAGCGGAGTGGCTTTAAATAGGCGCGGCGGGCGCAGCGGGGCAGCGGCGATTAATGACGCGTGGAAGACGATGCGTGCGCGGAAGCCGATGCGACGGCATTAACTCGCCGCGTGGATGCTACGCGGCCGGCGAATGCTGACCGGCGGCAGGCTTTTACAGCGCGCGGAAGACGATGCGATGAGGACGACGATCGGTGTCTCTCGCCGACAAGTTGGGGCCACCAGACGCGCGGGAAGTTTCCTCGCCGTTTCGCGCGCTTTTGTTTCGTCCGGAGTCCCCGAGAGCTCCCCGGGGGGCCGGGGATGGCCTAGGATCGTCGGATGAATTTAGGCCCAAATCCGGACGAAATCGAGGAACCGGGGACGCGACTGGGCCGAATTTCGCCGTCCGGATGGAAAAAACATCGTTCGGGGCCTCGTCGGGGAGACGAGTGGAGATGCTCTAACCTTGCTGCCATTTAGAAGTAACAAGATCTCAATTAGCTGTTTGCATCGACAACGACCGACATGAATCTAGCTTTTACTAGCTATAGGTGTCACGGCCGGTGCGGTTCTCACAACCAATTCACAAATGTTGTGTCAACAATCTTCAAATCAGTTGCCAAATATAGTAACAACTACTCATCTGTTCGGTTCATGGTCTTCATTTTCACACCATTGAGAAGTTGAGCATCTGCACTGGTTCAGTAAGAAGTAACCACTGTACCCACCGCATATCCATCACAAAATTTCTACTCTTACCCCTCGATTAGTAAATCAAACCTGCAAGGCAAAGCACCATAAATAGAGATCAACCAACGGCAGGTACCACCTCGAATCCATCAATCGTTGAATCGCCGAACTCTATTCGACCGCCTCACCATAAAATTGCCTGTCGTCTATAGCTTTTTTTTTTTTTTCCTTTTTCGAAAAGTAAGGTAGCTAGGGTTTATGGTTCAGGAAGCTGAATTGAGCGTGGCAAATCCATTGGAAGCCGGATCTGTGTCGACAAAGCCAACCGTAGATAGCCCGTAGGGATTACTAGATCTGGACCCAGGTCACCAAATTTCCAACCTTCAACGGCGCTGCATTTATTCCAGAATTCAGGTACCACGTACTGTACTCTGATCAGCCGTAAAATCTAGGCGGCAATTAGTGAAATCTACCAAGCTACAAACAATTGAGATGGATTGATGAATCTTCTAGCTAGCTGCTGCGGTGCACTGTGGGATCAAGGCTTCCGTCCACGTGCTCTGGTGTTTTTACAGGGTGGGCCGGCTCCGATCCAAGGAGAGGAGACAGAGAAGTACTCTACCATTACGACTGACCTGGCATTGCAGCGCTCAGGGACATATGATAAGTTAATAAGCGGCCGATCGATGGATCGACCGGTGAATGATTCACCTTCTTATGGAGGCCATTGAATTCCGGTGTTCCCTCGACAGACACGATCGGTCCAGAGGATGAAAACAAGAATCAGATTCACCGAGATGGGTCGAAGCAAAAGCAGCAGTGTGAAGTACATGAACCTCGACCTTCTGTCCTCCTGCTGGCTGCCTCCTGGAAGTTAATCGGCCAATTGTTCCAGGTACGATCCACCCACCATGATCGACGCATGGATGCTACCTGCTGCCTCGCTTACTGACTGACACTGTATAGTTACCACCTACCGCTACTGTCTGCTGAGCGCTAGTGACATAACAGTACATGCCTGATGATGCATATACTGTCCAAGTACAGATTTGCTTCTGCAATGTGAAGTTGTGAACCAACTCCATTTTATGTTTCACATGCATGCAGAACCATACTCCTATATGTTAGGTTTTTTTAAGCAATGTCATGCCAGGAGTGTAGGCTCTTGAAGTCCTAGAGCTTGTCCTGGGCAATTGTTTTAAAAATTTCCACACGCAGTGCTCCTAAATGGTTAAAAAAAATTGTTTTAATTTTTTTCTCGGTTAATGAAGGTTGTAATCTGGTGGCAAGAGGAAGACACTGTTCTCTCGAAATAGGCTTTCGCCCCGCTTTATAAATAAAGCAACCACATCCATACAGAGTTCAGATACAACACAACGAGCTCACACCACACACCAACAGTCTGCTGGGGCAACAGAACAACATGCCCAGAAGAACGAGCAAAGCGATACAACACCCCACAGAAGAGGGCCACTCAGAGGCTGGACGACGTAAAAATGCGACGGGCTGCCGCAAGAAGCTCCTCCAACATGCCGTCCAGGCGCTCCCTGTCCTGCTGTCTATATAGAAGGTACCACTGCTGCAACAAAGCCAAGAAAGAGTAGACAGAGTCAGAAGCGCGTCGAGGTAAGATACGCTCAATGACCATCTTATTGCGCACAGTCCACAGAGTCCAAGTCAAGACCGCGAACAATAACCAGAAGAGGCGCCTCCTCCTACCAGTGTTGTTCGCATGAGCCTCAATGAACTTTCCGAGGGCTGAAGCCTGCCACTCAGTCCCCAGCGCCTCCTGGAGGAAGCTCCAAAGGAAACGGGCCGCGGGGCAAGAGAACATGATGTGCTTCGTCGTCTCCGGGATCGCAAACAAAGGACAGAGCCCGTTGCCCGGCCCGTGCCTCTACGCAACAAGAATGGGGGGTCTGCCTCGAACCCCCTGATGTTCCAAATAAGTGAGAAGAAGGGAACAGTCATTGGATATCATCAGATTGGGGGGTTCCCCTAATGGAACCGATCGAGCCCTACTACGCGTCGAGGGTCTGGACGGGGGCCGCGGTAGAACCCTCCAGGGGGTTATTGCCATTGGAGGGCTCCGGACCAGACCCAGGTGCCAACTGCACAGGATCGGTCGGGGTAGCGGTGGTCGCCCTCTCGCGCTCCAGCTGAGCACGAGAGGCTGCGAGCACGCCATCGTAGACCTCCTTGGCCTGAATCGCTGCAAGTTGTTCAACCCGAGGGCCACGCTCCCCCCTGAAAATCACACCACAATCCGACGCCACCTTGCCAAGGTGGTCTAGCGACGCCGTGGCAAGAACAGAAAAACGAGAGCCAGAGGGGGCGAGGAGGGACAGAGGTAGGGGGACGAGAGGTAGGATGGGTACCTGAGTCGAGGTTGTGGGCCGCAGCCCGCCTCTCTGCCAGCTTTGCCACAGTCGGCTCCACCGCCTCCGTCCCGGAGCGAGACCTAGCCAGCCTCGCGCTGTGGCGGGACGGCTGAGTAGACTGGCGTTGGCGATGCGGCGCCCTCGCCTTGGATCCAGCCACGGGAGTGTCGGGGAAGACCGAGGCTGGCTCCAGGACGGTAGGGCCTGGGGTCGCAGGGCCTGGGGTCGCAGGGCCCGGGGTTGCAGGGCCCAGGGCGAGGTGGGTGTAGAGCCCGGAGAGCGCGTGTAGCAGACCACCCCTGGCGACCTAGTCGACTGCGGGGGGGGGGGGGGGGCACACGTCCAGCCCCACGCTCGCTGACGACGTCTCCTGCGGGAAGTAGGACCTGTATCCATGATGGACAGGCCGCACGACTCCACGGTGCCGGCGGGAGGGGCACGGGGGATAGTCATCCCCATCCTGGCCGGGGCACTCCTGTGAGTCTGCGCCGTCCCAGGCAGCGCCGACTGCGCCCCAGGCGCGGCGTCCCAGGCCCCGCCATCAGGAGCCTGTCCTTGAGAGGTCTTATCGCCATCGCCACCCAAGTCGTCCTCGGAGTCTCCATCAGAAGAGTCATCATCATCCTCGGCGTCGTCATCCTCCCGGTGGGGCTGAGATGGGTCGAGGGGAGGAGTCGGGGACCCCGCCTGGGTCTCGTCTGCCTGCACCTCAACCATCAAGGCCCGGCCACCCTTCCCAAAAAAGAAGTTGGGAAGAGTGCAAGTGAGCTTCGCGGGGTCTGGGTTGAGGATCAGCATGCGCACCGGCCCGGTGCCTGGGAGGGTGAGAGGGTCCACGGTGACCAACTTAGCAATGGCCTAGGAGATGAGCTCAATGATGAGCTCACTCCTCGCCTCCTCAGGAATACCGTGGACCCGGACCCAAACCTCGGACAATGTGGCCACAGTGTCGGGATCCGCACAAGACGGCCTAACAGATATGATGATGTTGTTGGCCGGTAGGATGGTCGTCTTGCTCCAGGAAAGGGCGCGAAGGAGCTCAGCTGTGGGGAACGCCACTGCAAACTCAGTGGGCGAGATCTCCCTCACATTCCACGCACAAGTCGCTTCCAACTGAGCGAGCTCGGCGCGGATCGTGTTGACTGTCACCTCGATCTGCAACGGGGGGTCCTGCTCTGGGAGTACGGTGATCACTGCAAGGTGCTGGGGGGTACTGAGCTCCGCCCCCCCCCCCCCCCCCCAAGGTCGATGTAGTAGAATCCTCCATCGATCCCATGTCCCAGGTACTCGATGACCTCCCGCCTTCTTCTGCTGTTGAACCGCTCCTTGCACGCCGCAGCTAGGTGGGCAGGGTCACCACAGAAGAGGCACTGCTCCAGCAACGTGCAGTCTGACCGGAAGTGCCCCATCTCTCCACAATTGAAGCAGATGTTGGAGGTGGGGGATTTCTCCGGCGGCGCCAACACCCCCACCTGGGTATCAGCACGGCCGTCGAAAACCCGTCCCTGCGGAGGTGCCATAGGCGGGTGCGCCCAACCTGGCTCCCACCCACAGCACCACCTGCGGCACCACCTGCTCCGGCCCTCTTCTTCTTCGGCTTCTTCTTCTTCTTCGTCGCGGTATGGCCGTATGGGCAACGGGATGGGGCAGCTGCTCCTCGCGGCGCAGAGGAAGACACTGTTACCCAAGTTCGAGTCTCATTGGGGACTGAATTTGGGTTTCTCCTTGACTTCTGTCTTAGAAAAAGGCCATCAGGTTTGCCTTGCTCCAAAAAATAAAAGGTTAGGTTCCGCTGTATTTTCGTTTCTAAACAACAGATCGATCGAAATGTAGTTTTGGTATTCCTGGCGTTTTTAAATGAACGGTCTTAGTCAGACAGGCAGGAGTAATCGATAGCTGTCGCTACGTGCGCATGCATGCATGGGGCAGTAGACTGAAAAGCATGCGATGTTCTAAGATGTTTTTTGCTCTTGAATGGGATATTCGGTTCATCAAACCAATCAATTTATCTGCTTTTGATGTATACAACGTTGCCGCGATAGGATGGAGCAGATGATGATGAGGTTGATAGGGAGTCACTCTCATGTACGAGATCGCTCCCTAGCTACTGGCTAGGATCATGCATTCGATATGCATGGGAGCTGATGATAACCTTGATTGGGTGATTGTATTAATTTGAACTTTCTGGCGCCAACACAACGGGCATTAATCATTGCTCATTTGCACGAATTTTTGGCAAAAAAGACCACCTCCACGAGTGAATTGTTAAAAAGGACCACCTTCGAGTGAAATTGACAAAAAATACCATCTTCGCCGTGGCGACAAGCTCCCCAAGCGACACGTGGCACCTGCCGCCAGTGCGGTGCCACGTGTCGCTTGGCAAGCTTGCCGCCACGGCACTGGTTGTCTTTTTTGTCAATTTCACTTGGAGGTGGTCCTTTTTGACAATTTAGTCGTGGAGGTGGTCCTTATTGCCAAAACTTCCATTTGCACCCATTCAGTGTAAGTGTTAGTTAGGAGGAGTCATGTACTTTGATGACAATTTTCTTAATTAGCGGCACATTTATTTATATTCCCTCTGTTTTCATTTATCATGTGTTATAGGTTTAGTCGGATTTAAACTTCGTAAAGTTTGACCGGTATTATATAAAAAATATCAAGAAATATTATACCAAATGCATATAATATTAAAATATATTTTATGAAACTTCTAAAAATATTGATTTTGTAGCAGAGATGTTGATATTTTTCTTATTTTGGTTAAATTTTACAAAATTTGGATATTCGGTTCATCAAACCAATCAATTTATCTGCTTTTGATGTATACAACGTTGCCGCGATAGGATGGAGCAGATGATGATGAGGTTGATAGGGAGTCACTCTCATGTACGAGATCGCTCCCTAGCTACTGGCTAGGATCATGCATTCGATATGCATGGGAGCTGATGATAACCTTGATTGGGTGATTGTATTAATTTGAACTTTCTGGCGCCAACACAACGGGCATTAATCATTGCTCATTTGCACGAATTTTTGGCAAAAAAGACCACCTCCACGAGTGAATTGTTAAAAAGGACCACCTTCAAGTGAAATTGACAAAAAATACCATCTTCGCCGTGGCGACAAGCTCCCCAAGCGACACGTGGCACCTGCCGCCAGTGCGGTGCCACGTGTCGCTTGGCAAGCTTGCCGCCACGGCACTGGTTGTCTTTTTTGTCAATTTCACTCGGAGGTGGTCCTTTTTGACAATTTAGTCGTGGAGGTGGTCCTTATTGCCAAAACTTCCATTTGCACCCATTCAGTGTTAGTGTTAGTTAGGAGGAGTCATGTACTTTGATGACAATTTTCTTAATTAGCGGCACATTTATTTATATTCCCTCTGTTTTCATTTATCATGTGTTATAGGTTTAGTCGGATTTAAACTTCGTAAAGTTTGACCGGTATTATATAAAAAATATCAAGAAATATTATACCAAATGCATATAATATTAAAATATATTTTATGAAACTTCTAAAAATATTGATTTTGTAGCAGAGATGTTGATATTTTCTTATTTTGGTTAAATTTTACAAAATCTTTCTTTAACTAAAACCTAGAACACATGCTAACTAACAAAAGGAGGGAGTATGTTATTTTAAGAATTACATTACACAACCTCTTTGGAGATGGAAATTATATGAAATTACATACAACTAGCAAGGTGGCCCTCGCAATGCGAGGGCATCATGCATTCGATATGCATGGGAGCTGATGATAACCTTGATTGGGTGATTGTATTAATTTGAACTTTCTGGCGCCAACACAACGGGCATTAATCATTGCTCATTTGCACGAATTTTTGGTAAAAAAGACCACCTCCACGAGTGAATTGTTAAAAAGGACCACCTTCGAGTGAAATTGACAAAAAAGAGCATCTTCGCCGTGGCGACAAGCTCCCCAAGCGACACGTGGCACCTGCCGCCAGTGCGGTGCCACGTGTCGCTTGGCAAGCTTGCCGCCACGGCACTGGTGGTCTTTTTTGTCAATTTCACTCGGAGGTGGTCCTTTTTGACAATTTAGTCGTGGAGGTGGTCCTTATTGCCAAAACTTCCATTTGCACCCATTCAGTGTTAGTGTTAGTTAGGAGGAGTCATGTACTTTGATGACAATTTTCTTAATTAGCGGCACATTTATTTATATTCCCTCTGTTTTCATTTATCATGTGTTATAGGTTTAGTCAGATTTAAACTTCGTAAAGTTTGACCGGTATTATAGAAAAAATATCAAGAAATATTATACCAAATGCATATAATATTAAAATATATTTTATGAAACTTCTAAAAATATTGATTTTGTAGCAGAGATGTTGATATTTTTCTTATTTTGGTTAAATTTTACAAAATCTGTCTTTAACTAAAACCTAGAACACATGCTAACTAACAAAAGGAGGGAGTATGTTATTTTAAGAATTACATTACACAACCTCTTTGGAGAGGGAAATTATATGAAATTACATACAACTAGCAAGGTGGCCCTCGCAATGCGAGGGCATCACTTGTTGCATAGACAATATTATGCATGCCAGCTTCATATTATTTAAGTTATAATATTTTTTCCTCTTATTTATTTACCTAATTGCAAAAATACATGTCAGTTTAGAAATCGGCACATTTGTATATCCTTTTACCTCTTAGTAAGACGATGGTATTAAAGTTTGGGATATTCGAAGGCCGAGCGTGCAAGCGTTTACCCCGTGGTGTGACGGAGAACGTAAGTTGAAAGGGTATTTTTCATGTGGGAGGGGTGACAACTTCTTCTTTTTTTTATTTTGTGGAAAAGCACCGCCATGCAGATTTAAAGGAGCGCCCTAGATCATGCCACGCCGCTGTGCTAGAACTCTCACGTTTGCCATATATCATGGTCCTAAGTTTAAATTAATCATGCATATATTTATTTCTAAAAACCCATTTTATTGGCATATTTGCAGAAGAAAGATCTTGTTATGGCCAAGGTTGATGTGATATATACTTGGTGAAATGCACTAACGATCTTTTGCTACGAAATGAGAGTTGTTTATTAGTTTGTAAATCTACAACTCGCTCACATCTACATGTGTTACAATTATATTTTTTAGAGCATGTGAGATGAAAGATACTTTGTTGTTATTTAAAAGATGTGCACGAAGTGTGGGCACAGATGGGAGGCAATAATTATTAGTTAAACGGCACGACGAAAGTAGATTGAGAAAATCAACCGTGTTGTAAAAATGAGAAGAGATGTATTTCCCCCGTCCCAGAAACATGTTTTAGATTTCTCTAAATTTAGATGTATCTACATGATTTATTCGAGCTAATATTTTTGATATTTTGGTGGAAACTGTATTTACTGGTTACCATCGAAAACAAATAATACCGAACGAAATTCTCCGGTATTCAAATAATTTTCTCAATTTTTTTCATAAATTTTTGACAAAATAGTAAATTTGTTTGACAAATCTTGGCCGATATTTAGAAGGTATTTATGGGAAATACCGTTACCCACATGTACTTTTTGCCTACCAAGAAAAAACCATAACGAATATGCTAAATAATGTCATGATATATCTAATTTTAGATAAAACTAAAACATATTTTATAGGATGGGTAGACTGCAATATATGACAGTTTTCTTATTTTTTTAAGATACCAGGATTTTTCTTCTTTTGTATCCATGGAGCTGATGACATTCATAATATGGTTGGGTCAGTCTCCTTCTCACGTCTTATAGTCCAAATCTCTTTTTTAAACGGACGAAACTTCTTTTATTTTGATCCATACACGTTCTTTAAATCTTTTTTTTTACAGACGAAGCTTCTTTTCTTTTGATCTAACGGAGACATACAACAAAGTTATGGCCACCTTCCAGCCATTTTTCTTGGAACTACCATAGTACACGTTTTTTTTTGTTAACAGACATGGCAGTTTTAATTAGATCTGAAGTAGTACATGCGTAAGATAGGACACCAAATCAATTTTGCTTTTCCTACCAAATAACAAAGAGCAATATGGATCCACCAACGTGACAGGTTTGTACGTCTAAAATAATATGGACATGTACATGTTACGTAAAACTGTGAAATCCTAGCCGTAAATTTTAGATCTAACTGACAAAATAATTAGAATGATGTGGTTTAACGTGGCGCCTCTATTTCAGAACCACATATTGTGCTTTTAGTATATAATAGATAATAGATGTGCGAAAGGAGCAGAGGGGTTGATTTGTTTACATAGTGGCCGGGCTGGCAAAATCCAGGCCCTATATGAAAATCCAAAATGCTGCCCTATATCTCAATACAAAAATTGAAATATTTTAACAATAGTGCAGAAAACCTTCTAGAATATCTATCGTTGTAACGTTTCTTAATTGATTAAATATTTAGGCCAAAAAGGATCATCAACATATGCAACAAGTGAAATATTCAAGTTAATATCAATATGATCTTCCTCCACCACAAACTATTTTCTGTCTGAGTTTGTCCGTCTCTAGGATGTTTCTAATGAATAATATCAAGTGCAAGGGTAAAAGGATAAACTAACTGGAAGCGGCATTTTTGCTCCCAGGAGCATATGCTCCTGATTTTTAATGACTTGTAAATACATTTTAAAATGTTGAAAAATCGACAAAAAATGTCCCACATACATCTTAATGTTTTATATGCTCACAAAGTTGTTTCAGAAAAAATCAAAATTTTCTGTGTCATGTTTAAAAAAGAAAAAAAATTGGTGCTAAAAAGCTCTACACGAGGACATTTTCTTATCCTTTTTAGACTGGACACAAAAAAGGTGAATTTTCTTTGGAACTTGGTGTTCGCATATAGAAAGTTGACATGTATGCGTGAAATTTTTGTACAGAATTTTCTTGACATTTTAAAATGTTTTTCCGGTAGCAAGAGCATATGCACAACCTAGATTAAAATTGGATTTCCGAAACTAACTGATTATTGGAAGATACTTGTGATGTTTTTTCTTGTAGTAAACCTAGCCATTGCCCCTCTTTGAGATTGAATTAAATCTTTATTTTCGTTCCTCTTTCGGTTTTGCAGGATACATGAAGATTAAATTTATTGTCCATACACATTACATTACGATACATGAATATTTAATTTATGTATTTTTTATTTTAAAATTTCCTCTTTATTAATTATATGTTATTCTCTATGTGGTACATGAAAATTATTGGAAATATTTTTTTTATTTTTTTTTACATATTTTGAAAATTAGATTTACCTTTTATTAATTTCAATATAGGAAAATTTATAATTTGTTAGTGTTCACATGCATCTAAATATTAGTTCAAATATATCTAAAAAAGTGTTTACATTCCTCTAAATAAACGTTCCATATATATAAATGATATATTTATGCTTACAAATAATTTTCCGCGTGTTTCACAAAAGATGGTTATGGCACCAAAAACAAGTGTGCGTTGGTTATTAAAAATGTTCAGACACATCAAAACTAAAGTTTATTTGTTTTAATAAAAAATACATTAAAATATAACCAATAAATAAAAAATGGAATGGTAAAATAAAATTGAAGTAAAAAAGAAACATTAGAAATAAATGTAGAAAGAAAAATATTAACTAGGAAAATGATCAAATAAAAAATGTGACGTTTGCAAGCACACAAGTCGGGCACACTAGTTATGCCATGGTCCGGTTTGCTCCAGAAGTGGGGACAGCTAGCCGTTGTGGTGCAGCCTATCGAAATGTGACAATTTCCTCTAACTTATAGTTCATGCATGTCGTGGTATCTAGATTGCTATGGTTTATTGGTAGACCAAGAAGTTTTCTATCTGAACAATCTGTGAGAAACTCAATAATTGCATATGTGTCAACCAAGCCAACCAGCCAGCCTCCAGGACTAGCTAGCTCTTTATATTTTGACCAAGCAAACTTTGGAAGGACCCTAAATGTGCATTAATTAATGGTGGCATTACAAATTACATAAGACACAAGATGAAACAAAATTGCATCCCAATCCGCAAGTTTTACAAAATGTCCCAAACCAAAAATCCAAGTCGCCTGACCTGCGCCGCATCGACGGCCACGTGACAGACGGCGCCGGCCTTCCCCGCGACCTCTTCCCACGACGAGGGCAGGAGCACCCACCAGGTGTTCGGCAGCGCGTCCAGCGTGTCCATGGGGCGAGGACGAGGTGAGTTTCCTTACTTTTTATGTGTTATGTGCATCGTAGACACCGGCGGCGACTGGAAGTAGGTAAATTGTTGCGTAGATTGCCGCCGGGGACGAGATCCTCACCGGCTTCATACGCGGCGAAGCCTACGAACCCCCGTCGACAATTATGAAGAAGAGGCCGAGGAGGAAGAAGGTGAGGAGGAGATCCAGGAGGAGCTAATCGACGGCGACACCGGTGTGACCACGACGAGGACGACGATGCGCAGACGTTCCGGCGGCACTCGTGGTCCGAGGTGGAGGTCTTTGGATGATGAATGTCTCATCGAGGCATGGAAGCAAGTGAGCCCTTGCCCCAACACCGGCGCCAACCAAACCGGATGCAAGTACTACAAGCGCATCCTCGATTCCTTCAACGAGAAGAAGAACTATGGTGACTACACCACCATCAACATGAACCGAAATGAGGGCGTCCTCTCCCACCGTTGGAACATCATCAAGGCGGCGTGTAGCAAGTTCAATGGCTACTATGAGAAGATTAAGAACCGGAAGGAGAGCGGCAAGACGATGGTGGATTGGGTATGATCTACACCCATTTAGTGAGGGCATCTCCAGCGGCGCGACACAAACGGACACCAGGCAACTGTTTGCGTCCGTCGGGCCGAAAATGCGTCTGGTACCACCTCAAGCGGGGTGAGGCAAAGTGACCGGGCCGTCCGCGGTGATGCAAACCTGGCCCAAATATGCGCCTAGGATGCGTCTCCGCGGACGTTGTGTGGCTTCACAAAGTGTCCGCTCGCGCCTGGCGGACATTTCGTCGGTCCCGCCTGGCAGCGACCCTGCGTCGATGCGACTTCTCAGGCGCGCCAGCGATTGGCTCCGAGGCGTCGCTTCGGCAGTCTGCGGCCGCGTAAATGGCGATGCCTCGCGTGGCGCGCGACCGTCACCTACCTCTGCGCACGAAGTAATGGCGATGCCACGCATGCCGCGGCCATCGCCTGCGTCTGGCCTATATAAAGAGGGGTGCGTGCATCTCATCTCCTCCCACACTAACCCTAGCCGCCGCACAACCTCCACCGTAGCTCTGTTGCCGCTTAACCTCCACCTTTGCCACCATGAGCAGCGCCGGCCGCGGCCAAGCTGCCGCGCCTCCACCTCCACCTCCGACTCCACCTCCCCCGGCCACGAGCTCCGACGAGGAGTTCGATGATGACGACGACGGCACAGGCGACCTCCTCGACCTGATGAGGGACGCCAAGTTCCTGGCTGGCGCGGAGAAAGAAGCCGAGGAGGAGTGGGCGGGCCACGCGGCGTTCGACGCCGAGATGGAGCGCCGTAGGGTGGCGGCCACCGCAGCCGCAGAGGACGACGACTCTGACATCTCGTGGTCTTCCAATGACCCTGATGCGCCTACCCCGGAGGAGAAGGCGGCGGAGCAGAGGGCGTTAGTCGAGTCCTTCGAGACACTCAAGGACGACACCGCGAATGAGAGGCTGCGGCACTGCCTGCTACAGGACGCGGCGGCGCACCAAACCCTATTAGCCACACGGCAGGCGGTGGAGAAGCAGAAGAGGCAGGGGCGCTATGACGGGGCCGGGCCGTCAGGCAGCAAGAAGTCTAGGTTTCTACAACTACTTTGTATAGTTTCTACGTAGTAGTTTCTATATTTTTTAAATATGTTGCATATCTAAAAATGGGTCGCCCCGCTGGGAGCACACCCAGATGCAAATGGACGCGCAGATAAAATATGTCTGTGAGGCGACGCAAACGGATGCTCTCGGCCACTTTTGGACATCCGATATGCAAAGCCCGGTTGGAGATACCCTGATGTCTATTTCATAATGCATTATAGTGTATCTATGTGATGATTCATCTTGTTCTATATCTTGTTATTGCATCATGTATTGTTAGATGCTCAATGCCCTCGAGATGTATGTCAACACCCGGATTTTTAAGTCCAGATGCCTATTATGCCATACATCGCAATCCCAGGAAGAATGTTTTTGCGAGACATACCAGTTGATATTACAGAACCATCATTCATTACAAACCATAGTCGTCTTACAATAATAGATCACATGATCCAAAATTACAATAATAGTTGATCTAATGATCAACACAACACATAGCGGAAGCCAAGTAGTAGTAGTCCATCTATTCCACAGGCAACACTTGACATTATCAGACGATCCTTGTTATCGTAGACGTCCTGCTGTCCGTCATCCTGATACTGTTGCTCTTCTTCATAGTCTGGCCATTTGAATAGCCAGGGACACGGCCATGAGTACTTTAAAGTACTCGCAAACTAATACTAGTGTAAGCACTTTTAATTATAGCAATGGGATCCTCAGCTCTAGATTATTTGCATAAAGCCAAGTTTATTTCATCAGCACTTATTAATAAAAGACTCCTCATTTGCCTAACTTAACTCAAGTGGGAACATTAGTGTCATTCCCACAACTTTGTTGTGATCAAGTCAAATTCACCTTTCAATTCACCATTCATTATTGGAAAACACCTGATAACGGAACAGTATGGCCATCCAACCGTCCATAACCGCGCACACGGCTATTCGAATAGGTTTACACTCTGCAGAGGTTGTACACTTGTGCCACACCATTTGATTGCATCCGTCAGGGATAGCCCTGAATAATCATACTCAGTATGCGGATCATCAACCATTAACCTTTGACTTACATACCCTAGTATAGGCACCTCCTCCATGAGTTTAGCCTCCCATTGATAACCATCTGTTATCCCGGGAACTGCACAGGGCTTGGGTAGGACATTCACCACATTTCACGTCATTTCACATTTTACGGAGGCAGCCTCGGCATAACCCCTATGACGCTTGTTTAGAGGGAACCCATACTAAAGTGCATAAGTTTCTAGTTAAGTCCTACCCATAATCAGGTATTGTGGGGGTACTCTAAAATTGGAATGGTATCGCATCCGAACTCAATCATCAGTTTTTATCAAATTCACCATGTCATCCAAGTCATATTCACCTTCAAAATCTTTCACTAGAATGACTCATCATTCCAAGGTTTTCAAAGTCATTTGATTTCACATGTTCCCATCTAGAGTAGTCAATTTTAGTTTTAGCACTAGCAACTAGTCATGAGGGGTGCTAACTAGCTTGTAGCTTTCTAGGCTAACTTTGATGCTCTTGTAGTACTCTATACTTAGACCAAAGTTAACTATAAAAGTAAGCTTTGATAATCAAATTAAAAGCTTGCAATGATAAAAACTTGGGATTGGATCATTAAACATAAAGTAATAGTGCAATGGTGCCTTGCTCTAGTAGAGCTTTGCATTAGGGTAGCTTGCAAGAGTATAGCTTGCCTTGAGTGGTATAGTGATCAAAGTTTTCTTCTTCTTCCTCGTAGAAGGCCTCCTCTTCTTCGAAGCCCTCGGTACTAGCGTCTATAAACGGATACGAGGTATACAATCATCAAACAATTCTTAAGCACTATACTTAACACATAATTGGTTCACACAAGCTAACTTAGCATCACAACATTATTAACATGGTGGGTTGCTTTGTTTTCTTTTAAGAAAAATAATTTCCTCTCATGGAAATATTTATTAGAGTTTCTATTTCTTTCTTTTGAGAAATAATTTCCTCTCATTGAATCTTCTTAAGATTTAATTTCCTCAAATAATAAAGTATGAACTCATGGTGACCCAAGTCACCACTTCATATTTATCATTTGGGGAAAATAATTTAAATGAGGTATTACACCTCATGCCATTTAAACACTACTATTGAACAATTTAATATCACCAGGTAATTGAATATGAGGTTCTTTATACCAAAGTTATTTCCTCATATTGAATTACTTGAGACAATGATTTAAATGAGAGGATACCTCTCATACTATTTAATAAATAACTTTGGGTAATTTAAATGGACTAGAAATGGCCACATTGCCATTATTTTGCTCTAGCCCATGATCATGTAAAAAACTATGCAATGTTTTTACATATTCATGTAGAGTATGTGAAATGTGATTTATGAGAGTTGGAATCAACTCAAAATCATTTATGGTTGATTTTTAATAATTGTTTGAATTTGAAAAAGGTACTGACTTGTTCTTTTCACTACACAATTTCTACAACAGATCTAGGGTTGAAACTAGTGTAATTGGTTAGAGATTTTCACAAGCTTTCCAACAATATCAAGTTCATAAAATTTGGCTTAGTAGATTTTGTGCTATCTAATTTTGGAGAGGGCACTAGTATTGAATTCAAACTTAAACGAAAAAAATCAAATTTGAATCGTGGGCTCGCGCGGGAAAACTAGTTGGGCCAGGGGAGAAAAAGAAACGGGCCGGCCCACTGCGCGTCTCGCACGAGCAGGCCACCTGACAGTGGGCTCCACTGGTCAGTGAGTCATAAACGCCGAAGCGGTATGGATCAAAGAGGGACGCACGATTAGAAACCGATCCAACGGCTCGCGTGCGTCGTCGTCGATGACGAGCATGGGCTCACTGGCGGCGAGCACCAGTGGGTAGGAGGCTCACCGGCGCTCCGGCGATGATCGGCGACGATGCACGGCGGGGTTGTCGACGACGGCGGTCCTCCTGGTACAAGCGGCAGGTTCGGGGGCGCGCGACAATCCTCTTCTCCTTCCGCGGCAGCTCCGCAGACTCCGGTGATGAAATTGGCTAGCTACATTGCAAATTGGGAAGAGGGAGAGCTCGAGGAGTGGTTCTGAGATGAGATAATGAGAGTGGCGTGGAGAATTGAGGCAAGGGAGGTCTCCTTTTATAGCAGCGTCAAGGTCTGAGGAGCACGGGTTAGGTCGAGCATGGCGACGGCGATACATTGGCGGGGTGAGCTGGGCGACGATGCAGCAGTGTTGGCGACATCATGGCGAGCACGGCGCGCGTGATGGCACAGAAAATGGTGCGCCGACGCGAGCAGGAGGGTGACGTGAACGCTCAGTACCGTGGCGGAAGTCTTCGTCGGTGACGACGGCGACCGTCCTCTCCGGCGCAGGCGAGCGTGTCTGGGAGGTTGCGGTGACACTGTTGCGTGCGTGTGTGAAGGGAGGGGTCAAGGGGAGGATGAGGATGATGGGGAGAGTCGACGCTCTGGCGCGCTCCGGGCGTGCACACGTCGCGTCCTGGCGCGCACTGGACGTCACGGGCGCGTTGCGTTCTCGTCGTTGCAGCATGTCTACTGGCCAAGGGTTGGCACGAGCGTGACCAGGGAGGTGTGGTGAGTCTCCTGGACATGGTGTGATAGGCTGGAGAGGGGTGGAGAGGAGAATGGCATGAGGTATGCCATGACCACCACGACATGGCAAGGTTTTGTCAAATTCATCAAGGTACAGGAGGTACCAAGGCCTGACATTGCTTACTGGGTGAAAGAGTGATCTAGTGATGACATAGGGTTGAGGGTTTAGGTCAAAATCCGCTGGGTATAAGGGTGTAGAGGGTTGGCAGATTGGTGCCTGCCATGTGTTCGATACAATGGCCGCATGAAGTGCAACTTTGAATTTTGCAAAAAATATTTCTTGAGTGTGTTTCCAATAATCATTGGCATCTCCTGGTAGTGGTGGTTTGCAAAATGAAGGTGATTTGGAAAAATTCAAATGTGACGTGATCTTAAATCTGATTTGATGTTGCATCTTGGCTTGCTTATATTAAGCAATGGAAAAAGAACTAGTCAAAGTGGTCAACAACAAAGGTGTTCAACTTGATGAGGTCTTGGATGAGGTGCAAAGAGTTGGGAGAGTTTGGTTTAAGAATCTCTTAATACAGGGGCTCAAAGTGGGTACCCTTATGTGAATGTCAAATTTTACCATTATCACATGTTGCAAGGTTTTGCATTTTCTTTTGATTTGATTTGATTTTCTTTGATTCAAAAGGTATTCTTTTGAGTTTAGTTATGTTTCCCAACCATTGGCACAAGTTAATATGGCCTAGGTTAAAGATTTGCAAAAATAGCCATAGGCTCATATGTGAGGTTATTTGCATTTTCTCTTTTTCTTCTTTGCTTCCCTTTGATCTTAAATGATCATGGTTTAGGGTTTAGAGACTTTGTCAAGCACTTTAAACTCATAGCATGGCAAAGTCACACCAACATGCATTCATACTATGCCACACATACAATTCAATTAAAGTTTTTGTTAACTCCAAAATTTGAACAAGGGAAATTGTCTCTTTATTGATTTTGAAATTTTTGGGATGTTACAATGTACAAGTACAAAAAATGGGGACAAAGACTTCCCCTTCATGCATTGCTTCAACAAGCTACAAGATTGCAAGAAATGGGACGACCTCTGCCTCAATCTAAACAAGCACGGGGTAGAAGGGCCGGTCGATCCAGCCAGCGCCTCCACCGGGCACCCCATTGGCAACAAGAAGGCCAAGGTCGAGAACAATGCGGCGCCGGCATTGGCCGCCATGGACGCCTGCCTCGCGAAGATGATAACCTCATTCTCAGTGGAAAACAAGGAAGCGGCGGATAGGGCCGCTGTAGTGTGGAAGGCAATCCTCGACAAGCAAGACATGAAGATCGAGTTGGAGAGGGAGAAGGTGAAGGCAACGAAGACGGAAGCTCACGCCGCTGCCACGAAGGCCACCAACGAAGCGATGCAGCTTTCGTTAGCCAAGATGTCTCAAGAATCCAAGATCTTGATGGCCGACATGCAGAAAATGGACCCGTTGGCGTGGGCGTGG
Organism: Lolium perenne; assembly: GCF_019359855.2. NCBI lineage: Eukaryota > Viridiplantae > Streptophyta > Magnoliopsida > Poales > Poaceae > Lolium > Lolium perenne. The sequence goes on from NC_067249.2 coordinate 260,574,123, forward strand.
CACGAGATGTACCGCGAGTGCATCGGCCTAGAGGTGCTGGCGGCACGAGCTGTGTCGGCGTCTCCCCCGTCACCCTCCACGTTCATGTCTCTGACGGCATCCTCCACATTCATGTCTCCGCCAGCACCGTCGACGTTCATGCCTCTCCCGGCGACTGTGGATCCTGTTGCAGCGACGGAGCTGTGGCCGGGGCTCGCCGACGATGAGGAAGTCGTCGAGGTTGAGCCGCCCTTGACCCCGTTCATCTGATCAGTTGGCTTGGAAGCCGAAGTTGTTTTTTTGCAGCCGGAGACGTCGATTCGGTGGCCGTATGTTGGCCCAAACTTCATATTCGAAAACCTATTTGAATTTGGTGGCTGTGTGTTGGCTCAAACTTTAAATTCAAGAATTTATTCGAATTTCTATGCTTTTGTTTAAGTTTTCAATTCAAATCATATATCGGGCCTGTCCTGGGAGCAGCTCCCTCAAATGGAGGATGTTGTACCGGCGCGTCTCATACGATAGTGTCGGTGTTCCTGCCGGAGACTATAGGGGGCGCCCGGTGGAGATGCTCTAACACACCCTAATAGTCAGAAGTTAATTCTTCCCTTTGTTTTCTAAATCAGTCAGAGGCTCAGAGCCCATCCCACAATTCATGTGACCGATAGACTGACTGACAGACTGCAGCCGAAGTGAGGCTGCTGCAAAAATCCAACGCACATCTGAAATGCGTATCCCAACCAAAGCTCAAAACCGGCGGGCGCAGGGTACCAACCCGCGCACCAGACGGGCCACAATGGAGTAAATTCCGGAGACGACGACGTGATCACCGCGAGGGATGGTCACCGGCACCACTATAAATGGCGTCCGAGCGCGACGTTGCAATGCATCCGTGCATGCAGAGACACACTTAGGTACACTGTGTCTGGCAATGGCGTCTTCCTCCTGGCTCCCCGTGGTGGTCTGCGCGCTGCTGATGATGCAGGCGGTGCCGGCTGCGCGCGCCGCCCGCGCCTTCTTCGTGTTCGGCGACTCGCTAGTGGACAACGGCAACAACAACTACCTGGTCACGACGGCGCGCGCCAACTCGTGGCCGTACGGCATCGACACTCCCGATCACCGCGCCACGGGACGCTTCTCCAACGGCAAGAACGTGCCTGACCTCATCAGTTGAGTGGCGTCGCCATTGCCATGTATTTCGTTGGTTCTTGAAAGCACTTGATCGTTAACGCTGAAGTTGAGCTAACTGATTGGAAATGTGTTGCATGCAGGCGAGTCCCTGGGGTCTGAGCCGGTGCTGCCGTACCTGAGCCCGGAGCTACACGGTGACAAGCTGCTGGTCGGCGCCAACTTCGCCTCCGCCGGCATCGGGATCCTCAACGACACTGGCATCCAATTCGTACGACACGTTTACTGATGTCAGTAGCAATTAACATCGCAAATGTTTTCCCTCATCGAAGTACATTCATGCGCGCATGCAGGCGAACATCATCCGGATCTCGAAGCAGCTGACCTACTTCCAGCAGTACCAGCACCGCCTCGCCAAGCTCATCGGCCCCGACCAGGCGGCGCGCGTCGTGGCCGGCGCTCTGACGCTCATCACCCTGGGCGGCAACGACTTCGTGAACAACTACTACCTTATCCCCTACTCGGTCCGCTCCCGGGAGTTCTCCCTCCCGGACTACATCAAGTACATCCTGTCCGAGTACAAGCAGGTGCTCCGTCGCATCCACGGCCTGGGCGCGCGCCGCATCCTGGTCACCGGCGTCGGCCCCATCGGCTGCGTGCCCGCGGAGCTGGCGCTCCACAGCCTCGACGGCCGCTGCGACCCGGAGCTGCAGCGCGCGTCCGAGGCCTACAACCCGCAGCTCGAGGTGATGCTCGCCGAGCTCAACGCCGAGGTCGGCAACGGCGCCGGGGGCAACGGGCCGGTGTACGTCGGGGTGAACACCAGGCGGATGCACGCCGACTTCATCGACGACCCGCGCGCGCACGGCTTCGTCACGGCCAGCGTGGCTTGCTGCGGGCAGGGACCCTACAACGGGATCGGGATCTGCACCATGGTGTCGAGCTTGTGCGCCGACAGGGACCAGTACGTGTTCTGGGACGCCTTCCACCCCACGGAGCGCGCCAACAGGCTCATCGCGCAGCAGTACGTCTCCGGCACCACCGACTACATCTCACCCATGAACCTCTCCACCATCATCAAGCTCGACCGCCACCTCCACGACTGATCCTGAGCCCATCTCTCACCTGCTCGATCGATTATTAGCCTTGAGTGTTTACTTCATGCTCTCATATATAAGCCTTGATTTTTTTCCAAGAAAGTAGTAGTGTTTGTCCAAACACGCCCGAGTATGTATTACTAGTAGTCCTTTTTTCCTATAATTCATAGCGTCAGCATAAATGTTCTAGCTAGTTTGTACTACGTAGTGTTCAGCTAGCAGATATTGTAAGTTGTGAGTGAGGTGATGTTCATGTGTACGTACGTGTCGTGTATGTACGTGTGTGTGTGAGTCATAATACTGAATCATGCATCATGCATGCATGGATACAAATTCAGATTAAAATTCTCATGTACTCCCTTTATTATAACATCTTTTAGATATTTTAAAGTTCCATCCTTATAGGTCAAGTGCCGTGGTAGAATCTCAATTTCACCACCCGTTACAATTCATGACTAGCACGAATCATAAAGCAACCTAATGGTTTATTTTTATTAAATAACTTGAATCACGAAGTGACCCAATCGTTTGGGACATTTTTGTCAGCTACAGCCTATGTTGCAAGAAGCATTACAATGGTGGAGACCTTTTTTCCTAGGTTTCAATGTCATTTATAATTAAAAAATCTCAGTTGTAATCTCACACTATCAAAAATCATGGTGCAAATTATCCAGAAGCCTGCAAATTCAGCTAACTTCCAGTCCACCGATAATTAGGGTAATCGATATTTTAATCTGGAATGTGGCTACAATTTCATTTGTCAACTAGTGTACAACCTCTTCTCCTGGGTTCAGTTTAACTTCGCAACAGTATTTTTTTAGTAACACTGTATAAACACAGAAACTCATATACACTCGCCTACACTCACTCCTATGAATGCACACCCTATCTCTATGAGCATCTCCGAAAGACTGAGCAGGAGTTCGAATCTTAAAAATTGAGGAAATCACCACAAGCGGCTAGTTGTCGAATGGAACGTCGACTCCCACAAAATGAATATTCCACCTTTATGAGACACCTGAGATTTAAACTCCGGTAGGCTAGGATTACAACCACCCCCTAACCACCCAAATTTAGATTGATTCTTGCAACAATTTTTAATTAAGCTCTACAAATGGAAGAAAAATATAAGCTACATCGGCGGGCATGGGTAAGCTAGGCACGAGCACGTTGAGCAGTATCTACCCAGTATGGGTCCTCTCTTCACTGCATGCAAACACCCCTCGTATTTAAAACAGTTGAGTCGTTACAACAACACGACCGCGGTACGTGAAGACCGTGTAAGCCTAATCTTGCACGACATTAGTCTGTTAGCTGTCCTCTTCGTAAGGGCGTCTTTACCAGGGTGAGGTAAATCGGCCGCCCAAAGAAACCGGCAACACATCCATTTACATTGATCGTAGATACGAGAATAGTTATTTTTTATTGCATGTCTACTTGCCTGTTCTAGCCGTCGGACGCATATTATTTTTTAAATATTTATTTATTCATCAATTGAAAATCATAATTTACATATGCAATAAATGAAAAATAAGAAGAAACAAATACTAAAATGAAAATGGCTAGGCCCCGAGACTACTAGGCTTCTCCGTCGCCGCCCACCGCTCCATCCGTTGTGCGCTCGGCAGAGCTCGGTGGGCCACCGCATCCTCTAGTAGAGGTTGCCGCAGTGTTTCGCTGGCGTCATCCTGACCCTTCTTCAGCATCTCGAAGGACGCGACTAAGGCCCTCTGCTCCACCGCTTTCTCCTCCGGGCCAGACCCGCTCCAGTCGTCATCATCGTCCGACTCATCCTCTACCGCCACCACCTCACAGCGGTGTTGCTCCTCCGCATCGAAGGCCATGTGGGCCACCCGCTGCTCCTATACCTCCTGCTCCGCGTGAGCCATCAATTCCGTGATTTATTTCAACAATACAATAAGGTACACATTTTATTTTATTTCCTCTAATTGAACCCCCTCAACATCTAAAGTTAAGAGATTCTACCTCGGACATGGAAGACAACTTACACCATTCTTGCATTTTGTGGGCATTCATGTTCAGGATGTTCATGGTTTAATATTCAACCATAAACCTTTTATAGTAAACTTTGATACATATTCTAAACATATATTTAATATAATATATCTGTAATGGAGTACAATTTTCTACTATGTAGATACCTCAGTAAACCGCATAACAATGTTTCTGAACATAGTTATCGTGTTCGTTTCGACCCAATTGTAACGTATATCAGTCACATGTTTGCGTGTGATAAAAATAAATTAGATGTTGTAAATTTCGTACCAATTGTTCTTAGTGAATTAATATTTCATATTTACAAAAATAATACTCTGACAAAAGTATATTTCATGCATATGTACTTTTGTGTATGTTCTTTAATATCATTATATATCATGACCGAGATCTTTAAAGTGTATGCAGAGATAAATATCTTACTACTAGTTGTATTGTATTATTACGTAAGTAAAGTTATGGAATCTTTTAGAGTATAAACTGTATGTCCTGCAAATTGATTTTAGTATGGGCATGTACAATGGTAGAAAAGAATCGCCTTACCTTAATCCTCCACATCATTTAGGGCATGTTTCGTTCCCAGCCACACTTTGTCAAGCCTAATTTTGGCAAGTGTGGCAGCCACAAAAGTGTGGCTAGGATTTTGGAAGCCACAAAGTGTGGCAAAAGTTGGCAAAAAGTCACTCTATGACAAGTGGGCCATATGGATAGTGAAGTGTGGCAGCTCTAAAGTGTGGCAAGAACCAAACACATGCTAAATTGCCAAACTTTGGCTTGACAAACTGTGGCTGGGAACCAAACAGATCCTTAAAGAGAGAAATCAATAGTATAAGTTATACAATGCATCACCTCCTTTCATCCCTAACAATTAATGAGATTAATTAAATTTTAGTTATAAATTCTGTTGCTAAGGTAAGACGTGTAGGTTATCATCTCTTAGCCTACATTCCCTCTCCTCTAATGTGGCAGCTATAACATCACTCCATTACACATGCCCTAATAATTTGACAATTAGTACATGAATTGCAATTGGTAGGGATGCAATATCACTTTTCGCGACACATGCGAACATGCAAATCACAGCCCTGGTATGAAGATCCTTCACAGTGACCCGCGACAACCTGCGTTGACTCTATCCGCCAAATCCTCGATGAGTTCCATCCTTCCCCTCTCTCGCCACCATGGCCGGCCAAGAGGAAGAACAGAGCTTCAAAGGTGCAGATAAGAACCCTAATTACAAGAGCCCATACCGAAAATCATGAAGATCCTTCCCCCCTACTCGGAAGCACACTGGAGAAGCTCAACAACAACCACATAGCGTTGCACCAAGACGCCGGGACGCGCATGCTTGACTCCATAGTCTTATTGGCGGAGATTCCTGATGTCCCCTACTCCACACATAGTAGTGCTCGCCACCAGTACCTCGCGATGAACAAGACACACACATGACGCACGAGATATGGCCGTAAAGACCCAGTGCTCTACTCCGAGACACCATACATGACCAAACACACCAAAACCTGGACCTACTATCTACACCACTGGGGCCGACGCTTCACCTTAGCCACTCCCAGGCGGTATATCTCTGCCGGGGAGAGCCCTGGTCCGGCCCGGGTCTGTGAGGAGAGCTCTAAAACTACTCTATGAGGTAGAGATAAAGGAAAGGTGAGAATGCTTTGGAGCTTTCATTGGTGCATTGATAGATCCTGCACCAGATTAATTAGCAAAAGAATGTGAGAATCTAGGTGTTCCAAAATATTTTTGGATATTTGTGTTAGAGCTGTATAGTCCCTTTTCTGTTATTCCCCAGTGTATGAGGGGCTTACCTACACATTGTCATACTTGTACATGTACTGGCCTATGGCCCTCTGTGAATACCAGTTGCTCATTCTCAACATGGTATCAGACCTCATGGTTTAGCTCTTTGCACGCTGCAACTCCGTGCTCGATCCGCGCCACCGCCGATGATCTTTCCGGCCGACGCTGCTCCACTCCTTTCTTCCTCCTTTATTCCACAAAATTTAGTCCTATTTCGGCCATTTTAGAGCTCCAAATCGAGCTCTTCCGTCGGCTCCGTCGAGCTCTCCGCCCTGGTCGCCGCTGGCCAGCCTTCGTCTTGGCTGAGTCCGTCCTTGGCCGCCGGATCCCCTCGTCTGTGGCCGGATCTGCTGGCCAGGCTCTGCCCCGGCTGCCTCTGGCCGGCCGGCTGTCTCCTCCCGGCCGCGTCCGGCCCGGTCCCGCCTCCAATCCGGCCCGCCCCGGCCTGGTCCGGCCTCCTCCGGCAGCCCTGCACCAGGTCCGCCCCGATGCGGTCTGGAGCTCGTACGTGAGTTGTTTTGGAGCTGTTTGGAGCTCGTACGTGAGCACCTTGTTCTGTACGCGAGGCTGATGTGTGCTGCCGTGAGTTGTTCCCCAGATTCAGATCTGGGTTGACCAAAAAAAAAGGAAATGGCGTCTTCTATGTCTGGCTATGTCAGTATTCCTCGCTGCCCAGTGATCTTTGACGGCACCAACTATGGGGAGTTTGCTGCCTTTATGCGCATCCACATGCGTGGTCTTCGGCTGTGGGGTGTTCTTACCGGCGAGGTCTCTTGTCCGCCGCCCCCATCGCCTCGTGCCTCCTACTCCGCCGTCAGGTACCCACAGTGCCCCGCCGAGGATGCTACTCAGATCGATCGGGATGCAGCCAAGTCTGCTTGAGGCTGCTGCGATGAGGCATATGAGGAGCAGTACTTGCTTATTCGTAGGCTCTTAGCTCTTATCGTGACAACTTAGCTACCTTTACTCGGTGGTGTGATGAGGATGCTGTGGTCGCTGCCGTTCTTTCTCGTAGTGTTCACCACGCTTGCTTCTGAGTTTATGGGTCTCGCCACTGTTGCCGAGATGTGGTCTCACCTTCGTCAGCGCTATCAGCCTTCTGGGGATTCTCTGTACTTGTCTGTTTTGCGTCAGGAGCATGACCTTCAGCAGGGTGACTCTACTGTTGATGAGTTCTACACCTAGAGTGCGGCGATCTGGCGCCAGCTTGACTCCCTTCGCAGTGCTGTCTGTGGTACTTGCCAGTGTTGCCGGAAAGTACGTTCCGATATGGAATTTCAGAGGATCCATGAGTTCCTATCTCGACTTCGCCCTGAGTTTGAGCCTCGTCGCGCTCAGTTGTTTGCTCGAGGCCGTGTTCCTATCTCAGAGGTGCTGACTGAGCTTCGTGCTGAGGAGACTCGTCTGCGTGGTGCTGGACTGCTTGGGACACCTTCTGTTCTTGCTGCTCGTGCTCCCACTGCTCCTGCACCACCGCTTCTACCCACACCTGTGGCTGCTGCTTCTGGAGGGGCCCGCCGTTCTCTCGGTGGGAGTCGCTCTCGCCCTCCTCGGTTCTCGCACTCATCTGCCGGAGGCTGGTCACCTTGAGCTCGACCGCTATCGAAGCCGGGGTGTTCCTCCTCGTGCTCCACCTTCGCCGCCCGTCACCACCGGCTTCACCGAGCAGATATAGCGCGACTTCGGCGTCTCCTTGCCTCCTCCGCTCGCTTCGACAGTGCTTCTTGCCTCCGCGGCTGTTTCCTCTCCACAGTCAGGTACATCTTCGTGGGTTCTGGATTCTGGAGCTTCTTTTCACATGTCCCCTGATTCTTCCTCTCTTTCTTCTCTTCGACCTCTTCCTCTTCCTGTTCGTGTTCTTACTGCCGATGGTACTTCTCTCCCTGTTGCTAGTCGTGGTACTCTTTCTACCTCCTCCTTCACCGTTCCTGATGTTTCTCATGTTCCCCGTCTTACCATGAACTTGTTTTCCGCTGCTCAACTCACTGATTCTGGTTGTCGGGTCATTCTTGATGTTGATTCTTGTTCTGTTCAGGACACTCACACTCGGTCACTGGTTGGGGCTTGCCCTCGGTGCCGTGACTCCCAGGGACTTTGGGAGCTTGACTGGCTTCATGTTCCTTCTTCCACCACTTCATCGACCGCATCATGTGTGCTTGCTGCTTCCACTACCGCCTCCTATCAGCAGTGGCATCATCGTCTTGGTCATCTTTGTGGTTCTCGCTTGTCATCTTTACTTCGTCGAGGTCTTCTGGGGCCTGTCTCAGGAGATGTCTCGCTTCAGGGTTGTCAGGGTTGTAGGCTTGGTAAACAGAATCAGTTACCTTATCCTACTAGTGCGTCTGTATCTCAGCGTCCGTTTGATTTGGTCCATTCTGATGTATGGGGTCCGGCTCCTTTTGCTTCCAAGGGGGGCCACCGCTACTATGTTCTTTTTATCGATGACTTCTCTCGCCACACTTGGATTTATTTTATGACTTCTCGCAGCGAGGTTCTCTAGATATATAAGCATTTTACTGCCATGATCCATACTCAGTTTTCCACGCCTATACGTGTCTTTCGGGCTGATTCTGCCGGTGAATATATCTCCCAACAGTTGCGTGGTTTTCTTGCTAAGCAGGGTACTCTTGCCCAGTTTTCCTGCCCTGGCGCCCATGCCCAAAAATGGCGTGGCTGAGCGCAAGCATCGCCACCTGCTTGAGACGGCTCGTGCGATGATGATCGCTGCCTCTCTTCCTCCTCACTTCTGGGCTGAGGCTGTGTCTATTTCCACCTATCTCATCAACCTTCAGCCCTCCACAGTCTTGCAGGGTGGTATTCCTCTTGAGCGTCTTACTGGTCACACTCATGATTACTCGACCGTTCGTCTTTTTGGTTGCGTTTGCTATGTTCTTCTTGCTCCACGCGAACGCACCAAGCTGAGTGCTCAGTCTGTTGAGTGTGTCTTCCTTGGCTATAGCCCTGAGCACAGAGGATATAAGTGTTGGGATCCTATTGGTCGTCAGATGCGCATATCTCGGGATGTCACTTTTGATGAGTCTCGTCCGTTCTACCCGCGTCCCTCCTCCTCTTCCTTCTCGGTGGATGATATCTCTTTTCTCATGTTTCCTGACTCACCTCCTTCTGTGCCTCCGGTCCCTGCTCCGCCGAGTCTCTCACCACCTTCTTCTCCTCCACCCGCCAGACCTCCCTCTCCTCCCTCACCACCGTCCCCACCCTCTACACCTTCCTCTCCCCTATCACCTTCCTCGACTACGGTCGTCCCTCCCTACCCTTTCCACTACTCCCGTCGTCCCCGTGAGGATGAGGCTGCTTCTCCTGACGTGCCCTCTACCTCTGATGCGATGCCCTCTCCGTCCGAGCCGACTCATCATCTTCGTGCTCGTCCTCGTCCTCCTTGTGATCGCTATTCTCCCACTCACTATGGTCTTTCTGCAGCCCTTGAGCTGACCACTTATCGGGATGCCCTTGCTCATCCCGAATGGCAGCTAGCGATGGCTGAGGTGATTGCTGCTCTTGAGCGTACTGGCACTTGGGATGTTGTCACTCCTCCTTCCTCTGTTCGTCCCATCACCTGCAAGTGGGTCTACAAGATCAAGACTCGGTTCGATGGTTCCCTTGAGCGCTACAAGGCTCGACTTGTCGCTCGCGGCTTTCAGCTGGAGCATGGCCGTGACTATGACGAGACCTTTGCTCCAGTGGCTCACATGACCATTGTTCGTACTCTTCTTGCCGTTGCTTCTGTTCGTCACTGGTCTGTCTTTCAGCTTGATGTGTAGAATGCTTTTCTTAACGGTGAGTTGAGTGAGGAGGTATACATGCATCCACCTCCTGGCTACTATGTTCCCGATGGCATGGTTTGTCGTCTCTGGCGCTCTCTCTATGGCCTTAAGCAAGCCCCTCGTGCCTGGTTTCAGCGTTTTGCCTCTGTGGTCACCGCTGCTGGTTTCGTCCCTAGCGCACATGACCCTGCGCTCTTTGTCCACACATCCTCTCGTGGTCGGACTCTGCTTCTTCTTTATGTTGATGACATGATCATCATAGGCGACGACCCTAAGTACATTGCCTTTGTCAAGGCCCGTCTTCGCGATCAGTTTCTCATGACTGATCTTGGTCCTCTCCGCTACTTTCTTGGGCTTGAGGTTTCCTCTACCTCCGATGGCTTCTATATCTCCCAGGAGAAGTATATTCAGGACCTTCTCACTCGTGCCGCTCTTGGTGATGAGCGCATTGTCGAGACTCCTATGGAGCTCAATGTCCGCCTCCGTTCCACTGATGGTGATCCTCTTCCGGACCCGACTCGCTATCGTCACTTGGTTGGGAGTCTTGTCTACCTTGCTGTCACACGTCCTGACATCTCCTACCCAGTCCACATTCTGAGTCAGTTCATGGCTGCTCCCACTAGTGTCCACTATAGTCATCTTCTTCGTGTCCTTCGCTATCTTCGTGGTGTTGGAGATATGCCCAAGAGGCAATAATAAAATGGTTATTATAATATATCTATGAGTTTATGATAATGTTTACATACCATGCTATAATTGTATTGACCGAAACATTGATACATGTGTGTTATGTGAACAACAAGGAGTCCCTAGTAAGCCTCTTGTATAACTAGCTTGTTGATTAATAGATGCTCATAGTTTCATGATCATGAACATTGGATGTTATTAATAACAAGGTTATGTCATTATATGAATGATGTAATGGACACACCCAATTAAGCGTAGCATATGATCACGTCATTAAGTTCTATTTGCTATAAGCTTTCGATACATAGTTACCTAGTCCTTTCAACCATGAGATCATTTAAATCACTTATACCGCAAGGGTACTTTGATTACATCAAACGCCACTGCATAAATGGGTGGTTATAACGGTGGGATTAAGTATCCGGAAAGTATGAGTTGAGGCATATGGATCAACAGTGGGATTTTTCCATCCCGGTGACGGATAGATATACTCTGGGCCCTCTCGGTGGAATGTCGTCTAATTAGCTTGCAAGCATATGAATGGTTCATAAGAGATGACATATCATGGTACGAGTAAAGAGTACTTGTCATGAGACGAGGTTGAACAAGGTATAGAGATACCGATGATCAAACCTCGGACAAGTAAAATATCACGTGACAAAGGGAATCGGTATCGTATGTGAATGGTTCATTCGATCACTAAAGTCATCGTTGAATATGTGGGAGCCATTATTGATCTCCAGATCCCGCTATTGGTTATTGGTCGGAGAAAGTTCTCAACCATGTCTACATAGTTCGCGAACCGTGGGGTGACACACTTAAGGTTTGATGTCGTTTAAGTAGATATGGAAATATGGAATGGAGTTCGAAGTTTTGTTCGGAGTCTCGGATAGGATCTAGGATATCACGAGGAGGTCCGGAATGGTCCGGAGAATAAGATTCATATATAGGAAGTCATTTTCTAGGTTTGAAAATGATCCGGTATTTTTTCTGGAAGGTTCTAGAAGGTTCTAGAAGAGTCCGGAAGAAATCAGCATGGAAGGTGAGGGACTCCACCCACCTTGGCCGGCCAACCTAAGGGAGGAGGAGTCCCAAGTGGACTCCTCCCCATGGTGGCCGGCCACCCCACCAAAGGAAATGGGGGAGTCCCACTCCCCCTAGGTTTGGTCATATGGAAGGTTTATGTTGGGGTCTTATTCGGAGACTTTTGACCTAATCCTTGGGCTTCCACCTATATAAAGAGGGGAGGGGAGGGGCTGGCCGGCCACACCAATACCACCATGGCCGCACCCCCCAAAGAGCCCCCTCTCCCAGAAACCCTAGCGGTTCCCTCCTCCCTCTCTCTCCCACATAGCTTAGGCGAAGCTCTGTCGGAAATCTCCACCACCACCTCCACCACGCCGTCGTGCTGCCGGGATTCCGAGGAGGATCTACTACTTCCGCTGCCCGCTGGAACAGGGAGAAGGACGTCGTCTTCATCAACACCGAACGTGTGACCGAGTACGGAGGCGCTGTCCGATTGTGGCACCGTCAAGATCTTCTACGCGCTTTTGAAAGCGGCAAGTGATCGTCTATCGCAGCAACGAGAGCCTCCTTTTGTAGGCTTTGGAAATCTTCAAGGGTTAGTCTCGTTCATCCCCTCATTGCTCCCATCTTCTAGATTGCATCTTGGCTTGGATTGCGTTCTCGCGGTAGGAATTTTTTTGTTTTCTATGCTTTGAATCCCTACAGTGGTATCAGAGCCGTGTCTATGCATAGATGGTTGCACGAGTAGAACACAATTGTTTTGTGGGCGTTGATGCTTATGTTGTCTTTAGTTTGAGTACTTTGCATCTTTGTGGCATAGTGGGATGAAGCGGCTCGGGCTAACTTTACATGACCGCGTTCATGAGATTTGCTCCACGCTCGACATGCAACTTGTATTGCATAAGTGGTTTGCGGGTGTCTGTCTCTCCTACTATAGTGAAGATTCAATTTACTCTTCTATTGACAACACTAGTATCACCGTTGTGGTTCATGTTCGTAGGTAGATTAGACCTCACTCGAAAACCCTAAACCACGTAAAATATGGAAACCAAATTAGAGATGTCTAACTTATGTTTGCAGGGTTTGGTGATGTGATATGGCCATAATGTGATGATGAATATGTATGAGATGATCATTATTGTATTGTGTCAACTGGCAGGAGCCTTATGGTTGTCTTTAAATTTCATGGTGAGTAGTATTTCAAAGAAGTTGTAATAGTTGCTACATGAGGTGAACAACCATGAAGACGGCGCCATGAACCTTGACGCTACACCGACGATGATGGAGATCATGCCCGTTGATGATGGAGATCATGTCCGTGCTTTGGAGATGAAGATCGAAGGCGCAAAGACTAAAGGGCCATATCATATCACATATGAATTGCATGTGATGTTAATCCTTTATGCATCTTATTTTGCTTAGAACGCGACGGTAGCATTATAAGATGATCCCTCACATTAATATCAAGATAATAAAGTGTTCTCCCCTCGTATGCACCGTTGATATAGTTCGTCGTGTCGAAGCATCTCGTGATGATCGGATGTGATAGACTCAACGTTCACATACAACGGGTGTAAGCCATGTTGCACACGCGGAATACTTGGGTTTGCTTGATGAGCATAGCATGTACAGACATGACCTCGGAACACAAGAAACCGAAAGGTTGAACACGAATCATATAGATGATATGATCAACATGTTGATGTTCACCGTTAAAGCTACATCATCTCACGTGATGATTGGTTTTGGTGTAGTGGATATGGATCGTGTACCACTTACCAACTATGAGTGATGTTGTATTAAGTGGGAGTTCATTAGTAATTAGATTAAAACCTGAACTAATTATCTTAAACATAGTTTGAGTAGTATTTTGAATTAATTTTGTAGTATTGGCATCCGTATTCTACCATGCGCTAGTCTTGTAATTGAGATATAAATACTGTTAAAATCTGACAATAAACTTTATGGACTGGTACCGCATTGTTAAAGAATCAAGAAATGATTAAGTCCTATTGCAAACTTTTAGTAAACCTCACATTGTTGATTCAAAGAACTATGGTTTCCATTAGTACCTAAAGTTATCTTGTCTCCGTGAAACTTGAAGTTCAAATCTGTTTGAAAAGTAAGGAGCTGAAAATTTAGTTTTCAGAAATAATCAAGGTATGAGATATATGTGATATCTAAGACCTTATTGCAAGATGATAGAATATAATTTGGTGAGACTACATAAACTCATAAGTTTTATGGAAATGTACGAAGGTTGAAGACGCAAGGTGTCCCAATCCTCCAACTATTGGGGCACTAACGATATTCACATATCCATGAAGTGATCATCCTTAGTATGCACCGTTGCTAATACTCGTCGTTTCGAATACTGAGGTATAGATTCTACGTGTGTATACAACGGATGCAAGCGAGATTTGCACATGCGAATACTGAGGTTAAACTTTACGAGCCTAGCATGTACAGACATGGTCTCGGAAAAATTGTCATGATATGATGGATAAAATTATGAGTGAAATTGTTCATCATATTACAAAGTTACTAATAGTGAAATCTTGAACACTTGTCATATGATGATCAACTTCAAAATAAGAACCTCAAGGTTATTGGTATTTGACCAACAAATCTAGAAGATATTGAAGGTGAAGTGTTTTCTGAGAATGAGGAAAGCTAAAAGAGAAACTACAAAAGATATTTTGGCAGAAAGAAAGAAAAGACTAGAAAGTCTAGCTCACGTATATATAAATGATTTACATGTTATGGATGTATTCCTTGTTTGGTCACACAATGAAATTCTTGGGTATTTGTACCAGGTTGGTTGGTATGAGATGTCATACAATACAACGCAATACAAGAATACGATGGCCTAAGTGACTAATAAGGAATATGGTAATAATGCACGTCTGGAACATAATAAAGTGTTATCATGTTTGTCGTTGGCATTCTACCTAGCCCTTAGAATTTATAATAAAGAACTTAATAATTGTTATTTTGCTCTGGTCAAATGAAAACAATGAGTTGTTCAAATTATGACATTACTCCATGTACGATGGATAAGTTATTATAAATCTTAATGGTGAAACACACACACATAATACTGACGCTAAAATACCATAAGGCAAATGATTTGAATTCCACTTATTTGTGGAACCACTATTTAGGTCATGTTAGAAAGGAACGCATGAAGGAACTCCATGCAAATGGATTTTTGGAGTCATTTGATTTTTGAATCGTATGGCGCTTGCAAATCTTTTCTAAAGAGAATGACTAAAATACCGTTCATAGGCCAAGAGTTGCACGGGCAACTAACTTAGTGAAAACATACATGATGATATATGCGGTTCACTGGGCATAGTTGTGTGCGGGAGATTCTTCTACTTCATGAAAACTTCCAACAATGAATTGAGTATATATATGTGGATATATTCGATAAGGAAGAAGTTTGAAACATTTGAATGGATTCAAATAAATTTCAGCATGAAGTGGAAATCATCGTAATAGAAAAGTCAAATATCTATGATTGGATCATTGGGAAAATATTTGAATTACGAGTTTTAGCGAACATCTAAGAGAGTTATGAAATTGTTCTACAACTCACGTTTCTTGGAGTATCATAGTGATGATGAAGTATCTGAGAGATGTATCCAAACCTTGTTGGGTCAATGATGAGATAAAATATTAATGCTATTATATTTTTGTGGATTATGCTTTAGAAACTACCGCTTTTACACTAAATAGAGCATCATCATGATCCGTTGAAATGACACCATACAAGTTATGGCATGGGTATAAACCCTAATAGTCCTTTCTTTAAATTTTGGTCTAAGAATTTACAACCAAAATTGGATGAATGTCTTTGTTGGTTATCCCAAAGAATTGATTGGGAATTCTTTCCACTATGAAGTAAATGACAAAAGTGTTTGTTAATGTTACTTGCTTATTTCCAAGAAATTGTTTTCTAGCGAAGTATTTGAGTGGGAGGACAATAAAACTTAATAAGGTTTATGCCCTTAGCATAATGATCAGAGTAGCGCAGCATCGGAAATGGTTCCGGAAGCGGCCACGACGATCATGGCTTCCATGACTACAAACTGTTTTAGCCATGGAGATCGAAGTACTTATTGAACCTTGTAGGTATGGTTTACTTTGTGATCAAATAAATGATTTGTGAACAAAGGATTGATTTTGAACAATGATAAACCAACTACAAACAAAGAAGTTATGATGGCCCTGACTCCGTTAAAATGGCCATGTGCCATGAAATCTGCTGTCCAGGACTGGCGCGTAGTTGACGAGGGAGGAAATAGTGTAGCTTTCCTTTGTTCCCCAGCAACGGCGCCAGAAAAGTGCTTGATGTCTACGGGTGCTTCTATTCTTGTAGACAGTGCTGGGCCTCCAAGAGCAGAGGTTTGTAGAACAGCAGCAAGTTTCCCTTAAGTGGATCACCCAAGGTTTATCGAACTCAGGGAGGAAGAGGTCAAAGATATCCCTCTCATGCAACCCTGCAACCACAAAGCAAGAAGTCTCTTTTGTCCCCAACACACCTAATACACTTGTCAGATGTATAGGTGCACTAGTTCGGCGAAGAGATAGTGAAATATAGGTGGTATGAATGTATATGAGCAGTAGTAACAGCACCAGAAAATAGCTTGATGCTACGACTGGCGTGTGGTTGATGGTGGTAATATTGCA
This sequence comes from Lolium perenne, assembly GCF_019359855.2. NCBI lineage: Eukaryota > Viridiplantae > Streptophyta > Magnoliopsida > Poales > Poaceae > Lolium > Lolium perenne. Next base: position 260,590,351 of record NC_067249.2, read on the forward strand.
GGCAGTACAGATGTAGTAAAACAGTAAACAAGCGATGATTTCAGTATTTGGGAACAAGGCCTAGGGATTATACTTTCGCTAGTGGACACTCTCAACATTGATCACATAACAGAATAGATAAATGCTATACTCTACACTCTCTTGTTGTATGATGAACACCACTAATTGTGTAGGATTACACGAACCCTCAATGCCGGAGTTAACAAGCTCCACAATATTCGATATTCATGTTTAAATAACCTTAGAGTGCATGATAGATCATTGCAATTGCACCAAGTACTAACATAGCATGCACACTGTCACCATCACACTATGAAGGAGGCATAGATCACATCAATACTATCATAGCAATAATTAACTTCATAATCTAAAAGAGATTACAATCATAACCTACGCCAAGTACTACACGATGCACACACTGTCACCATTACACCGTGCAGGAGGAATAGAGTACTTTAATAACATCACTAGAGTAGCACATAGATTAATAGTGATACAAAACACATTGTAATCATAAAGGGATATAAATAAGCACTTCACTATGCTATTCATAACAGTGAATAAGTATTCTGTGAAATATAGCCTAAGAGACCCACACGGTGCACACACTGTCACCTTTACACACGTGGGACAAGGAGTCTCCGGAGATCACATAAGTAAAATCCACTTGACTAGCATAATGACATCTAGATTACAAGCATCATCATATGAATCTCAATCATGTAAGGCAGCTCATGAGATTATTGTATTGAAGTACATAGGGAGAGAGATGAACCACATAGCTACCGGTATAGCCCTTAGCCTCGATGGAGAACTACTCCCTCCTCATGGGAGACAGCAGCGGTGATGAAGATGGCGGTGGAGATGGCAGCGGTGTCGATGGAGAAGCCTTCCGGGGGCACTTCCCCGTCCCGTCGGCGTGCCGGAACAGAGACTCCTGTCCCCCAGATCTTGGCTTCGCGATGGCGGCGGCTCTGGATGGTTTCTCGTACCGTGGCTTTTTCCGTATCGAAGATTTAGGTCAGGGACCTTTAAATAGGCGAAGAGGCGGAGTCGGAGGGCTGACGAGGCGACGACACAATAGGGGGGCGCGGCCCCCCCTCTGGCCGCGCCAGGGTGGCGTGTGGGGCCCCCAGGGCTCCTCTCTGGTGGCTCTCGGGTGTTCTGGAAGCTTCGTGGAATTTTAATACTCTGGGCGTTGATTTCGTCCAATTCCGAGAATATTTCCTTACTAGGATTTCTGAAACCAAAAACAGCAGAAAACAGGAACTGGCACTTCGGCATCTCGTCAATAGGTTAGTTCCGGAAAACGCATAAAATCATCATAAAGTATGTATAAAACATGTAGGTATTGTCATAAAACAAGCATGGAACATAAGAAATTATCGATACATCGGAGACGTATCAGCATCCCCAAGCTTAGTTCCTACTCGTCCCCGAGTAGGTAAACGATAACAAAGATAATTTCTGAAGTGACATGCTACCAACATAATCTTGATCATACTATTGTAAAGTATATGAGATGAATGCAGCGATTCAAGACAATGGTAATGCAATGAGTAAACAATTGAATCATATAGCAAAGACTTTTCATGAATAGTACTTTCAAGACAAGCATCAATAAGTCTTGCATAAGAGTTAACTCATAAAGCAATAAATCAAAGTAAAGGCATTGAAGCAACACAAAGGAAGATTAAGTTTCAGCGGTTGCTTTCAACTTTCAACATGTATATCTCATGGATAATTGTCAATGCAAAGTAATATAATAAGTGCAATATGCAAGTATGTAGGAATCAATGCACAGTTCACACAAGTGTTTGCTTCTTGAGATAGAGAGAAATAGGTGAACTGACTCAACATAAAAGTAGAAGAAAGGCCCTTCGCAGAGGGAAGCATCGATTGCTATATTTGTGCTAGAGCTTTTATTTTGAAAACAAGAAACAATTTTGTCAACGGTAGTAATAAAGCATATGTATTATGTAAATTATATCCTACAAGTTGCAAGCCACATGCATAGTATACCAATAGTGCCCGCACCTTGTCCTAATTAGCTCGGATTACCTGGATTATCATCGCAATACATATGTTTTAACCAAGTGTCACAAAGGGGTACCTCTATGCCGCATGTACAAAGGTCTAAGGAGAAAGCTCGCATTGGATTTCTCGCTTTTGATTATTCTCAACTTAGACATCCATACCGGGACAACATAGACAACAGATAATGGACTCCTCTTTAATGCATAAGCATTCAACAACAATTAATTTTCTCATATGAGATTGAGGATATTTGTCCAAAACTGAAACTTCCACCATGGATCATGGCTTTAGTTAGCGGCCCAATGTTATTCTCTAACAGTATGCATGCTCAAACCATTCAACTCATGGTAAATCGCCCTTACTTCAGACAAGACGAACATGCATAGCAACTCACATGATATTCAACAAAGGGTAGTTGATGGCGTCCCCAGGAACATGGTTATCGCTCAACAAGCAACTTAATAAGAAATAAGATACATAAGTACATATTCAATACCACAATAGTTTTTAGGCTATTTGTCCCATGAGCTATATATTGCAAAGACAAAGGATAGAAATTTAAAGGTAGCACTCAAGCAATTTACTTTGGAATGGCAGAGAAATACCATGTAGTAGGTAGGTATGGTGGACACAAATGGCATAGTTTTTGGCTCAAGGATTTTGGATGCATGAGAAGTATTCCCTCTCGATACAAGGTTTAGGCTAGCAAGGTTATTTGAAACAAACACAAGTATGAACCGGTACAGCAAAACTGATACGTCTCCGACGTATCGATAATTTCTTATGTTCCATGCCACATTATTGATGATATCTACATGTTTTATGCATACTTTATATCATTTTTATGCATTTTCCGGCACTAACCTATTAACGAGATGCCGAAGGGCCAGTTGATGTTTTCTGCTATTTTTGGTTTCAGAAATCCTAGCAAGGAAATATTCTCGGAATCGGACGAAATCAACGCCCAGCATCATAGGATTGCATGAAGCTTCCAGAACACCCGAGAGCCGCCAGAGAGGGGCCACAGGGGGCCCACACATGGTGACGGCGCGGCCCAGGGGGGGGCGCCGCCCTAGTGTCTGGTGGCCCCAGACCCCTTCTGACGCCGCCTCTTCGCCTATAAGAAGCCCCTGACCTATGTCTTCGATACGGAAAAAGCCACGGTACGAGAAACCTTCCAGAGCCGCCGCCATCGCGAAGCCAAGATCTGGGGGACAGGAGTCTCTGTTCCGGCACGCCGCCGGGACGGGGAAGTGCCCCTGGAAGGCTTCTCCATCGACACCACCGCCATCTTCATCACCGCTGCTGTCTCCCATGAGGAGGGAGTAGTTCTCCATCGAGGCTAAGGGCTGTAACGGTAGCTATGTGGTTAATCTCTCTCCCTATGTACTTCAATACAATAATCTCATGAGCTGCCTTACATGATTGAGATTCATATGATGATGCTTGTAATCTAGATGTCATTATGCTAGTCAAGTGGATTTTACTTATGTGATCTCCGGAGACTCCTTGTCCCACGTGTGTAAAGGTGACAGTGTGTGCACCGTGTGGGTCTCTTAGGCTATATTTCACAGAATACTTATTCACTGTTATGAATGGCATAGTGAAGTGCTTATTTATATCTCTTTATGATTGCAATGTGTTTTGTATCACAATTTATCTGTGTGCTACTCTAGTGATGTTATTAAAGTAGTCTATTCCTCCTGCACTGTGTAATGGTGATAGTGTGTGCATCGTGTAGTACTTGGCGTAGGTTATGATTGTGATCTCTTGTAGATTATGAAGTTAACTATTGCTATGATGGTATTGATGTGATCTATGCCTCCTTTCGTAGCGTGAAGGTGACAGTGTGCATGCTATGTTAGTACTTGGTTTAGTTGTGTTGATCTGTCATGCACTCTAAGGTTATTTAAATATGAACATCGAATATTGTGGAGCTTGTTAACTCCGGCATTGAGGGTTCGTGTAATCCTACACAGTTAGTGGTGTTCATCATCCAACAAGAGAGTGTAGAGTCTAGCATCTATCTATTTATTCTGTTATGTGATCAAAGTTGAGAGTGTCCACTAGTGAAAGTATGATCCCTAGGCCTTGTTCCTAAATACTGCTATCGCTGCTTGTTTACTGTTCTACTGCATCTGTACTGTCCGCAATATTACCACCATCAACCACACGCCAGTCCTGGACAGCAAAGCACTTTTCTGGCGCCGTTACTACTGCTCATACTTATTCATACCACCTGTATTTCACTATCTCTTCGCCGAACTAGTGCACCTATTAGGTGTGTTGGGGACACAAGAGACTTCTTGCTTTGTGGTTGCAGGGTTGCATGAGAGGGATATCTTTGACCTCTTCCTCCCTGAGTTCGATAAACCTTGGGTGATCCACTTAAGGGAAACTTGCTGCTGTTCTACAAACCTTTGCTCTTGGAGTCCAACACTGTCTACAAGAATAGAAGCACCCGTAGACATCAAAAACTCACATAAAAGACATATTGTAAGCATTATAAGACTCTATACCGTCTTCCTTGTTGTTCGACCCTTACAAGAAATTATCTAGACCTTAGAGAGACCAATCATGCAAACCAAGTTTTAGCAAGCTCTATGTATTTCTTCACTAATAGGTGCAAAGTATATGATGCAAGAGCTTAATCATGAGCACAACAATTGCCAAGTATGTAATATCCCAGGTTTAGAGGCAATAAAATGAGAGAACACCAAAGTGTGCATTGCATTCATGCATAGAAAATCCGGGGAATTTTCGCGCTTTCAAATAAAACTTACCACAGTAACTGAAGTTTCACTTGACTTGCTGGAATTGAAGTAGATCATCAAGCCAAGCGCTATAAACCTCACTGTGACCTTTGCCAAAACCTTGTTTTGGGTAGAGATGATTTGATCTATGGGTTAGATCAAATAGAATTAGTTTTAAAACAAACAACACCTTAAGTAAGGATCAATTACAAGATCTTATAAAGGATCTCAACATGCCATTCCTTACAACAACACATGAATAATTATTCAATCCTAAATCAAAGAACTCAACTAATTAAGAAACTAATCTATACTTATCTCATCCATGTCTTCTACTAAATAAATGTTCCTATCATGAGTCAAATGGTATATTTGTTCAACTACAATGCTTGAACCCAAGCCAAGGACATTCATATTCATTCCTCATTAACCCTTGACCATTCCAACCTTGTTTTCAATCATACCATTAAACCTAGAGAAAAGAAGAAGCATTAATATGCTTATAATATCCATTGGGTAGAACCTAGTTTAATATTCAACCTATCTATGTGAGGTAAACCATTAATACTAATCAATGCTATAAGGTGTACAAGTCAAGTATTAAACCTTACTTGACCTAGCTCACACTTGATGGTAAACAAGAACCTATTCCTCTAGTAAGTATAGAGAGGCAAGTGTTGTGATCATTACAACTTGGTAATGATCATAAACCCTAGAGAAACCCTACCTATTCAGAAGAGCTCAACTTAAAGAGGTATACTCAAGTATATGGACTTATACTTGATCTTGGAGAAAGAACCATAATTCACCAATGAATTGTTATGAGGACAATACCTTGATCATTACAAATTGGGTGATGATCATAAAACCTATGAATCTAAGTGAGTGTGTTGAAAGAAGTACTGAAGAAGAGAGACTAGTGAGGAATAAGTGGATCATGTCTAATGCATGATCTTACCTTATAAAATGAGATGATAAGTTAAACCTATATATGTGATCCATAGATCTCATCTATCACATGAAATGATAAATATATCAATAGTAGTTAATCCAGACCAATACTCATGCCTTGTGTAGTATTGATATGGTATTTAAACCTTGCCTATACAAACACTTGAGACAAATCTAGAGTTGCCTTGATACAATAACTCTACCTAAGTGAGGAGGATAACCCTAGCCACTAGAATGGAATCAATGCTTATGCTCATATTTGAATCCTAGTTGTGTATCACTTGGGTGATCACTACTTAAACCCTAGACCACATTTGAATTTCAATCCAAGTATCACTTTGGATTATAAGTAGAACCCTGCCATACCTCATGCCTATTGGATACTTCAATTAGTGAAGTATTCCCAAAATTCTAACCCTTTCATATGGGATCCACCCCACATAAAATATTAAGTCCTAACTTGTGTATCATGGATCACAAGTATAAAACCAAGGCCTATATACCTAAGTACTAAATGCCATTTGATGAGTAGAATGAAACCAATACCTTATTTTACTTTGTTATCCAAATACTTTGCCTAAGTGAACCAAATGAATTGTATTTATAAATAGTATCACCTTAGTAAGTAAAGTGACCAATGATAAGCTTGGGAATTATAGTAAGAAGTTCAAGCCAGAATTTGCTAAGCAAGATTAGTGAATATAGTGTTGATTCAACCATTTTCTTAAACTCTTAAAAATAAATTCTCCACATAAAATCATGAACTAATCCCATTTCCTTTACCATTTGTTAAACCCTAGCCATAATTAATTCATATGTGAATAATCAATATGGTTAAGCACTTGCAAAATAGAATATGTTCATCATTCACATTTCAAATCATTTACACAGATTTTGTTCCTAAGTAAAAAGGAATAAACATTTAAACCATATCCATTTTCAATTTAAAATGCACTTCATAATAACACCAAGTTAATCATCTATTAAATAGTTGTTTGAACAAAAGAACTATGCAGTGAGTATTATCATAAAATGATATTGATATTCAAATAGTTTTGAACCTGCAAAACAAAATAGAAATTAGATCTGAAATCAAATAGAAATATCAAACATAAAATAAAAACAGAAATTAGAAATTTGAAATAAGAAAGAGAGGGAAAGCTCACCTGGCTTACCTGGCCGTGCAGCCCATCACCACCATGTCGACCAGGCCCAGCACCAGCCCAGCCCACCAAAGGAAACTACCCAACCCACCTTACCGATTCGTCGAGGAAGAAAAGGAACATCGTCGTCTTCTCCAACGACGACAGCGCACATGAGCACTCCGGCCACCTCACCGTGAAGGATAGGGACGACCTGGACGCCGCAGACCATCCCAGAATCACGCTCAATACTTCTCGCGTCCGAGCTTATCCCAAATGCGTCCCGATTCGTGCCGTTTGACGTGCCAACATCTCCGCCACATCTCGGCCATTGCCGTCGGTGGAATGACGAGATGGACCTCGTCATGCCCTATAAATATGTCCAGCAGCACCGCCGTGCACTTCTTGTTCTTCTCCGCCACTCTAATCTCTCCCAGATCCTCTATATCTCTCATAACCATCCATGCCCTGCCACCGGTGTCGATCAAGGATGCGACGATGGAGGCCACCCCAAGCTCAGTGGTGTAGCCGAGGAGAAGCGCCTCTTCACGTAGATCATCTGAGAGGGAGGACGCGTCAAGGGGAGCTCGGGATCAATCCAATTTCGCCGTTCCCTTTCTCAGTACCTCGCCGGTATTGGTGAAATCGAGCTCGTCTCCGTCGACAATCCGCTCCGGCGATCACACCATCATCCTCAGTGTATGTCTATGCTTCTGTAGAGCCTTTAATCTCATCGTTTTATCATCTGTAGCTCCATTTCATACGTTGACCGGAGTGAACCACCGCAGCACATGGTCGCCGGCGTAGCTCCGGTGATCCCCTGAGTAGAGCGACCCCACCATCGTGTTCAGTGAATCGAGGCGAGTCGGAAAACCCCAGTAGCCCATCCCGGGAGGCCATAAATTGGCAGCACCATCGTGCGTTGGCCGCCGGCGTCAAGCCGCCGGCGAGGCCAACGTGGCCTGTAGGACCCCGTGTGGTCTTTGACTTATCCACGCCAACGTGGCAGTCAACATATATTTTGGTCCCACCAGTCAGTCGCTGCGGGTGTATATGAACCGGTACGTTTAGTGTTTTCGTGTTATTTCAAATCCCAGAAAAATGTTGAAACTTTGAAAAATTGTATAAAATTCATTTCAACTCATAAAAATATGAATAATATATCAAAATACTCACAAAAATAAACTCTATCCAAATAAAATATATAACAAAAATGTGTGTCAAAATAAAAATTCACTTATTTTTTACTTTGTTAATTATGCCATTTCATTTATTTAAAATACAATTTGAATTCAATAATTAGTGAAGTTTCAAAATTAAATTTTAACTATTCAGTAACTAAGTAAAATGTTAAGATTAATTTTATTTATCATATTTGCATTAACTTAATTATTAGTGGTAATTCATAAACCCTAATTTGCAAATTACCATTTACCATTTTCTTTAAATAGTAATAACTCCAGAAAATATTATAAGCCAATATTATTTTGGTAAATCAAAACTTATTTACTTAAAATCTTTAGTTAACAAGTTAATTATTTTAAACCCTAATAACAATTATTAAACCCTGATTCTTAATTAAACCAAAATAAAAGTTACTCTAATTATTAAATCTTGTGAAAATTAATAAAATGTCAAACAATTCCTAATTTTGATTCAAAGTAATTAGTAACCACAACTCTATTGATAATGAGCATTTTAGAAGTTGTACCATAATTTAGAAACCCTAGTTTTAATTTAAGTAAGACATTGATCTCATTATTTCATGTGTTCATCCATAGTAGTTGCAAACCTAAAACCCTAAGGATTTAACCCATGTGATCATTACACTTTAGTAGTAACTCTAAAACCCTAGTTGCTTATCACATGTGATCATGTGAATTTCAACTTTACTTGTAGAACCTTGATAAGTAACCAATGAATGCATAATCATGATCCATCCACATAAAACCAATTCACATGAGCTTGTCATTTCATGTCCCTATTCTTAATTGAAACCTATATGATTCCCTAAGTGCCACCTAGATATAAACCCTAACTAGTTAATTGAATTAGTACCACTAACCACTATCCTATATACCATACCATTAAGGTCAACCTCAATCATCAAACCCTAGTAGCTAATTTATAGAACCATATGGATAACCATCCTTTGATATGATATCATAATCAACCATAGTAATAAACCTGCCCATACTTGTTGTATATAGAACCAATTCAACTTAAGAACCCAACTAGTTCCTATCCAAGAACTAAATGAATTCAATAGTAAACCCTAGAAAGCCATAGCACCTATATATAATAGTTCATATTCTTAATTAACCTGTTCTTCAACAGTTATTCTTTTGAAGTACAAATGTTAGTCCAACCATAGAAGCCATAGTTCTTATTTGAAATACTTATTAGTTCGTAAACAACATGTTCTTCAAAAGTTATTCTTTTGAAGTATAGCATAAGTAATCATCAACCATGACCTGTAGAACTTAAAAATTGACAACTGTTCTTTACATATTATTCCATCACTATTCTGTATGTGTATGATTGTTATGATGTCTAATAGCACTTGGTTATGATGCTAATATAACCAAACCCTAATAAGAACCTTGTTTGAGAATCATTCTAAAAGTGCAACTAACCCTCAAGAAATCTTTACAACTCATACATCCTAAATAATCGAGATTAGGTTACGCTCGGGACGATTGCATCTCATACTATGCATTATAGCATCTTTGCCAGTTCTTTAAACATTGTCCTTACCGGACGATGATGGTATTTCAGCATTTGGAGTTCTCACGTATCGAAGCTTTTGCCTGCATAATCTTGCAGTCAAGAAAGGCAAGTTCATCGCTTGCTCATGTCATTTGATTATTTGTATCAAACTATATGCAAAGTACTATACTTATCATTCATGCATTGAAAAGCAAAGTATTATTTTACAATTATGAATATGACTATGTGGTGGGCAATGGAACCATGGTATGTGTTGATATGGTGGAGGTTCCATTGCATGGGTACTACTCATCTAGGAATAAGTACCAATGTCGTCCAGTGATTCTAGCGCCGTACATATCGCGTTATCCATAAGATCTATAATGGCTCTGGGGAAGTCAGCTGTATCTTTTCCCTCCTGCACGCCAACTGATTGGTAGAGCTGGCGAGGTGTTGGAGGCACTGCCGCAATAGGTTGGGATAGCCTTTTAAATCCCCATCCATTAGTGATGATAAGCTCTACGATCTATGATGGATTGTCCGGAGTACACCGTGAGTAAAGCCGTATTATCGGGAGAAGTCTACTGGGGTGTACGGTTGGACAAAAGGGTGGGTTTGCAGGGTCGCAGAGAAGGCAGTGATTGGCTTGGATCTTATACTGGGCCTCACACCAAAGGAAGTGTGGACGAGGACATACTCTCGGCCGGCAACAAAGTTAAGATCTCTTATGGGAAAAGTAACGCACCTCTGCAGAGGGTATCAAGAATTGTGACTGTCACTCCCTGTTCTGGGAAGGGAACTGCAAACGCGGCAGGAAAGGAACTCCACGAAGTTCTAGTCAACCTGTGAAGACTGACGGGCATAGTTTTCAGAATAAAATAAACCTTTTGAAGAAATGTTTATGAAAACTTGCATTGGCCTATGACTTTCTGGTCTATGGCTGTAGCTAGTGCATGATACACATATTTCCTAATATGAACTTGTTGAGTACGCTCGTACTCATTCTATCTCGTTTGAACCCCCTTCTTAGATCAAGGCACCGAAGGAGAAACTACCGTGGAACTCGAAGACAAAGGAGTCAACTACAACAAGATGAATAATTCAATCAAAGAAGTCAATGGAGTCAACTTCTGCATCAGCTATAATGGAAACCTAGACTAGTAATAGAAGGGAACCTTTCCCTAATCGTAGCACCTAAGTAGCTAGATTTCTATAGCAAGTCAATTAGCTCTTAAACTTGAGTTAGCAATAAGATAGACTATGAGTCGTTCTTCTGGAGTTTTATTTGAAGTTTTACCTCACTGTAAAGTAGGAGGTTGTGTGGATCTTATGTAAACAGCTCATGTGTACTTTTATAGACATACCTTGGACTCGCATATGTTTCTGTTTTACCACTCTGAGAGATGTAATATGAGTGGAACGGTTTTTCACTTGTGTTATGTCAACGACTTGTGTACTACACCATGCAGTGGTACGCTGGGTCACCACAGCTGGTATCAGAGCAAATGCTTTGACCCTAGGATTAAAACCCTTTAAAGGAGACCTATAGGTTTTGGTAGTGTCTATAGGAAGATGTCCTAGTTAAACCAACTATTCTTTTGACTTGAGATGGGTATTCACTTGAGAATAATCCTGACACACTTGAGTCAATCTTTCTTATCTATCTTTCTTAAGTAAAGTTAGTTAGTTATCTTGCTTCATTCCAAAAAATTAGAACACCATTGAAGCTTAAGATAAATGGTGGTAGTAGACCACAGTTGGTATACAACACATGGTAGTCCAAAGAGAGGATACAACCATAAGGAAGATATCCTATTGGAAGAAGTATACCAATGCAAGTTATAGTTAAGTAAGAGTCATTAAAAATGTCAAATGGCTGATGTTAAGTAAGGGAGATAAGTTATATAAGGTAGTATATGTCTATGATGAGTCAATCATAGGAGGTAAGGAAGAGTGATAGGAGTTACATGAGTCTACTTTCAATAATAAACTAGGTACTCATATATAATTCACTTGAGAATCATGGTATGATGGAGTAGAACATCATAAGTACGATAACAAAAGGATGATAAGGAGTAGGATTTAGGGAATAGTTCGAAAGCTTAGGCCTTAAAATCCTAATAACTGTACCAAGTATGTTAGAATCATAGTCCTTAATTTAAAGAAGGCTTATTTAGAGCATATCACATAGAGAAATCCTAGAGTTATAGGTGGTATATTCTAAACAATCATGTGTTTAGAGTAGACATGTTAGAACTAATTGTATTATAGGAAGTAGTCCTCAATAGCACATATATATGGTATACTATTTTGTTAGTAGTTCCAAAGAAAACTAGGTTAACTTCAACTATCCCAGGCCATTTTGTTTCAAGTTTGTCTTATTGCAAATGTGCAATTAAGATAAATGTTGAGACAAAATAGTAGAAATTCATGTATTCGTGCTAAGTATCACAACCTAAACCTATCTTATGTGGTGTTATATACTACACATCTGAGCCTGATGTTTAGGGATGTCTTACCCAATTATTATATTCAGGCATATAAGGATGTGTATTATAAGCACAAAGCTGGATCTTATTGGATTTTCTTGAATCTTCATTGATTGACTGTAATATCCCAGGTTTAGAGGCAACAAAATGAGAGAACACCAAAGTATGCATTGTATTCATGCATAGAAAATCCGGGGAATTTTCGCGCTTTCAAATAAAACTTACCACAGTAACTGAAGTTTCACTTGACTTGCTGGAATTGAAGTAGATCATCAAGTCAAGCGCTATAAACTTCACTGTGATCTTTGCTAAAACCTTGTTTTGGGTAGAGATGATTTGATCTATGGATTAGATCAAATAGAATTGGATTTATATCAACACATTCTTTAAGAATCAAAGCCTAACCTATTAACACTTAAAAGTTAGCAACTACCTTTGGGTGTAAATTAATTCACTTCTAAACTTATTACCAAATAGGGTACACCACAGGGTCTAAAGTGCATAAAAGCCACACATTCTTATTTAAAATCATAACTTATTAAATACTTGGAATATCATAAAACTAAATCCATTTACATTACAAATTATAGTCCACACTATTTGAATAAAACTAACTATGAGTATTTTGAAACTCATATGATCATGCCTTGGTGAAATCAAACACCAACTATCCAAATTTGAGGAATAACCTTCAACCTTGATCTTTTGATCAATATTATAATATAAATCCAATCCAATAGGATATAGTGACTCATCCACAATAATAAAACCATCCACAAGATATTTAGTAACAAATGCCACTTGGCTATCCAAAAATAAATCATATGAGAGGATAATGATCTTGCCACATAGGATGAAAATATGTACATGACTTGCTTTCCAAGCTATGCCACCTCATGCTCAAAGGATTGCTATGGAGGAGGGCATGACAACCAAGCACCTTACTCATCAAACCAACACAAGAGTCACCACCTATGTGTCATGATAGTAGAGCTTGCCCAAGCCTATAAATAGAGCCACACCCTTCATCCATTTGGACATCTTGTACCATGCTACAAGGAAACCAAACACTTGAGACCTTCCATGTGAATTAGCTAGGATCAAGATGAAGAAGCTAGGAGGTGGAGGCATACCACAAGATGCAGGTTTCTCAGATTTCATGAAGAACAAGCTACAGAAGATACCAAGGTAGAATCCCTAGGCAAACCATATATTTATTGGATCATATCATCATATCTTGAGTAGGACCTTAGGCTATTACAAGACATTTAAAAGTGAGAGAGATTATAGATGCTAACCATAGCCATGTCTATCCTAGAGAATTTTAGAGTAGTATTACATCTTACTTGTTTAAACCAACCTTTAATCTTGTAGATGAGAGCCATGTTCCATTAGTGAAACATAACCAAAGCTTATGCTCATATTCTAATCCTAGTTGTGTATCACATTGGTGATCACTACTTAAACCCTAAACTACATTTGAATTCCAACCCATGGATTAACTTGGATTATAATTAGAACCCTGCCATACCTCATGCCTATTTATACTTCAATTTAGTGAACCTTATGCAAAACCCTAAACCTTTCAAGTAGAATTCACACCACATAGAATATTAGGTCCTAACTTGTGTATCATGGATCACAAGTATAAACCAATCCATATACACTTATAGACTAAATGCCATTTGGTGAGTAGAGTGAAACAAACATTCAATTCTATTTGGTTTTCCAAGTACTTGCTTTGGGAACCAAATGAAATAGTATTTTTATAAAATAGAATCACCACAAGAGCAATTGAATTAACTATGAGGATTATAGGATTCATCCTAAATAATTTAAGTCAAAGCTTGATTGATGATTATAGAGGTTATATCACCACTCTTCTTAAACTCTAAGAACCATCATTCACATAAAATCATGAACCAATCCCATTTCCTTTACCATTTGTTAAACCCTAGCCATAATTAAATAATATGTGAGTAATCACTATGGTTAAGCACTAGAAAAATAGAATATGTTCACCATGCACATGTTCTACATTCCAAATCATTTAAACAGATTTGATTCCTAAATTAATTAGAAAATTGAGATGAACCCTAGAATTATATCAATTGGAATTTTAACTTGTGCCTCATAAGAACCCCAAATTAATCATTTATAAAATGGTTGTTTATAAACAAAACAATACAGTAGGTAGCATTATCAAATTGTTTTGATATTAAAATATTTTAGAACCTGCAAAACAAAATAGAAATCAAATTTGAATTCAAACAACAAAATAGAAAACAGAAAAGAAAACATAAATTTGAAAAGGAAAGAGAGGGAAACTTACCTGACTTACTTGGACCTCAGCCATCGCAGCAGCCCAACACCATCTCCACACCAAGCCCACCAGCAGCCCAGCCCACGAACAAAATCAACCCACCACCATACCGATTTGCCTGCTTTAAAAATCGTGCTATGGAGAATCGTCTTCGTTCTCTTCCCCGGCATCAACAGCGAGCTTGCGCCAGTAGGCCACGACCTCGTCGACGATAAGCTCATCTCGGACGTCGTCAGTAATTTCAGAACCTCGCCCAATCTCTCTCGCGTCCGAGTTTATCCACGGGAGGGAAAAGATCTTCGCCAGACCACCTTCCAGAGACCGCCACCTCCCGACCATCGCCGTCATCGTGTCGATGCCTCGAGGGTTCCCTCGGCCTATAAATAGGTGGAGATCATCACCGTATAGTCCTTGTTCTTCGCCGCTCTTCAATTCGCTCTCTAGCCCTCTCTACATCTCACTGGAACTCCCGCCATGGCCGGCCAGTTCTCCGGCTAGCCGTCGATGGAGACCACCCCGGCGTCTACCAAGTGGCTCGTTGGAAGCGCCTGGCGCCGTAGATCATCTGGGAGGAAGGAATCGTCCTGGATCTTCCTCAAGCCGACGAATTTCGCCGATCCCTTTTGCAGTACCTCGCCGGCAATGGCGAAATTGAGCTCGTCTCCGACCACCAACGTCTTCACCGACCATACCATCATCTTCACGGTGAGCTCGCGCATCTGATGAACCAAATTTCGCTTCCTAGATCTCTCTGTAGCTCCGTTTAGCCACCTCACCGGAGAGCACCGCCGCGGGACATTGTCGCCGGCGTAGCTCCGGTGAACCCCTCGCCAAACCAACATCACCATCAGCTTCAGTGAGTCGAGGAGAGTCAGGAAACTCTATTCGCGCGTCCCGGGGGGCCATAAAACGACGGCGCCATCCTCAGCAGACCGCCGGCGGTTAAACACCGGTGAGGTCAAACCCGTGGTCAAGGTTGACCAGACCTTGCCGCGTGGCTGCTGAGGTGGACACGCAGGCCCCACTCGTCAGTCGCAGTGGCTAGGTGCGAACCGGTATCTTTAGTATTTTCGTGTTAATTTCAAATTCTAGAAAATTGCAGAAACTTTGAAATATCATAGAAAATTCATTTCAACTCAGAAAAATATAAATAATATATCAAAATGCTCACAAAAATAAACTCTATTCAAATAAAATATAAAACAAAAATGTATGACAAAATAAAAATCCATTTATTTTTAACCTGATTAATTATGCCATTTCAATTATTTAAAATACAATTTGAATTCAATAATTAGTGAAGTTTCAAAATTAAATTTTAACTATTCAGTAACTAAGTAAAATGTTAAAACTAATTTTATTTACCATATTTGCATTCACTTAATTATTAGTGGTAATTCATAAACCTAATTACAAATTACTATTTTCTATTTTCTTTAAATAGTAATAACTCAAGAAAATATTATAAGCCAATATTATTTTGGTAAATCAAAACTTATTTACTTAAACATATTTGAGTAACAAGTTAATTATTTTAAAACCTAATAACAATAATTAGGAAACCCTGATTTCTAATTAAACCCTAACTAGTAATTATTTTAATTCTTAAACCCTCTAAAAATTAATAGCATGTTAAAATTATTAATAACTCTATTTCAAGTACTTAATCACATTAGTTCTAGTACCAAGTATTACTTTAAGAATTGGATCATAATTTAGAAACCCTAATTTTAATATAAGTTAGAATCTGGATCCCATTATTATATGTGATCATTTGAAAATGCCTTAACCCTAAACCCTAGTTGCTTATCACATGTGATCATGTGAATGTCACCTTACATAGAGAACCATATTATGTGACCAACAAATACAAGTCATAATCCACTAGCATAAAACCAAGTCACATGAGATTATCATTTCATGTCCCTATTCAAACCTATATGATTCACTAGTGCCACCTTGATACAAACCCTAGCTTGTTACCACATGTTCGCACCATTGCTCATCAATCCTATATACCACACCATTAGGATCAACCTCAACCATCAACCCTAGTAGAACCATAATGATAAACCCTAGTACCAATCTTGTGTAGCAATTCACAACACATGCTCCTATTCCACTCCACCCTACTTAGGAAATGATAAGACACTTAGCTTAGAAACTATTAGAGATTATTTGGAAAAGCAAATATGAAGTCATAGTAAACCCTAACTCATAGCAACACCTTGATAACCATCCTTTGATATGATGCTTAGGAGAAACCATAATAATAAACCTACTAATACTTGCTACATGTAGATCACTTCTACTTAAGCACCAACTAGCCCTATTAATAAACCTTAATAGAACTTAGCTCCTATTTAAAGTAGTTCTTATTCTTATTTAACATGTTCTTCAAAAGTTATTCTTTTAAAGTACAAATGTCAATCAAACCTAGAAGCCCTAATCCTTCTTTGAAATACTCATTATTTCCTAAGCAACATGTTCTTCAAAAGTTATTCTTTTGAAGTATAGTATAAGTAATCATTAACTATGTTCTGTAGAACTTAAAATTGACAACGGTTCTTTACATATTAATACACCACTATTATTTATGTGTATGATTGTTATGATATCTTACATCACTTGGTTAGATGCTAATAAAACCAAACTCTAATAAGAACCTTGTTTGAGAACCATTCTAAAAGTGCAACCAACCCTAAGGAAATCTTTACAACTCATACATCTTAAATCATCGAGGTTAGGTTACGCTCGGGACGATTGCATCTCATACTATGCATTATAGCATCTTTGCCAATTCTTTAAACATTGTCCTTACCGGACGATGATGGTATTTCAGAATTTGGAGTTATCACGTATCGAAGCTTTTGCCTGCATAATCTTGCAGTCAAGAAAAGCAAGTTCATCGCTTGCTCATGTCATTTGATTATTTGTATCAAACTATATGCAAAGTACTATACTTATCACTCATGCATTGAAAAGCAAAGTATTATTTTACAATTATGAATATGACTATGTGGTGGGCAATGGAACCATGGTATGTGTTGATATGGTGGAGGTTCCATTGCATGGGTTATATCACCCTAGGATTAATTACCAATTCCGTCCAGTGATTCTAGCGCCGTACATATCGCGTTATCCATAAGATCTATAATGGCTCTGGGGAAGTCAGCTGTATCTTTTCCCTTCTGCACGCCAACGGATCGGAGAGCCGGTGGGGTGTTGGAGGCACTACCGCAATAGGTTGGGAAATCCTTTTAAATCCCCATCCATTAGTGATGATAAGCTCTACGATCTATGATGGATTGTCCGGAGTACACCATGAGTAAAGCCGTATTATCGGGGGAAGTCTACTGGAGGTGTACGGTTGGACAAAAGGGTGGGTTTGCAGGGTCGCGGAGAAGGCAGTGATTGGCTTGGATCTTATACTGGGCCTCACACCAAAGGAAGTGTGGACGGGGACATACTCTCGGCCGGCAACATGGTTAAGATCTCTTGTGGGGTAAAGTAACGCACCTCTACAGAGGGTATCAAGAATTGTGACTGTCACTCCTCGTTCGGAAGGGAATCGCGAACGCGGGCAGGAAAGGAACTCCACGAAGTTCTAGTCAACCTGTGAAGACTGACGGGCATAGTTTTCAGAATAAAATAAACCTTTGAAGAAATGATTACAAAAACTTGCATTGGCCTATGACTTTCTGGTCTATGGCTGTAGCTAGTGCATGATACACATATTTCCTAATATGAACTTGCTGAGTACGCTCGTACTCATTCTATCTCGTTTGAACCCCCTTCTTAGATCAATGTACGGAAGGAGAAACTACCGTGGAACTCGAAGACAAAGGAGTCAACTACAACAAGATGAAGAATCCAATCAAAGAAGTCAATGGAGTCAACTTATGCATCAGCTATAATGGAAACCTAGACTAGTGATAGAAGGGAACCTTTCCCTAATCCTAGCACCTAAGTAGCTAGATTTCTATAGCAAGCCAAGTAGCTCTTGAACTTGAGTTAGCAATAAGATAGACTACGAGTCTTTCTTCTGGAGCTTTATTTGAAGTTTTATCTCACTGTAAAGTAGGAGGTTGTGTTGATCTTATGTAAACAGTTCGTGTGTACTTCTATAGACATACCTTGGACTCGCATATGTTTCTGTTGTACCACTCTAAGAGATGTAATATGAGTGGAACGGTGTTTCACTTGTGTTATGTCAACGACTTGTGTACTACACCATGCAGTGGTACGCTGGGTCACCGCAGCTGGTATCAGAGCAAATGCTTTGACCCTAGGCTTAAAACCCTTTAAAGGAGACCTATAGGTTTGGTAGTGTCTATAGGAAGTTGTCTTAGATAAACCAACTATTCTTTTGACTTGAGATGGGCATTCACTTGAGAATAATCCTGACACACTTGAGTCAATCTTTCTTATCTATTTTCTTAAATAAAGTTAATTAGTTATCTTGCTTCATTCTAAATTAATAGAACACCATTGAAGTTTAAGATAAAGGGTGGTAGTAGACCACAGTTGGTATACAATACATGGTAGTCCAAAGAGAGGATACAACCATAAGGAAGATATCCTATTGGAAGATGTATACCAAGTCATGTTATGGCTAAGTAAGAGTCATTTAAAATGTCAAATGACTGATGTTAAGTGATGGCGTGTATTTCACACGTTCGTTGGGCAACCCCAAGAGGAAGGTATGATGCGCACAGCAGCAAGTTTTCCCTCAGAAAGAAACCAAGGTTTATCGAACCAGGAGGAGCCAAGAAGCACGTTGAAGGTTGATGGCGGCGGGATGTAGTGCGGCGCAACACCAGGGATTCCGGCGCCAACGTGGAACCTGCACAACACAACCAAAGTACTTTGCCCCAACGAAACAGTGAGGTTGTCAATCTCACCGGCTTGCTGTAACAAAGAGTTAACCGTATTGTGTGGAAGATGATTGTTTGCAGAAAACAGTAGAACAAGTATTGCAGTAGATTGTATTTCAGTAAAGAGAATTGGACCGGGGTCCACAGTTCACTAGAGGTGTCTCTCCCATAAGACGAACAGCATGTTGGGTGAACAAATTACAGTTGGGCAATTGACAAATAAAGAGAGCATGACCATGCACATACATATCATGATGAGTATAGTGAGATTTAATTGGGCATTACGACAAAGTACATAGACCGTCATCCAACTGCATCTATGCCTAAAAAGTCCACCTTCAGGTTATCATCCGAACCCCCTCCAGTATTAAGTTGCTAACAACAGACAATTGCATTAAGTATTGCGCGTAATGTAATCAGTGACTACATCCTTGAACATAGCACTAATGTTTTATCCCTAGTGGCAACAGCACATCCGTAATCTTAGTGGTTCTTGTCACTCCTCCAGATTCACGGAGACATGAACCCACTATCGAGCATAAATACTCCCTCTTGGAGTTACTAGCATCAACTTGGCCAGAGCATCTACTAATAACGGAGAGCATGCAAGATCATAAACAACACATAGACATAACTTTGATAATCAACATAACAAGTATTCTCTATTCATCGGATCCCAACAAACGCAACATATAGAATTACAGATAGATGATCTTGATCATGTTAGGCAGCTCACAAGATCCGACAATGATAGCACAATGGGGAGAAGACAACCATCTAGCTACTGCTATGGACCCATAGTCCAGGGGTAGACTACTCACACATCACTCCGGAGGCGACCATGGCGGCGTAGAGTCCTCCGGGAGATGATTCCCCTCTCCGGCAGGGTGCCGGAGGCGATCTCCTGGATCCCCCGAGATGGGATCGGCGGCGGCGGCGTCTCTCGGGAAGGTTTTCCGTATCGTGGCTCTCTGCACCGGGGGTTTCGTCACGGAGACTTTTTATAGGCGGAAGGGCAGGTCAAGAGGCGGCACGGGGCCCCACACTACGGTGCCGGCGCGGCCAAGGGGGCCGCGCCGCCCTATGGTGTGGCCCCTCCGTGGCCCCTCTTCGTCTCTCCTTCGGACTTCTGGAAGCTTCGTGAGAAAATAGGCCCCTGGGCTTTGATTTCGTCCAATTCCGAGAATATTTCCTTACTAGGATTTCTGAAACCAAAAACAGAAAACAAAGAATCGGCACTTCGGCATCTTGTTAATAGGTTAGTTCCAGAAAATGCACGAATATGACATAAAGTGTGCATAAAACATGTAGATAACATCAATAATGTGGCATGGAACATAAGAAATTATCGATACGTCGAGACGTATCAGCATCCCCAAGCTTAGTTCTGCTCGTCCCGAGCAGGTAAAACGATAACACGTATAATTTCGGAGTGACATGCCATCATAATCTTGATCATACTATTTGTAAAGCATATGTAGTGAATGCAGCGATCGAAACAATGTATATGACATGAGTAAACAAGTGAATCATATAGCAAAGACTTTTCATGAATAGCACTTCAAGACAAGCATCAATAAGTCTTGCATAAGAGTTAACTCATAAAGCAATAATTCAAAGTAGAGATATTGAAGCAACACAAAAGAAGATTAAGTTTCAGCGGTTGCTTTCAACTTGTAACATGTATATCTCATGGATATTGTCAACATAGAGTAATATAATAAGTGCAATAAGCAAGTATGTAGGAATCAATGCACAGTTCACACAAGTGTTTGCTTCTTGAGGTGGAGAGAAATAGGTGAACTGACTCAACATTGAAAGTAAAAGAATGGTCCTCCATAGAGGAAAAGCATCGATTGCTATATTTGTGCTAGAGCTTTGATTTTGAAAACATGAAACAATTTTGTCAACGGTAGTAATAAAGCATATGTATCATGTAAATTATATCTTATAAGTTGCAAGCCTCATGCATAGTGTACTAATAGTGCCCGCACCTTGTCCTAATTAGCTTGGACTACCGGGTCATCACAATGCATTGTTTTTACCAAGTGTCACAAAGGGGTACCTCTATGCCGCTTTGTACAAAGGTCTAAGGAGAAAGCTCGCATTGGATTTCTCGCTATTGATTATTCTTCAACTTAGACATCCATACCGGGACAACATAGACAATGATACTGGACTCCTCTTTTATGCATAAGCATATACCAACAATTAATAATTTTCTCATTTGAGATTTGAGGATTGTTGTCCAAAACTGAAACTTCCACCATGGAGCATGGCTTTAGTTAGCGGCCCAATGTTCTTCTCTAACATATGCATGCTTAACCATATGGTGGTAGATCTCTCTTACTTCAGACAAGACGAACATGCATAGCAACTCACATGAAATTCAACAATGAAAAGTTGATGGCGTCCCCAGTGAACATGGTTATCGCACAACAAGCAACTTAATAAGAGATAAAGTGCATAATTACATATTCAATACCACAATAGTTTTTAAGCTATTTGTCCCATGAGCTATATATTGCAAAGGTGAATGATGGAATTTTAAAGGTAGCACTCAAGCAATTTACTTTGGAATGGCGGAAAAATACCATGTAGTATAGGTAGGTATGGTGGACACAAATGGCATAGTGTTGTTTGGCTCAAGGATTTGGATGCATGAGAAGTATTCCCTCTCGATACAAGGTTTAGGCTAGCAAGGCTTATTTGAAACAAACACAAGGATGAACCGGTGCAGCAAAACTCACATAAAAGACATATTGAAAACATTATAAGACTCTACACCGTCTTCCTTGTTGTTCAAACTCAATACTAGAAATTATCTAGACCTTATAGAAACCAAATATGCAAACCAAATTTTAGCATGCTCTATGTATTTCTTCATTAATGGGTGCAAAGCATATGATGCAAGAGCTTAATCATGAGCACAATAATTGCCAAGTATCACATTACCCTAGACATTTATAGCAATTACTACATGTATCATTTTCCAATTCCAACCATATAACAATTTAACGAAGGAGAAACTTCGCCATGAATACTATGAGTAGAAACCAAGGACATACTTGTCCATATGCTACAGCGGAGCGTGTCTCTCTCCCATAAAGTGAATGCTAGGATCCATTTTATTCAAACAAAACAAAAAACAAAAACAAACCGACGCTCCAAGAAAAAGCACATAAGATGTGATGGAATAAAAATATAGTTTCAGGGGAGGAACCTGATAATGTTGTCGATGAAGAAGGGGATGCCTTGGGCATCCCCAAGCTTAGACGCTTGAGTCTTCTTGATATATGCAGGGGTGAACCACCGGGTGCATCCCCAAGCTTAGAGCTTTCACTCTCCTTGATCATGTTGCATCATACTCCTCTCTTGATCCTTGAAAACTTCCTCCACACCAAACTCGAAACAACTCATTAGAGGGTTAGTGCACAATATAAATTGACATATTCAGAGGTGACACAATCATTCTTAACACTTCTGGACATTGCATAATGCTACTGGACATTAATGGATCAAAGAAATTCATCCAACATAGCGAAAGAGGCAATGCGAAATAAAAGGCAGAATCTGTCAAAACAGAACAGTTCGTATTGACGAATTTTAAAATGGCACCATACTTGCTCAAATGAAAATGCTCAAATTGAATGAAAGTTGCGTACATATCTGAGGATCATGCACGTAAATTGGCTTAATTTTCTGAGCTACCTACAGGGAGGTGGACCCAGATTCGTGACAGCAAAGAAATCTGGAACTGTGCAGTAATCCAAATCTAGTACTTACTTTTCTATCAACGGCTTAACTTGGCACAACAAAACACAAAACTAAGATAAGGAGAGGTTGCTACAGTAGTAAACAACTTCCAAGGCACAAAATAAAAACAAAGTACTGTAGGTAAAAACATGGGTTGTCTCCCATAAGCGCTTTTCTTTAACGCCTTTCAGCTAGGCGCAGAAAGTGTGTATCAAGTATTATCAAGAGACGAAGTGTCAACATCATAATTTGTTCTCATAATAGAGTCAAAAGGTACCTTCATTCTCTTTCTAGGGAAGTGTTCCATACCTTTCTTGAGAAGAAATTTATATTTTATATTACCTTCCTTCATATCAATAACAGCACCAACAGTTCGAAGAAAAGGTCTTCCCAATATAATGGGACAAGATGCATTGCATTCAATATCCAAGACAACAAAATCAACGGGAACAAGGTTATTGTTAACGGTAATGCGAACATTATCAACTTTCCCCAAAGGTTTCTTTGTAGAATGATCAGCAAGATTAACATCCAAATAACAATTTTTCGGCGGTGGCAAGTCAAGCATATTATAAATTTTCTTAGGCATAACAGAAATACTTGCACCAAGATCACATAAAGCATTACAATCAAAATCTTTAATCTTCATCTTAATGATGGGCTCCCAACCATCCTCTAACTTTTTAGGAATAGAGGCTTCACGCTCTAGTTTCTCTTCTCTAGCTTTTATAAGAGCATTTGTAATATGATGTGTAAAAGCCAAATTTATAGCACTAGCATTAGGACTTTTAGCAAGTTTTTGCAAGAACTTTATAACTTCAGAGATGTGGCAATCATCAAAATTCAAACCATTATAATCTAAAGCAATGGGATCATCATCCCCAATGTTGGAAAAAATTTCAGCGACTTTATCACGGGCGGTTTCAACAGCTTTAGCGCTTTCAGCAGTTTTTCGCTTTGCATTAGAAGTGGAAACATTGCTAACACCAATTCTTTTATTAGTATGAGTAGGAGGTGCAGCAACATGTGTAGCATTAGCATTACTAGTGGTGGTAATAGTCCAAACTTTAGCTATATTCTTTTCTTTAGCTAGTTTTTCATTTTCTTCTCTATCCCACCTAGCACGCAGTTCAGCCATTAATCTTATATTCTCATTAATTCTAACTTGAATGGCATTTGCTATAGTAGTAATTTTATTATGATGATTCTCATTAGGCAAAACTTTTGATTTCAAAAGATCAACATCAGCAGCAAGACTATCGACTTTAGAAGCAAGTATATCAATTTTCCCAAGCTTTTCTTCAACAGATTTGTTAAAAGCAGTTTGTGTACTAATAAATTCTTTAAGCATGGCTTCAAGTCCAGGGAGTGAATTCCTATTATTGTTGTAAGAATTACCATAAGAATTACCATAGCCGTTGCCATTATTATAAGGATATGGCCTATAGTTGTTACTAGAATTGTTCCGGTAAGCATTGTTGTTGAAATTATTATTTTTAATGAAGTTTACATCAACATGTTCTTCTTGTGCAACCAATGAAGCTAACGGAACATTATTAGGATCAATATTAGTCCTATCATTCACAAGCATAGACATAATAGCATCAATCTTATCACTCAAGGAAGAGGTTTCTTCGACAGAATTTACCTTCTTACCTTGTGGAGCCCTTTCCGTGTGCCATTCAGAGTAGTTGATCATCATATTATCAAGAAGCTTTGTTGCTTCACCAAGAGTGATGGACATAAAGGTACCTCCAGCAGCTGAATCCAATAAATTCCGTGAAGAAAAATTTAGTCCTGCATAGAAGGTTTGGATGATCATCCAAGTAGTCAGTCCATGGGTTGGGCAATTTTTAACCAGAGATTTCATTCTTTCCCAAGCTTGAGCAACATGTTCAGTATCTAATTATTTAAAATTCATTATGCTACTCCTCAAAGATATAATTTTAGCAGGGGGATAATATCTACCAATAAAAGCATCCTTGCATTTAGTCCATGAATCAATACTATTCTTAGGCAGAGATAGCAACCAATCTTTAGCTCTTCCTCTTAATGAGAAAGGGAACAATTTTAGTTTAATAATATCACCATCTACATCTTTATATTTTTGCATTTCACATAATTCAACAAAATTATTAAGATGGGCAGCAGCATCATCAGAACTAACACTGTAAAATTGCTCTCGCATAACAAGATTCAGTAAAGCAGGTTTAATTTCAAAGAATTCTGCTGTAGTAGCAGGTGGAGCAATAGGTGTGCATAAGAAATCATTATTATTTGTGGTTGTGAAGTCACACAACTTAGTATTTTCAGCGTTGGCCATTTTAGCAATAGTAAATAAAGCAAACTAGATAAAGTAAATGCAAGTAAACTAATTTTTTTGTGTTTTAGATATAGCAAACAAGATAGCAAATAAAGTAAAACTAGCAACTAATTTTTTGTATTTTGATTTAGTGCAGCAAACAAAGTAGTAAATAAAACTAAGCAAGACAAAAACAAAGTAAAGAGATTGAGTAGTGGAGACTCCCCTTGCAGCGTGTCTTGATCTCCCGGCAACGAGCGCCCGGAAAAAGAGCTTGATGGCGTGTATTTCACACGTTCGTTGGGCAACCCCAAGAGGAAGGTATGATGCGCACAAAGAGCAAGTTTTCCCTCGTAAAGAAACCAAGGTTTATCGAACCAGGAGGAGCCAAGAAGCACATTGAAGGTTGATGGCGGCGGGATGTAGTGCGGCGCAACACCAGGGATTCCGGCGCCAACGTGGAACCTGCACAACACAACCAAAGTACTTTGCCCCAACGAAACAGTGAGGTTGTCAATCTCACCGGCTTGTCAGTAACAAAGAGTTAACCGTATTGTGTGGAAGATGATTGTTTGCAGAAAACAGTAGAACAAGTATTGCAAGAGATTGTATTTCAAGAAAGAGAATTGGACCGGGGTCCACAGCTCACTAGAGGTGTCTCTCCCATAAGACGAACGACATGTTGGGTGAACAAATTACAGTTGGGCAATTGACAAATAAAGAGAGCATGACCATGCACATACATATCATGATGAGTATAGTGAGATTTAATTGGGCATTACGACAAAGTACATAGACCGTCATCCAACTGCATCTATGCCTAAAAAGTCCACCTTCAAAGTTATCATCCGAACCCTCCAGTATTAAGTTGCTAACAACAGACAATTGCATTAAGTATTGCGCGTAATGTAATCAGTGACTACATCCTTGAACATAGCACTAATGTTTTATCCCTAGTGGCAACAGCACATCCGTAATCTTAGTGGTTCTTGTCACTCCTCCAGATTCACGGAGACATGAACCCACTATCGAGCATAAATACTCCCTCTTGGAGTTACTAGCATCAACTTGGCCAGAGCATCTACTAATAACGGAGAGCATGCAAGATCATAAACAACACATAGACATAACTTTGATAATCAACATAACAAGTATTCTCTATTCATCGGATCCCAACAAACGCAACATATAGAATTACAGATAGATGATCTTGATCATGTTAGGCAGCTCACAAGATCCGACAATGATAGCACAATGGGGAGAAGACAACCATCTAGCTACTGCTATGGACCCATAGTCCAGGGGTAGACTACTCACACATCACTCCGGAGGCGACCATGGCGGCGTAGAGTCCTCCGGGAGATGATTCCCCTCTCCGGCAGGGTGCCGGAGGCGATCTCCTGGATCCCCCGAGATGGGATCGGCGGCGGCGGCGTCTCTGGAAGGTTTTCCGTATCGTGGCTCTCGCATCGGGGGTTTCGTCACGGAGACTTTTTATAGGCGGAAGGGCAGGTCAAGAGGCGGCACGGGGCCCCACACTACAGGCCGGCGCGGCCAAGGGGGCCGCGCCGCCTATGGTGTGGCCCCTCCGTGGCCCCTCTTCGTCTCTCCTTCGGACTTCTGGAAGCTTCGTGAGAAAATAGGCCCCGGGCTTTGATTTCGTCCAATTCCGAGAATATTTCCTTACTAGGATTTCTGAAACCAAAACAGCAGAAAACAAAGAATCGGCACTTCGGCATCTTGTTAATAGGTTAGTTCCAGAAAATGCACGAATATGACATAAAGTGTGCATAAAACATGTAGATAACATCAATAATGTGGCATGGAACATAAGAAATTATCGATACGTCGGAGACGTATCATTAAGTAATGTAGATAAGTTATATAAGGTAGTATATGTCTATGATGAGTCAATCATAGGAGGTAAGGAAGAGTGATATGAGTATTTAAGTCTACTTTTCATGGTAAAGTTGGTAATCATATATGATTCACTTGAGAATCATGATGTGCTGGATTAGAACATCATAAGTACGATAACAGAAGTATGATGAGGAGTAGGATTTAAGGAATAGTTTGAAAGCTTAGGCCTTAAAATCCTAATAACTGTACCAAGTATGTTAGAACCATGGTCCTTAGTTTAAAGAAGGCTGATTTACAGCATATCATATAGAGAAATACTAGAGTTAGAGGTGGTATATTCTAAACAATCATGTGTTTAGAGTAGACATGTTAGAACTAATTGTATTATAGGGAGTAGTCCTCAATAGCACATATATATGGTATACTATTTTGTTAGTACTTCCAAAGAAAACTAGGTTAAATTCAATTATTCCAGGCCATTTTTCTCAAGTTTATTTGATTGCAATTGTGCAATTAAGATAAATGTTGAGACAAATAGTAGAAATTCATGTATTGTGCTAAGTATCACAACCTAAACCTATCTTATGTGGTGTTATATACTACACATCTGATCCTGATGTTTAGGGATGTCTTACCCAATTATTATATTCAGGCATATAAGGATGTGTATTATAAGCACAAAGCTGGATCTTATTGGATTTTCTTGAATCTTCATTGATTGACTAGATCCATACATGAAGTTTGACTTTGATATGCAAATGCATGTTGCAATATCAAGCTCTCACTTGATGTTATATGTCTAGAGGGTGATGGTATTCGTGTAAGGAAGTGACGAATTCTGAAGATTTGAAGACAAGATGAAGGTTCACTTGAAGAAGGAAGTAAAAATTGTGGGAAGCAACCACAACAATCTGAAGGAAGGACCAATCAAAACTCACTTTTATCCTTAATCAAGGAGTACTTCAACATGGAAGTATCATGGAAGTGAGAAAAATAGTGAATATGGAGCAGTAGAAGTAGAGCTGTATTCATTATTGAAGAAGGGAATGCAAGTGAAGTCACTTATAATACTATTTTCATAGTGTCAACAAGTGATTTTATTGCAAAACAACCCTGGAAGAAGGAAAATATACAAGTGAAGTCGTAGCTGGTATAATAAGACCACAGCTGATATAGGATAATCATGAAGAGAAAGTATGTAAAGTGAGGTATATCTTAACTAAAACTATGTAAGTAGCCACAGGTGGTAGGTAGATGTTGACTAGAACCATAACATAGCCACAGCTGGTATCCAATAAGCCACATCTGGTACTAGGTAGTTTGCAGCTGGTACCAGATAGCCCACAACCTGAACATTTCATTACCCTAAAAGAAAGGGGGATTCCGCAGCTAGTATTTCACAGCTGGTATCTCGTGGTTGGTACATATTTAGTCGGAGGATTCATAATGGATACCCACAACAGTGTGGATACACCGCAAAGAATTCTTCATGAGACTTTAGAAAGGTACAAAATATAAACCAAACTTAGACCAACTACCTAACCTTGGAGTTTAATGATTATAAGAAAAGATCATTAGTAAACTCCAAGGGGGAGAGGAAGGCTGAAGGAGAAGTATTAAGATATTATTTGTAGCGTGATAGATAAAGAAGAAGGTCTGAACTGAGAGAAAGTCCGATATTATTTTTATAAGGTTGTTGGGAACTACCCATATAAAAGTACTCTCAGGAGGTTGTCAGACCAGAAGCCGAAGTTCATATCTCGAGGAAGTAAGGGTTAGACCTTAACTTGAGTGGGTAATTGTAATTACTCCAAAACCAAGAGAACTTAAGTAAGCTTAAGATAATGAAGTTGGATGAAGAAGATGTCGGAGGACAATCAAAGCTTAAGAAAGTTTAAGATCGAAGGGTTTGACCATACCAAAACTAATGATTATTAGAAAGATTCCTTTCATGGAACCTAAAGGAACCAAAAGGAAGATAGCTAGTATAAACTAGAAGCCATGATTGGATGGACTAAATGAGTCTAATCCATTCGTAGGACTAAACAACCAGGACCATGCCTATTGTAAATACCTTACTAAGTACCATTACTTTCGTTATGGTAGTAAGGGACAACAATACCTTACTTTAAACAAATCCTTTAGAATTAGGTTTGGACACCGCAGCTGGTATACCATAGTGCCATATTACATCGCAGCTGGATTATCGCAGTTGATAGAACCAAGCTTTGAGTACTCAAATAGGAAGATGTCATCACAACCATTAGTAAAAGCCATTAGCATCAGAAGATGTCCTAATCCAAGAATCTTAGGAGAGTAAGCCTATAAACTTAGAGTGCTGGAAGAAATCATAGAATAGAAGAAAGTATCAGTGCTAGACATTAGAAGACTTCCGGAAGGATCTGGACAAGGGATATATTCAACTATATCTAGTGTGATCACCATGGAGTTGAAGGATGGTGATCTGTTCAAGACATTTCTACATTCCGAAACGTGAGAGCATTCGAACTTCGGGACGAAGTTCAGTTTAAGGGGGAGAGGCTGTAATATCCCAGGTTTAGAGGCAACAAAATGAGAGAACACCAAAGTATGCATTGCATTCATGCATAGAAAATCCGGGGAATTTTCGAACTTTCAAATAAAACTTACCACAGTAACTGAAGTTTCACTTGACTTGCTGGAATTGAAGTAGATCATCAAGTCAAGCGCTATAAACTTCACTGTGATCTTTGCTAAAACCTTGTTTTGGGTAGAGATGATTTGATCTATGGATTAGATCAAATAGAATTGGATTTATATCAACACATTCTTTAAGAATCAAAGCCTAACCTATTAATACTTAAAAGTTAGCAACTACCTTTGGGTGTAAATTAATTCACTTCTAAACTTATTACCAAATAGGGTACACCACAGGGTCTAAAGTGCATAAAAGCCACACATTCTTATTTAAAATCATAACTTATTAAATACATGGAATATCATAAAACTAAATCCATTTACATTACAAATTATAGTCCACACTATTTGAATAAAACTAACTATGAGTATTTTGAAACTCATATGATCATGCCTTGGTGAAATCAAACACCAACTATCCAAATTTGAGGAATAACCTTCAACCTTGATCTTTTGATCAATATTATAATATAAATCCAATCCAATATGATATAGTGACTCATCCACAATAATAAAACCATCCACAAGATATTTAGTAACAAATGCCACTTGGCTATCCAAAAATAAATCATATGAGAGGATAATGATCTTGCCACATAGGATGAAAATATGTACATGACTTGCTTTCCAAGCTATGCCACCTCATGCTCAAAGGATTGCTATGGAGGAGGGCATGACAACCAAGCACCTTACTCATCAAACCAACACAAGAGTCACCACCTATGTGTCATGATAGTAGAGCTTGCCCAAGCCTATAAATAGAGCCACACCCTTCATCCATTTGGACATCTTGTACCATGCTACAAGGAAACCAAACACTTGAGACCTTCCATGTGAATTAGCTAGGATCAAGATGAAGAAGCTAGGAGGTGGAGGCATACCACAAGATGCAGGTTTCTCAGATTTCATGAAGAACAAGCTACAGAAGATACCAAGGTAGAATCCCTAGGCAAACCATATATTTAGAGGATCATATCATCATATCTTGAGTAGGACCTTAGGATATTACAAGACATTTAAAAGTGAGAGAGATTATAGATGCTAACCATAGCCATGTCTATCCTAGAGAATTTTAGAGTAGTATTACATCTTACTTGTTTAAACCAACCTTTAATCTTGTAGATGAGAGCCATGTTCCATTAGTGAAACATAACCAAAGCTTATGCTCATATTCTAATCCTAGTTGTGTATCACATTGGTGATCACTACTTAAACCCTAAACTACATTTGAATTCCAACCCATGGATTAACTTGGATTATAATTAGAACCCTGCCATACCTCATGCCTATTTATACTTCAATTTAGTGAAGCTTATGCAAAACCCTAAACCTTTCAAGTAGAATTCACACCACATAGAATATTAGGTCCTAACTTGTGTATCATGGATCACAAGTATAAACCAATCCATATACACTTATAGACTAAATGCCATTTGGTGAGTAGAGTGAAACAAACATTCAATTCTATTTGGTTTTCCAAGTACTTGCTTTGGGAACCAAATGAAATAGTATTTTTATAAAATAGAATCACCACAAGAGCAATTGAATTAACTATGAGGATTATAGGATTCATCCTAAATAATTTAAGTCAAAGCTTGATTGATGATTATAGAGGTTATATCACCACTCTTCTTAAACTCTAAGAACCATCATTCACATAAAATCATGAACCAATCCCATTTCCTTTACCATTTGTTAAACCCTAGCCATAATTAAATAATATGTGAGTAATCACTATGGTTAAGCACTAGAAAAATAGAATATGTTCACCATGCACATGTTCTACATTCCAAATCATTTAAACAGATTTGATTCCTAAATTAATTAGAAAATTGAGATGAACCCTAGAATTATATCAATTGGAATTTTAACTTGTGCCTCATAAGAACCCCAAATTAATCATTTATAAAATGGTTGTTTATAAACAAAACAATACAGTAGGTAGCATTATCAAATTGTTTTGATATTAAAATATTTTAGAACCTGCAAAACAAAATAGAAATCAAATTTGAATTCAAACAACAAAATAGAAAACAGAAAAGAAAACATAAATTCGAAAAGGAAAGAGAGGGAAACTTACCTGACTTACCTGGACCTCAGCCATCGCAGCAGCCCAACACCATCTCCACACCAAGCCCACCAGCAGCCCAGCCCACGAACAAAATCAACCCACCACCATACCGATTCGCCTGCTTTAAAAATCGTGCTATGGAGAATCGTCTTCGTTCTCTTCCCCGGCGTCGACAGCGAGCTTGCGCCAGTAGGCCACGACCTCGTCGACGATAAGCTCGTCTCGGACGTCATCAGTAATCTCAGAACCTCGCCCAATCTCTCTCGCGTCCGAGTTTATCCGCGGGAGGGAAAAGATCTTCGCCAGACCACCTTCCAGAGACCGCCACCTCCCGACCATCGCCGTCGTCGTGTCGATGCCTCGAGGGTTCCCTCGGCCTATAAATAGGTGGAGATCATCACCGTATAGTCCTTGTTCTTCGCCGCTCTTCAATTCGCTCTCTAGCCCTCTCTACATCTCACTGGAACTCCCGCCATGGCCGGCCAGTTCTCCGGCTAGCCGTCGATGGAGACCACCCCGGCGTCTACCAAGTGGCTCGTTGGAAGCGCCTGGCGCCGTAGATCATCTGGGAGGAAGGAATCGTCCTGGATCTTCCTCAAGCCAAAGAATTTCGCCGATCCCTTTTGCAGTACCTCGCCGGCAATGGCAAAATTGAGCTCGTCTCCGACCACCAACGTCTTCGCCGACCATACCATCATCTTCACGGTGAGCTCGCGCATCTGATGAACCAAATTTCGCTTCCTAGATCTCTCTGTAGCTCCGTTTAGCCACCTCACCGGAGAGCACCGCCGCGGGACATTGTCGCCGGCGTAGCTCCGGTGAACCCCTCGCCAAACCAACATCACCATCAGCTTCAGTGAGTCGAGGAGAGTCAGGAAACTCTATTCGCGCGTCCCGGGGGGCCATAAAACGGCGGCGCCGTCCTCAGCAGACCGCCGACGGTTAAACACCGGTGAGGTCAAACCCGTGGTCAAGGTTGACCAGACCTTGCCGCGTGGCTGCTGAGGTGGACACGCAGGCCCCACTCGTCAGTCGCAGTGGCTAGGTGCGAACCGGTATCTTTAGTATTTTCGTGTTAATTTCAAATTCCAGAAAATTGCAGAAACTTTGAAATATCATAGAAAATTCATTTCAACTCAGAAAAATATAAATAATATATCAAAATGCTCACAAAAATAAAATCTATTCAAATAAAATATAAAACAAAAATGTATGACAAAATAAAAATCCATTTATTTTTAACCTGATTAATTATGCCATTTCAATTATTTAAAATACAATTTGAATTCAATAATTAGTGAAGTTTCAAAATTAAATTTTAACTATTCAGTAACTAAGTAAAATGTTAAGACTAATTTTATTTACCATATTTGCATTCACTTAATTATTAGTGGTAATTCATAAACCTAATTACAAATTACTATTTTCTATTTTCTTTAAATAGTAATAACTCAAGAAAATATTATAAGCCAATATTATTTTGGTAAATCAAAACTTATTTACTTAAACATATTTGAGTAACAAGTTAATTATTTTAAAACCTAATAACAATAATTAGGAAACCCTGATTTCTAATTAAACCCTAACTAGTAATTATTTTAATTCTTAAACCCTCTAAAAATTAATAGCATGTTAAAATTATTAATAACTCTATTTCAAGTACTTAATCACATTAGTTCTAGTACCAAGTTTTACTTTAAGAATTGGATCATAATTTAGAAACCCTAATTTTAATATAAGTTAGAATCTGGATCCCATTATTATATGTGATCATTTGAAAATGCCTTAACCCTAAACCCTAGTTGCTTATCACATGTGATCATGTGAATGTCACCTTACATAGAGAACCATATTATGTGACCAACAAATACAAGTCATAATCCACTAGCATAAAACCAAGTCACATGAGATTATCATTTCATGTCCCTATTCAAACCTATATGATTCACTAGTGCCACCTTGATACAAACCCTAGCTTGTTACCACATGTTCGCACCATTGCTCATCAATCCTATATACCACACCATTAGGATCAACCTCAACCATCAACCCTAGTAGAACCATAATGATAAACCCTAGTACCAATCTTGTGTAGCAATTCACAACACATGCTCCTATTCCACTCCACCCTACTTAGGAAATGATAAGACACTTAGCTTAGAAACTATTAGAGATTATTTGGAAAAGCAAATATGAAGTCATAGTAAACCCTAACTCATAGCAACACCTTGATAACCATCCTTTGATATGATGCTTAGGAGAAACCATAATAATAAACCTACTAATACTTGCTACATGTAGATCACTTCTACTTAAGCACCAACTAGCCCTATTAATAAACCTTAATAGCACTTAGCTCCTATTTAAAGTAGTTCTTATTCTTATTTAACCTGTTCTTCAAAAGTTATTCTTTTAAAGTACAAATGTCAATCAAACCTAGAAGCCCTAATCCTTCTTTGAAATACTCATTATTTCTTAAGCAACATGTTCTTCAAAAGTTATTCTTTTGAAGTATAGTATAAGTAATCATTAACTATGTTCTGTAGAACTTAAAATTGACAACGGTTCTTTACATATTAATTCACCACTATTATTTATGTGTATGATTGTTATGATATCTTACATCACTTGGTTATGATGCTAATAAAACCAAACTCTAATAAGAACCTTGTTTGAGAACCATTCTAAAAGTGCAACCAACCCTAAGGAAATCTTTACAACTCATACATCTTAAATCATCGAGGTTAGGTTACGCTCGGGACGATTGCATCTCATACTATGCATTATAGCATCTTTGCCAATTCTTTAAACATTGTCCTTACCGGACGATGATGGTATTTCAGAATTTGGAGTTATCACGTATCGAAGCTTTTGCCTGCATAATCTTGCAGTCAAGAAAAGCAAGTTCATCGCTTGCTCATGTCATTTGATTATTTGTATCAAACTATATGCAAAGTACTATACTTATCACTCATGCATTGAAAAGCAAAGTATTATTTTACAATTATGAATATGACTATGTGGTGGGCAATGGAACCATGGTATGTGTTGATATGGTGGAGGTTCCATTGCATGGGTTATATCACCCTAGGATTAATTACCAATGCCGTCCAGTGATTCTAGCGCCGTACATATCGCGTTATCCATAAGATCTATAATGGCTCTGGGGAAGTCAAATATCTTTTCCCTTCTGCACGCCAACGGATCGGAGAGCCGGTGGGGTGTTGGAGGCACTACCGCAATAGGTTGGGAAATCCTTTTAAATCCCCATCCATTAGTGATGATAAGCTCTACAATCTATGATGGATTGTCCGGAGTACACCATGCGTAAAGCCGTATTATCGGGGGAAGTCTACTGGAGGTGTACGGTTGGACAAAAGGGTGGGTTTGCAGGGTCGCGGAGAAGGCAGTGATTGGCTTGGATCTTATACTGGGCCTCACACCAAAGGAAGTGTGGACGGGGACATACTCTCGGCCGGAAACATGGTTAAGATCTCTTGTGGGTAAAGTAACGCACCTCTGCAGAGGGTATCAAGAATTGTGACTGTCACTCCCTGTTCCGGGAAGGGAACTGCGAACGCGGCACGAAAGGAACTCCACGAAGTTCTAGTCAACCTGTGAAGACTGACGGGCATAGTTTTCAGAATAAAATAAACCTTTGAAGAAATGATTACAAAAACTTGCATTGGCCTATGACTTTCTGGTCTATGGCTGTAGCTAGTGCATGATACACATATTTCCTAATATGAACTTGCTGAGTACGCTCGTACTCATTCTATCTCGTTTGAACCCCCTTCTTAGATCAATGTACCGAAGGAGAAACTACCGTGGAACTCGAAGACAAAGGAGTCAACTACAACAAGATGAAGAATCCAATCAAAGAAGTCAATGGAGTCAACTTATGCATCAGCTATAATGGAAACCTAGACTAGTGATAGAAGGGAACCTTTCCCTAATCCTAGCACCTAAGTAGCTAGATTTCTATAGCAAGCCAAGTAGCTCTTGAACTTGAGTTAGCAATAAGATAGACTACGAGTCTTTCTTCTGGAGCTTTATTTGAAGTTTTACCTCACTGTAAAGTAGGAGGTTGTGTTGATCTTATGTAAACAGTTCGTGTGTACTTCTATAGACATACCTTGGACTCGCATATGTTTCTGTTGTACCACTCTGAGAGATGTAATATGAGTGGAACAGTGTTTCACTTGTGTTATGTCAACGACTTGTGTACTACACCATGCAGTGGTACGCTGGGTCACCGCATTGACTAGATCCATACATGAAGTTTGACTTTGATATGCAAATGCATGTTGCAATATCAAGCTCTTACTTGATGTTATAGGTCTAGAGGGTAAAGGTATTCGTGTGAGGGAGTGATGAATTCTGAAGATTTGAAGACAAGATGAAGGTTCACTTGAAGAAGGAAGTAAAATTGTGGGAAGCAACCACAACAATCTGAAGGAAGGACCAATCAAAACTCACTTTTATCCTTAATCAAGGAGTACTTCAACATGGAAGTATCATGAAAGTTAGAAAAATAGTGAATATGGAGCAGAAGAAGTGGAGCCATATTCATTCTGGAAGAAGGGAATGCAAGTGAAGTCACTTATAATACTATTTTCATAGTGTCAACAAGTGGTTTTCTTGCAAAACAAACCTTAGAAGAAGGAAAATAGACAAGTGAAGTCGTAGCTGGTATAATAAGACCACAGCTAATATAGGATAATGAAGAGAAAGAATGTAAAGTGAGGTATATCTTAACTAAAACTATGTAAGTAGCCACAGCTGGTAAGTAGATATTGACTAGAACCATAAAATAGCCACAACTGGTATCCAATAAGCCACATCTGGTACTAGGTAGTCTGCAGCTGGTACCAGATAGCCCACAGCCTGAACATTTCTTTACCCTAAAAGAAAGGGGAATTCCGCAGCTAGTATTTCACAGCTGGTATCTCGTGGTTGATAAATATTTAGTCGGAGGATTCATAATGGATACCCACAACTGTGTGGATACACCGCAGAGAATTCTTCGTGAGACTTTAGTAAGGTACAAAATATAAACCAACTACCTAACCTTGGAGTTTAATGATTAGAAGAAAGGAAGTTGGAAGATCATTAGTAAATTCC
Organism: Lolium perenne; assembly: GCF_019359855.2. NCBI lineage: Eukaryota > Viridiplantae > Streptophyta > Magnoliopsida > Poales > Poaceae > Lolium > Lolium perenne. The sequence goes on from NC_067249.2 coordinate 260,627,421, forward strand.
AAGGGGGAGAGGAAGGCTGAAGGAGAAGTATTAAGATATTATTGGTAGTGTGATAGATGGAGAAAAAGGTCTGAAGTGAAAGGAAGTCCGATCTTATTTTTATAAGGTTGTTGGGAAGTACCCATATAATAGTACTCTCAGGAGGATGTCAGACCAGGAGCCGAGGTTCATATCTCGAGGAAGTAAGGGTTAGACCTTAACTTGAGTGGGTAATTGTAATTACTCGAAACCAAGAGAACTTAAGTAAGCCTTAGATAATGAAGTTGGAGGAAGAAGATATCGGAGGACAATCAAGGCCAAAGAAAACAAAAGACCGAAGGGTTTGACCATACCCAAGACATAAGCCTATTAGAAAGATTCCTTTCATGGAACCTAAAGAAAACCAAAGAGGAAGATAACTAGCATAAACTAGAAGTCATGATTGGATGGACTAAATGAGTCTAATTCATTCGTAGGACTCAACCACCAGGATCATGCCTATTGTAAATACCTTAGCCAGTACCATTACTTTCGTTGTGGTAGTAAGGGAAAACAATACCCTACCTTAAACAAATCTTTTAGAATTAAGGTTTGAGTATCGCAGCTGGTAATCGTAGTGCCATATTACACCGCAGCTGGAATACCGCGGCTGGTAGAACCAAGATTTGAGTACCCAAATAGGAAGATGTCACCACAACCATTAGCAAAAGCCATTAACACAATAAGATGTCCTAATCCAAGAATCTTTGAAGAATAAGACTAGAAGTTTCGAATGTTAGAAGGAAATCCTAGAATTAAAGGAAGTATCAGTGCCAGACATCAGAAGACTACAGGAAGGATCTGGATAAGGGATATATCCAATTATATCCAGTGTGATCACCACGGAGTTGAAGGATGGTGATCTGTTCAAGACATTTCAACATTCCGAAACTTGAGAGCGTTCGAACTTCGGGACGAAGTTCAGTTTAAGGGGGAGAGGCTGTAATATCCCAGGTTTAGAGGCAATAAAATGAGAGAACACCAAAGTGTGCATTGCATTCATGCATAGAAAATCCAGGGAATTTTCGCGCTTTCAAATAAAACTTACCACAGTAACTGAAGTTTCACTTGACTTGCTGGAATTGAAGTAGATCATCAAGCCAAGCGCTATAAACCTCACTGTGACCTTTGCCAAAACCTTGTTTTGGGTAGAGATGATTTGATCTATGGGTTAGATCAAATAGAATTAGTTTTAAAACAAACAACACCTTAAGTAAGGATCAATTACAAGATCTTATAAAGGATCTCAACATGCCATTCCTTACAACAACACATGAATAATTATTCAATCCTAAATCAAAGAACTCAACTAATTAAGAAACTAATCTATACTTATCTCATCCATGTCTTCTACTAAATAAATGTTCCTATCATGAGTCACATGGTATATTTGTTCAACTACAATGCTTGAACCCAAGCCAAGGACATTCATATTCATTCCTCATTAACCCTTGACCATTCCAACCTTGTTTTCCAATCATACCATTAAACCTAGAGAAAAGAAGAAGCATTAATATGCTTATAATATCCATTGGGTAGAACCTAGTTTAATATTCAACCTATCTATGTGAGGTAAACCATTAATACTAATCAATGCTATAAGGTGTACAAGTCAAGTATTAAACCTTACTTGACCTAGCTCACACTTGATGGTAAACAAGAACCTATTCCTCTAGTAAATATAGAGAGGCAAGTGTTGTGATCATTACAACTTGGTAATGATCATAAACCCTAGAGAAACCCTACCTATTCAGAAGAGCTCAACTTAAAGAGGTATACTCAAGTATATGGACTTATACTTGATCTTGGAGAAAGAACCATAATTCACCAATGAATTGTTATGAGGCCAATACCTTGATCATTACAAATTGGGTGATGATCATAAACCCTATGAATCTAAGTGAGTGTGTTGAAAGAAGTATTGAAGAAGAGAGACTAGTGAGGAATAAGTGGATCATGTCTAATGCATGATCTTACCTTATAAAATGAGATGATAAGTTAAACCTATATATGGGATCCATAAATCTCATCTATCACATGAAATGATAAATATATCAATAGTAGTTAATCTAGACCAATACTCATGCCTTGTGTAGTATTGATATGGTATTTAAACCTTGCCTATACAAACACTTGAGACAAATCTAGAGTTGCCTTGATACAATAACTCTACCTAAGTGAGGAGGATAACCCTAGCCACTAGAATGGAATCAATGCTTATGCTCATATTTGAATCCTAGTTGTGTATCACTTGGGTGATCACTACTTAAACCCTAGACCACATTTGAATTTCAATCCAAGTATCACTTTGGATTATAAGTAGAACCCTGCCATACCTCATGCCTATTGGATACTTCAGTTAGTGAAGTATTCCCAAAACTCTAACCCTTTCATATGGGATCCACCCCACATAAAATATTAAGTCCTAACTTGTGTATCATGGATCACAAGTATAAAACCAAGGCCTATATACCTAAGTACTAAATGCCATTTGATGAGTAGAATGAAACCAATACCTTATTTTACTTTGTTATCCAAATACTTTGCCTAAGTGAACCAAATGAATTGTATTTATAAATAGTATCACCTTAGTAAGTAAAGTGACCAATGATAAGCTTGGGAATTATAGTAAGAAGTTCAAGCCAGAATTTGCTAAGCAAGATTAGTGAATATAGTGTTGATTCAACCATTTTCTTAAACTCTTAAAAATAAATTCTCCACATAAAATCATGAACCAATCCCATTTCCTTTACCATTTGTTAAACCCTAGCCATAATTAATTCATATGTGAATAATCAATATGGTTAAGCACTTGCAAAATAGAATATGTTCATCATTCACATTTCAAATCATTTACACAGATTTTGTTCCTAAGTAAAAAGGAATAAACATTTAAACCATATCCATTTTCAATTTAAAATGCACTTCATAATAACACCAAGTTAATCATCTATTAAATAGTTGTTTGAACAAAAGAACTATGCAGTGAGTATTATCATAAAATGATATTGATATTCAAATAGTTTTGAACCTGCAAAACAAAATAGAAATCAGATCTGAATTCAAATAGAAATATCAAACATAAAATAAAAACATAAATTTGAAATTTGAAATAAGAAAGAGAGGGAAAGCTCACCTGGCTTACCTGGCCGTGCAGCCCATCACCACCATGTCGACCAGGCCCAGCACCAGCCCAGCCCACCAAAGGAAACAACCCAACCCACCTTACCGATTCGTCGAGGAAGAAAAGGAACATCGTCGTCTTCTCCAACGACGACAGCGCAGAGGAGCACTCCGGCCACCTCACCGTGAAGGATAGGGACGACCTGGACGCCGCAGACCATCCCAGAATCACGCTCAATACTTCTCGCGTCCGAGCTTATCCCAAATGCGTCCCGATTCGTGCCGTTTGACGTGCCAACATCTCCGCCACATCTCAGCCATTGCCGCCGGTGGAATGACGAGATGGACCTCGTCATGCCCTATAAATATGTCCAGTAGCACCGCCGTGCACTTCTTGTTCTTCTCCGCCACTCTAATCTCTCCCAGATCCTCTATATCTCTCATAACCATCCATGCCCTGCCACCGGTGTCGATCAAGGATGCGATGATGGAGGCCACCCCAAGCTCAGTGGTGTAGCCGAGGAGAAGCGCCTCTTCACGTAGATCATCTGAGAGGGAGGACGTGTCAAGGGGAGCTCGGGATCAATCCAATTTCGCCATTCCCTTTCTCAGTACCTCGCCGGTATTGGTGAAATCGAGCTCGTCTCCGTCGACAATCCGCTCCGGCGATCACACCATCATCCTCAGTGTATGTCTACGCTTCTGTAGAGCCTTTAATCTCATCGTTTTATCATCTGTAGCTCCATTTCATAAGTTGGCCGGAGTGAACCACCGCAGCACATGGTCGCCGGCGTAGCTCCGGTGATCCCCTGAGTAGAGCGACCCCACCATCGTGTTCAGTGAATCGAGGCGAGTCGGAAAACCCCAGTAGCCCATCCCGGGAGGCCATAAATCGGCAGCGCCGTCGTGCGTTGGCCGCCGGCGTCAAGCCGCCGGCGAGGCCAACGTGGCCTGTAGGACCCCGTGTGGTCTTTGACTTATCCACGCCAACATGGCAGTCAACATATATTTTGGTCCCACCAGTCAGTCGCTGCGGGTGTATATGAACTGGTACGTTTAGTGTTTTCGTGTAATTTCAAATCCCAGAAAAATGTTGAAACTTTGAAAAATTGTATAAAATTCATTTCAACTCAGAAAAATATGAATAATATATCAAAATACTCACAAAAATAAACTCTATCCAAATAAAATATAAAACAAAAATGTGTGTCAAAATAAAAATTCACTTATTTTTAACTTTGTTAATTATGCCATTTCATTTATTTAAAATACAATTTGAATTCAATAATTAGTGAAGTTTCAAAATTAAATTTTAACTATTCAGTAACTAAGTAAAATGTTAAGATTAATTTTATTTATCATATTTTCATTAACTTAATTATTAGTGGTAATTCATAAACCCTAATTTGCAAATTACCATTTACCATTTTCTTTAAATAGTAATAACTCCAGAAAATATTATAAGCCAATATTATTTTGGTAAATCAAAACTTATTTACTTAAACATCTTTAGTTAACAAGTTAATTATTTTAAACCCTAATAACAATTATTAAACCCTGATTCTTAATTAAACCAAAATAGGAGTTACTCTAATTATTAAATCTTGTGAAAATTAATAAAATGTCAAACCATTCCTAATTTTGATTCAAAGTAATTAGTAACCACAACTCTATTGATAATCAGCATTTTAGAAGTTGTACCATAATTTAGAAACCCTAGTTTTAATTTAAGTAAGACATTGATCTCATTATTTCATGTGTTCATCCCTAGTAGTTGCAAACCTAAAACCCTAAGGATTTAACCCATGTGATCATTACACTTTAGTAGTAACTCTAAAACCCTAGTTGCTTATCACATGTGATCATGTGAATTTCAACTTTACTTGTAGAACCTTGATAAGTAACCAATGAATGCATAATCATGATCCATCCACATAAAACCAATTCACATGAGCTTGTCATTTCATGTCCCTATTCTTAATTGAAACCTATATGATTCCCTAAGTGCCACCTAGATATAAACCCTAACTAGTTAATTGAATTAGTACCACTAACCACTATCCTATATACCATACCATTAAGGTCAACCTCAATCATCAAACCCTAGTAGCTAATTTATAGAACCATCTGGATAACCATCCTTTGATATGATATCATAATCAACCATAGTAATAAACCTGCCCATACTTGTTGTATATAGAACCAATTCAACTTAAGAACCCAACTAGTTCCTATCCAAGAACAAAATGAATTCAATAGTAAACCCTAGAAAGCCATAGCACCTATATATAATAGTTCATATTCTTAATTAACCCGTTCTTCAACAGTTATTCTTTTGAAGTACAAATGTTAGTCAAACCATAGAAGCCATAGTTCTTATTTGAAATACTTATTAGTTCGTAAACAACATGTTCTTCAAAAGTTATTCTTTTGAAGTATAGCATAAGTAATCATCAACCATGACCTGTAGAACTTAAAAATTGACAACTGTTCTTTACATATTATTCCATCACTATTCTGTATGTGTATGATTGTTATGATGTCTAATATCACTTGGTTATGATGCTAATATAACCAAACCCTAATAAGAACCTTGTTTGAGAATCATTCTAAAAGTGCAACTAACCCTCAAGAAATCTTTACAACTCATACATCCTAAATAATCGAGATTAGGTTACGCTCGGGACGATTGCATCTCATACTATGCATTATAGCATCTTTGCCAGTTCTTTAAACATTGTCCTTACCGGACGATGATGGTATTTCAGCATTTGGAGGTGTACGGTTGGACAAAAGGGTGGGTTTGCAGGGTCGCGGAGAAGGCAGTGATTGGCTTGGATCTTATACTGGGCCTCACACCAAAGGAAGTGTGGACGGGGACATACTCTCGGCCGGAAACATGGTTAAGATCTCTTGTGGGGTAAAGTAACGCACCTCTGCAGAGGGTATCAAGAATTGTAACTGTCACTCCCTGTTCCGGGAAGGGAACTGCGAACGCGGCAGGAAAGGAACTCCACGAAGTTCTAGTCAACCTGTGAAGACTGACGGGCATAGTTTTCATAATAAAATAAACCTTTTGAAGAAATGTTTATGAAAACTTGCATTGGCCTATGACTTTCTGGTCTATGGCTGTAGCTAGTGCATGATACACATATTTCCTAATATGAACTTGTTGAGTACGCTCATACTCATTCTATCTCGTTTGAACCCCCTTCTTAGATCAAGGCACCGAAGGAGAAATTACCGTGGAACTCGAAGACAAAGGAGTCAACTGCAACAAGATGAAGAATTCAATCAAAGAAGTCAATGGAGTCAACTTCTGCATCAGCTATAATGGAAACCTAGACTAGTAATAGAAGGGAACCTTTCCCTAATCGTAGCACCTAAGTAGCTAGATTTCTATAGCAAGTCAATTAGCTCTTAAACTTGAGTTAGCAATAAGATAGACTACGAGTCGTTCTTCTGGAGCTTTATTTGAAGTTTTACCTCACTGTAAAGTAGGAGGTTGTGCGGATCTTATGTAAACAACTCATGTGTACTTTTATAGACATACATTGGACTCGCATATGTTTCTGTTGTACCACTCTGAGAGATGTAATATGAGTGGAACCGTGTTTCACTTGTATTATGTCAACGACTTGTGTACTACACCATGCAGTGGTACGCTGGGTCACCACAAAGTATCAAGTTATTCAAGACATCATACCAATTACTTCATGTAGCATTTCCCGTTTCCAACCATATAACAATTAACGAAACAGTTTCAACCTTCGCCATGAAAATTAAAAGCTAAGAACATATGTGTTCATATGAACCAGCGGAGCGTGTCTCTCTCCCACACAAGCATGCATTTATTCAAACAAAAACAAAAACAAAAACAAACAGACGCTCCAAGCAAAGTACATAAGATGTGATGGAATAAAAATATAGTTTCACTAGAGGAACCTGATAATGTTGTCGATGAAGAAGGGGATGCCTTGGGCATTGATGTCTACTTTCCCCCTCCTTTCCTGTAGACAGTGTTGGGCCTCCAAGAGCAGAGGTTTGTAGAACAGCAGCAAGTTTTCCCTTAAGTGGATCACCCAAGGTTTATCGAACTCAGGGAGGAAGAGGTCAAAGATATACCTCTCATGCAACCCTGCAACCACAAAGCAAGAAGTCTCTTGTGTCCCCAACACACCAAATAGGTGCACTAGTTCGGCGAAGAGATAGTGAAATACAGGTGGTATGAATATATATGAGCAGTAGCAACGGTGCCAGAAAATAGCTTGCTGGCGTGTAGTTGATGGTGGTAGTATTGCAGCAGCAGTAACACAGTGAAATAGCAAACAAGCAGTAGTAACGCAGCAGTAGTAAACAAGTAGCGATAGCAGTATTTAAGAACAAGGCCTAGGGATTACACTTTCACTAGTGGACACTCTCAACATTGATCACATAACAGAATAGATAAATGCATACTCTACACTTTCGTTGGATGATGAACACATTGCGTAGGATTACACGAACCCTCAATGCCGGAGTTAACAAGCTCCACAATAATGTTCATGTTTAAGTAACCTTATAGTGTAAGATAGATCAACAGACTAAACCAAGTACTAACATAGCATGCACACTGTCACCTTCATGCATATGTAGGAGGAATAGATCACATCAATATTATCATAGCAATAGTTAACTTCGCAATCTACAAGAGATCATGATCATAGCATAAACCAAGTACTAACACGGTGCACACACTGTCACCTTTACACACGTGCAGGAGGAATAGAACTACTTTAATAACTTTGCTAGAGTAGCACATAGATAAATTGTGATACAAACTCATATGAATCTCAATCATGTAAAGCAGCTCGTGAGATTATTGTATTGAGGTACATGGGAGAGAGATGAACCACATAGCTACAGCGGAGCCCTCAGCCTCGGGGGTGGATTACTCCCTCCTCATCATGGAGGCAGCGATGGCGGTGAAGATGGCGGTGAAGACGGCGGTGGAGATGGCTCCGGTGTCGATGGAGAAGCCTTCCGGGGGCACTTCCCCGCTCCGGCAGCGTGCCGGAACAGAGACTCCTGTCCCCCAGATCTTGGCCTCGCGATGGCGGCGGCTCTGGAAGGTTTCTGTGGGTTTCGTCGAACGCATCAGGGTTTTCGATCCAGGGGCTTTTTATAGGCGAAGAGGCGGCGCAGGAGGGCTGACAGGGGGGCCAAACTATAGGGCGGCGCGGCCCCCCCTCTGGCCGCGCCAGCCTGTAGTTTGGTGGGCCTGTGGCCCCCCTCTGACCTCTCTGGTGTGTTCTGGATGCTTCCGGGGATTCTAAGATCTTTGGCGTTGATTTCGTCCGATTCCGAGAATATTTCGTTACTAGGATTTCTGAAACCAAAAACAGCAGAAAACAGGAACTGGCACTTCGGCATCTTGTTAATAGGTTAGTTCCAGAAAATGCACGAATATGACATAAAGTGTGCATAAAACATGTAGATAACATCAATAATGTGGCATGGAACATAAGAAATTATCGATACGTCGGAGGCGTATCAGCATCCCCAAGCTTAGTTCTGCTCGTCCCGAGCAGGTAAAACGATAACACAGATAATTTCTGGAGTGACATGCCATCATAACCTTGATCATACTATTTGTAAAGCATATGTAGTGAATGCAGCAATCCAAGACAATGGTAATGACATGAGTAAACAACTGAATCATAAAGCAAAGACTTTTCATGAATAGCACTTCAAGACAAGCAGCAATAAGTCTTGCATAAGAGTTAACTCATAAAGCAATAATTCAAAGTAAAGGCATTGAAGCAACACAAAGGAAGATTAAGTTTCAGCGGTTGCTTTCAACTTATAACATGTATATCTCATGGATAATAGTCAACATAGAGTAATATAATAAGTGCAATAAGCAAGTATGTAAGAATCAATGCACAGTTCACACAAGTGTTTGCTTCTTGAGGTGGAGAGAAATAGGTGAACTGACTCAACAATGAAAGTAAAAGAATGGTCCTCCATAGAGGAAAAACATCGATTGCTATATTTGTGCTAGAGCTTTGATTTTGAAAACATGAAACAATTTTGTCAACGGTAGTAATAAAGCATATGTATCATGTAAATTATATCTTATAAGTTGCAAGCCTCATGCATAGTGTACTAATTGTGCCCGCACCTTGTCCTAATTAGCTTGGACTACCGGATCATCACAATGCACATGTTTTAACCAAGTGTCACAAAGGGGTACCTCTATGCCGCCTGTACAAAGGTCTAAGGAGAAAGCTCGCATTGGATTTCTCGCTATTGATTATTCTCAACTTAGACATCCATACCGGGACAACATAGACAACAGATAATGGACTCCTCTTTTATGCATAAGCATGTAACAACAATTAATAAATTTCTCATTTGAGATTGAGGATATATGTCCAAAACTGAAACTTCCACCATGGATCATGGCTTTAGTTAGCGGCCCAATGTTCTTCTCTAACAATATGCATGCTTAACCATAAGGTGGTAGATCGCTCTTACTTCAGACAAGACGAACATGCATAGCAACTCACATGAAATTCAACAAAGAGTAGTTGATGGCGTCCCCAGTGAACATGGTTATCGCACAACAAGCAACTTAATAAGAGATAAAGTGCATAATTACATATTCAATACCACAATAGTTTTTAAGCTATCTGTCCCATGAGCTATATATTGCAAAGGTGAATGATGGAATTTTAAAGGTAGCACTCAAGCAATTTACTTTGGAATGGCGGAAAAATACCATGTAGTAGGTAGGTATGGTGGACACAAATGGCATAGTGGTTGGCTCAAGTATTTTGGATGCATGAGAAGTATTCCCTCTCGATACAAGGTTTAGGCTAGCAAGGTTATTTGAAACAAACACAAGGATGAACCGGTGCAGCAAAACTCACATAAAAGACATATTGAAAACATTATAAGACTCTACACCGTCTTCCTTGTTGTTCAAACTCAATACTAGAAATTATCTAGACCTTAGAGAAACCAAATATGCAAACCAAATTTTAGCATGCTCTATGTATTTCTCATTAATGGGTGCAAAGCATATGATGCAAGAGCTTAAACATGAGCACAACAATTGCCAAGTATCACATTACCCAAGACATTATAGCAATTACTACATGTATCATTTTCCAATTCCAACCATATAACAATTTAACGAAGGAGGAACTTCGCCATGAATACTATGAGTAGAAACCAAGGACATACTTGTCCATATGCTACAGCGGAGCGTGTCTCTCTCCCATAAAGTGAATGCTAGGATCCATTTTATTCAAACAAAACAAAAAACAAAAACAAACCGACGCTCCAAGAAAAAGCACATAAGATGTGATGGAATAAAAATATAGTTTCAGGGGAGGAACCTGATAATGTTGTCGATGAAGAAGGGGATGCCTTGGGCATCCCCAAGCTTAGACGCTTGAGTCTTCTTGATATATGCAGGGGTGAACCACCGGGGTATCCCCAAGCTTAGAGCTTTCACTCTTCTTGATCATAGTATATCATCCTCCTCTCTTGACCCTTGAAAACTTCCTTCACACCAAACTTCTCATAAACTTCATTAGAGGGGTTAGTACATAATCAAAAACTCACATGTTCAGAGGTGACACAATCATTCTTAACACTTCTGGACATTGCCCAAAGCTACTGGAGTTTAATGGAACAAAGAAATCCATCCCACATAGCAAAAGAAGCAATGCGACATAAAAGGCAGAATCTGTCAAAACAGAACAGTCCGTAAAGACGAATTTCTAATAAATACTTCCGTTGCTCAAATCAGAAAACTCAAAACTAATGAAAGTTGCGTACATATCTGAGGAACACGCACGTAAATTGGCATATTTTTCTGATTTTTCTACAGAGAGAAAATCCCAGATTCGTGACAGATAGAAATCTGTTTCTGCGCAGAAATCCAAATCTAGTATCAACCTTCGATTAGAGGCTTCACTTGGCACAACAAAAAACAAAACTAAGATAAGGAGAGGTTGCTACAGTAGTAAACAACTTCCAAGACACAAAATAAAAACAAAGTACTGTAGCAAAATAACACATGGGTTATCTCCCAAGAAGTTCTTTTCTTTATAGCCATTAAGATGGGCTCAGCAGTTTTAATGATGCACTCGCAAGAAATAGTATTTGAAGCAAAAGAGAGCATCAAGAGGCAAATTCAAAACACATTTAAGTCTAACATGCTTCCTATGCAAAGGAATCTTGTAAATAAACAAGTTCATGAAGAGCAAAGTAACAAGCATAGGAAGATAAAACAAGTGTAGCTTGAAAAATTTCAGCACATAGAGAGGTGTTTTAGTAACATGAAAATTTCTACAACCATATTTTCCTCTCTCATAATAATATCCAGTAGCATCATGAGCAAACTCAACAATATAACTATCACATAAAGCATTCTTATCATGAGTCTCATGCATAAAATTATTACTCTCCACATAAGCATAATCAATTTTATTAGTAATTGTGGGAGCAAATTCAACAAAGTAGCTATCATTATTATTCTCATCAAGTGTAAGAGGCATAGTATAATCACAACAAAATTTACTCTCCATAGTAGGTGGCACCAAAAGACCACTATCATTATAATCATCATAAATAGGAGGCAAAGTATCATCAAAGAAAATTTTCTCCTCAATGCTTGGGGGACTAAAAATATCATGCTCATCAAAGCCAGCTTCCCCAAGCTTAGAATTTTCCATATCATTAGCAACAATGGTGTTAAAAGCGTTCATACTAATATCATTGCTACTAGCATGCAAATAAGATTCCATAGGTTTTTTAATTTTCGCATTAGACCATTCATGTCTTGACTCAGGAAATAGAATAAAAAGCTCACAGATGTTGTCCATTATGCCTTACTAGTGTAAACAAGAAACAAAAAGTTGCAATTGCAGGATCTAAAGGAAATAGCTTCGAGTACTTACGACGCCGGGAAATAGCTTGGTAGCCGAGGTCCGGAGTGTGAGTACCTTTTACCTTTCCTCCCCGGCAACGGCGCCAGAAAAGTGGCTTGATGTCTACTTTCCCCCTCCTTTCCTGTAGACAGTGTTGGGCCTCCAAGAGCAGAGGTTTGTAGAACAGCAGCAAGTTTTCCCTTAAGTGGATCACCCAAGGTTTATCGAACTCAGGGAGGAAGAGGTCAAAGATATCCCTCTCATGCAACCCTGCAACCACAAAGCAAGAAGTCTCTTGTGTCCCCAACACACCAAATAGGTGCACTAGTTCGGCGAAGAGATAGTGAAATACAGGTGGTATGAATATATATGAGCAGTAGCAACGGTGCCAGAAAATAGCTTGCTGGCGTGTAGTTGATGGTGGTAGTATTGCAGCAGCAGTAACACAGTGAAATAGCAAACAAGCAGTAGTAACGCAGCAGTAGTAAACAAGTAGCGATAGCAGTATTTAAGAACAAGGCCTAGGGATTACACTTTCACTAGTGGACACTCTCAACATTGATCACATAACAGAATAGATAAATGCATACTCTACAATTCCGTTGGATGATGAACACATTGCGTAGGATTACACGAACCCTCAATGCCGGAGTTAACAAGCTCCACAATAATGTTCATGTTTAAGTAACCTTATAGTGTAAGATAGATCAACAGACTAAACCAAGTACTAACATAGCATGCACACTGTCACCTTCATGCATATGTAGGAGGAATAGATCATATCAATATTATCATAGCAATAGTTAACTTCGCAATCTACAAGAGATCATGATCATAGCATAAACCAAGTACTAACACGGTGCACACACTGTCACCTTTACACACGTGCAGGAGGAATAGAACTACTTTAATAACTTTGCTAGAGTAGCACATAGATAAATTGTGATACAAACTCATATGAATCTCAATCATGTAAAGCAGCTCGTGAGATTATTGTATTGAGGTACATGGGAGAGAGATGAACCACATAGCTACAGCGGAGCCCTCAGCCTCGGGGGTGGATTACTCCCTCCTCATCATGGAGGCAGCGATGGCGGTGAAGATGGCGGTGAAGACGGCGGTGGAGATGGCTCCGGTGTCGATGGAGAAGCCTTCCGGGGGCACTTCCCCGCTCCGGCAGCGTGCCGGAACAGAGACTCCTGTCCCCCAGATCTTGGCCTCGCGATGGCGGCGGCTCTGGAAGGTTTCTGTGGGTTTCGTCGAACGCATCAGGGTTTTCGATCCAGGGGCTTTTTATAGGCGAAGAGGCGGCGCAGGAGGGCTGACAGGGGGGCCAAACTATAGGGCGGCGCGGCCCCCCCTCTGGCCGCGCCAGCCTGTAGTTTGGTGGGCCTGTGGCCCCCTCGACCTCTCTCGGTGTGTTACGGATGCTTCCGGGGATTCTAAGATCTTTGGCGTTGATTTCGTCCGATTCCGAGAATATTTCGTTACTAGGATTTCTGAAACCAAAAACAGCAGAAAACAGGAACTGGCACTTCGGCATCTTGTTAATAGGTTAGTTCCAGAAAATGCACGAATATGACATAAAGTGTGCATAAAACATGTAGATAACATCAATAATGTGGCATGGAACATAAGAAATTATCGATACGTCGGAGGCGTATCAGGCATCCCCAAGCTTAGATGCTTGAGTCTTCTTGAAATATGCAGGGATGAAATACCGGGGCATCCCCAAGCTTAGAGCTTTCACTCTTCTTGATCATATTGTATCATCCTCCTCTCTTGACCCTTGAAAACTTCCTCCACACCAAACTCAAAACAAACTCATTAGAGGGTTAGTGCATAATCAAAAACTCACATGTTCAGAGGTGACACAATCATTATTAACACTTCTGTACATTGCTCAAAGCTACTGGAGGTTAATGGAACAAAGAAATCCATCCAACACAGCAAAAGAGGCAATGCGAAATAAAATGCAGAATCTGTCAAAACAGAACAGTCCGTAAAGACGAATTTTTAAGGGGCACCAGGCTTGCTCAGATGAAAATGCTCAAATTTAATGAAAGTTGCGTACATATCTGAGGATCACTCACGTAAATTGGCAAAATTTTCTGAGTTACCTACAGAGAATTCAACCCAGATTCGTGACAGGAAGAAATCTGTTTCTGCGCAGTAATCCAAATCTAGTATCAACCTTGCTATCAAAGACTTTACTTGGCACAACAATGCAATAAATCTAAGATAAGGAGAGGTTGCTACAGTAGTAACAACTTCCAAGACTCAAATATAAAACAAGAGTGCAGTAGTAAAATAAACACATGGGTTATCTTCCAAGAAGTGCTTTCTTTATAGCCATTAAGATGGGCTCAACAGTTTTAATGATGCACTCGCAAGAAATAGTATTTGAAGCAAAAGAGAGCATCAAGAGGCAAATTCAAAACACATTTAAGCCTAACATGCTTCCTATGAAAAGGAATCTTGTAAATAAACAAGTTCATGAAGAGCAAAGTAACAAGCATAGGAAGATAGAACAAGTGTAGCTTCAAAATTTTCAGCACATAGAGAGGCATTTTAGTAACATGAAAATTTCTACAACCATATTTTCCTCTCTCATAATAACTTTCAGTAGCATCATGAGCAAATTCAACAATATAACTATCAAATGAAACATTCTTATCATGAGCTATATGCATAAAATTATTACTCTCCACATAAGCAGAATCAATTTTAGTAGTTGTAGTGGGAGCAAATTCAACAAAGTAGCTATCATTATTATTCTCATCATCAAATATAGGAGGTATATTGTAATCATAATCAAATTTATCCTCCATAACAGGTGGCACCAAAAGACTACTATCATTATAATCATCATAAATAGGAGGCAAAGTATCATCAAAGTAAATTTTCTCCTCAATGCTTGGGGGACTAAAAAGATCATGCTCATCAAAACCAGCTTCCCCAAGCTTAGAACTTTCTATATCATTAGCAACAATGGTATTCAAAGTGTTCATACTAATATGTTCCATGGGTTTTTTAATTTTTGCATCAAACCATCCATGTCTTAACTCAGGAAAAAGAATAAAAAGCTCCATGTTGCTTTCCATTATGCCAAACTAGTGTAAAACAAGAAACAAAAAGATGCAATTGCAGGATCTAAAGGAAATAGCTTCGAGTACTTACAACGGCGCCGGAAAATAGCTTAGTAGCCAAGATCCGGAGTGTGAGTACCTTTTACCTTTCCTCCCCGGCAACGGCGCCAGAAAAGTGCTTTGCTGTCCAGGACTGGCACGTAGTTGACGAGGGAGGAAATAGTGTAGCTTTCCTTCGTTCCCCGGCAACGGCGCCAGAAAAGTGCTTGATGTCTACGGGTGCTTCTATTCTTGTAGACAGTGTTGGGCCTCCAAGAGCAGAGGTTTGTAGAACAGCAGCAAGTTTCCCTTAAGTGGATCACCCAAGGTTTATCGAACTCAGGGAGGAAGAGGTCAAAGATATCCCTCTCATGCAACCCTGCAACCACAAAGCAAGAAGTCTCTTGTGTCCCCAACACACCTAATACACTTGTCAGATGTATAGGTGCATGATACGTCTCCAACGTATCCATAATTTCTGATGTTCCATGCTTGTTTTATGACAATACTTACATGTTTTGCTCGCACTTTATGATGATTTCATGCGTTTTCCGGAACTAACCTATTAACAAGATGCCATAGTGCCAGTTCCTGTTTTCTGCTGTTTTTGGTTCCAGAAAGGTTGTTCGGGCAATATTCTCGGAATTCGACGAAACGAAGACCAAACATCATAATTCACCGAGACGGACCAGGACACCGAAGGGGAGTTAGAGGGGAGGCCTGGGGCCCCCACACCATAGGGCCGCGCGGGCTAGCCTCTGGCCACGCCGGCCTATGGGGAGGGCACCCTTTTGCCCCTCCTGCGCCGCCTCTTCGCCTATATAAGCCCTTTCGACCTAAAAACTCGATACCTTTTGACGAAACTCCAGAAAGACTCCAGGGGCGCCGCCGCCATCGCGAAACTCCAATTCGGGGGACAGAAGTCTCTGTTCCGGCACCCTGCCGGGACGGGGAAGTGCCCCCGGAAGCCATCTCCATCGATGCCATCGCCTCCATCATGCTCCGTGAGTAGTTCCCCCATGGACTACGGGTTCTAGCAGTAGCTAGTTGGTACTCTCTATCCCATGTACTTCAATACAATGATCTCATGAGCTGCCTTACATGATTGAGATCCATCTGATGTAATCGGTGTTGTGTTTGTTGGGATCCGATGGATGATACATTATGATTAGTCTATCTATAAAGTTTGTGAAGTTATTGTTGCTGCAATCTTGTTATGCTTAATGCTTGTCACTAGGGCCCGAGTGGCATGATCTTAGATTTAAGCTCTATAATTGTTGCTTAGATTGTATCTACAAGTTGTATGCACATGTCGCTGTCCGGAACCAAAGGCCCCGAAGTGACAGAAATTGGGACAACCGGAGGGGATGGCGGTGATGTGAGGATCACATGTTTTCACGGAGTGTTAATGCTTTGCTCCGGTACTCTATTAAAAGGAGTACATTAATATCCAGTAGATTCCCTTGAGGCCCGGCTGCCACCGGCTGGTAGGACAAAAGATGCTGTACAAGTTTCTCATTGCGAGCACGTATGACTATATATGGAAAACATGCCTACATGATTAATGAATTGATGTTCTATCTTAATGCTTTATCAATCCTATCAATTGCCCAACTGTAATTTGTTCACCCAACACTTGTCACTTGTTATTGGGGAGTTGCCACTAGTGTAGATCGCTGGGAACCCCGGTCCATCTCTCATCATTATATACTCGTTCTATATGTCATTGGAAGTAGTATCAACTATTTTCTGGTGCCATCGCTCATGTGTTACTGTTACCGCTGCTGTGCTACTATTACTACTGCTCTCATATTACTGCTGCATTCACATCACCCCTGTTACTAGTGCTTTTACAGGTGCAGCTGAATTGACAACTCAGTTGTTAAGGCTTATAAGTATTCTTTACCTCCCCTTGTGTCGAATCAATAAATTTGGGTTTTACTTCACTCGAAGACTGCCGCGATCCCCTATACTTGTGGGTTATCAAGACTGTTTTCTGGCGCCGTTGCCGGGGAGGCATAGCTCTACTCATAAGTTCACCTGGGGAGTACACTCTACCTCTCTCTCTGTTTGTTTTATTTTATTTTGTTTTGCTTAGTTTACTTTTGTCTAGTTTATTTGTGCTTAGTTTATTTCTGTCTAGTATTATTTTGCTTAGTTTACTTTTGTCTAGTTTCTTTTTGTCTTGTTTTACTTTTCTCATATACCCCAAAATCCATAAAAAATTGAAAAATCGAAAAATTAAAAACTGCTGTTATGGGAGAACCCATAACCTACTTGGAGCTTATAGAATATTATAATAATTATAGAGAATCAAGAACGGGTAAAGTAATGAGTGCTGTGATAGAAAAATTGAATTCAATTGCTAAAATCTTGCTTAAACGCCATGATATAAATTGTTGCTCTAAAGAGGATACTAAACATCTGAAATTTCAATGTGGCTTTAGTGAAGAAGTTTTAATTAAGAACTATAATTGGAATAACTATATTCATCTTGGGTTAGAAGAGGTAGAACAATTTGTCTTATTTATGGGAGCCTCTGAGATAGAATCCTTCATGGCTAAAAATTATGAAACTTGTGTTGTTTGTAAGGACCTTAAAGATTATGTCTCTGCTATCCTTAATTTTTGCAATGAAAGTTACACTGATAATCCTTATATCATTGATTATAAAGAGAGACTCATTAATGCACAAGAATGCACTCACAATTTGCAGGAACCAGTGGAAGAAGAAATTGATGAACCTGAAAGCTCATTGGATGAAAAAGAGGAGGAAATTGATGAACCTGAAAGCTCATTGGATGAAAAAGAAGAGGAGAGTAATGAACAAAAGGAGGAAGAATGGATTAGCTACCCATGCCAACCTTCTAATGAGAGTAACTCTTTATCTCTTACACTATTTGATTGTCCTCCATGCTTGCCAAAAGAGGTTGAATGTTATGTTCCTGTGGATTCTCTTGAAATAGTACCTATGAGTAATACTTGTGAGAATAATTATGCTACTGTTATTTATGATAATCCATGCTACTTTGATAAATCTTATGATAATGCTTTGTTTGTGCCTGATGTCGAAATGCATGGTACTAAAGAGTTTTGCGTAGCAAATGTTTATGATAAAGCTCTAGATGATGGTCCTATGTTACTTGATAATATTAATTGTACTACTAATGAAAATGGGATTGGAGAGTTCTTGACTTTATCTAGGAGTCCCATATCTCTTGAGAATGATCAATCACCTTGTTATATTATTGATAAAAGTGGGTTCGAAAGTTTTAATCCCACTATTTTTGAGCTTGATAAAAATTATGTGTCTATGGATCATGAAAAGAATGCTTTATGTGATAGTTGTATTGTTGAGTTTATTCATGAAGCTACTGAAAATTATTATGAGAGAGGAAAATATGGTAGTAGAAATTTTCATGGTACTAATACACCTCTCTATATGCTGAAATTGTTGAAGTTACACTTGTTCTATCTTCCTATGCTTGTTACTTTGCTTTTCATGAACTTGTTTATTTACAAGATTCCTATGCATAGGAAGCGGGTTAGACTTAAATGTGTTTTGAATTTGCTTTTTGATGCTCTCTTTTGCTTCAACTCTTATTTCTTGCGAGTGCATCATTAAAATTTCTGAGCCCATCTTAACGGCTATAAAGAAAGAACTTCCTGGGAGATAACCCATGTGTTTATTTTACTACAGCAATTTTGTTTTATATTTGTGTCTTGGAAGTTGTTACTACTGTAGCAACCTCTCCTTATCTTTATTTTATTGCAATGTTGTGCCAAGTGAAGCCTCTAATCGAAGGTTGATACTAGATTTGGATTTCTGCGCAGAAACAGATTTTTACCTGTCACGAATCTGGGCTGTTTTCTCTGTAGGTAACTCAGAAAAATCTGGCAATTTACGTGCGTGTTTCTTAGATATGTACGCAACTTTCATTAGTTTTGAGTTTTCTGATTTGAGGAACGGAAGTACCTCTTTAAAATTCGTCTTTACTGGCTGTTCTGTTTTGGCAGATTCTGTCTCTGATTTGAGCAACGCAAATACTCTGGGCCCTCTCGGTGGAATGTCGTCTAATTATCTTGCAAGCATATAAATGGTTCATAAGAGATGACATATCACGGTACGAGTAAAGAGTACTTGTCATGAGACGAGGTTGAACAAGGTATAGAGATACCGATGATCAAACCTCGGACAAGTAAAATATCGCGTGACAAAGGGAATCGGTATCGTATGTGAATGGTTCATTCGATCACTAAAGTCATCGTTGAATATGTGGGAGCCATTATGGATCTCCAGATCCCGCTATTGGTTATTGGTCGGAGAAAGTTCTCAACCATGTCTACATAGTTCGCGAACCGTAGGGTGACACACTTAAGGTTTGATGTCGTTTAAGTAGATATGGAAATATGGAATGGAGTTCGAAGTTTTGCTCGGAGTCTCGGATAGGATCCAGGACATCACGAGGAGGTTCGGAATGGTCCGGAGAATAAGATTCATATATAGGAAGTCATTTTCTAGGTTTGAAAATGATCCGGTATTTTTTCTGGAAGGTTCTAGAAGGTTCTAGAAGAGTTCGGAAGAAATCAGCATGGAAGGTGGAGTCCCAGAGGGACTCCACCCACCTTGGCCGGCCAACCTAAGGGAGGAGGAGTCCCAAGTGGACTCCTCCCCATGATGGCCGGCCACCCCACCAAAGGAAAGGGGGGAGTCCCACTCCCCCTAGGTTTGGTCATATGGAAGGTTTATGTTGGGGTCTTATTCGGAGACTTTTGACCTAATCCTTGGGGCTTCCACCTATATAAAGAGGGGAGGGGAGGGGCTGGCCGGCCACACCAAGACCACCATGGCCGCACCCACCAAAGAGCCCCCTCTCCCAGAAACCCTAGCGGTTCCCTCCTCCCTCTCTCTCCCACATAGCTTAGGCGAAGCTCTGTCGGAGATCTCCACCACCACCGCCACCACGCCGTCGTGCTGCTGGGATTCCGAGGAGGATCTACTACTTCCTCTGCCCGCTGGAACGGGGAGAAGGATGTCGTCTTCATCAACACCGAACGTGTGACCGAGTACGGAGGTGCTACCCGATTGTGGCACCGTCAAGATCTTCTACGCGCTTTTGAAAGCGGCAAGTGATCGTCTACCGCAGCAACGAGAGCCTCCTCTTGTAGGCTTTGGAAATCTTCAAGGGTTAGTCTCGTTCATCCCCTCGTTGCTCCCATCTTCTAGATTGCATCTTGGCTTGGATTGCGTTCTCGTGGTAGGAAATTTTTTGTTTTCTATGCTACGAATCCCTACACGTGGCACTATCTCTCGTCGGATTTTCTTTCCTCGCTCCAGCTCCTTACAGCTTCAGACCTACTCAGATGCTACCTGGGCTAGCGATCCAGAGGATCGCAAGTCTCTTTCTACCTACTGTGTCTTTCTTGGTGGCTCTCTCATTGCTTGGAAGACCAAGAAGCAGGTTGCAGTCTCTCGTTCGAGTGTTGAGGTTGAGTTGCGAGCGATGGCTCTCTTGACGGCTGAGGTGACTTGGTTACGCTGGTTACTTGCGGACTTTGGTGTTTCTGCTGCCGCTCCGACTCTGCTCTTATCGGACAGTACTGGTGCCATCAGCATTGCGCGTGATCCGGTGAAGCACGAGCTCACCAAACACATCGGTGTTGATGCCTTCTATGTGCGTCATGCTGTGCAACATCAGGTTATGGCTCGTCATTATGTGCCTTCAGAGCTTCAGCTTGCTGACTTCTTCACGAAGGCCCAGACGAGAGCACAGCATGGTTTCTTTATCTCCAAACTCAGTGTTGTTGATCCACCATGAGTTTGAGGGGGGGTGTTAGAGTTGTATAGTCCCTTTTCTGTTATTCCCCAGTG
This sequence comes from Lolium perenne, assembly GCF_019359855.2. Classification (NCBI taxonomy): domain Eukaryota; kingdom Viridiplantae; phylum Streptophyta; class Magnoliopsida; order Poales; family Poaceae; genus Lolium; species Lolium perenne. The sequence continues at coordinate 260,648,485 of NC_067249.2, forward strand.
TATGAGGGGCTTACCTGCACATTGTCTGTGAATACTAGTTGCTCATTCCCAACAATTTGTACAATCTAACTCTTACCAATAATATCCTAGTAGGCCTCTTGCTAAATCGGCCAGTATCTATAAATATCGCACACCTTAAAAGTTACAAGTGGTACGCATTATCTACAAAGCTTCTGCGTTACCATTGAAATTCTCCCAAGCATATTCAGTGTCATAGTATTTTTTAGAACATTTAAAAGGGACAGTACGAATGATTTAAAATTGGGACACTATATTTATAAATTCTACAAATTAGGAAATTGACTACTTAACCATAGTCGATTAAATAGAATAATATACATGGACATAGAGAATTTGAATTGTGAAAGAGCATGTGCTTACTGCTACATGTGAGCACAAGTTTCAGGGAACTTGATGTTAACTCAGCAGTGAACAGGCCAGTTGTTTACTTCTGATAGGAAAAAAACTGAAAAATAGCCAAGTTGTAATTAGCAGTAGTTTGTCTTTACATCAAGCTCTACACGTGCAGGTTCAAGTCGAAATTCAATTGCTCCATCAGATTTGTACAGCTTATTTTCTGCTCAGTACACTGTTGCATGCAGGTTCAGAATTCAGATAAGGGGACGCTGACCTGCTATGAAAACAGTTCGATATAATATAAGATAAGCCGGCGCAAGTTTTTTCGAGGGAAGATTCTCAATGTCCAATCTGCACCCACGTCCATACAACCATCAGTTGTAGATACAAACTTCAAAAACTTCGTAAAGCTAGCCGTTTGTGAGCAAAGTTATCCAAGCTCTATAACACTTGTTTCAGTTGTGTAATATCTGGACCTGCATAAACAAGAGATCCAATCATGTAACTAGAAATGGATAGATACAAGAGGATCTTCAGATGAAGCCATGATGACGAACAGCCATCGATGCCGCCGAGAGATAGCTCCTTATTCTGCCAAGGGCGCGCGGCGGTCACGGTCAGTACGTAGCTAGCGCGTATGATGGTTGCACCGGCGCTGGCCTCTCACCTGTTGAGTAACGTACACCTCGTCGAATACCTGATGTACAACCCCTTCCTCCACCTCCTTTTCATCCATCCAAGACGTGAAGCATCCGGTCGAGCACCTGGTGTGTTTCTGCCGGAGTTGACGTCGGGGACTGGCATCCAACACATTGCGGGCCGCGTCCGAGAGAGAGTGGCAGTGGCCGCGAGCCGTAATGCAATCTGAACCGGGATCGGTGCTCCTGCTGTTTCGTGCCCGGATCGGAATCCTGAACAGCCACGAAACCGGCCGTTTCCTGCCTTCCTGGTGTATATATACTCCGTACTTTAACAATACTACGTGTTGGTGTTGGCCTGTTGGCATCTCAGCGACTCGTCCCGACCTCGGAGCAGACAGACTGCCAACACGCACGGACAAGCACCGCGACGCCATGACGCCCGAGGAAGCGATGCAGCGTCTCGAGGCGCTGAGCGACCTGCTAGCCACCATCACCCAGGGCTTGGCCGAGGAGGAGCAGGCCGGCGCGGCGGGAGCCGATCACCAAGCTGACGACCAGTCTCTGGATCGGCTCTGCAGGCTTACGCGGCTCATGGGCGACATCGCCGCCGAGGAGAAGCTTCTCCGGCGTGCCATCGACGGCATGGCCGGAGGAGGCACGAGACCCGCGAGGAACCGCAAGCCCAACTCTCGCTACCCGGCTGCTGATTGGACGTCTTCTTCGCAAACTGCAGACAATGGCGCCGAGGCAAAACCGCAAAACCACGACGGCCCTTCGCTACCTCCTGATCACAGCCATCAACCATTGTCTTCCACTCAACCGGATGCATGATCCAACAAGCTACTGCCCCCGTTCCAAAATAATTGTTACATTTTATATCCGTATGTACACTAAGCTGCGACAATTATTTTGGAACGGATGAAGTATGTAAGAATAGCACTACCCATGTATTTATTTCAAGAGGAGAGTAAAAAAAAAGCTCCATTTATGCTAGCCTATCATATGCTCCAACAAGCTACACCATTTATGCTAGCCTATCATATGCTTCCTCCGGTTTAGTCAATACGTGGGAGACAAGAACAATGAACAAATCACACTAGTAGGAAAAGGCTCATTAGTGGCGCACCAAAATAGCTATTCTATGGCGTATGGGCGGTGCGCCACAGAATTCTCGCCATAAAAATAAGAATTATGTGGCGCACCTGCCCATGCGCCACAGAAAGTCGGTGCGTCACAGAAAGAGAAAGTCTTATTTCTGTGGCGCACAGGCGGTGGTGCGCCACAGTTTTTTTTTTTGAAATTCAAAAAAATGGTGGCCAAATCTAGATCTAGATCTAGATCTGGGGTCACCAATATTTTTTTAAAAAATTTGTTTGAAATTTCGCTGGGAAGGTCACCGGGGGTGGGTGGGTGGGTGGGTGGGTGGAGGAGGAGGCCGGCCGGAGGTGGTGGTGGTGGTGGTGGAGGAGGAGGAGGAGGAGGTGGTGGTGGTGGAGGAGGAGGATGTGGTGGTGGAGGAGGAGGAGGTGGTCGCTTGAGGAGGAGGAGAAGGTGGTGGTCGCCGGAGGAGGTTGGAGGAGGTGGTCGCCGGAGTAGGAGGAGGAGGTGGTCGCCGGAGTAGGAGGAGGAGGAGGTCGGCCGGAGGAGGTGGTCGCTGGAGTAGGAGGAGGAGGAGGCCGACCGGAGGAGGTGGTGGTGGTGGTGGAGGAGAGGAGGAGGGGAAGTGGAGGAGGAGAAGTGGAGGAGAAGTGAGGAGAAATGAGGAGAAGTGGAGGAGAAGTGAGGAGAAGTGGACGAGGGCGGCAGAAAATTCAAATTTTGGAGCTTAATTCTGTGACGCATGGGCACTTGGTGCGCCACAATTTTTTTTCGAATTTTCTATTTTGCAGCAAATTTTTTATATTTTGCCGTAACTTTTTCCTATTTTTGAATTCGAATGTAGAATTTTCTCCAGGTCATTTTGATATATTGTGCCTTTTTTCGAGTTTGTATGCAACCAGGAATCCATTTTGATGATTTTGCAACGCAATTTTTCAAAAAATTCGAAATTCATGTTTGTTCATTTTCACTGGTACTAGATGACATATTACATGGGCATCTCGAAGGATTTTATTTTTTGAAATTTCTATCTATTTCTTTTATTTTTTATAGAGGTAAAAAAGCGATCCACGGGGGTGGAGTTGCGTGGGGAGCCAAAAAAACTTCTGTGGCGCATGGAACTCATGTGCGCCACAGAAATGTCTTATTTCTATGGCGCACCAGGCAAGGTGCGCCACAGAATCTCTTAATTCTGTGGCGCACAGGACCACGTGCGCGGGTGTGGGCCCCACCTTATTTCTGTGGTGCATGGGCTTGTGGTGCGTCGAAAAAAAGCTATTTTTGTGCGCACCATGCACGGTGCGCCACAGAAACAATTTATGTGGCGCATACGTAGCTGGTGCGTCAGAGAAATAAGATCTCATCTATAAGTCTTTTTCTACTAGTGTCATATTTTTGTTGAAATCAATTAAATCCGAATAGAGGGAGTACTGGTAACTTTGTAAGAACTGCACTAACCTAGCCTAACCTCTCTTCATCGATCTGGTGATGTTCACAATAATTGTTCGATGTTCTTTAGCGAAGAAAGAATTGTTGGAGGTTAGAGTTTAAGGACTATTTATGTTGTTGGAGTATGTTTGATTTCAACCGTGTTTATAGATAAGATTTCCAGATAACGAACGATCTATAAACACCAAAATTCAGGTTAACCAAACTAACCACGACCATCAGAAACCCCTCAAAATTTTGCTTTATTTATCTATTTAGTCTTTGATCACTATGAGAATTATGAAATTCAAATTCACACGATTTCAACAATTCATATAGTCAACATATAAACAGCCTGGATGCTCCACTTCATGTGCATGAGCATTTAAACAATGTATAATCTTTACTATTAAGCCTCAATCCTGTCGTTTGCAGTTTAACCCTTTGGTTCTAGAGAAATTAACCCGCACTCCTAATGTCAACCCCTTCCGGAACTCAACTCTCCGGCCAGATCAAAGAAGGACACACTCAGGCAGATCTTCATCTTCGCGCAAGAGGAACCCTAGAACAACCACCTTTATTCAAAGCAGCCGCGCCAACAGCCCCCACGCCATCGGCCGGCAGCAGAGGAGGAGACGACGTGCCGCGATCGAGGAAGGCAACCTGCTCGGCTACAGGCTTGGTGGGAACGGCCCAAGCAGCCGACCCGGCTTAGATCAAGCCGCCGCTGCCACCGGAACCTCACTGCCGCCGTAGACCACCGCCGGCCGCCACACCTCCGCGCTGCCCACCGCAGCCCTCCTCTGCAGATCACCCAAGCCCGCCGACACCTTGCGCCCCCGCCCAGATGCAAAGCCGTACGGGCCCTCCCCTGGCCTCCGCTTTTGGCGAGAAGGGTGCCGCCACCGCCGCCGGCGAGGGCAGCGGCAGCGGCCAGGCAGGGCCGGCGAGGGGCGGACTGGAGGCGGCGGCGTGGTTCCTCCGGGATCGCCCAGGCGGGGGCGACCCGGGAGGTTAGGGGGAGGCGGCGGCTAGATGCGTTTTCTTTTTGCTGGCATGTGAGCGACATGTACGTTCTGAACTGAAGCTACACTGAATCCATCCAACTACTTCATCTGGACTGAAAATCTTCTTCCCTGTTGTGCAATTACCTGCCAAACTGAACCATTCATGTATCACACATTAGAAAAGGAGGCAGCAAATATCAGTCTATCATTGAAGTCTTAAGTCTTAACAGTATGCCTAGTAGTGCAAGGACCCAGTTTTAGAAAAGCATATACATACAACATTTGTGTATGTTTCTAGTTTTCTAGACATGTGAAGAATGTGAAGATATGACTCTCTCCTGGACATGTGAAGATAGGACTTTCTGCTAGACACACTTCTGATAAATAATAGGAATGAAAAATCTTCCAAATGAGTACGAACTTATAATTTTTTTTCTATACATTCATTCACTGGCTGGCTAATACACCAGATGCAGACTCTATATATGCACTACTTCTTCAGGTGTGGCCATGTTGTCTTCAGTAGAATCAAATTGAGAACTAATAGGATGAAAGAAAATATATATTCAGAAGCTTCAGCCCTTTGTTAACATATATAAAATTAACATCATCCACAAATTCATCTCAATTATAGCTCTCTGTTTCTCCCTTTGGTACAGCTAGCTAGCTAGCACTTGACAAAGAGCAATTAGCAAAAACGTTTCCTAAGAAAAATGAATGCAACCACATCATGTAGCTAGTTCTTCGTATCCATCCACCTGCTTGCTCGCACAACATCTAGCTAGCTCGCTCGCGTGCACCAACAGCTGCCCTGCATCCATCCACCTGCTTGGTTGCCCAGGAGCGTCCAGCGCAGGCTAGCTGGAGGTGAACGCCGCTGGGGTACGAGTGAACCGGCGACGTGTGCATCATGCTGCACCACAGTACGTACCTCGGTCAGCCCAGCGGTGTGGTCGTTCCCGAAGGAGACAGAGGAGCGCATCGCACGATGGGCGACGCAGTAGGCCTAGATCTCGCGACGGACTGTAGGAGGTTGGTGCGCGAGACGTGATGGATGTGGTGCGGGCACGCGGCTGTGAGACGGGAGTAGAAGAGAAAGGGCGAGAGAAGGGAGGTTACCGGAGAGGAACCGCAGTAGATGGCGGCGCCGGTCGGACTCCAAGAACGGCGGCGATCTGATGAGGAGCGGCTAGGCAGGATCCATCCCCTCCCGTGGGTAAGATGCTCCGCCTCTCCCTCCCCTCCCGCAGCCGCTCCGCTCGACGCCGTTCTACTCGTCGCCGGTCGCTAGCGAGAAGCTCTCTCGAGAATTTGGACGGGGAAAGATGGGGACGGGGATAACGCGAGGCTAGGGGCGTGGATTTAATCTTAGGCAAAAAGTGGATTGGGGACGGGGATGACCGGGGATGACATGGGATTTTTTGCCCCAAAACACCAGTACCAAAGGACTACTCAGGGAAAAGCGGGGATTTGGAGTTGGGCCGGGATAATCCCCGCGAATCCCCCCGAATATCCCAGTGCCAAACAAGGCCTCAGTAGTCAGTACCCCGCACTTCCAAGCCCCATGGAGCGAGGCGAGGGCTAATGTACTGGTGCGCGGCGCCGCAGGGCGCTGCTGGTCACCGCCGCTACGTTATGCATATGCACTGGGAACGGCGCCTTCTTGACCTGAGGTTGTGGCTTTCGTGGGACAAGGCCTCTCTCCCATCCCAGAGCGGTTGTTTGGTGGGGCGACATTGTTGGGTCCGACGACGTTGTTCTCCTTATGAATCTGCAGTGTGAATCTTCAGTTCATTTATATCCTAATCCCAAAGCAAGATATGTGATCAATTTCGACGTGCGTGCCGAGTCTTTGCGGGCCGTCGCTCGGAGGGACCAGGGCCAGCCGCAGTCCTGGGAGCCTCCCGGCACTACTGTGTTGCCCGTCGCTGCTCGCCGGTGGGTTTCTGACCGCAACACATTCTGGCACGCCCGGTGGGACAATCTTCGACATCAACCGCATCGCCATCTACATCTGAGATGGCGGAAGACACCCCAGTCACGTACGAGGATCTGACCGAGGAGCTCAAGAAGAAGTATGACGAGGTCAAAGCAATCCTCGAAGCCGACATCATCGGCTCTTTTCACAGAACCCGCTCACAGGCATCAGGTGAAAAGGGTTCTCACCTGAAGGCGCGCTCGATGGAGTGGACCTGTCCGCCCCGTCAGAAGAACGCACCAGGTCCCTGCGTCAGGAGGTTAACTTCATGGTAGCTCACTCGCTGCACCGCCATTCTCGAGAGCTCGGGTGAACACTTTGGAGCGTGTCGCTCTTCGGGTGATCCAGGAAATCATGAGGCATCAGTACTCTCCGTCAGGACCATCTCTCGGGACTTACCAAGGAGAAATGCCACTCCAGTCCCGTCCACCGCTGCCATTCGCGTTGGCAGCACCAGAAGTGCCGAATTCAACGGCATACGTCGTCTACAAGATCGGTGGTGACCCTAGTGACTACCAGTTCCTGCATGAGGCGCCTAAGGAGATCCCTCACGGATACACGTGCACATACGTGCCGATCGCAGAATCGGGCACCCACAAACCAGATCGCAACAAATAGGGACTTACGGAACAACAGGAGGAACTCTGGGAACAGATCTTGAGAAGCGTACGTGGCTAGCTAAGTATGCCACTCCGACAAACCTCCGAGCTCAGCTCCTGCAGCTGGCTCGTAGCTGGAAAAGCAAGCACGGCTGGCTAAGTATGCCACTCCGGCGAATCTTGAGTCGACTCTGCAGCCAAGACCGCGGATCGGATCGATCGCACCATCCCGAGAGACCAGTTCGGCATGGTGCCGAAAAGGAGGACAATCGGCTATTCCAAGCCGTACCCCAACGAGTACGAGTTGATCCCGCTACCACCCAAATATCGGCTCCCCGATTTCTCCAAGTTTAATGGATCGGATGGTTCCAGCCTCCATCGAGCATGTGAGCCGATATTTGGCACGGGCTGGGCACGATCTCGGCATCGATGAGCTGCGTGTGAGGTTCTTCGCACGTCCCTCACAGATCGGCTTTCGGGTGGTACACATCGCTGCCACCGGACTCAGTCCGGACTTGGAAGCAGTTGGAAGAGCAGTTCCACATGCGGTATCACTCGCAGGCTTCCGAGGCCGGCATTGCCGATTTAGCACAAGTACGTCGAAGCGCGGAGAAACGGTGTCGAATACGTCCAGCGCTTCAGGACCGTTAGGAACCGATGCTATTCGGCTCGTGTGACTGAAAAAGAAGCAGTCGAGTTGGCGGTGGTGGGTCTCGCATCACCGATCAAGGACGTGGCCTCCCAAACAGACTACCCTTCACTGGCGCACATGGTGCAGAAGCTGTTAGTATATGAACATCGCCACCCAGATGTATACCAGGATAAATTCAAGCGTGCGGTGGTCCTGGTTGAGGCAGATGAAGACGAAGGCTCTGCGGGAGATCAAGAGGTAGCAGTGGCTGAATGGACTCGGGGGGCAAGCCCCGTGTCCTGCAAGTGGGTTAAGCCACAAGGTCCTCCCAGAGGGTTTGACTTCGACGTTACCAAAGCTGAGCAGATTTTCGACCTCTTACTTAAGGAGAAGCAGCTAAAGGTACCCGAAGGCCACAAGATCCCCACGGCGCAGGAGCTGAATGGAAAGCCATACTGCAAGTGGCATAACACGTTCACCCATGCCACCAACGACTGCAGGGTGTGGCGGCGGCAGGTCCAAATGGCGATAGAACAAGGGCGTCTAATTTTCAGCCAGTACGCCATGAAAGTCGACACGCACCCTTTCCCCGCCGTTAACATGGTGGAGTGCACTTACCCTGGAGGGTGCCAGCCAGGATTCTCGTTCAACATCAACATGGTAGCACCTGGACACCACTCTGGTAAGGACGGAGACGAGGGCAGCTGCTCTCGTAGCAAGGACACAGAGGAAGCCGTTCCACGCGATCGGCTCCGTCACGATGGCAAGCGCTACATCACAGAGGGAGAAGTGAGAAACGTGAGATATCAGCGACCTCTCTCTGATCACCTCCTCAACAAGTATGTGAGTCAATATGACCAACGCCGACGACCCAACGACGATGATGAAAGAGATCGTCTGGCTAGGGACGCCAGGAGACATCGTCGGCATGATCGCGACGAGGAGAGATATGAGCGCCACGCCAAGGAAAAGTCAAGAGAGCAAGACGACGAGGATAGGCACCGGACCGCTCTTCTTCGTACATCGCTGGGATTCAGGAATGAGCCGATTGCCTACAATCGGCAACTGCCCATAATGTAGACAGAAGAGGAAGGATGCAGCTAACGTGTCCGTGTTCAAACGTCTAGGGCCTCTCCCGCCTCGGAACAAGCACGCTGAGTCCTCTCGGGTGGAAGATCTCGAGGAATTGGGAGACGACGAAGAAGAAGAAGATAAGTACCACCGACCAAGGTGGTGCCCTGATGGACTCAGCCGTTCCCAAAAGCGTAGGGTTCAGCGACTACGTGGTTTGGAGGAAGCCGAAAGGTTATACCTGCACACGTTGAGGAAGGCGCGGCCTGATTTGGCCGCTAAAATTCAGCGAACCCTGGACGAAGAAGGTCGGCCACAAAGGAAAGAGTGGCGCCCGTATAAAAGAAAGCCGATGATGAAACATCGGCTGGCACAAACATGGTGTTCATCCTTCCGACGGAGTTTAGTGCTCCAGGATTAGACGAAGCACCCGTGGCACAACTTGACCGCGCCCACGGCCGCTATCTTTGAGAAGCCACGAGAAAGAAGCTACGTACATCTCAAGGCCCTGTACTTGCGAGGTTATATCAATGGGCAGCCTGTCAACAAGATGCTGGTGGACACCGGAGCGGCAGTCAACATTATGCCATACTCCATGCTACGTCGGTTGGGACGCTCTAGCTCGGATCTGATCAAGACCAACGTGACACTGAGCGATTTCAACGGCCAAGCGTCCGACGCACAAGGTGTTCTGAACGTGGATCTGACCGTAGGAAGGAAAACCATCCCTACGACGTTCTTCATTGTCGATAGCAAGAGCACCTATGTTGTCCTGCTAGGAAGAGATTGGATCCACGCCAACTGTTGCATTCCATCCACGATGCACCAATGCGTAATACAGTGGGATGGAGATGAAGTAGAGGTCGTCCATGCGAGATGACTCAGCCGAGATTTCAACGGTGGCATGAACGCTTGGGAGACAACAGGCCAAGAGCCACTCTCGTGCATCAATTTGGACGCATCGCGAGCGCATCGACGTGACGAAGGACGGGGTTAGGCTGGTCTTATCCACCGGCCTGACCGTATAGCAAGAACAAACCTATGGACAAACGTGGCAAGGCTGATCCTTGGGATCGGCCCCAAAGATCTATGGAGGAACATTGCAAAACCTTCATTGAGCGATTCAATCAACATGGAGGCCGATTCCAGCAATCGGCCAAAATTATCCTCACCACACGTTCTGCCTGTGTTCAACGTCGATCTAATGAGCAGCGGTTTTACGTCGGCTGATGAGAGTCAACATTGGTCCTACCGGAGCCGACGTTCAAATACAGTGCCTTGGCTAACTACAGAGCCGATATCCGCAGTTACCTGGCAGATTCGGCTCGGGGGGCACCTAATCAGATGAACATGTGCGATACATGTGCAGTGAAATATTGGGGGCCGATAGAAAAATCGGCCAGTACTAAAAAATTCTCATGGTATACAGCCGATGCACGGACATCGACTTTAGAGCTAAGAAACAAAGCCGATGCACAGCCATCGACTCTAGTACAAATTACACAAGATCTACCAGCTGCGTGTTCAAGACGCGGATTTTCACCAAGTCGGTCTTCAGTTCAGCTTCAAGGCCTTCTGCTTCCTTGAGGGAGTGAACAATGAGAGCTTCCTCAGCCGCAATGAGCCGATTTTGGTGCCCGAACTTTCTCTTCGAGGACTTCAAACCCTTTGCGCCAGTTCAGCAGTACTGTCAGAAGCGTCAGTTTTGGCATGCAAGGCAGCCTTTTGCTCATTAAGCCGTTGGTGTTTCTACAATATCGGCTTTCAACGGAGGAAGAGGCGATCGATGGGGGCAAGTTTGGCTGGCTCGGCATGGTGGCTGTCTCAGAATTACCTGAGTTCAAAGCCCTTTGTCTGATCTGTACATCCTCACCAATATTCTCGCCTTGACTGAGGCTCGGGGGGCAGCTGGCCTGGTAGATGCTCTGTTTTAGAAGCCGATTGGGGTGTCATCGGCTGATCCTTCGTCGCAACCTTCTTCAAAAATGGTGAGTTCTTGCAGAAGAGGATCACTGGACCTGGTGGGAGGAATTTAAGGGCTCTCTTGAAGACTCCACATTATCCACCAGATCTCAAAGTCATCAGTTGAAGAATTGAAGGATAGATTGTGAAGAACCGATGCGTTGCTATCGGCTCATTGAGCATTGGCTAAGTGAACAATCGGCAAAGTCAGTATGAGGGGGAATCGGCTAAATTAGCTTAAAGGGAATCGGCAAAATCAAACTGGGGGAAATTCTTCATTGATAAATAGGATTTCTTACATAAAGAGCTGATTGCTCTCAAAAGGAATACTAGGGGGTACATTGCCCCATCTACTACTGCTGATCCTATGCTAAGGGTCCTATCTACGGGCCGTCGCTGCCCTCGTCGTCGCCGTCGTCGCCGCTGTCGGCGCTACTCCCAGCGGGCTCGTCGTCGGCTAGCTGCCGGCGGCCGCCGGCCGGGCCCTCGTTGTCCTCGTCCTCCTCGTCAGCGTCGTCGTCGTCGCTGTCGAAGTCGCTGAGGTTCCCCGGCCAGGGGTAGAAGCGCTTGGCCGGCGGTTCGTCGGAGGAGGTGTCGTCCTCCTCCTCCTTCTCCTCCTCCTCCTCCTCGGGGGAGGTGAAGTCATCACAGGAGAAGCGATCGTCATTGCTCTCCTCCTCCGTTTCAACGTCGGCAAGGAAGCGGAGGTCACTTTCCCCGTCGGTCGAGGACTTGTCGTCCTCAGACCAGACGGAGAAATCGTGACTGGATTCCTTCCCGGCTTCGATGGCGCGGCGGATGTTGGCCGCATGGGCCTCCTCCGGGTTCCACTCCGGCGTCGGCTCGCGGGAGGAGGAGGATTGGGTGGAAGAACCCGATGAGGCAGAGGAGGAAGAAGACATGGTGGCGCAGGAGGGCTTTTGGAGTGCTAATGCGAAGGGGATGAAGAAGCAAACTGTTTGGAGCGGTTAAATAAAAGGGGATATAGTGGAAATTCAATGCCATAGCAATTTCCGAGGAAGTGATGCCCAACGGAAAAAAAAATTTACCAGGACACGCAGAAGTGGAAGAGGCAAGGCATCATGATGAAGGATACTGCGACGGTTCTGCCACGACATGACCCGACGAAGAAAAAGCAGAGTGATTTTGGAATTATCAATTCCAAAACCAGGGGGGCATGTGTTATCACCAGAATTTGACCGGATCAGAGGTGGGCCGCGATTAAAGATGGGCTTGAAGGATATACATGGAAGAAATACATGAATCGGCCTTATATGCAAAGTTTGGGCTAGTTTGCCCGTGTATCTGTAATATAGTAAGATACGTGTCGGTTAGATAGAGTTTGGCTCGTGCCCGGTTGGGATTATTCCCACGTTAGAAAGTCTACGGACTATAAATATGTATCTAGGGTTTATGAAATAAACAACAATCACGTTCACCACAAACCAATCTAGGCGCATCGCCAACTCCCTTGTCTCGAGGGTTTCTTCCGGGTAAGCATCATGCTGCCTAGATCGCATCTTGCGATCTAGGCAGTACACGTTCATCCGCTGTTCATGTGTTGCTCGTACTGAAGCCTTTTTGATGGCGAGCAACGTAGTTATCTTAGACGTGTTAGGGTTAGCATTGTTCATCGTATCATATGCTATCGTCGTGCAACCCTGAGACGTCTAGCCGCCCTTACGCCTATCTTAGGTGTAAGGGCGGCACCCCGCTTGATCATTATTTAGTAGATCCGATCCGTTATGATTGTTCCTTGTTCTTCAAGGATTAGTTTAATATCTGCATAGTTAGGCCTTACAAACGAGTTGAAGGATCCAGTGGCGCGTAGGGTGTAGTTTGCTAGCCCTAGACAGGATGTTCCGGGGATCAACCTCGTGTTGGTTTTTAGGCCTTGTCTAGGGTCGGTTTACGATCACCGTGCGTGGCCGCCAGGCTCAATCACGAGTAGGATGTTCCGATTATGTGGTGAAAACCCTAGATCGTAGTAGGTCGTTTTAGCTTTATTTTGATCAAGCAGGACCACCATATATTCGTACACCTCGTACGGATCATGGGTGGATCGGCTCTTTGAGCCGATTCACAGGACAACCTGAGAGCCGATCGAGGCTCGTATTTAATGTTTACGTGTATGCCATGCAGGAAACTAAGCGAGGCACATCCATCACCTTCCTGACCAGGTATAGGTCAGGTGGCACGCCCTTGCACCAGCATCGGACGTGCGTGCCGAGTCTTTGCGGGCCGTCGCTCGGAGGGACCAGGGCCAGCCGCAGTCCTGGGAGCCTCCCGGCTCTACTGTGTTGCCCGTCGCTGCTCGCCGGTGGGTTTCTGACCGCAACACAGCTACAGCCTATGTTGCAAGAAGCATTACAATGGTGGAGACCTTTTTTCCTCGGTTTCAATGTCATTTATAATTAAAAAATCTCAGTTGCAATCTCACACTATCAAAAAGCATGGTGCAAATTATCTAGAAGCCTGCAAATTCAGCTAACTTCCAGTCCACCGATAATTAGGGTAATCGATATTTTAATCTGGATTGTGGCTACAATTTCGTTTCTTCATTTGTCAACTAGTGTACAACCTCTTCTCCTGGGTTCAGTTTAACTTTTTTTTTTGACATAAATACAGTGGGGAAGATCCCCACTGTGTCATTTTTCATTTTTTATAAAACACATATGTACATCAGTTGCTGATACAAGGATTCATAAAAGATCTAGCCAATCCTGCAAGCCTTTCTTAAGACTAGGCTTAATTCTATGTCGAATAGTAGCAATGCTAACTTTAAAATGATCAAAACATGCTAATAGATCTCTACTGTCATGTTCAAAGATGATATTATTTCTTTGTATCCAAATACTCCAACAGCTTGCAATCAAAGCTTCCTTAAAATAAACATTATCTGATCTCCTTTGTCCATCAATCATCATGTTGATATGATCCATATCTTCATTCCACTCCATGCCAATCTTCCACCATAGGTTTCTGCTAAAATCACAATGAAAGAAAAGGTGTGCCATCGTTTCAACTGCTTGATCATCGCATAATACACATTTGTTGCATTGCACATAAAAAGATTTTCTTTCCATCATTTCTTTAGTGTTTAGTCTGTCATGGGCCAATAACCAGAAGAAGAATTCTTGCTTCGGCAGACAGGCAGATTTCCATATCCATTTGAATGGTAAAGGTGCCAGGGGATGATTAGATAATCTATTATATACCTTCTTAACAGAGTATGATTTTCCATTCAACGTCAATTTCCATTGATCACGGGAATTGACATCATGACTGACTGACATAAGAATTTGACCAAGTTCATTGCATTGCTGAGCAGCAATGTTTGATAGTGGGATATTAAATAGATCATATATATCTTCCATGGCTATATATCTTGCATCCTTAACAGTCATCATCTTATCCTTAGAAAACGAGAACATATGAGGAAATTTATCTTTAAGAATCTGATCATACCATTTGTCATGCCATAAAAGAGTGGTCTGCCCAGCCCCAATATTACAGATTATCATATCTTTGAATGTAGTAACCAATGAAATACAATCCTTCCACCAAAAAGATCCTTTCTGATGATTTGCTTTAGGCAGTTTCCCATTCTGATAATATGCAGCCGAAACTAAGTTAACCCATGGAATATCATGCCTGTTGTAGAACTTATATAAATTTTTCATTTGCAGTGCCTTGTTCTGCTGCCTCATGTCTAAAACACCAAGTCCACCAGATGCCTTGGGCATACATACTTTCTCCCAACTAACCAGACATTTGTCTGATTTATGTATATCTTTTCCTTGCCATAAAAATGTTCTGCATGCTTTTTCCACATGATCAATATGAGTGTAGTGAACCTTCATTGCACACATGGCATGATTTGGCATAGCAGCAATAACAGCTTTGATTGTGACCAACCTGGCACTGTATGACATCATATTAGATAGTCCAGATAATCTTTTGTCAACTTTGCAAATCATAGGCATGAGATCATCCACTTTAGGTCTGGTAGTGCCCATCGGTAAACCAATTCAACTTTGCAATAGTATTTTTTTAGAAACACTGTACAAACACAGAAACTCATATACACTCGTCTACACTCACTCCTATGGATGCACACATGCACACCCTATCTCTATGAGCATCTCCGAAAGATTGAGCAGGTGTTCGAATCATAAAAATTGACGAAATCACCACAAGCGGCTAGTTGTCGAATGAAACGTCGACTTTCACAGAATGAATATTCACCTTTATGAAACACCTGAGATTTGAACTCCGGTAGGCTAGGAATACAACCACCACCTAACCACCCAAACTTATTGATTCTCGCAACAATTTTTAATTAAGCTCAGAAGGCTGCTACAAATGGAAGAAAAATATAAGCTACATCGGCGGGCATGGGTAAGCTAGGCACGAGCACGTTGAGCAGTATCTACCCAGTATGGGTCCTCTCTTCACTGCATGCAAACACCCCTCCTATTTAAAACAGTTGAGTCGTTACAACAACACGACCGCGGTACGTGAAGACCGTAAGCCTAATCTTGCACGACATTCGTGTGTTAGCTGTCCTCTTCGCGTAAGGGCGTCTTTACCAGGGTGAGGTAAATCGGCCGCCCAAAGCAACCAGCAACACATCCATTTACATTGATCGTAGATACGAGAATAGTTATTTTTTATTGCATGTCTACTTGCGTGTTCTAGCCGTCGGACGCATATTATTTTTTAAATATTTATTTATTCATCAATTGAAAATCATAATTTAGGTATGCAATAAACGAAAAATAAGAAGAAAAAATACTAAAATGAAAATGGCTAGGCCCCGAGACTACTTGTCGCCCTTGGGGCGGTTGACAACCCGGCCCCATTGTTGCCTCCCTCCCTCCTAGGCTTCTCCGTCGCCGCCCACCGCTCCATCCGTTGTGCGCTCGGCAGAGCTCGGTGGGCCACCGCATCCTCTAGTAGAGGTTGCCGCAGTGTTTCGCTGGCGTCATCCTGACCCTTCTTCAGCATCTCGAAGGACACGACTAAGGCCCTCTGCTCCATCGTTTTCTCCTCCGGGACAGACCCGCTCCAGTCGTCATCATCGTCCGACTCATCCTCTACTGCCACCGCCTCACAGCGGTGTTGCTCCTCCGCATCGAACGCCATGTGGGCCACCCGCTGCTCCTCTACCTCCTGCTCCGCGTGAGCCATCAATTCCGTGATTTATTTCAACAATACAATAAGGTACACATTTTATTTTATTTCCTCTAATTGAACCCCCTCAACATCTAAAGTTAAGAAATTCTACCTCAGACATGGAAGACAACTTACACCATTCTTGCATTTTGTGGGCATTCATGTTCAGGATGTTCATGGTTTAATATTCAACCATAAACCTTTTATAGTAAACTTTGATACCTATTCTAAACATATATTTAATATAATATATCTGTAATGGAGTACAATTTTCTACTATGTAGATACCTCAGTAAACCGCATAACAATGTTTCTGAACATAGTTATCGTGTTCCTTTCGACCCAATTGTAACGTATATCAGTCACACGTTTGCGTGTGAAAAAAATAAATTAGATGTTGTAAATTTCGTACCAAATGTTCTTAGTGAATTAATATTTCATATTTACAAAAATAATACTCTGACAAAAGTATATTTCATGCATATGTACTTTTGTGTATGTTCTTTAATATCATTATATATCATGACCGAGATCTGTAAAGTGTATGCAGAGATAAATATCTTACTACTAGTTGTATTGTATTATTACGTAAGTAAAGTTATGGAATCTTCTAGAGTATAAACCGTATGTCCTGCAAATTGATTTTAGTATGGGATGTACAATGGTAGAAAAGAATCGCCTTACCTTAATCCTCCACATCATTTAGGGCCTGTTTAGTTCCTAGCCACACTTTGCCAAACCTAATTTTGGCAAGTGTGGCAGCCACAAAAGTATGGCTAGGATTTTGGAAGCCACAAAGTGTGGTAAAAGTTGACAAAAAAAATCACTCTATGACAAGTGTGCCATATGGATAGTGAAGTGTGGCAGCTCTAAAGTGCGGCAAGAACCAAACACATGCTAAATTGCCAAACTTTGGCTTGGCAAAATGTGGCTGTGAACCAAACAGGTCCCCTTAAAGAGAGAAATCAATATAAGTTATACAATGCATCACCTCCTTTCATCCCTAACAATTAATGAGATTAATTAAATTTTAGTTATAAATTCTGTTGCTAAGGTAAGACATGTAGGTTATCATCTCTTAGCCTACATTCCCTCTCCTCTAATGTGGCAGCTATAACAGAAAGCTGACATCACTCCATTACACATGCCCTAATAATTTGACAATTAGTACATGAATTGCAATTGGTAGGGATGCAATATCACTTTTCGCGACACATGCGAACATGCAAATCACAGCCCCGGTATGACCTGCGACAGCCTACGTTGACTCTGTCCGCCAAATCCTCGATGAGTTCCATCCTTCCCCTCTCTCGCCACCATGGCCGGCCAAGAGGAAGAACAGAGCTTCAAAGGTGCAGATAAGGACCCTAATTACAAGAGCCCATACCGAAAATCATGAAGATCCTTCCCCCCTACTCGGAAGCACATTGGAGAAGCTCAACAACAACCACATAGCGTTGCACCAAGACGTCGGGACGCGCATGCTTGACTCCATAGTCTTATTGGCGGAGATTCCTGATGTCCCCTACTCCACATATAGTAGTGCTCGCCACCAGTACCTCGCGATGAACAAGAACACACACATGACGCACGAGATATGGCCGTAAAGACCCAGTGCTCTACTCCGAGACACCATACATGACCAAACACACCAAAACCTGGACCTACTATCTACACCACTGGGGCCGACGCTTCACCTTAGCCATTCCCAGGCGGTATATCTCTGCCGGGGAGAGCCCTGGTCCGGCCCGGGTCTGTGAGGAGAACTGTAAAACTACTCTATGAGGTAGAGATAAAGGAAATGTGAGAATGCTTTGGAGCTTTCATTGGTGCATTGATAGATCCCGCACCAGATTAATTAGCAAAAGAATGTGAGAATCGAGGTGTTCCAAAATATTTTTGGATATTTGTACAATCTAACTCTTACCAATAATATCCTAGTAGGCCTCTTGCTAAATCGGCCAGTATCTATAAATATCGCACACCTTAAAAGTTACAAGTGGTACGCATTATCTACAAAGCTTCTCCATTACCATTGAAATTCTCCCAAGCATATTCAGTGTCATAGTATTTTTTAGAACATTTAAAAGGGACAGTACGAATGATTTAAAATTGGGACACTATATTTATAAATTCTACAAATTAGGAAACTGACTACTTAACCATAGTCGATTAAATAGAATAATATACATGGACATAGAGAATTTGAATTGTGAAAGAGCATGTGCTTACTGCTACATGTGAGCACAAGTTTCAGGGAACTTGATGTTAACTCAGCAGTGAACAGGCCAGTTGTTTACCTCTGATAGGAAAAAAACTGAAAAATAGCCAAGTTGTAATTAGCATTAGTTTGTCTTTACATCAAGCTCTACACGTGCAGGTTCAAGTCGAAATTCAATTGCTCCATCAGATTTGTACAGCTTATTTTCTGCCCAGTACACTGTTGCATGCAGGTTCAGAATTCAGATAAGGGGCCGCTGACCTGCTATGAAAACAGTTCGATATAATATAAGATAAGCCGGCGCAAGTTTTTTCGAGGGAAGATTCTCAATGTCCAATCTGCACCCACGTCCATACAACCATCAGTTGTAGATACAAACTTCAAAAACTTCGTAAAGCTAGCCGTTTGTGAGCAAAGTTATCCAAGCTCTATAACACTTGTTTCAGTTGTGTAATGTCTGGACCTGCATAAACAAGAGATCCAATCATGTAACTAGAAATGGATAGATACAAGAGGATCTTCAGATGAAGCCATGATGACGAACAGCCATCGATGCCGCCGAGAGATAGCTCCTTATTCTGCCAAGGGCGCGCGGCGGTCACTGTCAGTACGTAGCTAGCGCGTATGACGGTTGCACCGGCGCTGGCCTCTCACCTGTTGAGTAACGTACACCTCGTCGAATACCTGATGTACAACCCCTTCCTCCACCTCCTTTTCATCCATCCAAGACGTGAAGCATCCGGTCGAGCACCTGGTGTGTTTCTGCCGGAGTTGACGTCGGGGACTGGCATCCAACACATTGCGGGCCGCGTCCGAGAGAGAGTGGCAGTGGCCGCGAGCCGTAATGCAATCTGAACCGGGATCGGTGCTCCTGCTGTTTCGTGCCCGGATCGGAATCCTGAACAGCCACGAAACCGGCCGTTTCCTGCCTTCCTGGTGTATATATACTACGTGTTGGTGTTGGCATCTCAGCAGCTCGTCCCGACCGCGGAGCAGACAGACTGCCAACACGCACGGACAAGGCACGGCGGCGCCATGACGCCCGAGGAGGCCATGCAGCGTCTCGAGGCGCTGGGCGACCTGCTAGCCACCATCACCCAGGGCTTGGCGGAGGAGGAGCAGGCCGGCGCGGGGCAAGCCGGTCACCCAGCTGACGACGACCAGTCTGTGGCTCGGCTGTGCAGGCTTACGCGACTCATGGCCGACATCGCCGCCGAGGAGAAGCTTCTCCGGCTTGCCATCGACCGCATGGCTGGAGGAGGCACAAGACCCACGAGGAACCGCAAGCCCAACTCTCGCTACCCGGCTGCTGATTGGACGTCTTCTTCGCAGACTGCAGAAAATGGCGCCACGGCCAAACCGCAAAACCACGACGGCCCTTCGCTACCTCCTGATCACAGCCATCAAACATTGTCATCCACTCAACCGGATGCATGATCCAACAAGCTACCGCAGCCGTTCCAAACTAATTGTTGAATTTTTTTTGTAGATGTAGATGTATGTACTATGTAGACGTATCTAGACAAAGCTGAGACAGTTATTTATACACAAGCTTATACAGTTATTACACCATTTAGGCTAACGTATCATATACTTATAAGAACTCCACTAATTTCAACAAACAATTTCAAGTGAGAATTGGAATGATGGTGTTCATGGTAGTGAATGAGTTGGAGGTTTTGAGTCCCTCTTTATGGTATTTAAGCTTATTTTCCAAAGCAAATCAAGCCGACGACACACCTGCCCGAGCGTCAAGTAGGCTATTAGCGCTGATTTTGTTTTTTTGCTTTGTAATTCCTTGTTATTTGATTTTTTATCAGGAAAGTGTAATTAGATTGTATAAGCGTGCCATTGCTTAATGTAAGTATAGTTAAGGCGAAAAAGAGAACGAGGAACGCTGTGTGAGAAAGGATGCGTAACCCTAATAGGGCCGCGTGGTGCTTATATATATATATAAGGATAATTACATGGTCTACCTTATCATACAAGGGGTACAAATACAGGAGATGTACATACACACGTATACAGCTACTTTAACACGCTGCACGAACATTGGTACACGAACCTTGTTCGAACACGTAAACCTAGGTTTTCCGTTAATCTGGATCAAGAACGGGTGGCTCTGTATCCGCCTTCATGTTGTCTAGCCCAGTTAGCCGGCCACCACCACACGCACACGCACGGCCGGCCGCAGGCGCACGTCATCCCACCCACACGCACGAGCCAGCCGCTGCGCTTCCCGGCGGCCGGAGCGAGCCGTCCGCCGGCGGAGACCGCGCCACTTGTATGTTCCTCCCCCGCCTGCTCCCCGCGCACCGCCTCCTCGCCGGCGGCACCCTCCCCCTCCTCCTCTTCCCCCGCCGCAGCCGCCTCGCGCTCCGCCCGGCCGTCGCCATGTCCACCTCCTCCTCCTCAGCCGCGGCGCCTCCCGCCCCCGCCCGCAGGGCCCCGCTGCGCGGCGTGGTGTTCGACATGGACGGGACCCTGACGGTGCCTGTAATCGACTTCCCGGCCATGTACCGGGAGGTGCTCGGCGGGGAGGCGGCTTACGCGGCGGCGCGCGCGGCGGGCGGGGGCGCCGTCGACATCCTCCACTGCATCGAGTCATGGGGCCCCGACGAGCAGCGCCGCGCCTACGAGGCCATCGCCCGGTTCGAGCGCGACGGACTCGACCGCCTCCAGATCATGCCCGGTGAGCCCCTCCCCATCGCGTTCCCCCCCAAAGCGTTGGGTTCTCATTTCGAAGAGCCCAGTGCATGATGTCCTCTGGTGTGACGGTGCTTGCGACTTGCAGGGGCCTCCGAGCTCTGCGGGTTCCTCGACGCCAGGCAGATCAGGTGATTGCTTGTTTGTGTAGCAGAAATCTAGCTCAATTTTGCATGCTACATGGTATGCTTAGCCCAGTTAGTGTATGGTCCACAGCCGCACTTGTGATTTTAGAATTGATTTAGTGCACTGCAGTGCAGTTAGTCTCATGCAGTTGCTTCAAACTTGGTTGATCCCATCGTCTAGGGATTTGCTGTTTGAATAGTGCACTAGTGAATGATACTATATGTAAGTGCCAACATTTCAGAAAGTTAGACAAGTCATTTTCGGATGACAGGGGGAGTGCACTGAAGGTTATAATTGTATGGCTCGAAATTTTATCTGCAATTTCGACTCCATCGCCTGGCCGTTCCTCTTTGAGGCTCTGCGCCAGTATGGGTTCGGTAACCGCTTCCTCGAGTGGCTGGCCATCTTGCTGTCCTCCGCGAGTACGCGGGTGCTCATCAACGGCGCACCCGGCCCAGCAATTTGGCATAGGAGAGGGCTAAGGCAGGGCGACCCCCTTTCGCCGCAGCTCTTCGTCCTCGCTGTTGACACTCTGGGGAAGCTGTTCAAGCGCGCCGTCGAGCTTCGCGTCCTAGGGCAACTACACCCGCGGAAAGAGATGCCCACGATCTCGCTATATGCTGATGACGTGATCCTCTTCTGCCATCCCACGCCTGAGGAGGTTGTGGCTGTCAAGGAAACGCTGAACCTGTTCGGCCGCGCCTCTGGCCTCCGCGTCAATTACACCAAGAGCACCGCGACTCTGATTCGATGCGCCCCCGAGGATGTGCACGCAGCCATCCAGCAGCTGAGCTGCCCGATCTTCGAGCTACCAATCACTTACCTTGGTATACCCCTGATGTGAGGAAAACCCACTGCTGCGCAATTCCAGCCCATGGTCGACAGGGTCGCGGCGAAGCTCCCTACCTGGAAGGCAGGACTCATGGACAAGGCTGGCCGCCTGGCAATGGTCAAATCCGTCCTAGGCGCCATCCCGATCCACCAGCTACTGGTGATAGCCCCTGACAAAAAAACCATCAAGCTGATCGTCAAAATCCAGCGAGGTTTCCTTTGGGCTGGGCGAGCTGACGCCAAGGGTGGCCATTGTCACGTGAATTGGCAGCGGGTGGCGAGGCCAATCTCCCTTGGGGGCCTGGGCTTTCACGACCTGGAGCGCACGGGCCTCTCCCTGCGCTTGCGCTGGCTATGGCTCAGTCGCACCGACTCTCGCCGTGCCTGGCATGATCTGGACCTTACAGTTCACCGCCGATGAGCGCGCTTCGCATCCACCACGATGCAGGTCGGGGACGGACGCAAGGCTTTGTTCTGGGAGGACCGGTGGCTCAATGGACGGTCCATCGGCGAGATTGCGCCGCTGTTGTATGCTTGCATCCCCAAGCGCAGAAGGAAGCTCAGGACGGTGGCGGACGGCCTGCAGGGCCAGGGCACGAGACATCCATGGCACGCTCGGGCTCCACGAGATTGGGCAGTACCTCTTGATCTGGCAGGCCATTGACGGCACACAGCTCCACGACGCCCCGGACCAGCTGCTCTGGAAGTGGACGGCCAGCGGCAACTACTCTGCCAGCTCCGCTTACCTCGCCACGTTCCAGGGTTCCACCCTCTGCCCGGCGTGGAAACACATTTGGAAAGCTTGGGCGCCACCACGGGTCAAGTTCTTCCACTGGTTAGCGTCCCAAAATCGATGCTGGACTGCCGACCGGCTGGCGCGTCGAGGCTTGCAACACCACCCCCGCTGCCTATTATGCGATCAGGAACCCGAAACCATGCGGCACCTAGTCATCCACTGCCCCTTCGCCAAGCAAGTTTGGCTCGAGGCGTTGGCATGGTTGCGTTTGTCGTGCCGCACGCCACGGGACACGGACGATTCCATCTTCACTTGGCTGGTGGAAGCGAAGCAAGCGACGCCCAAACCTCTCCGCAAAGGGCTTGGATCAGCAGCGCTGCTCCTGCCATGGATGATTTGGAAGCATAGAAACGACTATGTATTTGAGGGGGCACGGCCATCTGTGCATGACCTGATGTCCAAAGTCAAGGAAGAGGCATCCCTCTGGGCTAAGGCGGGTGCTATGGGGCTTAGGGCAGCGTTGCCGGCGACCTGGGATGTGCACTAAGTAGCTGGGTGTGTATGATGTATGCTGCCTCCTAGGAGGATTGTAAACAGACTATCCTTTCCATGGTTTTTGAGTCGCCGACTAATCGCCGAGTCGTTTTCCAAAAATCACGGCGACTCGCGACTATACAACGACTTATGGCGACTATACAACGACTTTGGTCGACTATACACTGAGTCGCAGCCTCGGCGACTCAATTTTGAGTCGCGACTCAAAAACCATGATCCTTTCAATGAAATGAGATGCAAAGGTCCTTTGCCTTTTCTCGAAAAAATTCCATTCCGTGCCTAGCTAAGTTTGCTATCACAAATTCAGTCACAATACACAGTTGTCTGTTTGCGTAACATTCTACCTCGTTCAGAAACTTCGTTTTTCAAGCGATCAGTAGGTCTTGCCCTGTCTACTTTCTGACGCAACCGCCTTACTCAGGGATTCCCTTGCATCATTGCATGTAGTAATCCAGTGGCTGAAGTCATAAATACTACCTCTGTCCATAAATAGATGTCTTAGATTTATCAAATTTTGGATGTATATAGACACTATTTAGTGTATAGATTCATTCAAATTTAGACAAATATAAGACATCTATTTATGGACGGAGGGAGTATTATTAACAAAATAGTGCATTTTTATTATCGATTGGGTTTTGAACTAGATCACTAATTGGGACTCTGCGACTGGCTTCTTATTGCCACCAATCTAGTGATCAGAAAGAAGCATCCTATCCTAGCACCAGGTGCCTTACTAGCTTGTTGTGTGCTTGTGTATACCACACACTGTTGCTTCGTTTGACATGTGTCATTGAGTTCGTTTACTAGCATTTGTGTGTAATTGTGAAAACATGCCTGACTAGTGGTACATAAATAACTGCAGTTGCAGTGGCATCTGTCCATAATTAATTTACTCTATTAGATTTGAGATATTTATGCGGCTGCTGATTCCTACCCTGGATATTATGCAGGAGGGGTTTAATCACACGCAATGTGAAGGGAGCTGTCGATTTGTTTCACCAAAGGTTTGGTGTAAGTTTTTGGACTGTACTTATTCTGATCATCTAGTGGTTATGCTTGTCAGATGATATCCATTGCTCTTAAATATGTATAATGCTGTGATATACTTTGGTCCCTTGCACCATTCTGAACATACAAATCCTTGTCGTATAGTATGGCTGGATATTCAAATTTATAAAATTATGACGTTGCTGTAAACTCTGCATAATATCTTTTCAGTAATATTCATTTGTACTTTGCATTGATCGAACCTGATTTGTTGCCAATCATTCTATTGTTAAGGCGAAGTGGAAATAACATCCAACATTTGTAATAATGCCATCATCTTCAATGTATTGATCTTGGATATATGAAACTTATGCAGATGATGTTTGTGCCTGCATTGAGCAGAGAATTCCGCCCCTATAAGCCAGATCCAGCTCCATTGCTTCACATTTGCTCCACTTGGAAACTTCCACCAAACGAGGTGATCATGGTTGGGGACAGCCTCAAGGATGATGTGAGCATTCTTCATCTCAATCTGAAGTCTAGCATATAAATCATTTCTATACAGTATCTTCGTAGCATGATTTCAGTTATCAAGACAAACCAATTAGGATTCCTGTATAGTATAAATATTATTGTTTAAATTCCTTAAAGTTAACCTGAGTCTCCACATTAAGCTATAGTTCCCTTCTGCCATCTTGTAAAAGAAGTTAAGAGTTGTATCGTAGTCATGAATGAATAGGCATTATGCTCCTACTGTTTTGATAAAGGCCATATAACTATATTTTTTTCCATAAACTGGAGTCAGCTTTTGTGAACCTTTTTTCTTCTTACGACCTTGAAAAGGCCAGGTTCCACTTCCACTATCATCGAGATAATGCAACAATTAAAACACTGTCTCCAGCATCCATTTTGCAACTTTTTTGGTAAATCTGCTTCAATAGTCTACGCCCACGTGCTTATTGGCTAAATATGTACTTCTGAAATTCATGTGCAGATTGTTTGTGGAAAGAGAGCTGGTGCTTTCACTTGCCTACTTGACGAAACAGGGCGATATGGCCCCCACGATTCTTTGCCTGAAGATGTTAAGCCTGACTTCATGGTTTCTTCACTCTCTGAAGTATTATCCGTGTTGGAGGAGCATTTCGATTTGGATCCGGTGTTGTCTGCTGACAGTAGAATCTGACATGAATGGTTTTGTAAGCTGTATTCCGAGTGAGGAAACATGTTTGTACACCTTAATGTAATACGGTACATGTCGAGAAGTATCGGTCGGTTTATCTGAATACTAATGCAGGTTGGAAGGTTATGACAGCCAGAAAAGAATTCTTTTGAATTCTCCGCTTCAAAGGCCGCTACTCCACCCTTGTTTGGACCTTGATAAAAGATTGGTTTGTTGACTTGGCGGCATTGTTAGCCTTCGATGATGGCCAGATTCTGGAGTAGTATGGTACTTACTCATGGAGGAATGAGCAAATTCACTGGGTCGCTTGTTATGCTAGTATCATGGGAACTTTCGAACGAGCAGAATGCGAGGATTTTCAAGAACAAAAGGACCTTGCAAGCCACCGTCTTTGCTAGAATTAAGTTAGAAGCTAAATCTTGGATTCTTGCAGGTGCTATGTACTTGGGTCTTTTGATGGCCGGAGAGTAGATTTTGCTTTTGGTGGGTGTGGTTTGTAACCTGAACTAAGAACTTCTCTTTTTATTCAATGGATTAAGGTAAGTCTTTTGCCTTTGGTTCGAAAGAGAAAAACATGACGCCAAACAGTGTCAGGCAGACCAGCTTCGTTGGTTGGAGGACAGTAGCTAGTCACATGAGATTCCAGCTATAAATCATAACTAGTTCTTACAACGACTATCATAGTAGCGTGAGATAAATAGCGAAGTTAAGAAACCTTGCAGTGCCTTTCTCTGAGATAATAAAACTCACAGATGACACAAAGGCACATCAGAAATCTGATGAGGATATCTGAAATAACTCTCATGCAACATCTCAGTTCAAAGGCAACTCAGTAGTTCAGCTAAGCAATACAAATTGGGATACAATAGAAACTGGGATACAAAACATAAGAGGCATAAGAGGTGAATCGGCAGACATGTTTAACGCTAAGGCAACTCAGTAGTTCAACTAAGCAATAGAAACTGGGATACAAAACATAACAGTTGAATCGGCCCTTCTTCTTGGGCACCTGGGCTGATCCACGGAAGGATCAGCTGATCAGAAGAACCACCACCTTTTTTTGGGGGGACTCATGTGATGAAGCTCCGTCTTTGTGATCCTTGACGGTCTTCACCACCTGCTGCTCAGTCTTCTTCATGGGCGAATCGTCCTCCACAGCCTTGGCAGTCTTCCCCTCCTTGGAATGCTTCTCTTCTCCGTCCTTCCTCTTCATCTCCATCTTCTCAATTTTGGCAAACACCTCATCAACGGTGTCAGCTTGCCACTGTTGCTTGACGTATGGCCCCACGAACGTAACGATGGCAAAGAGGCCAGTTATGCCTGTGCATACTATGGTGTAAGATAGGTGTGTAACAGCTGTAATGTGTTTCACATTTTGGGTCCTATCATGGAGAAACGAAACTCTTTCAGATTCATAACATGAGAAAACGAGGTAAGCAAGTTGATGCATTCTAAGCATGGATACACATATAGTACACACTCGCAGTTGCATGATTTTGACAGGCTATAAAACAATATATGATTTCAAAGTACAGTGAAGCTAGTTCGAGGGTTAATTCATTGTCCACGATCAAAGCAAGACAGAGACAGATATACTAGATGACAGTTAAAGGGCTTACGGTAACAACAACTTGAACATCTCAAAATGTTAATCAAATAGTTCAGCTAAGCCAATAGAAGTCTAACCAGCATATCTGAACGCAGACAGTTTGGACACGGGACTGGTGAGAGTTGGGCTAGCAGGAGGGGCTGCCACGGATGAGATGATATGTCTGCTCTCATTTTTTTGAAGTCACTAGATTTCTTGCCATGTGCCGTGTCTTGATGCCATGAAATCGATCCTAAATCATCTCTTTTTTCATCCTTTGGTATGCATACTTAAGGTGTTACCAACGCTATTGGGCGGTTTCTAGAGCAGGTGAGTGATCTCTGGATCGAATATGCATTTAAAAAATATTATTTATTTATACTAAACTTTTGTAACTTCTTGAAAAATTACAACCATTTATCCCTACATATCATCTAAATATAATTGTTTTTCTATTGTAGTTAGAAAAAATAATCATGTCATAATACTACAATCTAGATGCAATCATTTTACTGTCAAATTATAACTATGGCATCGAAATTGCACTTGTGCGAAATCTAAAAATATATTGTTTATAACAGAATTTGTTTTTGTTGTTTCTTTTATGACACCTCTTCTTAGATATGTTTAGTTAAACTATTCTTTCTTGATTAGAACAAAAATAATAAAATCGCATGGTTCATATAAATTACAAATATATGTACATCTTCATATGTATTTTAGTTTCCTTAAATATCATGAGCGATCTCTAAAGCTGATAGAGGATTCTCGAATACATGATTGTATATTTAATGTGTGAGTAAGCAAGTGAACATTTTGACTAGGAAAAAGGCGCCCTCGTTTTTCGAACTCATTTCCATGGGCATGTGGTGAGTGGGGAGGACGCCTTTGGTCTTTCCCCCCTTTTCTTTGTGCGTAGATTTGAATAAAAACAACAAAATATTTCTTGAAATTTTGCGTAGATATAGTTTGATGTAAAAAAAAAATTCATCAGAGGTCGCATGCAACTAGAAATCCCGGTTTACCGAAACATGACGCCATTTTGCATAATATATCGAAATTCATGTTTTTAAATTTTCTAAAACTAGATAACATAGCACATGGGCATCTCGAAGGATTTTATTTTTAAAATTTCCTATCATTTTCTTCTATTTTTCTGAAAACTAGAAAGGCGATCCACGCGGGTGTGTGTGGGGGTGTGGAGGGAAAGGTAGCCTCTGATTTTTGGGGTGTGGAGGGAAAGGTAGGGATCAGAGGGAGTATTAGATTTGAGATATTTATGCGGCTACTGATTCTTACCCTGGACATTATGCAGGAGGGGTTTAATCACCCGCAATGTGAAGGAAGCCTAGCTCACTTGGTTAGGGAAGTGGATGTACAACCCAGCCACCCAGGTTCAAGTCTCCAGGGACGCAAACTTGGGTTCTTATAATTTCAAAAAAAATCACTGTAGGGGCTTCCCCTACAGTATTCCTTTCAAAAAAAAAAAGGAAGCCGTCGATTTGTTTCACCAAAGGTTTGGTGTAAGTTTTTGGACTATACTTATTATGATCATCTAGTGGTTATGCTTGTCGAATGATATCCATTGCTCTTAAATATGTATAATTTTGTATTATATTTCGATCCCTTGCACCATTCCAAGCATACAAATCCTCGTCGTATAGTATGGCTGGATATTCAAATTTATCAAATTATGACTTTTCTGTAAACTCTGCATAATGATTGTTCAGTAATATTCATGTGTACTTTACACTGACCGAACTTGATTTGTTGCCAATCATTCTATTGGCAAGGCTAAGTGGAAATAAAATCCAAATTTTTTGTAATAATGCCATCATCTTCAATGTGTTTTTCGACTTTTTCGAAACGGCAAAACCCCAGCCTCTGCATCAATTGATGCATACGGCCCATCTTCAATGTATTGATCTTGCATATATGAAACTTATGCAGATGATGTTTGTGCCTTCATTAAGCAGAGAATTCCGCCCCTATAAGCCAGATCCAGCTCCATTGCTTCATATCTGCTCCACTTGGAAACTCCCACCAAACGAGGTGATCATGGTTGGAGACAGCCTCAAGGATGATGTGAGCATTCTTCATCTCAATCTGAAGTCTAGCATATATATAAAGGATTTCTACACAGTATGCTTCGTAGGATGATTTCAGTTATCAGGACAAACCAATTAAGATTCATGTATAGTATACATATTACTCCCTCCATTCGTGTTTAATTGACGCCGAACATGAAGATATGCTTTACTAGCTAGCATGTACTCCACGTCGATTAAAAAAGAAAAGAGCTACTATTTTTTTAATTTCTTGAAGTTAACCCTAGTCTCCACAATAAGCTATAGTTCCCTTCGGCAATCTTGTAAAAGAAGTTATGAATGAATAGAATTATGCTCCCGCTGCTTTGATCAATGCCATATAACTGTATAAATTCCATAAACTGGAGTCAGTTTTTGTGAACCTTTTTTTTTTTTCCTTACGACCTTGAAAAGGCCAGGTTCCGCTTCCACTATCATTGAGATAATGCAACAATTAAAACACTGTCTCCAGCATCCATTTTGCAACTTTTTTTTGGTGAATCTGCTTCAATAGTTTACGCGCACGTGCTTATTGGCTAAATATATACTTCTGAAATTCATGTGCAGATTGTTTGTGGAAAGAGAGCTGGTGCTTTCACTTGCCTACTTGACGAAACAGGGCGATATGGCCCCAACGATTCTTTGCCTGAAGATGTTAAGCCTGACTTCATGGTTTCTTCACTCTCTGAAGTATTATCCGTGTTGGAGGAGCATTTCCATTTGGATCCGGTGTTGTCTGCTGACAGTAGAATCTGACATGAATGGTTTTGTAAGCTGTCTTCCGAGTGAGGAAACATGTTTGTACACCTTAATGTAATACGGTACATGTCGAGAAGTATCGGCCGGCTTATCTGAATACCAATGCAGGTTGGAAGGTTATGACAGCCAGAAAATAATTCTTTAGATTCTTCGTGATGCAATTGTCTATTTTCTAATATTTACACACACTGGCCACCAACCAACTAACTAGCAATATAGGCTGTGGCAGCAAGTACATACAATACTCCTAGCTAAAGAATTATTTAGATTCTTCGTGATGCAATTGTCTAATTTCTAATTTCTAGCCGATACAAAACATGCCCAAGATACACACGCACCATGCAAACTAGCTGAGACACGCACACAACCAAGGAATAAGCCAACGACTTTGTCCAGGACACACTTCCCGGGTGTACACACTGACTACATTTTTGCTTAGCTCTCACGGATGGTTTCTCATTTATTTGCAAATGTTAAATTGCCATTACAAGACAAGATCCCACACCGGCCACTAACCAACTAACTAGCACGCGCACACACACTTGGTCAAGCCATTATCTACTTGATCCACTTTTCACTTTTCACTTTTCACTGCACACACACTATTTCCACACTTGTACGACCTCTTCTCAACGGCCGCACCACCAGGCCAAACACCAAACACCACAAGTGATACGGGCATGGAGGTCTATGTGAGGCTCAGATTCAGGACTCCACCAGCTTAATTATCTTAGTTTATGTAATGGTCATATGTGGGTCAATTAGGGTTTTTATTGATTTGTGTCAGTTTGGTTTGGACATGTCCAAACCAAGTTAGGGAGGTCCACTAGGGCTGGCCGGCCACCATCCCCTCATATAAGGTGGAGGGACGGCTAGGGTTTAGGTAGTACAAGTTGAGACTAAGGATTAGGGTTTTCCCCATTGCGTGTGTTCACGTGTATCATCCCTCCAGGGGGTACGGCGCTGTCGTTTATCTATTATATCCGCTGCGAAGGTTCTTGTGTTCATCAAGGATTGTCTAGCTCAGGTATTGAGGCGTATCGTTCATCGATCCGTTGCTTGCTGGATTCGTTCCCTCTTCTCCAGGCTGCGTTCATCGCGTTGTTGGGAGATTCTATCTACCCGGGTTCTCGCTGTGGAGCCCAGATTCAGGACTCCTTGCCCGTATCAACAAGCGCATGGAGCCACCTAAACACATCGATCACGTAGTTATAAGATCACCAATATTGTATGTACTTGCTGCATCTTATAGTGTTTCTTAGACTCAGACGAAACTTAAACGTGGTGAACTCCTAAATATCAAGATTAGTTTCAACATGGGCCACACGTCGTGTGATCACAGGGTGCATCAGAGGAATAGTTACCCTCGGCACTCAGCAGCCAAGAAACTCGGTCACCGCTTCGCGACGACCTTGCCTGATTTTTTTCTTTTGTTCAATCGGAGAGCACTTTCTATTTCTGCTCGCGGAGAAGGCGTCGCAACTCTCCGCCATAAAAGCGTCGGTCTATCCCCTTCCCTTCCTCATTCACCTCTTCACATCACGACATATCATCTCCTAAAACCCCACAGCCCACACAACCCAACCAAAGCCCGAAACAATGGCGATGCATGCGATGGTTCATGTTTTCGGGGATAGGAGCGTGTCGGGAGACCATAGTTGCCAATAATACGTTTTTCTCCAATGCGTCAATGGAATCCAATAACATCTTATTTGTACTAAATTTGTATACCTTTTTAAAACTTACTTTCATCCTATTATAATCTTAGTGTGTAAAATTTTATGTTTACTTAGAATACATGGACAACTACACAACAACATTTCTAAACCTTAGTTATAGAGTTTTTTTAATCCAATTGTAATGTATAGGACTCAAAATATTGCTCGTTAAATTTTATATTGTAATAAAGTTCTCCGTAAATTAACTCTGCACAATGGCATTAATGCATACATATGTATTCATGTGTATGAAAGTATCCTTGTATAATCAACAACGACACAAAAAATGAAGTAATTTGCTCTCTCTGTTGGATGCCATTAATTTTGATGTTGCTTGACTTGGATGGTCACATGTCTAAGTAGTATTATTAAATGACTTGCGAATATATATTGAATTCTGTAGTATTTAGATTATATTTTGGAATGAAAGGTGGATATCTTAGTATGATTATTATATTCCATCATAGGGACATGCTAGAAGAAATATCTTAGTATTAATTCTACGATATTATTATATAAGATAATTATGGAAGCTTTTAGAGTACTCCGTATAATTTTTTTATGTGTCCTGGTTAAGTTCAAAAATAAGTTGGAAACAATAACTTGCTGGCGGGGCGGCTTGCGGCTGGCCCTACGGAGCAAAGGCCAACGGTGCGAGCCAGCCGCTGCGCTTTCCGGAGGCCGGAGCGAGCCGTCCGCCGGCGGAGACCCTCCCCCTCCTCCTCCCCCGACGCAGATCCTGCCGGCGGCCCGCGCCGTCGCCATGTCCTCCTCCTCTTCCACGGCGGCGGCGCCCCCCGCCCCCAGCCGCAGGGGCACGCTACGCGGCATGGTGTTCGACATGGACGGGACCCTGACGGTGCCCGTCATCGACTTCCCGGCCATGTACCGCGAGGTGCTTGGCGGCCTACGTGGCGGCGCGCGCGGCGGGCGGGGGCGCCGTCGACATCCTCCACTGCATCGAGTCCTGGGGCCCCGACGAGCAGCGCCGCGCCTACGAAGCCATCGCCAGGGATTTGCTGTTTGAATAGTACACTAGTGAATGATATATGTATTAGGCTGGTGCCAATGCATAGCCTCACTCTCACCCGCCACGTCAGCTTTTTTCCTCACTCTCACCCCACTCTCACCCCATGGTGCCAGTGCACGGGCTATAGTGCCAGCTCTCACTTCTCTCTCCTCCACATCAGCTTTTCTCTCTCCTCGACATCAGCATTTCTTTTTCAGATTACAACATTAAAAATAATGCAAGGAAATTATTTTATTGAACTAAAATTATTACCGATTACATCCTAAAAAAATTACATAAAAATTTGAAAAGATTACATAAAAATTTGAAAAAATTACATAATCTAGGCATTAGCCTACACATGCTCAATCAAATCATGCTGGAGCTGTGTATACATCGGTGAGTCCCTTATTTCGTTATCCATCTGAATCCTGGCTGCTAGGCTTGGTGGTGCATGGTTGTGTATTGCAGGGCCGACATTGGAATCAGCTGTCTCATAGATGTTCTCCAAATTTGTACCACGCTCATCGTCGATGATCATGTTGTGGAGAATGACACATGCACGCATGATCAACCCAAGAGTACGCCTCGAGTAGGAGCGTCCCGGAACTGCTAGAATGTTGAACCTAGCGTTCAGCACTCCAAAGGCACACTCGACATCTTTGCGCCAAGCTGATTGAGCAGCAGTGAACACTCGCTGCTTTTCACTTTGTGGAAGAGTAACACCTTTCATGAACACCGGCCAGGAGGGGTAGATGTCGTCGGCAAGGTAGTAACCATAGTTGTACTCGTGTCCATTCACCGTGAAGTTCACTACGGGTGCTTCTCCCCTAAGCACATCAGTGAACAACGGCGACTGGTTGAGTACATTGAGGTCGTTGTTGGACCCGGCCACTCCAAAAAAGGCATGCCAGATCCAACGATCATACGACGCAACGGCTTCTAAGATTATGGTAGGGTGTTTGATGTCTCCCCTTGTGAATTGACCAGCATGAGCCACTGGGCAGTTCCTCCACTGCCAATGCATGCAATCGATGCTCCCTAACATGCCCGGAAAGCCACGTTCCTCGGCTTTCGCTAACAGACGCTGAGTATCCTCGACAGTTGGTCGACGGCAAAACCTCTCCCCGTAACAGGCAATGATGCCTTCACAGAATCTATCTAGACAATCTGATGAAGTTTGTCTAGCTAACTTAAGCCACTCATCTATCGTATCTGCAGCGGCTCCATAAGCTAATAGACGCAAAGCCGCAGTACACTTTTGTAGGGGAGAAAAACCAGCACGGTTGAGAGCATCAACTCTTTGGGTGAAATACGGAGAGTATTCACCCAATCTATCCACAATGCGCAGAAAAAGGGATCGCCTCATCCGATACCTTCGCCGAAAGAAGCTCGGAGGATAATTGCAGTCGTCGGCGAAGTAGTCCTCGAAGAGCCGATCGTGGGCACCCAGACGATCATGCCTGATGAACTCTCGGCGGCGTCGCGGTCGTCTTGGCTCCGGCTCCTCGTTGAGCATCTCCTCCTCGTACTCCGCCTGGAATGCAGCGATCATATCACCCTCCATTCCGTCGCTCGAACTGCTGCTAGACGAAGACATGGCGTTGAGAGGAGTGGAAATGGAGAGTGGAGGAGATAAAGTGAGGTGTGGAATGAGTGAAACCATATGGGGGTATTTATAGGGGGTTTTTGAACCAGCAACGGCTACCCCAACGGCTAGCTGAGGTGGACCAATCAGATCGCGCCACCTCAGCCCCTCCCTCTCGCCCCGCCTCTCGCCCCGTGCTGCCAGTGCGCCGCCCCGCCTATCGCCTCCCTCTCGCCCCCAGCGCGGGCGGTAGCGGGCGATAGCGCCCGGCGCCAGCGCCACCGCCCCGCGCTGCCCTCTCGCCCCTCTCCCGCCTGCCTCTCGCCCCGCCTCGGGCGGTAGCGCCTCCACTACCGCCCCCATTGGCACCAGCCTGTATATGTTTTTTTTAGATATGGGAGCATCGCCCCAGCCTCTGCATCAATAGATGCACACGGCTCATTTTATTAAACCAAACGTACCAAAGTAGTTTACAAAAAAATCCAGGTTACATTCATGGTGAGACTAAGGTCGATACATGAATCAACCACAGAAATATGCAACATGTAGATAGCCTATCCATTTGCTAATCTATTAATGTGTCGCCATCCAGTAGCCCGGAAAAAGAAGTCCTGAGCAACCACTAGCATCCGGTTGCACCCAGAAACCATATCCTCCCGCTGTTCCATAGGGAGAAGCAAAACCCATTGTTGAATCCAATGCGCAGCGCGTCGGATAACCTGCAAAAAATTAGTCCCAATTTGTTTATTAAAGATAATACCATTCCTCGTCCTCCAAATGGACCAGCATAAAGCAGATACACCCATACGGATTTTGTGTTTATCGTCCTTACGTACCCCGTTAAGCCATTTACCAAACATATTAGTAACATTAGCTGGTGGAGGTATGTTGTAAGTAAAATAAGCCATACGCCAAACAATCTTTGCAAATGGGCAAGTGATAAATAAATGGTTAACAGTTTCAGTTGAATCACAAAAACAACATTTTTGACATCCCTTCCACTTTCTTTTAGCAAGGTTATCCTTAGTAAGGAGCACTTTGTTACTAAGGAACCACATAAAAATTTTAATTTTCAAGGGGATCTTTAATTTCCACAAATATTTACGAAGGTAAATAGCATGTCCATTCATCATATCTAGATACATAGACTTGACAGAAAATAGACCGGAATCAGTGAGTTTTCAACAAAACACATCCTGTTCATTATTTAAAGAGATTGCCATTAACCGTTGACATAGATTCAACCATTGTACCCATTTGTTATTATTTAAACCTCTTCTAAAAGTGATATTCAAGGGTGTATGAGCCAAAACTGTTGAAACAAGGACATTTTTATGTTGAACAATGTTATATAATGCTGGGTACTGTTGACACAATGGGGCATTCCCCATCCATGTATCCTCCCAGAACCTAACAGTCATTCCATTACCCACCTTAAAAAAACCCCGGTTAAAGAATTCTGTCTTTATATGCATAAGTCCTTTCCAAAACTGTGAATCATTAGGCTTTGCTTCAACCTGTGAAAGAGTTTTATTCTTGAGATACTTATTATACAACAGTTGCTGCCACATACCCTCTTCCGAGAGCAATTTAAACAACCACTCACTGAGTAAACATTTGTTCTTTAACTCAAGTACTTCGATTCCTAACCCACCGTGATCTTTAGGTCTACACAATATATTCCACCTAGAAAGTCTATATTTCTTTTTATTCTCATCTGATTGCCAGAAGAAATTTGATCTATAGTAATCTAATCTTTTTCTCACCCCAACTGGGATTTCCAGGAAGGATAACATGAACATAGGTAAACTTGTTAGAACCGAATTAATGAGAACTAGTCTATCGCCGTATGGAAGCATTTTCCCACGCCAACAACTTAGCTTAGATGCAAATCGGTTCTCTACAGGGTTCCACTCTGCATTTCGAAGTGCCCTATGATGTATAGGGATACCCAAATATCTGAAAGGTAAGGATCCAGCTTCACACCCAAAAATATTTCTATATTGATGCTCCATATCCTTAGCCTTACCAAAGCAGAAAATTTCACTCTTATGAAAATTTATTTTAAGGCCAGACAGCTGTTCAAAGATAGAAAGAATAAGCTTCATATTGTCATGTTCCATAAAAAGAATCGTATCATCCGCATATTGTAATATAGATATCCCCCCATCAATCAGGTGCGGTAACAAACTTCCAACTTTCCCATCTTCCTTAGCCCGAGAAATAAGGATGGCCAACATATCGGCAATAATGTTAAATAAAATCGGGGACAAAGGGTCTCCTTGGCGCAAACCTTTCCTAGTTTGAAAATAATGTCCGATATCATCATTAACTCGAATACCTACACTCCCCCCTTGTACAAAGTGTCGAATCCTCTCACACCAAATTGGATCAAAACCTTTCATACGAAGAACTTGTTGCAAAAAAAGGCCATTTTACCTTATCATATGCTTTCTCAAAATCAATTTTAAAAAGAACCCCATCAAGCTTTTTCCTATGCAATTCATGTATCGTTTCATGAAGGACCACCAAACCAGCCTGTATATGTACAGTACCAACATTTCAGAAAGTTAGATAAGTCATTTTCGGATAAGGGGTGTGCACTGTAGGTTATAATTGTATGGCTCGAAATTTGATCTGCAATTCCATTCCGTGCTTACTGCTAGCTAAGTTTGCTATCAAAAATTCAGTCACAATACACAGTTGTCTGTTTACGTAACATTCCACCTCGTTCAGAGACTTTGTTTTTCGAGCGATCAGTAGGTCTTGCACTATCAAATTTCTGAGGCAACCGCCTTACTCCGGGATTCCCTTGCATCATTGCATGTAGTAATCCAGTGGCTGAAGCCATAA
Organism: Lolium perenne; assembly: GCF_019359855.2. NCBI lineage: Eukaryota > Viridiplantae > Streptophyta > Magnoliopsida > Poales > Poaceae > Lolium > Lolium perenne. The sequence goes on from NC_067249.2 coordinate 260,685,382, forward strand.
ATATTATCAAGTAACAAAATAGTGCATTTTTATTATCGATTGGGTTTTGAACTTGATCACTAATTGGGATTCTGCGACTGGCTTCTTGGTGTCACCAATCTAGTGATCAGAAAGAAGCATCCTATCTTAGCACCTGCCTTACTAGCTTGTTGTGTGCTTATGTATACCACACACTGTTGCTTCGTTTGACATGTGTCATTCAGTTCGTTTACTAGCATGTGTGTGTAATTGTGAAAACATGCCAGACTAGTGATACATAAATAACTGCAGCTGTAGTGGCATCTGTCCATAATTAATTTAGATTTGAGATATTTATGCGGCTACTGATTCTTACCCTGGACATTATGCAGCAGGGGTTTGCTCACCCGCAATGTGAAGGAAGCCGTCAATTTGTTTCACCAAAGGTTTGGTGTAAGTTTTTGGACTGTACTTATTCTGATCATCTAGTGGTTATGCTTGTTGGATGATATCCATTGCTCTTAAGTATGTATAATTCTGTGATATACTTTGGTCCCTTGCACCATTCCGAGCATACAAATCCTTGTCGTATAGTATGGCTGGATATTCAGATTTATAAAATTATGACGTTTCTGTAAACTCTGCATAATATTTTTCGGTAATGTTCATTTGTACTTTACATTGATCGAACTTGATTTGTTGCCAATCATTCTATTGTTAAGGTGAAGTGGAAATAACATCCAACATTTGTAATAATGCCACCACCTTCAATGTTTTGATCTTGGATATATGAAACTTATGCAGATGATGTTTGTGCCTGCATTAAGCAGAGAATTCCGGCCCTATAAGCCAGATCCAGCTCCATTGCTTCACATTTGCTCCACTTGGAAACTTCCACCAAATCCGGTGATCATGGTTGGGGACAGCCTCAAGGATGATGTGAGCATTCTTCATCTCAATCTGAAGTCTCGCATATAAAGGATTTCTATACAGTATGCTTCGTAGCATGATTTCAGTTATCAAGACAAACCAATTAGGATTCCTAGTATAAATATTATGGTTCAAATTCCTTAAAGTTAACCTGAGTCTCCACATTAAGCTATAGTTCCCTTCTGCCATCTTGTAAAAGAAGTTAAGAGTTGTATCGTAGTCATGAATGAATAGAAATTATGCTCCTGCTGCTTTGATAAAGGCCATATAACTGCATTTTTTCCATAAACTGGAGTTAGCCTTTTGTGTTTTTTCCTTACGACCTTGAAAAGGGCAGGCTCCACTATCATTGAGATAATGGAACAATTAAACCACCGTTGCAAGCATCCATTTTGCAATATTTTTGGTGAATCTTAAAGCTGCTTCAATAGTTTATGTGCATGCGCTTATTGGCTAAATATATACCTCTGAAATTCATGTGCAGATCGTTTGTGGAAAGAGAGCTTTTTTTTTTTGAGAAAAGATCAGGCTGTTCTTTATTAATCACCGGCCTCTAGAGCCAAAGCGTTCATTACAAAACCAGGGGGAGTATCCACCCAGGATTCACTAATCTTATTCCTACAGCCTGCCTTCGCTAAACGATGTGCAACCTCAGTACAAGATCGACGAACATGAGTAATCAAGACATCCTCAAAATCGCCAAGCCGAGCCTTGATGTCCTCAACCAAAGGGCCATGAGCTGATCGATCTAGCTCTTCGCTTCTCAGTTTTGACATAGCACCCGCACAGTCCGATTCTAGTATAAGCTTCACCGAACCCATCTCCTTCGCTAGTATGACTGCTCGTCTACACGCCAGAAGCTCCGAGCTCTCAGGGTCACTCACATGGGGGAAAAATGGCTCGCTCCAGCCAACAGAGCACCATGATGGTCGCGAATAATCACTCCACCGCCTCCATGTTTGTCATCTCGAGAGAAAGCTCCGTCAGCGTTTACCTTATGCCATCCTAGCGGTGGTGGATGCCAGTGCTCCTCCACCCGCGGGTTGCTCGCTGCAGCCTCATTCTGGATATCTCGCCACTCCTCCGACAGAGCCAGGATACGACGCGCCGTTCTTTTGGGGTCCTCAATCAGTGCTTCATCTCGCGCATCATTCCGTACAAGCCAGAGGTGGTACAATGTCATCATACCCAGTTGCACCTCCTTTTCATCCACACTCCCCATCCATTCTCGGAGCCAATTTTGAAGCTCCCTTGGTGATCTGATATCAGCCGGAGGTGGACACAAGTCCATCATTGTATGTTGCCGTAAATAATCCCAGGTTTCAACCGAATGGGGGCAAAACCAGAATCTGTGCAAGCTGGTCTCCTCCCTATTACATGCCACACAGCGCACTCCCTCTTTAATATGTCTTTTGTTCAATTCTGCCCCAACGGCCAACCCATTTTGTGCCAATCTCCAGCAGTGTATTTTCACTTTCCCTGGTACATTAGCACCCCAAAGAGATAACCAACCCTGGTGTTCGCTACAATTCAAAGATGAACTCGCTGTCCCTGCTGACATACGCTTGAGATGCCGTTTTAGATGATACGCCGATCTGACACTGAATAACCCATTTTTGGTGTAATTCCATGCTAAATAATCATCAGTTCCAGCACGACCCACTGGGATTTTCAGAATGTCATCGATGTCACCCTCAAAGAACACCTCATTTAGCTTATCAATGTTCCAACCTCCACCTTCAGGCAACAGCAGCTCGTTTACCTTCTCAACATCTGTATCCGGCCTGTGGCATATGGGGCGTTTCACTGAGGATCTTGGAATCCAATTTTGGTTCCAAACATCAATCTTTGCGCCATCACCCACTCGCCAAATTAGGCCTTCTTTTAGCAGATCTCTCCCAAACAAAATACTCTTCCATGTATATGATGCTCTCTTTGGGCATGCTGCACACAGAAAGTTGCCTTCCTTGAAATATCTTGCACACAGAACCCGAGCACATAGAGAGTTCGGAGCTATCACCAACCGCCATGCTTGTTTAGCTAACAGTGCTTGGTTAAAGTCTGTGTAATCTCTGAAACCCATCCCGCCACTGCGCTTGGGAACACACATACGATCCCAGCTTATCCAATGTACTCTCTTCTTTCCTTTATTGTCACCCCACCAGAAGCCCGAGGAAATTGATTTAAGTTCCTTACACTGCCCCTTTGTCAGCTGAAAACATCCCATAGTGTAAGTTGAGACAGATTGCAGGACCGATTTCACTAGCACCTCTTTGCCCGCCTTAGATAAACCCTGCCCTTTCAACCCCGCCACTTTCCCTCTCGAGCGGTCAGAAAGGTGCTTGAAAGCACCATATTTTGATCGGCCTACCACTGTTGGCAGGCCCAAATACCGCTCCGAGAGGGCCTCACAGTGTATGCCAATTGTCTCCTTCAGAGAAGTCCGCAACGCCGCCGTGCTTCCTTTCCCAAAATAGATAGATGATTTCTGTAAATTGACACGCTGTCCTGAGCACTCCTCATATTGCTGCAGAATTCTTTTGAGAGCCAACACATTGCCATTGTTAGCTTCCAGAAAAACGATGCTATCATCTGCAAATAACAAATGTGTCACCGTCGGTCCTCCCCTTCCGAAACTAACTCCAGCCACCTCTTTTTCAACCTGTGCTTGCCGGAGGAGAGCTGAGAAACCTTTCACGCAGAAGAGAAATAAATAGGGAGACAAGGGGTCCCCCTGTCGTAAACCCCTCGAAGGAAGGAAAGACTCCGAAAGGCAACCATTAAGCTTAACTGAAAAGGTGACAGACTTGACACACCTCATGATCATTGAGATCCAATTCTGTGCGAAGCCCATTTTGACCAACACATTTTCCAGGAAGAGCCATTCTACGCGATCGTAGGCCTTCATCATGTCTAACTTGAGTGCACATAACGGCTGTTTTCTCTTCCTTGTTCTGACTGCATGTGTGCACTCGTATGCAATAAACACATTGTCAGTAATTAATCTTCCCAGCACGAACGCACTTTGTTCTTCCGAGATCAAGACGGGCAAGATTTTCTTTAGTCTGTTTGCTGCCACTTTTGATGCTAACTTATAGAGCACGTTGCATAAGCTAATAGGGCGAAACTGAGTGAGCAGCTCCGGCGCATTGATCTTGGGGATCAGAACCAAAATGGTGTTGTTGAAATCCACTGGACACTCTCTCCCAGACAAAAAATCCCTTACCGCCTGACAGACATAAGTTTTTAAAAAAGACCAGTGTCTTTGATAAAAAAGGGCTGGGAGCCCGTCCGGCCCAGGGGCCTTTGTGGGTCCCATATGAAATAGAGCCTCTGTGATTTCCTTGTCCGTAAAATCTGCAGTCAAACTTCGATTCATGTCTTCAGTTACAAGTTCGTCAATTAATTCTAGCACCTGATCTCCACCATTGGATCCTTCTGATGAATAAAGCGTGTTATAAAAGGCCTGTGCCATTGCGCACATCCCTTCATTTGTTTTGCACAAGGATCCATCTTCCCTTCGTAGGCCACGGACTGTATTTTTGCGCCTTCGATGCGAGGCTCTATTCTGAAAATACTTTGTGTTTTTGTCGCCCGCCTTGAGCCATTCTTGCCTTGACCTTTGCCTATACATCACCTCCTCCTTTTCATAAACCTCATGCAGCTGCTTTTCTAGCTCACGTACTTCTGGAGAGGTGCCTTGCAGTATTGCCGCAGCTCTAGCTGTCTCGAGCTGGGCGCGCAACCTTTTTATTTCAGTTTTGACTGAACCAAATTCCTCAAAACTCCATCTCTTAATGTCGGCTGAGACCTCATGGAGCTGTCTCCACAGGTCGTTCAAACCATGGACATGTGATGATCTGTTATCCCAGGCTTCTTTAACCATTACATCATAACCTGTATGTTTCAGCCACATTTCCTCAAACATGAAACCTCTAGAATTAGGCTGTTTTTGCCTCGGTGGTTCATCAGCGACTCGGATCAAGATAGCCATATGATCTGATTCCTCAGTCACTACATGTTCCACCATTGTCATAGGGTACAAGTCAAGGAACGACGCTGTCGCCGTCCCCCTGTCCAGCCGCACTTGGATATTTTCCCCTTCCTCACGTTTGTTATTCCATGTGTAGTCATATCCCTTGTATCCCAAATCCGTAAGGTTGCAATCTGCCAGACACTCTCGGAAGGCATCCATCTGTGCTTGATTCCGTGGGTTACCCCCTAATTGTTCATACTGAAACAAAATCTCATTAAAGTCTCCGGCACAGAGCCACAGTAGATCATCCTGTGACTTCAGATACCGCAAAGCTTCCCAAGTTTTACTCCGCAAATCTGTACGTGGCTCTCCGTAGATGCCACTGAAACGCCAAGTTTTTCCGTTATAGGTAATTTTGGCATCAATATAGTATTGACACCATGGCCTGGTATGTACCTCCACATCCTCCTTCGACCAAAGAGCCAAACCACCACTCCTTCCCTGACAATCCACAGCCACTCCGTTAGTAAACCCCAGACTCCATTTTATTTTTTCCATCTCTTTTGCTCTTTTCTTCGTCTCACACAGAAACACCACCTTTGGGTTGTAGGACCTGCAAAGATCCCGAAGTTCGCCTACTGCCGCGTCCAACCCCAAGCCGCGACAGTTAAGGCCGAGGATATTCATTGGTCCCGGCGGCCCCGCGACGCAGGGTCCGCCGATTGGGTTTCTAGTCTTTGGAACACTGAGCTACCATGTCCTTCTCCTCTTTCCACCATCGGATCCTCCAGCCTATTGAACACTGATCCCGCTGCTGCCAATCCCTCATCTCCACCATTTTCCACTTCCATTCTGTCAAACACCGAGTTCTTGCGCTGGCGTTTTCCATCGTTTGATAGCCCCTTTTCCCCCACTACCTGAACCGGAATAGGCACCCAGACTTGTTTGGAGCCCCTCTTCCTACCCCCCACGCCCTGTGGTGCATGAGTGGGAGCAAGCTCCTTAGCACGACTGAGCACAGGCTCCTGTGCAACAGCGAGGTTCCTAGGCCGTCTCGTGAAAGTACCTTGTCTTGAGGACCTCCCTTCTACACCCATTGCTGCTTTGCCCCGCAGTTGCTCATCAGACATGGTGCCACCCTGGTTGTCATTGCTTGTAGCTACCCCTTTATCATAACTCGGATCATGCCCACCAGTGCGGGATGAACCCGAGAAGGTCTCATCTCTCATCAAGTTTCTCCTCGATGGGATGTCTCTGATAGTGACCCCGCCCCAACCTCTTGACTCCGATCCCGTTGAGTAGCTGTGAAAGCTTCCAGATGAGACCGATGGACGGGGAGGGGCCGCCTTCTTCTGAGTTTGCATGGCGAAGCCCTGAGCCACTCTCCCCACTGCTTTATCTCTGACTTCTCAACAGCACAACCATCCTCCGGGTGAACAATGCACCCACACTCAAAGCAAAAGTGAGGGATCCTCTCGTACTTGATCTCAAACCAGGTTCCTTCTTCGTCGTCTGCCCTTTCCTTCATACTCACTCCCCTCGGGAGTGGCTGATCCACCCTTATTTCCACCCTAATCCGTAGATCCTTAACCCACGCAATCCCATCTTGATCAACATCGACAGAGATATATTTCTCAACCCAATTTCCAATGAGTTTGCCATACAGTTTATTCATCATATCCATGGGAAGATCTGGTACTCTTATCCAGACGTCCATCGTATCAAAGATCATGTTGGAAGGTCTCACGGAGCCAGCATAGTTCTTCAGGAGAACAGCAGCAAAATCAAACTGCCACGGGCCATTATTCATCGCATGCTTCCAATCCCCTTCCGAAGAGAATCTCACCACAAACCTGTTATTGCCAATATCTCTGAATTGTGCAGGTCTATGGAGACCCCACGCTCGATCCATCGCCCTCTCCAGAGCTCCGATCACTAATTTCCTTGAGGAACAGACCTTGCCCACCACCGCCCACCTCGAACGCGGTGCCTCCGACGAACTCACCCCACCGATTACCAGCCCAGTGGCCTCCTTTTCAGTCAACAAGAGATCGCCCAACCTCGCTGACAGGCCAGCCGCGAGATCATCGCCTCCCCTCTTGGCAGGCGAACGTGAGGGTGTCCTGGACGAACTGCCACCCGTCGGCCCCGAGCGGGAACGCGCCGACATGGCAGAACCTTCTCCTCCCCACAGCAACCAATCCCCGGGAGAGACACACACCGTCGCACGGATCAGATCTTGCCGTCAAGATCGTAGCCGCCGTCGAAGTCACCACCCTCAAGGAGAAAACCCTAGCCTAACCGCGATCGCCTCCGTGATCGCCTCCAGGGAACTTTCGCCTGTATTTGGTGGACCCTCCTACACTACTCCTCTCTCCAAGTTGCCGTCGTGGAAAGAGAGCTGGTGCTTTCACTTGCCTACTCGACGAAATGGGGCGATATGGCCCCCACGATTCTTTGCCTGAAGATGTTAAGCCTGACTTCATGGTGTCTTCACTATCTGAAGTATTATCCGTGTTAAAGGAGCATTTCGATTTGGATCTGGTGTTGTCGCCTGACAGTAGAATCTGACATGAATAGTTTTGTGAGCTGTCTTCCGAGTGAGGAAACATGTTTGTATACCTTAATGCAATATGGTACATGTTTAGAAGTATCGGTCGGTTTACCTGAATACCAATGCAGGTTGGAAGGTTATGACAGCCAGAAAATAATTCTTTAGATTCTTCGTGATACAGTTGTCTAATTTCTAATGTCTAGCCGGTATGCGTTCATGTCTAGAGCTGTGGCTTGAGATGTTATCGAGACTGGTGCAGCTCACGAGTCACATCAGTACATTTGGACTGTTGGGCTTGATTATTACTGTATCATCAAGATCACCACACACTCCTCCCAGGCCTCGTTCCTTGCTACGCCCGACATTTCTGACCAGCATCCTATCTACTATCTCTGCCCGTAGATGTTTTGGATTTCTATAAATTTAATGTATGCATTTAAATTTAGATAAATCTAAGACAACTATTTATGGATGTTGGAATAGCAACTAGTATTCACAGTGGGCCAAAGGCCAGTACATGTACAAGGGTACAATATGTAGGGAAACCCCTCACACTATGGGAATATACAGTATAGAGAACTACAGGGGACTATACACCACTCCCCCCCCCCCCTCAAACTCATGGTGGATGAACAACACTGAGTTTGGAGAGAAAGAACCCATGATGTGCTCTGGTCTGGGCCTTCGTGAAGAAGTCAGCAAGCTATAGCTCGGAAGGCACATAATGAGGGGCCACAACCTGCACATCATGACACACGTAGAAGGCATCAACACCTATGTGTTTGGTGAGCTCGTGCTTCACCGGGTCACGCGCAATACTGATGGCACCAGTACTGTCCGATAACAGAGGAGTCGAGGCATTAGCAGAAACACCAAAGTCCGCAAGTAACCAACGTAACCAAGTCACCTCAGCCGTCAAGAGAGCCATCGCTCGCAACTCAGCCTCGACACTCGAATGAGAGACTGCAACCTGCTTCTTGGTCTTCCAAGCAATGAGGGAGTCACCAAGAAAGACACAGTAGGCAGAAAGAGACTTGTGATCCTCCGGATCGCTAGCCCAAGTAGCATCTGAGTAGGTCTGGAGCTGTAAGGAGCTGGAGCGAGGAAAGAAAAGGCGATAGGAGATAGTGCCACGAAGATAGCGGAGGACACGTAGAAGATGACCATAGTGGACACTAGTGGGAGCAGCCATGAACTGACTCAGAATGTGGACCAGATAGGAGATGTCAGGACGGGTGACAGCAAGATAGACCAGGCTCCCAACCAGATGACGATAGCTAGTCGGGTCCGGAAGAGGATCACCATCAGTGGAGCGGAGATGGATATTGAGCTCCATAGGAGTCACGACAGTGCGCTCATCACCAAGAGTAGCACGAGTGAGAAGGTCCTGAATATACTTCTCCTGGGAGATATAGAAGCCATCGGAGGTAGAGGAAACCTCAAGCCCAAGAAAGTAGCAGAGAGGACCAAGATCAGTCATGAGAAACTGATCACGAAGACGGGCCTTAACAAAGGCAATATACTCAGGGTCATCACCTGTGATGATCATGTCATCAACATAAAGAAGAAGAAGAGTCCGACCACGAGACAATGTGTGGACAAAGAGCGCAGGGTCATGTGCGCTAGGGACAAAACCAGCAGAGGTCACCACAGAGGCGAAACGCTGAAACCAGGCGCGAGGGGCTTGCTTAAGGCCATAGAGAGAGCGCCGGAGACGACATACCATGCCATCGGGAGTAGAATAGCCACGTGGTGGCTGCATGTAGACCTCCTCGTTCAGCTCACCGTTAAGAAAAGCATTCTGCACATCAAGCTGAGAGACAGACTAGCGACGAACAGAAGCAACTGCAAGGAGAGTACGAACAGTGGTCATGTGAGCCACTGGAGCAAAGGTCTCATCATAGTCGCGGCCATGCTCCTGCTGAAAGCCGCGAGCCACAAGACGAGCCTTGTAGCGCTGAAGGGAACCATCAGAGCGAGTCTTGACCTTATAGACCCACTTGCAGGTGATGGGACGAACAGAGGAAGGAGGGGTGACAACATCCCAGGTGCCCGTACGCTCGAGAGCAGCAATCTCCTCAGCTATCGCTAGCTGCCATTCGGGATGAGTAACAGCATCCTGATAAGAAGTCGGCTCAAGGACTGCAGAGAGGCCGTAGTGAGTGGGAGAATAGCGATCAGGAGGAGGACGAGGCCGAGCACGAAGATGATGAGTTGGCTCAGACGGAGAGGGCATCGCACCTGAGGTGGAGGGCAAATCAGAAGGAGCATCATCATCCTCAGGTGAACGATGGGAGTAGTGAAAAGGGTAGGGAGGAACCGCCGTAGGCGAGGAAGGGGACATGGGAGAGGAAGATGTGGAGAGTGGAGAAGGTGGTGAGGGAGGAGAGGGGGGTCTGGTGGGCGAAGGAGGAGAAGGTGGTGAGAGACTCGGCGGTGTAGGGACCTGAGGCATAGGAGGAGGTGAGTCAGGGAACATGAGAAAAGAGATATCATCCACCGAGAAGGAAGAAGAGGCGGGGCGCGGGTACAGAGGACGGGACTCATCAAAGGTGACATCCCGAGATATGCGCATCCGACGAGCAATAGGATCCCAACACTTATATCCCTTATGCTCAGGGCTGTAGCCAAGGAAGACACACTCAACAGATTGAGCAGTCAGCTTGGTACGTTCGCGTGGAGCAAGAAGAACATAGCAAACGCAACCAAAAAGACGAAGGGTCGAGTAATCAGGAGTGTGACCAGTAAGACGCTCAAGAGTAATACCACCCTGCAAGGCTGTGGAGGGCTGAAGGTTGATGAGATAGGTGGAAATAGACACAGCCTCAGCCCAGAAGTGAGGAGGAAGAGAGGCAGCGATCATCATTGCACGAGCCGTCTCAAGCAGGTGGCGATGCTTGCGCTCAGCCACGCCAATTTGGGCATGGGCGCCAGGGAAGGAAAACTGGGCAAGAGTACCCTGCTCAGCAAGAAAACCACGCAACAGCTGGGAGATATACTCACCGGCAGAATCAGCCCGAAAGACAGGTATAGGTGTGGAAAACTGAGTATGGACCATGGCAGCAAAACGCTTATATATCGAGAGAACCTCGCTGTGAGAAGTCATAAAATAAATCCAAGTGTGGCGAGAGAAGTCATCGATAAAAAGAACATAGTAGCGGTGGCCCCCCTTGGAAGCAAAAGGAGCCGGACCCCATACATCAGAATGGAACAAATCAAACGGACGTTGAGATACAGACGCACTAGTAGGATAAGGTAACTGATTCTTGTTTACCAAGCCTACAACCCTGACAACCCTGAAGCGAGACATCTCCTGAGACAGGCCCCAGGAGACCTCGACGAAGTAAAGATGACAAGCGAGAACCACAAAGATGACCAAGACGATGGTGCCACTGCTGAAAGGAGGCGGTGGTGGAAGCAGCAAGCACGCATGGAGCGGTCGATGAAGTGGTGGAAGAAGGAACATGAAGCCAGTCAAGCTCCCAAAGTCCCTGGGTCACGGCACCGAGGGCCAGCCCCAATCAGGGTGACAAGGTATTAAATTGTCAATGCCTACAGATTGTAGACTAGGGTTTCGTTGGACGTAGAGGGCAAGTAGATCTCGAAGGTTTCAGCCGAAAAGTACTCGACGAATATGAAACTAGGGTTGTGTTGACAGTAGATTCGATCCTCTCTTTGTCCCTCGACTCCCCCTTATATAGGAGGTGGAGCCGAGGGTTTCGTAATACACAAGTTACAGAGTCCGGGAGGGTTTCTAACCCGTCCCGCAAGATTACAAGTTATACTTCCTAATACAACTCTAGCTTTCCTTACTAGCATCTTGGGCTTCCGAATCTTCTTATTCTTCGAGTCATGGGCCTTCAGTAAACCCTGGGTACCATCTTCGGCAGGCCCATTGGGGATGCCTATGTCACAGGGCCCGAGTGTGAGTGTCCTGAACAGAACAAGAATCAACATCAAGAATGACCCGACAACCAGAATCAGTGAGTTGAGCAGCGGAAAACAAATTCATGGTAAGACGGGGAACATGAGAAACATCAGGAATGGAAAAGGAGGAAGTAGAAAGAGTGCCACGACTAGCAACAGGGAGAGAAGTACCATCGGCAGTAAGAACACTAACAGGAAGAGGAAGAGGTAGAAGAGAAGAAAGAGAGGAAGAATCAGGAGACATGTGAAAAGAAGCTCCAGAATCCAGAACCCACGAAGATGTACTTGACTGTGGAGAGGAAACAGCCGCGGAGGCAGCAGTATCCGTCGAAGCAGAGCCGGAGGAGGCAAGGAGACGCTGAAGTCTCACTATATACTGCTCAGTGAAGCCAGTTGAGCACGAGGAGGCACACCCCGCTGCTTCTGGTAGCAGTCAGATTCAAGGTGACCAGACCTGCTGTTGCCTGCCAAAACTCACAGGCGAGCAGTGGTTAAGCAACACGAAGAGCCGGGAGACTCCCAAGACCGCTTAGTGGGCCCTGGCGCCTCGCGTCGTCCCGCAAAGTCCCAGCACACGTCCTGGCGGTTGCAAGGGCGTGCCACCTGACCTATACCTGATCAGGAAGGTGTTGGATTGCTTCAACTAGTCTCCTGCATGGTAGACATGTAAACATTAAATACGAGCCCGATCGGCTCTCAGGTTGCCCTGTGGATCGGCTCAAAGAGCCGATCGCCCCATGGTTCACGTTGGATTTATGATGACATGGGGATCCTGCTTGATCAAAACAAAGCTAAACCAATCTACGACAGTTTAGGGTTTTCACCGCATAATCGGAACATCCTACGCGTAATTGGGCCTAGCAGATACGAAAGATGATGGAAACTATCCCTAAAAGAGGCCTAAAAACCAACGTTAAGTCAATTCCCGGAACATCCCTTATAGGAACGGTAAAACAACACCTCACGCACTACCGGATCATCCAACCCCAGCATAAGGCCTAATCATGCAGATATTAAACTAATCCTTGAAACAAGGAGCAACTATAACAGATTGGATCTACTAAGTAACGAATAAGCAAGGTGCTGCCCTCACACCTATTCAGGTGTAAGGACAGCTAGATATCGAGGGACGGCATTGCTAAGCAAATATACATAAGAAAAGCATCAATGCAAGCCCCAAGACATCTACGATAAATAGTGCTACTCGCCATCAACAACGCTTCAGCACGAGTAACACAAGGTAATCGAATAAACATGTACTGCCTAGATCGCAAGATGCGATCTAGGCAGCATGATGCCTACCCGGAAGAAACCCTCGAAATAAAGGGTGGCGATGCGCCTGGTTTGTGTTTGTTGTGAACGTGATTGTCCTCCTTTCTCAATAACCCTAGATACATATTTATAGTCCGTAGACTGTCTAACGTGGGCATAAACCCAACCGTGTACGAGCTAGACTCTGTTTCTTAATCCTAACCGACACGTACACTACTATTATTTACAGATACACGGGCACGCTGGCCCAAATTCTAGCCCCAAGGCCGATTCAGAAACTCCTCTTAGATGTAAATCTTCCAAGCCCATCTTCATCACGGCCCAACTCCAATGCGGTCAAATTCTGGTGATAACACATGCCCCCCTGGTTTTGGCAATAGTAATTCCAAAACCACTCTGTTTTTTCCCTTTCTTCGTCGTGTCAAATCGGAGCAGAACAGAACCGCCACGGTATCCCTTCATCATGATACCTTGCCTTCTCAACTTCTCCGCATGATTTGACGGTTTTGGCACCACATCCTCGGGAACCGCTGCAGCATTGAATCATCTCCACTATATCGCCTCTATTTTAACCGCATCCTGCAGTTCACTTCTTCATCCCCTTCGCATTAGCACTCCAAAAGCCCTCCTCTGCCACCATGTCTTCTTCCTCCTCTGCCTCGTCGGGTCTTTCCGTCCAGTCCTCCCCCTCCCGCGAGCCGACGCCGGAGTGGGACCCGCAGGAGGCCCACGAGGCCTACATTCGCCGCGCCATAGAAGACGGGGACGAGTCCAGCCACGACTTCTCCGTCTGGTCTGAGGACGATAAGTCTTTGACCGACGGGGAAAGTGACCTCCGCTTCCTTGCCGACGGGGAAACGGAGGAGGAGAGCGATGACGATCGCTTCTCCTGGGACAACTTCACCTCCTTCGAGGAGGAGGAGGAGGACGACACCTCCTCTGATGAGCCGCCGGCCAAGCGCTTCTGCCCTTGGTCGGGGAACCTCAGCGACTTCGACAGCGACGACGACGCTGACGAGGAGGACGAGGACAACGAGGGCCCTGCCGGCGGCCGCGGCAGCAGCGACGATGAGCCAGCCGGGAGTAGCGCCGACAGCGGCGACGACGGTGACGACGAGGGCAGCGACGGCCCATAGATAGGATCCTTAGCATAGGATCAGTAGTAGTAGATGGGGCAATGTATCCCCTGGTACTTCCTTTTGAGAGCAATCAGCTCTTTATGTAAGAAATCCCGTTATCAATGAAGAATTTCCTTTAATTTGATTTTGCCGATTTCCTTTATACTAATTTTGCCGACTGTCAACTTGGTCAATGCTCAATGAGCCGATGACAACGCATCGGTCCCTCTCGATAAATTACGAGATAGGTCAATTTAGTCACCCCAAACGGTAACCTGCAAACCTTGCTCAAATTCAGATCCCCAAATTTCCAATCGAACAGGTCCAGACCGCGGTCGCGCGAACCCTAGATCTTGGACACGCAAATCCAAACTCCGCAGCGAAGCCAATGGCGGAATCATCCAGCGCCAACGCCACAGTCTCTGGCCTGAAGGTAATCCTTAACCACCCCAAGTCACCTGAGCGTAATGTTAGATTTAACGGCAAAACTCCTGAATTAATGCCTGGTCTCATCATTAATTTTAGGTTTCAGACATTCTTCTGCCGCATCCTTCTCTTCCAAATTCCCTTTGCCTTGGTCCCCGTTCCACCGAAAATCCATCCAATTTGATTTCCTCCGAGGCCAATAGGATTCCCTTCGTGAACCAAAACCTGGATCTAACCTCCTGGGCCGACTGCTTACGAGCCTGGCCTAACCCTCCCGAGGACTGGGTTTCTTGGTACAATAGAGTAGCCAAAACTCACCAAGCCAAATGGGAAACCACAGGAATAGCCGATGCTCTGTCTTTGTCATTGTCTCCCCTTGAGAAACATGAAAATCTCCTGAAAACCATCGGCTACTTTTGGTCTGACGCGCTAAACTGCTTCATGTTTGGCCATGGCCCCATGACGCCAACCTTGCTGGACGTGGCCATGATCACTGGCCTAGACATTTCATCCCCCAGCCCCTCTGCTTTCATGCTGCCAAAGGTGCCATTCAAACTCTCCTCTAAGGAAGAGTGCACTAACTGGGGTGCCTATCTTAGACGCCACATGAAAACCAAGGGCCCTGTAACCGAGAAAGAACACACGACCTTCTTGAACTTCTGGTTGGAGCATTTCATATTCTGTGGTCCTTCCCTCGCTCCCACCAAGAATTATCTCTCTTTGGCCTATGAACTTGCCAAAGGCACCCAACATGGCATTGGCAAGCTGTTTCTGGGAGAAGTCTATCGATACCTCCAACTGATGTCTGTCAAACTATTCTCCCAAAAGACAGTTAAAACGGGAGGCCCCTGGTGGTTTATTCAGTTATGGGCTCAACTGTACTTCCAGAACCACATCCCTAACTTTCCACCTTTGGCTACCTGCACCTTTCCAAACACCAACGGGAAGCCAATCCGCTGTACCAGCTACGGCCAAGCCTTGTACAGTCTTCCAGGCAGCAAACTGAACCCTAAGGAAGCATCAGGATGGTTCAGAACTTTTTACCAGGGCCCGGATGACCCTCTCTTCTTTCCTTATCAGGAGTCTGAAAATTTTGAAAACCCAGTCTCCTTCAGGTTAGACAGCTTTGCCGATGACGACAGCACTCGGCAGTTATATTCCATCATGATCCGTCCCTGCTTCCTCCCAGTTGGCATGAGCACCTCAAACAGGATCATAAAACCTGGTTATGAATCTTACCAGCCGGTCGTAGTAGGCCGGCAATTCGGTCTTGGGCAGGTGTCTCCTCACCTCTTTCTCCACCATCTAACTGAGAGCAGGGCTGACTTGCCTGATGTTATCACCAGTCAAAGATGTTACTCCTTTTTTGATGCTCTAGTCATCCCAATCCCTCACAATCTATCCTTCATCTCTTCGACTGATGACTTTGAGATCTGGTGGACAATGTGGAAGACCCATGCCTTCAGGAGAGCTCTAGGACCGTTGCTGAAACAACTTGACGCTGAAGCTGAAACTTCTGCAGAACAGGTACCACTTGCTCGCAAATTTCCTTGCGATAGTTTCCAGTGATGCTTTATAACCCTGCTCTCTGTTTCTTTGCAGCAACAAGATGGCCCAGAGCCTGTCAATGATGATGGATCCCCCTTCAAATTCCTCCCACCAGCTCCAGTGGTCCTCTTCTGCAAGAACTCACCACCTTTTAAAAAGGTTGTGATGCAGAGCCAGCCGATTCCAATAAAATCGGCTCCCAAGAGTAAAGACTCTCCAGGGCCAGCTGCCCCCCGAGCCTCAGTCAGGGCGAGAACAGCAGTGAGAAAAGTCTCTGCCAAGAAAACTTTGAAGGGCAAAAACCCTGTGCCAGCTCCAGAAAGCTTATATGTAAGTTGTTCTATATCCCATCTTGCTCCATTCATCCTTCTAGGCTTTTATAGCATGTCAGTGTCCATTAATCCTGCTCTTGTAGACCTCTACTGAAGACAATACCAGCGAGGAGGCGCAGTCCAGCCGACGAGGCTCAAGCTCGGGCACCTCTGAGGACACCACCACGCAAAAACCGCCAGATGTGCCACCATCGGCTTCCAAGAAAAGGTCAGCCCCTGAACCTGCTGCCCCTCAAGCTCCCATCAAAACAGGGCAAGGAAGCTTACGCACAAAGAGTCAATGCACCAAGAGGGCTCGGAAGGATCAGCAAACCCCTTCCTCGAACCAAGAAGCTTCAAATGTAACGGCTCTCCAACTCCTCCTAGCTTAGTTCTTGTGCTTTGCTGCCCAGATCGGCTCACCATCTTTTTTGCAGACTGATGAAACTTCCAGTGGGGATGTCGAGGAAGTTCTGATGCCCTCCACAACTCTGGAGGTAACAACCTCTAAAGGTGACATCGACCAAGTTGCCACCTTGGCCAAACCCCAGGCAGAGACGCCACAGCCGATTGCTTCGTCATCGGCTGTTCCCATGGTCATAGGAGAGGTATGCTCCCTTTGTTGGGCTTGCCCTTACCCTGATCTGCAGACTTATGCTGCTTTTTGTTGTTTGTCAGGGCTGTGATATCTCAGGCTTGCTGTCGTTCGACCCTGAATCTATCGAGCCGGCCCACTCCACAGCACGTGATGAACCGAGCCCAAGCGTCATCGCTGACCAACTCCAACGCCTCAAAGCTCTGCTTTCTTCACCCATTGAGACATTAGTCGAAAACTCTGAGGAGGTGAAGAACACTCTTGAAGAAATCCAGCCTCACGTCCCAGTGACGCTGCAGTTGAAGCTCTGGCCAGTCGTGACGTTGTCTGCCTTCAGGTCAAGGGTGCAGTTGGCTCGTCAGAGAATCGACTTACGCCACACCCAACTCCCGCTGAAAGCCGATATTGCGGACAAATGTCAACGGCTTAACGAAAAAAAGGCAGCTTTGGATGCCAAGACTGACACCTCTGTCAGCACTGCTGAGCTTGAGATCTTGCGAAAGGAGTTGAAGGATCTCGAAGAACAGGTGCGGGTCACCAAAGAGCTCATCTGTGACAAGGAAGCTTCCATTGCTCGCTCCCAACGGGAAGCAGAAGGCCTCAAGGCTGAACTGAAAACTGACTTGGCAGAGATACGTGCCTTGAACAAGCAACTGGTGAAAGGCAAGGATGATGACGACAAGGCCGAGATCGCAGAGGTGGATCACGTCCGTGCTGGTGCACTCCGCGCCTTAGAAACTTTCCTTCAGTAGTGCCCACGTATGTGGCAGTTTGTGCTTGTAATTCTAGAGTCGATGGCTGTGCATCGGCTTTTTATTCTAGAGTCGATGGCTGTACATCGGCTGTGCTTAAAAAATTTATATTTTTTCCGACCGATCTACTTATGCATCGGCCCCGGTATTCCAATGTCCATCATCTTCGAGGAATATATCTTGAGCTGCTGGCCATTGACAGCCACTTCATACTTCGTAACCTCGTATCTTATCCGTTTAAGTGCCCCCCGAGCCGATTTTTTCAAATGGATTGAAGATATCGGCTCTTCGGGCATCCTTTCTTAGATCAATGCTGAACACAGGCAAAATGCATGTCGAGGATGATTTTGGCCGATTGCCAGAATCGGCCCCCTTTTTCATTGCAATGCTTGATGAGGGTTTACAACTTCTTGGTCTTCTACTATGGGTACGTGACATGCTTGAGATGAGATTCGTGCTTTTTATTTTTTGGGGCCGATCGCGGGGATCGGCCTTGCCACGTACGCCTAGTGCCTTAGATCTTGCTACTCCATCAGGCTGGTGGATAAGACCAGCCTCACCCCATTTTTTGAAGCTTCGATGCGCTCACAGCCGTCCAAACTGATTCCAGAGAGCGGCTCTTGGTCGTCTGCATCCCAAATATTCATGGCAGCTAGTGAGATCTCGATTGAGTCATCTGCCTGAACAACCTCCACTTCATCTCCATCCCACTGTATGATGCATTGGTGCATTGTGGATGGGATGCAACAGTTGGCGTGAATCCAATCCCTCCCTAGCAGGACAGCGTAATTGCTTTTGCTGTCGACGATGAAGAACGAGGTAGGTATGGTTTTTCGGCCTACGGTCAGATCTACATTCAGAACACCTTTTGCTTCTGATGCTTGGCCGTTGAAATCGCTTAACGTGACGTTGGTCTTGATCAGATCGTCATTGGAGTGTCCCAAACGTCGTAGCATGGAATACGGCATTATGTTGACTGCCGCTCCCGTGTCAACCAACATCTTGCTGACAGGCTGCCCATCGATATAACCTTTTAGGGATAGAGCTTTCAAATGCCTGTAGCTCCTCTCTCGTGGCTTCTCAAAGATCACTGGCCGTGGACCGCAGTCGAATTGAGCCACCGATACTTCCTCGTCCTTTGGAGCATAAAACTCTGACGGGAGTATGAACACCATGTTTGTGTCAGCCGATGTCTCTGCATCGGCTTTTATCCGTTTAGGGCGCCACACTTTCTTTGGCGGGCGCATCTCTGTCTCCAGCGTTTGCTGAACTTTCACGGCCAGATCGGGCCGTGCCTTCCTCAACGTGTACAGGTACTATGCTTCGGCTTCCTCCAGGTTTCGTAGCCGCTGCACCCTACGCTTCTGAGAATGGCTGAGTCCATCAGGGCACCACCTTGGCCGGTGGTACCTATCTTCTTCTTCATCTGACTCCTCAAAGTCTTCATCTTGAGATGACTCAGCTCGTTTGTTCTGAGGTGGGAGAGGCCCTAGACGCTTGAACACTGAAACTTCACTTGTTCCCTTCCTCTGCTGTCTACATTCTGGGCAGTTCTCGATTGTAGGCAATCGGCTCATTCCTGAGTCCCAGCAGTGTTTAAAGAAAGGACAGTTCCAATGCCTATCCATGTCTTCTTGCTCTCTTGACTTCCCTCTAGCGTGACGCTCGTACCCTTCATCGTCTCTATCATATCGACGATACCTCCTGTCATCTGCATCAGACCGACGATATCTTTCGTCATCCACGTCGTAGCGCCGACGTCGGTCATACTGCTGCTCATATTTGTTAAGGAGATGCGCAGAGAGTGGTCGTTGATACCGCACGCTTCTCACTTCTTCTTCTGTCAGGTACCGTCTGTTATCATGTTGGGGCCGGTCGCGTGGATCGGCCTCCTCTTTCGTCTTGCCACGGGAGTGACTGCTTTCTGCTTTATCTTCGCCATGGCGGGTCCCAAGCCCTGCCATGTTGACACCAAAAGAGAAACCCGGCTCGCGTCTTAGGGAGTGACTGAGATCCACCATGTTGACGCCAGGAAACGGATGTGTGTCTACTTTCATGGCAAATTGTCCGAAGATTAATCGGCCTGACTCTATCGCCATTTGAATCTGTGCGCGTAACACTTTGCAGTCGTTGGTGGCGTGGGTGAACGTGTGATGCCATTTGCAGTATGGTCTACCGTTCATCTCTTGTGACGTAGGAATTTTGTGGCCTTCGGGTAACTTCAGCTGTTTCTCCTTCAGCAGCAAGTCAAAAATCTGCTCAGTTTTGCTTAAATCAAAGTCAAACCCTTTTGGAGGCCCTGGTTGTTTCACCCATTTGCAGGACACGGGAACTGGCGTCCGAGTCCATTCAGCCACGGCGACTTCCTGATCTTCCGCAAGGTCTTCATCCTCCTCAGCATCGACCAGGCCTATCGTGCGCTTGAACTTGTCTTGGTACAATTCTGGGTGGCGCTGTTCATACGAAGTTAGTCTCTGGACCATGTGCGCCAACGAATTGTACTCCACTTGGAACGTCAGATCCTTGAGTGGCGCTGCGAGGCCTGCCACGGCCAGCTCGACTGCTTCTTTCTCAGATAAATGAACCGAATAACATCGGTTTTTTACAGTTCTGAAACGTTGAATGTATTCAGACACCGTCTCTCCTCGCCTTTGCCGAACCTGCGTCAGATCGGCGATGCCCGCTTCGGTAGCTTCTGAATGATATTGTATATGAAACTGCTCTTCCAGCTGCTTCCATGTCCGAACTGAATCTGGGGGTAGCGAGGTGTACCACCCAAAGGCTGGACCCGTGAGAGATTGGGCAAAGAACCTCACACGTAGCGGTTCTGATGCTGAAACCATGCCTAGCTGTGCCAAGTATCGGTTCACGTGCTCGATGGAGCTAGACCCTTCTGATCCACTGAATTTTGTGAAGTCAGGGAGCCGATATTTAGGAGGCAGCGGGATCAGGTCATACTCATTGGGATACGGCTTGGAATAGCCGATTGTTTTCTTCTTCGGCAGGATACCGAACTGGTCTCTCAAGATTGCGCTGATCTGATCCACAGTAGGAGCTGTAGAGGTTGAGCTGTCCGGACTCGTTGTAGTGGCATATTTAGTTAGCCACGTCTGTTTCTCAGCATCTGCTCCAGAACTCCCCGCTGCTCCAGCAATCCCTCTTGTTGTAACAATCGCTCCTGCTCCGGCAATTCCTCCTGCCGAAGTTTGGATCGCGCGCGTCCAGTTGTTGCAGTCTGGCACGTATGTGCACACGTATCCATATGGGATCACCTTGGGCGGCTCATACAAGAATTGGTAGTCGCCAGGATCACCTCCAACCTTGTAGACAACGTATGCCGGTGAACCTTGTTGCTGTGGAGCTGCCATCGCGAATGGCAATGGTGGCCTAGTGTGGAATGGTATCTCTCCCTGATAAGTCCCTAAAGCAGGTCCTGACGGAGAATACTGATGTTTCATGATTTCTTGCACCACATGAAGCGCAACTCGCTCAAGCGTATTCACCAGGCTCTCAGAATGCCGATGTAGAGAATGAGCCACAGCATAGTTAATTTCTTGGCGCAGGGCTCTGGTACGTTCCTCCGAAGGGAGAGATAGATCTAATCCCTCGAACGCGCCTTCGGATGTGAATCCTTTGAACCTGATGCCGTGCGAACGGGTCTTCTCAAAAGAGCCGATGAGATCGGCTTCAAAGATGGCCTTCAGCTCATCGTATTTCTTCTTATGCTCCGCAGGTAGATCCTCGTACTTGATCAGTTCGTCCGACATCTTGGCTGCCGATGTTGACGTGGTTGTTGTAGAAAGCGTCCCACCGGGCGTGCCAGAATGTGTTGCCTGCCAAAACTCACCGGCGAGCAGTGGTTAAGCAACACGAAGAGCCGGGAGACTCCCAAGACCGCTTAGTGGGCCCTGGCGCCTCGCGTCGTCCCGCAAAGTCCCAGCACACGTCCTGGCGGTTGCAAGGGCGTGCCACCTGACCTATACCTGATCAGGAAGGTGTTGGATTGCTTCAACTAGTCTCCTGCATGGTAGACACGTAAACATTAAATACGAGCCCGATCGGCTCTCAGGTTGCCCTGTGGATCGGCTCAAAGAGCCGATCGCCCCATGGTTCACGTTGGATTTACGATGACATGGGGATCCTGCTTGATCAAAACAAAGCTAAACCAATCTACGACAGTTTAGGGTTTTCACCGCATAATCGGAACATCCTACGCGTAATTGGGCCTAGCAGATACGAAAGATGATGGAAACTATCCCTAAAAGAGGCCTAAAAACCAACGTTAAGTCAATTCCCGGAACATCCCTTATAGGAACGGTAAAACAACACCTCACGCACTACCGGATCATCCAACCCCAGCATAAGGCCTAATCATGCAGATATTAAACTAATCCTTGAAACAAGGAGCAACTATAACAGATTGGATCTACTAAGTAACGAATAAGCAAGGTGCTGCCCTCACACCTATTCGGGTGTAAGGACAGCTAGATATCGAGGGACGGCATTGCTAAGCAAATATACATAAGAAAAGCATCAATGCACACCCCAAGACATCTACGATAAATAGTGCTACTCGCCATCAACAACGCTTCAGCACGAGTAACACAAGGTAATCGAATAAACGTGTACTGCCTAGATCGCAAGATGCGATCTAGGCAGCATGATGCCTACCCGGAAGAAACCCTCGAAATAAGGGGTGGCGATGCGCCTGGTTTGTGTTTGTTGTGAACGTGATTGTCCTCCTTTCTCAATAACCCTAGATACATATTTATAGTCCGTAGACTGTCTAACGTGGGCATAAACCCAACCGTGTACGAGCTAGACTCTGTTTCTTAATCCTAACCGACACGTACACTACTATTATTTACAGATACACGGGCACGCTGGCCCAAATTCTAGCCCCAAGGCCGATTCAGAAACTCCTCTTAGATGTAAATCTTCCAAGCCCATCTTCATCACGGCCCAACTCCAATGCGGTCAAATTCTGGTGATAACACCTGCGACAGTGAGTGCAGAACCGAGGAGGGCGAGAGCGACCCCCACCGCGAGAAGAGCGGGCTCCTCCAGAAGCAGCAGGCACTGGTGTAGGAAGAAGTGGCGGTGCAGGAGCAGTGGGAACTCGAGCAGCAAGAACAGAGGGTGTCCCAAGCAGTCCAGCACCACGCAGACGAGTCTCCTCAGCACGAAGCTCAGTCAGCACCTCTGAGATAGGAACATGGCCTCGAGCAAACAACTGAGCACGACGAGGCTCAAACTCTGGACGAAGTCTAGACAGGAACTTATGGATCCTCTGGAAGTCCATATCTAAACGCACTGTCCGGCAACACTGGCAAGTACCACAGACAGTATTGCGAAGGGAGTCAAGCTGGCACCAGATCGCCGCACTCTGGGTGTAGAACTCATCAACAGTAGAGTCACCCTGCTGAAGATCATGCTCCTGACGCAACACAGACAAGTACAGAGAATCCCCAGAAGGCTGATATCGCTGGCGAAGGTGAGACCACATCTCGGCAACAATGGCGAGGCCCATAAACTCAGAAGCAAACTGTGGCTGAACACTCTGAGAAAGAACGGCAGCAGCCCTAGCATCCTCATCACACCACTGAGTAAAGGTAGCCAAACTGTCACGGTAAGAGCCAAGAGCCTCTGAATAAGCAAGTACCTGCTCCTCATATGCCTCATCAGCTGTAGCCTCGGCAGACTTGGCTGCATCCCGATCAGCCTGAGTAGCATCAGCAGCAAGGGCCCGCGGCACTGACGGCGGGATAGGAGGCACATGAGCAGTGGGATGCGGCGGACAAGAGACCTTGCCGGTAAGAACACCCCACAGCCGAAGACCACGCATGTGGATGCGCATAAAGGTAGCAAACTCCCCATAGTTAGTACCATCAAATATCACTGGGCACCGAGGAATACTGACATAGCCAGATGCAGAGGACGACAATTTTTTTTGGATCTGGATCTAGATTGGGCCAGACGAAGAACAGCCCGCGCGTGACCAGGCCAGATCGGCCACGAGGCAGGCACGCACCTGGCCGCGACGAGGCGGGTGCCGTCCAGGGGACAGCGCGGCGACGGCCGGGGCGGCGCGGGCCGGGTCCGGCCGGAGGCAGCTCGTCGGAGACCGGAGCAGGTACGCACCTGGCCGCGACGAGGCGGGTGCCGGCCAGGGGAGCAGCGCGGCGGCGGCCGGAGCAGCGCGAGCCGGGGCTGGCCGGAGACAGCACGACAGCGGCCGGACGCAGGTGAGCGTGATGGCTGCCGGAACGGAGACAGCGACCGACGGAATTTCGATTTGGAGCTCGATTTGGAAGAAAAAGGCCTAAATTACCTGGAAAAGAACTCGATCTCGACAAGAGCAGGAGAGGAAGAAGAAAGTGGAGCAGCGGCGGCCGGAAAAATCATCGGCGGCGACGCGGATCGAGCATGGAGTTGCAACATGCAAAGAGCTAGACCATGAGCTGTGATACCATGTTGGAATAGCAACTAATATTCACAGTGGGCCAAAGGCCAGTACATGTACAAGGGTACAATATGTAGGGAAACCCCTCACACTATGGGAATATACAATATAGGGAACTACAGGGGACTATACACCACTAACAATGGACAGAAGGCATAGTTATTTTGACAAATATGATTGTGATTACTCCGTCCGTGCAGTAATATAAGATGTTTTAGATAGTTTTAAAATAGACTAGATACATATAAGGCCCAAAACCAAACATACTAAACTAGACAAGATACAAACAAAAATGAGTGAACCAAAAAATAGATAGAGCGTTTTACATTGTTGTACAGAGGGTGTATAATTTAGTTGTAGTATATTTATGTCCAAAGAAACCCCATAAATAGTTCATTTTGTGCAGAACTTGAAAGTTATGACGTTGTCGATTTCTGAACTTTAAATAGTCACAAACCTTAACTTTTTTTTAGGGCTAATCATACCCCTAAACTATTTGGGTCCTTGACGGAAGGTTGCCCCTAAACAGTTATATACCCCTAAACCTTGCAGTCTGTTGCAGTATGCTACATACACATCACATCTTAAGTAGAGTTCTCGCGAGAGACAGTCTCGCTGCATGCCTACGCCTCTAGGATTAGCCGGAAGCGACAAGATAGCATGCACCTCCGTGCATCACATAAGAGACACAAACGACAAAACTCTTTTGCCAAACTAGAGCACACAATAACGAGTGTGGCGTTTTCAACACCAGCTACATGCAGTTTTTTTTTTCAATTTTCAAACACCCAAAATCGGTGTCTGAAATTTTGAAAAAATGCGAAACAAAATTGTAGAGATAGATGTATGCTATAATTGTACGGGCCACACTTCACTCAATCACAGAGTGCAGAGTGTTAGACATATGTTTTGTATCACGACGGTATGGAGTAGTACTCCACCCGTATATACGCTCCATGTATTGCCACGGTAGAGGCTCTTACTACCCTATATAAACACGGAACACGAGCCAGGGAGAGGCATCGTTTCAGCCACAATAACATGGTATCAGAGCTACCTCTTCCAACCCTAGCCGCCGAACATGATCCTAATTTTTTTTCACCGCCACTGAAAATAGCACACGATATCGCAGCATTTGTGGGTGCTCTCTAGTATCTCACTTTGACTCGCCTAGACTTGTCTTTCTCAATTAACAAGGTTTGCCAATATCTACATGCTCCCATGACCTCGCACTGGACAGCAGTAAAAAGAATTCTTCGATATGTCTCTGATACATCGTGGCTTGGTATTACATTTCAGAAATCGCGCTCTACTTTATTAAATGCTTTTACACATGCAGATTGGGCTGGAGACTTGGATGACAGGAGATCTACATGAGGTTTTGCTATCTTTGTAGGACCAAATCTGATTTCATGGAGTTCTAGAAAACAGCCTACAGTCTCCAGGTCAAGCACATAAGTTGAATATAAAGCACTGGCCAATGCTACCACCGAGCTTATTTGGTTGAAGCTCTTCTCAAAGAACTTGGTGTGAGATTGAGAGAACGTCGATGACTTTGGTGTGACAATTTAAGAGCTACCTATTTGTCTGCAAATCCTGTGTTCCATGCCCGTACAAAACACATTGAGATTGACTTCCACTTTGTTCGAGAACGAGTGGCACGCAAACAACTAGAGGTCAAGTTCATATCAAGTAAAGATCAAGTTGTTGATGATTTTACCAAGGCTTTACCGGTTGCAAACCTAAGAGAATTTAGACGTAGTCTAAATCTTCAGAGAAGTTCAGATTAAGGGGGGCTGTTAGACATATGTTTTGTATCACGTTGTACGGTATGGAGTAGTACTCCAGCCGTATATATGCTCCATGTATTGCCACGGTAGAGGCTCTTTCTACCCTATATAAACACGGAACACGAGCCAGGGAGAGGCATCGTTTCAGCCACAATAACACAGAGAAGGAAAGGGCACCCGCGAGGCTCGGCAGCCAAGAAATGCAGTCTATGTGTCACAACGAGCGGCCGTCGCAATTCTCCGTCATAAGAGCATCTCGAGAGGCTCGACGCAAACAGAACAAAAGTATCTGTTTGCATCCACGTGGTTAAAAAATGTGTCGGCCTTCAGACTAGCCATCAGATGCAAACTAACCGCGTGTGACCCCTTGCTCTCGCCCCGGCTCTGCTTAGCAGTGGATGCTAGGTATTTCTGCTTCGGTTGCATCGCTTCGACCCCTGCATCTCCCGCGGCCTTCAGCACCGCCATCCATGGCACACTTTGGCTACGGCGGCCACGCCAGGCGTGGTGCTCGGCGGCTGGACTTGTGAGCCTCCATAAATGGCATGCACTTGGAGTCCCGTGCAATATTGAAGGCCTCCTTTATAAGGACACCGGCAAGACCCTACCTTCACCGACACCTCCTTCAGCGGATGCCCTTCTTCTTGCCATTCTTCCTCCAAGTACACTGGTAGCCGCTGTCCTTGTCGACAAGGCCATGGGGAAGAACAGCTTCCCATAGAGGCACCCGAAGAAGAACGAAGCCAAGGCCGAGCCTTCAGCGGTGAAGAAAAAGGAGACGAAGCCGCGAAACTGGGTGCCTGTCCCCATCGAACTCTCATGGACCCTCTACATAAGCACGACGTTGTGCGAGGGCTGGGACAACATGTACCTGCTTGACGAGTGGCTCCTCAAACAGTAGCGGATGTCCATTCTATCGGTGCCATGTTCAGGGCGAGTGCGGTGCGATGAGATTGTTCGTAGGCGGTTCCTCCTACCACAGGACCTCCGCACCAATCCCTTGTAAGCCATGAACTCCCCAATGTGGGACACATTCTTGACGGTCGAGTACGGCCCGAGGAGGTGGTTGGGTTTCCTCGGCGACGAAGAGTATGTGTATGGCCCGCCTCCACAATTGCGTCGGGCCCCAAGCGACATGAATTTGGAGGATGCGGCTCCGCCCGAGGCCGAGGAGCAGCTCGTCAGCGGAGACGACATCCCGGGCAAGGAGAAGCAGACAACGCCAATGACTTCATTGACCTCCTTTCGTACGAGGTGTAGAGGGCAGTGAGGAAGGAAGGCCATTTGTCATTTTTTTGCTTTGTGGCTTCGCCAACTTTTGCCCAGTCAACATTTTGCTGGCTCTCGGCAACCAATGCTATAGTGCCTTCTACGCCAATCTTCAAGTTTTCTTGGCGAAGAGCAAGCCCAAGATCTTCTTGGGGGACGAAGCTTTTGGCAAGGTCAACAAAGGCGTCGGGTTCCTTTTTCTTCGGGAAGAAATAAGGGAACAAGCGCGAAAACGCAGCTTGGGCGTCAAAGATGCTACGACGCACCAGGTCTGCATGAATCTCAAGAAGAGACAACGCGTCGAGAAGACGGTCGTCTTCAGGCTTTTCCAGCACAAAAGTTTGGGTCTTCAACTAGAAGAAGAGGCAGAAAACTAATAAAATAAAAACGAAGATAGGATTAGCGAACTTACTGACAAAATGCCGGTTCAGTGATTCAAGGCGGGAGGCAATGTTTCCTTCACGAGCAACATGCTGAGAAATTTTGTCACTTAGAGCAGTCTCTGCTCCGAGAAGCCTCTTTCGAAGATCCTCAACACAAGAGGCATCCTTTCCAGCTTTCTCGCGAGCTTCTTCGCTCGCTCTGAGTTTGCTGGCAAGGTCATCAGCCCGTTTGTCCGCCGCAAGAAGAGCTTCTGTTAAAAGGACACAGGCAAGAAGTTAGAATTGCACAAGGACAAAAGATGTTTTTGGGGAATAGAAAAGACAGATCATCTGACAATATACCTTTCAACCCATCACAAGTGTTGCGGTACCCAATAAATTGGGCGCCAAGGTTAATGAAGGGCTTCATCAGAGGCTGCAGAACATGAAAGGGAAAGAAAGGTTTAGAGCAGTGAAAAACTCGGCAGACAGAAAAATAAAAATGGTAGACTTACATCGTCCAAAGGTGGAGTCGTTGAACCTCCGGCAAGGTTGAATTCTTCGCCTAGCTCAATCCTCGCTCTCTTTGGCGAAGAGGCTTGATACGTCTCCAACGTATCTATAATTTCTGATGTTCCATGCTTGTTTTATGACAATACCGACATGTTTTGTTCACACTTTATGTCATTATTATGCGTTTTCCGGAACTAACCTACTGACGAGATGCCGAAAGGCCGATTCTTTGTTTCTGCTGTTTTTGGTTCCAGAAAGGCTGTTCGGGCAATATTCTCGGAATTGGACGAAATCAACGCCAAACCTCCTATTTTTCCCGGAAGGCTCCAGAACACCGAAGGAGAGTCGGAGGAGAGCCAGGGGGGCCCCACACCATAGGGCCGCGCGGGCCAGGGTCTGGCCGCGCCGGCCTAGGGTGAGGCCACCCTGTCAGCCCTCCTGCGCCGCCTCTTCGCCTATATAATCCCTTTCGACCTAAAAACGCATCACCGCTTGACGAAACTCCAGAAAGACTCCAGGGACGCCGCCACATCGCGAAACTCCAATTCGGGGGACAGAAGTCTCTGTTCCGGCACCCTGCCGGGACGGGGAATTGCCCCCGGAGCCATCTCCACCGCCGTCTTCACCGCCATCTTCACCGCCATCGCTGCCTCCATGATGAGGAGGGAGTAATCCATCCCTGAGGCTGAGGGCTTCGCTGTAGCTATGTGGTTCATCTCTCTTCCATGTACCTCAATACAATAATCTCATGAGCTGCTTTACATGATTGAGATTCATATGAGTTTTGTATCACTACTATCTATGTGCTACTCTAGCAAAGTTATTAAAGTAGTCCTATTCCTCCTGCACGTGTGTAAAGGTGACAGTGTGTGCACCGTGTTAGTACTTGGTTTATGCTATGATCATGATCTCTTGTAGATTGCGAAGTTAACTATTGCTATGATAATATTGATGTGATCTATTCCTCCTACATATGCATGAAGGTGACAGTGTGCATGCTATGCTAGTACTTGGTTTAGTCTTTTGATCTATCTTACACTAAAGGTTACTTAAACATGAGCATTATTGTGGAGCTTGTTAACTCCGGCATTGAGGGTTCGTGTAATCCTACGCAATGTGTTCATCATCCAACAAAAGTGTAGAGTATGCATTTATCTATTCTGTTATGTGATCAATGTTGAGAGTGTCCACTAGTGAAAGTGTAATCCCTAGGCCTTGTTCCTAAATACTGCTATCGCTGCTTGCTTACTGTTTTACTGTGTTACTACTGCTGCAATACTACCACCATCAACTACACGCCAGCAAGCTATTTTCTGGCACCGTTGCTACTGCTACTATATATTCATACCACCTGTATTTCACTATCTCTTCGCCGAACTAGTGCACCTATTAGGTGTGTTGGGGACACAAGAGACTTCTTGCTTTGTGGTTGCAGGGTTGCATGAGAGGGATATCTTTGACCTCTTCCTCCCTGAGTTCGATAAACCTTGGGTGATCCACTTAAGGGAAAACTTGCTGCTGTTCTACAAACCTCTGCTCTTGGAGGCCCAACACTGTCTACAGGAAAGGAGGGGGAACGTAGACATCAAGGCTCGGGGGCTAGTGGCAGGAGTCGACCTCTGAAGATCTGGATGAGGAGTCGAGGTTTCCTCCGCCGTGCGGTGTGTCTCCGACAAAGCCAAAGTATGAGACATGCTCATAGGAGCAGTCACATTGGCGGCGGGTTCTTCTTCTTCTTCGTCGCCGCTGCGCACAAAATAAAATGAGATTATTTGATATTGAAACAAGATATTTGACACACCATGATTAAAAAGAGTGACAGGGAAACTTACGAGCTGACAAGAGCAGCTTCGTAGGCGTTGAAGGGCTCCGATTCTTGGGGAGCAGTGCTTTTTGGAGCAGTCTCCTCGACAGGAGAGCTGCTAAGCTTGGAGGTGCCAGAGCCTTCTGCATCACCCCTTTTCCGTTTCTTCGGAGAAACAGCGGAAGGGATGGACTGCGTTCGGATTCAACTTCTTTTCCAGAGGAAGCCGCAGGTTTATGAGAAATCGCGACTTCGCTCTCAGGATGAGAAGGAACCTGGGTGTCCTCGGTAATGACTGTGCGTTCTTCGACATCTCCATCTTCGGGAAGGGGAGGAAGAGACGACGCAGTCTTATGGTTCTGTACAAGATAGGAATGTGTCGACAGGAAATTGCATCAATTAACAACAGTCGAAAACATATCAGTCAAAGACGTGAAGAACGAACAAGCAAATGATAAAGATAGATTACCTGGGGGAGCGCGTTGGTGGTGCTATACGGTACCACGCGGCAAGATGACGGGACGGTGTCTTTCTTGTTGAGCGAAGAGATTTTTCGGACAAGTTTTTCTAAGTCCTTGACCGATAAATCTATCGACATGCGATCCACGTCTTTGTCGCCAGCATACATCCAGAGGGGGTTTTTGCGAGCCTGCAGAGGCTGCACCCTAATCCTAAGAAAATATGCTGTAATCTGGATACCCGACAACTCTTGGCCACGAGTATTTTGGAGTTCGTGGATGCGTGTCATCAGCGCCTCTGTCGCCGACTTTTCTTCGTCGGTAGCTTCTGCATCCCAGGAGCGGCGGCGGAGGATTTTCTCGTTGCCGTTAAAAGGGGGAATGTTGTGTCCCAGCGAGTCGGCGCATTCCTCACGAACATACAACCATTTTTGCGCCACCCTTGCACGAAGTCGGGGAATTTGACGTCAAAATACTCGACATCAGGGCGGACGCAAATAACAACACCGCCTATGTTGTAGGCGATGTTGGGGGAGCCATTGCGGCGGAGGAGGAAGATGCGCTTCCATAGAGCCCAATTGGGGTGGACTCCAAGGAAGCACTCGCAAAGAGTGATAAAAATAGAAACATGGAGAATAGAGTTGGGAGTAAGAGATGAAGTTGCAGCCCATACACAAACAGCAATCCACGAAGAAAATCATGGATGGGTGCAGAAAGGCCGTGGATGAGGTGGTCAACGAAGCTAACCCGATATTCAATGGGAGGCGTCGGGTAGCTCTCCTCGCTGGGGAAGCGCAGCGCGTCCTTCTTCTTTCTCAGGCCAAGCTTTTTCAGCAGGTTGATGTCCTGCGCGGAGATCTTGGATCTCTCCCACTCCGTGGCTCCCAGATCTTGCGCCGCCATCGATGCTTCGGGAGTGCTGTGTCTCGTGAGCCTTGGCCACGGTGGCATCAACGATTGACGTTGCGGGAGTAGGGCACGGTGTGAGCTCTGGAGCTATGTGTGATTGCAATGGGGATTGAAGGAGAGGAGATATGAGCAATGGTGCGGCGAAGGGGATTGACGAAGACGATGACGGGTATTTATAACAGCTCCATCCAGAGCGCCGCACCGTTGGATGGAATAAGAATGGACTTGATGATCTACACGTGGTCCAAGGGGTAAAACGGTATTTTTACCATGATGGTACTGGACAGGCGCTATAGCGCGCGTGCCAGGAAAAGCGGAGGACATGTGTTCCCCACTTGCGTAACGTGTCAATGGGTCGCAGATTTTGGGCCCGCAGGTCAGTGAAGGGACAACTCTCGCGTCTTTCCGATACAGTGGCCGTGGCTATCGTCAGCACTGATCTCACCTTACTAAGGAAAAATCTCGGCTGTGATCTTATGAAAAGTGGCGACAGTAGAAGACGACTGGTAATCTCGAGAGCCTTTGACCAAATACAAGTTTTTGTTCAAATGCTCGGGGGCTACTTTATAAAAAAGGTTTCGAGAAGTTTGATGGAAATGGTTCGGAACGGGACATTTCAAAATATAGCGACAAACGACAATTGGAGCCTACAGCCAAGTATAAATCCTCGACTGTAGCCTCGGGGGCTACTCCCATCGAGAGCGCTGTTCGCGCACCCGATAAATATGAACAGGAGAATGACATATAACAACATAGTGGCAAAGATGCTAAAAAGGTGAGCCTACAACCAAGTACAAGCACTTGGTTGTAGCCTCGAGGGCTACTCCCATCGGGAACGCTATTCGCGTGCCCGATGAAATTTGAATAAGTCCTGGTGAGCATATTCTGAGTTATCAAAATAACTCTTCATATACTCCCATCGGGAGGTTAAATTATAAACAATATAAGTCATCCGTTGACTCGAACAAATGTGCTACTCCAGCAGCCGGAAAAAGCACCCGACATATATTCTCAGAGCGCCTCAGTCGCGAAATAATCTCTGAATGCCACAAAACTTTGCGAAGGTAAGTCTCCGGGATCCGTCCTGTGCAGCGTGGCACCGCCTCTGACGGTGCTTTGCTACTTTTTCCGTATCAACAGATACGAAGAAAAATCCTAACGGACGGGTTAGGTACCCAATAAAACATGACTGGAATTCGGCATCTGGTAAGACCTTAAGCGGCACATGTCGAATTACGCCAGTATCCCGAGATCATGTCCAGGGACGTGATCTTGAAGTAGGTTTTTGCGGATTGCTACGAGAGCAGTTAACTGGTACCTCATCCGTCAGATGAACCAGCCCCAATTACCGTTATTGCAATAAACAATTCCTTTATAAATATTATTTGTCGACTTGAAGAAATCATATGCAGATTGTAAAGATGGAGATTTTCCCTGATTCTACGATTCAAGTAAAATCTCGGGGGCTACTGACATAGGCATCCCCAATGGGCCTGCCGAAGAAGGTACCCGGGGTTTACTGGAGGCCCACGACCCGAAGTTTTACATAGTTTGGAAAGATAGAATTGTATTAGGAATATCAAATTGTAATTGCTACAGGACGGTTCAGAAACCCTCCCGAACTATGTAACTTGTACATCACGAAATCCTCGACTCCGCCTCCTATATAAGGAGGAGTCGAGGGACAAAGAAAGGATCGACTCATTGTTTTCACGTAACCCTAGTTTTCATAGTAGTCGAGTACTTTTCCGGCTGAAACCTGCGAGATCTACTTGCCCTCTACTTCAACCTAAACCCTAGTCTACAACCCGTAGACATTGATAAGTTAATCCCTTATCATAGACCAGCTCCCCACACAGCCGAGCAGCCTGACAGACAAGGAGTCGACGAGCCTCTCCATCCTCATGTGGTAGCTACCGGAACCACCATACCCGCTGCTCTAATACGCTGTCACGCACATGCTGGCAGACATTTCAGAGGAAGAGGCTTTCAGGCTGGCCTTATGATGGCTATGAAATACGCTATATTTTCTCGCGTTTAAACCCTTATCTAAGTCAAGAAATTGACTAAGTTTACCTTTCAACTTGCCACCAATGACTAATTAATGCAAAGATGTGCAATCTCTTCTATTTTTGGATGTTGTGCAGGAAATCACGTCGTAATGACAAATGGACCTACAATTACTGAACAAAAATCGCGTCAGGAGCATGACAAAGTTGACTACGCTCGAAAAGGCGGTTCCAGGGGCTTTAACGGGCATCGATACGGGCAAGCCCTGCCCGTACCATGCGCCTGTACCATGTGCCGATGCATTCCCAAGGTTAAACCCTATAAGTTTCGTGACGGGACCGACGCTGAAAAGAGAGCCATTCATCGCCAAACATAGCCGCCATCCAGCAGGTCCATCTGCATCACACCGAAGGAGATCCATCACCATAGTTCATCCATCCCATCTCTTATCTCCTCCATAGCCATAGATATCACCATTATAATAGAGATCTCCTTGAGAATTGGTGACCATTGTAAGACTATTGTGATTTTAATCTAAGTATTTTAAACAATAATTTCTATCTTTGTATTCGATCTTGATATTATGTGTGAGTAGTCGTCAGGGGCTGCGGGTTGGGGTGAATCCTCGCAGTGTTGATGTGCATCTAATCTTATTATATGTGTAAGGATTGAATAGGAGTTTTGCAATCTTATATCCTTGTCTCTTTGCCTCGTCTCGGTGATCTGCAGGTACCCATATCATTCGATTCGATCAAGGGAAGAGGTGGGATGAGTGGAGAACGGCGTGCTACCGCGAAACCCCAGTGATAGAAAGGTAAAAGTAATGGTACATGTTCAGTGATTCATTCAGGATCATGGCATAATCATCTAGCTTAAAGTTTTAGTCTGTACTCATTTACTTAATAACTATTGTTGCTTGCGGCTGTAAGAAGAGTGGTTTGCCCATTAGGCTCTTGTCATCTGTGGCTTTAGGGGCAAGAGTATTTACGGATGTGCTACTCACAAATCTCTTATCTCTACTTTATTTGTTACACATATGTGCTTCAATTATATATGTATGCACAGCTGCAGGTGAAACCTTAACCCTAGCCTATTTCCATCATTGAACACAAGCTCCTTAAAAGTAAACTAGATAGGTTCGGTAACCTGAAAATAAACTACACTAGCAAGTCTATTTGACGTTTTCTTTACACCATTTTAGCAGTGCTTCCCAAGGTTCGATTAAACCTAGGTCTTCTAGGAAAAAAACTTATCATAGTACAATCTGTAATCCGGTCGAAGGTATCAACCCTTTTTCTAGCGTCGTTGCCTGGAAAGCGATTTTTCTATTCTGGTAAGGTTACTAGAGACCTTGTTACTTACTTTATTTTTTAGATTTAAGTTTTTATTTACTGTTTACTATTTTAGTCTTTACTTGAAAACCCAAAAAAATCAGTTACTTGTTCTTTTACAATCGTAGAATAAAATACCAAAAAGATAAGCACTATGGCAGAAAAGAAGCTTGGGGAACATGCTATCCTCAATGATGATTTTATTTGTGCACCCATAACTCAGCCCACTATTGCAGCGGAGAAATACGAAATTAAGTCTGACCTTTTAAGGTTGGTTCAGCTGAACCAATTTGGAGGCTTAGCCGCTGATGACTCAGGTATGCACTTAAATACATTCAGTGAAATATGTGATATGATGCGCATTAAAGATGTTGACCCCAATGCAGTTAAATTACGCTTGTTTCCTTTTTCATTAAGAGGGAAAACGAAGGACTGGTTGCTAGCTTTGCCTAAGGGCACTATAACTTCATGGGATGAATGTACTAATATATTTATGACTAAGTTTTTCCGACCAACAAAAACTATGCAACTGCGATTTAACATTACATGTTTTAGACAAGAAGACCACGAGCCACTAGCGCTTGCATGGGAAAGGATGAAGGAAGCCACCATGAACTGCCCAAGTCATGGAATGGAGGATTGGTTAATCCTACATTTATTTTATAATGCCCTTAACCCAATGTCAAAGTCTATGCTTGATACTGCAGCTGGAGGAACATTCATGAGCAAGCCAGTTGAATTGGCAAGGAGGCTTCTAGATGATATGCAAAGCAACCATGCCCAATGGCATGTAGAAAGATCCTCCTCAAGAAAGGTGAATGCAATCACCGAAGGTAACAATGAATAGCTTACTTCAATGGTAGATGACCTTATACATATTCTTAAGGGTAAGGAAAATACCCAAGTTAATTCTATCACCAAATCTAATGTTGAGGAAGTAGAGTTCATAGAAAGAAATCCTTATAACCCTGCATGGAAGAGTCAAAATAATGGCTCTAATTTTCCTAGACAATATAACAATAATGCAGGAGTTCCAAATACTAAGTACACCAGCGGTAGTGGAGCAAGCAATGGTAATACTTCAATAGAAAGTACTTTCAAAAAAATTATGCATGCTCAAGCTGAAAAAATATAGTACCCTTACAAAGCTTACTGAAAATCATAGCACTATGTTAGTGAATTTATCTAATCAAACCGTTTCTATTAAGAACGATGATCAAGTTCTACAGGAAAGGACGAAGACCGTCGAGACACAACTGGCAAAGATAGCTGAAAGCCAAACTATAAGACTTGAAAGATTTGCGGGTAAGCCAGAACCAAACCCCGTTGAAGACCTCAAGATGATGAGGATTGAAAGAAAAGGAGAAGCACTTGAAGAACTGAACTATAGCAATACTCCAACACCAGAGTACTCTGTAGAAGATCTCATAAAGATGTTCACGGTGAGACATCCCGGAGTCGACCAAGGTAATGGTGAAAGGTACCATCAATTTATTCATGAGCTAGCATGCAAAGTCCGTGATTTAGAACAACAATATAAGAAGCTAGCTGGAAAACTTCACTTAGCTGATTCAACTAATAGACAAGCTGTACGCGTAAAAGATAATATTGTAATAGAGATTAAAGGATATCCAGCTCTTATTGATCTTATTATTGTTGATATGCCTGGAGATCCTATAGCTCCTATAAACCTGAGAACCCATTTCTTAGAACTATTAAAGTTCTAATCAATTTGCATGAAGGGAATGTGATAATTAATTGGGCTACCATCCAAAGACCTATTTGTAGTACACTTCCCTAGAAAGAATAAGGCCAAATATGATGATGATGGGATCATTACTTTAAAAGCTAATTACTTTGGAGTGGGTCTTCCACTTCCAGCACTTAAATGATCACCATCCTGGTCAAGCTAATTGACATTAACCAGAAGCGCTTCATGGGAGGCAACCTATGATTAATAAAGTTTTCTATCTAGTTCTTGTTTATTTTAATGTTTAGTTTTATTTGTTTGTTTCGTTTATTTTTTATTTTTAATAAAGAGTGTTCATGAGATCCTTTGAAAAAGAGGAGAAGAAAATAAGCAACAATGCCTTTTGATTTTATATACTAACATTTGCGCATTCTTGATAATATATACTGTTGTTTTTCCTTAGTCATTTTCGAGGTAATGTTGATGCACAAGGACATGTGAAAATTGCACAGAAATTTTTTAGTTCGGAGGTTACTGTAACTTTCGCGACCATCGGTACGGCCGGAGCCGCCCGTACCACATCCGCAGCCTCGAGGAAGAAAAGTTGGAAGTTTCGGCGTGCTGTGTTTCTTGGTTTATCTTTTGCATGTTAGTGTTCGGTCTATTATAAGTGGGTTAGCACCTTGTATCAAACCTTAGCCGTTTGTGGCTTTATTAATTCAGTAAAAACGGTTATCCTGCGCCTCTAACATGTAGTTCTTTCTAGCAATCCGTCTTCCGGGCTACTATCTCTTGTAACACTAGACTTCGGATCTGTGAAGTTAGCAAACAATCCATACTGGGCCGTGAAATAACCAGAATTTCAAATCACTCACTTGCTTCAACTACTCATGCTATGGATGTGCAGAAATATTGCGGAAGAAAGTGAAATATCCATCTATCGCATGTCCCGTGACTCATGTGTGGTATTTGAAAGGTATTTCTAGTTATATTGCGAATCTTTTAGATAAACCTCTTAAGAAGGCTGTGACTGTAGGATAACGTTGCATAGAAAACAAAAAATTTCCTACCGCGAACACGAAATCCAAGCCAAGATGCAATCTAGAAGACGGTAGCAACGAGGGGATTATCGAGTCTCACCCTTGAAGAGATTCCAAAGCCTACAAGAGGAGGCTCTTGTTGCTGCGGTAGACGTTCACTTGCCGCTTGCAAAAGCGCGTAGAAGATCTTGATCACGATCGGTTCCGGCGCCACGAACGGGCAGCACCTCCGTACTCGGTCACACGTTCGGTTGTTGATGAAGACGACGTCCACCTCCCCGTTCCA
This sequence comes from Lolium perenne, assembly GCF_019359855.2. Lineage (NCBI taxonomy): Eukaryota > Viridiplantae > Streptophyta > Magnoliopsida > Poales > Poaceae > Lolium > Lolium perenne. The sequence goes on from NC_067249.2 coordinate 260,722,674, forward strand.
GCGGGCAGCGGAAGTAGTAGCTCCTCTTGAATCCGACAGCACGACGGCGTGGTGTCGGTGGTGGTGGAGAAATCCGGCGGAGCTTCGCTAAAGCTACGCGGAAGATATGGAGGAGAAGGGGGGCGGCTAGGGTTTGGGAGGGGGTGGCCGGCCACTTCAATGGGGCGGCCAGCTTGTGGTCTTGGGGTGGCCGGCCCCCTCCCTTGGCCCCTCATTATATAGGTGGATTCCCAAGAGTTGGTCTCCAAGTCTTCGAATAAGACCCGAACCAAAAACTTCCCATAAGAGGGGGAAACCTAGCCAAGCTAGGACTCCCACCAAAGGTGGGATTTCCACCTCCCATATGGGGGGTTGGCCGGCCCCCTAAGGGGGAGTCCACTTGGGACTCCTCCCCCACTAGGGCTGGCCGGCCATGGAGGTGGAGTCCCATGTGGACTCCACCTTCCTTGGTGGTTTCTTCCGGACTTTTCTAGAACCTTCTAGAACCTTCCATAGAACCTTCCGCGACATTTTAATTCACATAAAATGACATCCTATATATGAATCTTATTCTCCGGACCATTCCGGAACTCCTCGTGATGTCCGGGATCTCATCCGGGGACTCAACAAATATTCGAACTCCATTCCATATTCAATTTCTACCATTTCAACATCCAACTTTAAGTGTGTCACCCTACGGTTCGTGAACTATGCGGACATGGTTGAGTACTCACTCCGACCAATAACCAATAGCGGGATCTGGAGATCCATAATGGCTCCCACATATTCAACGATGACTTTAGTGATCGAATGAACCATTCACATATAATACCAATTCCCTTTGTCACGCGATATTTTACTTGTCTGAGGTTTGATCTTTGGTATCACTTTATACCTTGTTCAACCTCGTCTCCAGACAAGTACTCTTTACTCGTACCGTGGTATGTGGTCTCTTATGAACTTATTCATATGCTTGCAAGACATTAGACGACATTCCACCGAGAGGGCCCAGAGTATATCTATCCGTCATCGGGATGGACAAATCCCACTGTTGATCCATATGCTTCAACTCATACTTTCCGGATACTTAATCCCACCTTTATAGCCACCCAATTACGCAGTGGTGTTTGGTGTAATCAAAGTACCTTTCCGGTATAAGTGATTTATATGATCTCATGGTCATAAGGACTAGGTAACTATGTATCGAAAGCTTATAGCAGATAACTTAATGACGAGATCTTATGCTACGCTTAATTGGGTGTGTCCATTACATCATTCATATAATGATATAACCTTGTTATTAATAACATCCAATGTTCATGATTATGAAACTAATCATCCATTAATCAACAAGCTAGTTTAAGAGGCATACTAGGGACTTCTTGTTTGTCTACATATCACACATGTACTAATGTTTCGGTTAATACAATTATAGCATGATATATAAACATTTATCATAAACATAAAGATATAAATAATAACCACTTTATTATTGCCTCTAGGGCATATCTCCTTCAGTCTCCCACTTGCACTAGAGTCAATAATCTAGATTACATTGTAATATACCTAACACCCATGGCATTCTGGTGTTGGTCATGCTTTGCCCTAGGGAGAGCTTTAGTCAACGGATCTGCTACATTCAGATCAGTGTGTACTTTGCAAATCTTTACTTCTCCATCTTCGATGTACTCGCGAATCGAGTGGTAACGCAGCTTGATATGCTTCAGCCTCTTGTGTGACCTTGGTTCTTGTGCATTGGCGATGGCACCCATGTTGTCACAATATATGACTAGTGGGTCCAATGCACTAGGAACCACACCGAGCTCTATAATGAACCTCTTCATCCATACCGCTTCGATGAAGCCTGCGAAGCCGCTATGTACTCCGATTCTGTTGAGGATTTTGCCACCGTGCACTCGCTTCGAGCTTGCCCGACTTCTTTGCAGCACCATTCAATATAAACACGTACCCAGATTGTGACTTAGAGTCATCAGGATCAGTGTTCCAACTTGCATCGGTGTAACTTGTTACAACGAGCTCTTGGTCACCTCCATAACAAAGAAACATATCCTTAGTTCTTTTCAAGTACTTGACCGCTGTCCAGTGTTCCATTCCTGGATCACTTTGATATCTGCTAGTCAAACTAACAGCATGTGTTATATCCGGTCTTGTACATAGCATGGCATACATGATAGAGCCTACGCCGAGGCATAGGGATCTGACTCATCCTTTCTCTTTCTTCCGCTCGTAGCCGGACCTTGAGTCTTACTCAAGACCTTGCACAGTAACATAGGTAAGAATCCTTTCTTACTTTCGTCCATTCTAAACTTCTTTAGAATCTTGTCCAGGTATGTACTTTGTGATAGCCCTATTAGACGTCTTGATCTATCTCTATAAATCTTGATGCCTAATATATATGATGCTTCACCAAGGTCTTTCATTGAAAAACTATTATTCAAATAACCCTTTACACTGCTTAATAGTTCTATATCATTCCCAATCAATAATATGTCATCTACATATAATATCAGAATGCTACTGAGCTCCCACTCACTTTCTTGTAAATACAGGCCTCTCCATGACACCGTATAAACCCGAAGTCTTTGATCACCTTATCAAAGCGTCGGTTCCAACTTTCGATGCTTGCTTCAGTCCATAAATTGAACGCTGAAGTTTGCATACTTTGTCAGCATTTTTAGGATCGACAAAACCTTTGGGTTGTACCATATACAACTCTTCCTCAATGTCTCCATTAAGGAACGCCGTTTTGACATCCATCTGCCAAATCTCATAATCGAAAAATGCAGCTATTGCTAACAAAATCCTCACAGATTTTAGCTTCGCTACAGGTGAGAAAGTCTCATCGTAGTCAACTCCTTGAATTTGCTCGGAAACCCTTTGCGACAAGTCGAGCTTTATAGACGGTAATATTACCATCAGCATCTGTTTTTCTCTTGAAGATCCATTTATTCTCAACAGCCTTTTCGGCTATCGTAAGTCTACCAAAGTCCATACTTCGTTATCATACATGGATCCCATTTCGGATTTCATGGCTTCTTGCCATTTGTTGGAATCTCGGGGCTCATCATCGCTTCTTCATACGTCACGGGGTCCTCATCATTGTTATCCACAATCATGACATTTAGACAAGGATCATACCAATCAGAGTGGCACGTTCCCTTGTCGATCTGCGAGGTTCAGTAGTTTCCTCGTTCAAGTTTCATGATCATTATCATTAGCTTCCTCTGTTGTCGGTGTAAGCGGTACTGGTACAACTTCCAGCTTGCGCTACTCGATCAACGAGTATAGATTCATCAATCTCATCGAAGTTCTACTTTTCTTCCAGTCACTTCTTTAGTGAGAAATTCTTTCTCAAGAAAGGTTCCGTTCTTAGCAACAAAGATTTTGCCTTCGGATCTGTGATAGAAAGTGTACCCTATAGTTTCCTTAGGGTATCCTATGAAGACGCATTTCTCCGCTTTGGGTTCTAGCTTGTCCGGTTGTAACTTCTTTACATAGGCTTCGCAACCCCAAACTTTCAGGAACGACGGCTTAGGTTTCTTATTAAACCATAATTCATACGGTGTCGTTTCTACGGATTTTGATGGTGCTCTATTTAAAGTGAATGCGGCTGTCTCTAATGCATAACTCCAAAATGATAACGGCAAATCAGTAAGAGACATCATAGAACGAACCATATCTAAGAGAGTTCGATTACGACGTTCGGACACACCGTTACGTTGTGGTGTTCCCAGCGGTGTCAATTGTGAAAGTATTCCGCATTTCTTTAAATGCATGCCAAACTCATAACTCAGATATTCACCTCCGCGATCAGATCGTAGAAATTTAATCTTCTTGTTACGTTGATTTTCTACTTCACTTTGGAATTCCTTAAACTTCTCAAAAGTCTCGGATTTATGTTTCATGAAATAGATATACCCATATCTACTCAGATCATCTGTGAAGGTTAGAACATAACGATAACCACCGCGCGATGCTACACTCATTGGTCCGCACACATCGGTATGTATGATTTCCAATAAGTCAGTAGCTCGCTCCATAATACCAGAGAATGGAGTCTTAGTCATTTTTCCCATTAGACATGCTTCGCATCTATCAAGTGACTCAAAGTCAAGTGATTCAAGTAATCCATCGATATGGAGTTTCTTCATGCGTTTCACTCCAATATGACCAAGACGATAAAGGCCACATATAAGTAGAATTATCATTCAATTTAATTCGCTTAGCATCAATGTTATGTATATGTGTATCACTACTATCGAGATCTAACAGAAATAAGCCATTCTTTTCAGGTGCTCGACCATAAAAGATATTATTCATAAAAATAGAACAACCATTATTCTCAGACTTGAATGAATAACCGTCTTGCATTAAACAAGATCCAGATATAATGTTCATGCTCAACGCGGGTACAAAATAATAATTATTGAGGCTTAGAACTAATCCCGAAGGTAGATGTAGAGGAAGTGTGCCGACAGCGATCACATCGACTTTGGATCCATTTCCAACACGCATGGTCACTTCATCCTTTAGTAGTCTTCGTTTATTCTTTAGTTCCTGTTTCGAGTTAAAATATGAGCAACCGAACCAAAGATTTAAATACCCAGTACTAGTACGAGAACCAGTAAGATAAACATCTATAACATGTATATCGGATATACCTTCTTTCTTCTTCTTGACAAGGCCGCTTCTTCAGATCCGCCAAATACTTGGAGCAATTACGCTTCCAGTGTCCCTTCTCCTTGCAAGTAATAGCACTCAAAGATCAGGCTTAGGGCCAGTCTTAGGTTTCACAGGAGGCGTGGCAGCTTTCTTGCCACTCTTCTTGTTCTTGCCTTTAGACTTGCCCTGTTTCTTGAAGCTGGTGGTCTTGTTGACCATCAACACTTGGTGCTCTTTCTTGATCTCAATCTCAGCAGATTTCAGCATGGAGAAGAGTTCAGGTAACTCTTTGTTCATGTTCTGCATATTGTAGTTCATCACAAAGTTCTTGTAACTAGGTGGCAGTGATTGAAGGACACGATTAATCCCCAGTCTATTAGGAATCACTATTCCCAAGTCACTGAGTTTCTTCGCATGCCCGGTCATGGCGAGCATGTGCTCACTAACGGAGCTGCCTTCTTCCATCATGCAGCTGAAGAAGTGTTTCGATGCTTCATAGCATTCCACGGCCGCATGAGTCTCAAATATAGTCTTCAACTCATTGATCAACTCATGTGGATCGTGGTGCTCAAAACGTTTTTGAAGATCGGCTTCCAGACTGCATAAGATGGCACACTGAACTTGAGAGTACCGAGTTTTCCGAGTTGCGTAAACAGCTTTTACTTCATCGGTTTCAGTTTCTGCAGGAGGGTCACCTAGCGGTGCATCAAGCACATATTGCAGATTTCCGCCATTGAGGAAAATCCTCACATGACGGAACCAGTCGGTGAAGTTGCTACCGTTGCTCTTAAGCTTTTCTTTCTCTAGGAACTGGTTAAAATTGATTGAGGACGCCATATCTACAATATATATTTGCAATAGTTTAGACTAAGTTTATGACAAATTGAGTTCAAATTTTAATTCAAATTAATTAAAAAACTAGGTGAACTCCCACTCAAAACAATATCCCTCGCATTGTCTTAGTGATCACACGAACCAAATCCACCGCACCTAAGTCCGATCATCACGAGACAAGGTGTGATTTCAATGGCGAACATTCAAAGTGTTCATCATATCAATCATATGATTCATGCTCTACCTTTCGGTATCACGTGTTCCGAGACCATGTCTGTACATGCTAGGCTCGTCAAGGCCACCTTAGTATCCGCATGTGCAAAAACTGGCTTGCACCCGTTGTATGCACTTGTTGATTCTATCACACCCGATCATCACGAGATGCTTCGAAACGACAAGTCTTGGCAACGGTGCTACTAAGGATGAACACTTTATTATCTTGAGATTTTAGTGAGAGGGATCATCTTATAATGCTACCGTCGCGATCTAAGCAAAATAAGATGCATAAAAGGATTAACATCACATGCAGTTCATATGTGATATGATATGGCCCTTTTGTCTTTGCGCCTTTGATCTTCATCTCCAAAGCACGGACATGATCTCCATCATCAACGGGCATGATCTCCATCATCGTCGGCGAAGCACCAAGGTCAATGGCGCCGTCTTCATGATTGTCCTCCATGTAGCAACTATTACATCTACTTTGAAATACTACTCAACATGAAATTTAAAGACAACCATAAGGCTCCTGCCGGTTGCCACAATACAATAATGATCATCTCATACATAGTCATCATCACATTATGGCCATATCACATCACCAAACCCTGCAAAAACAAGTTAGACGTTCTCTAATTTGGTTTGCATATTTTACGTGGTTTAGGGTTTTCGAGTAAGATCCAATCTACCTACGAACATGAACCACAACGGTGATACTAGTGTTGTCAATAGAAGAATAAATTGAATCTTTACAATAGTAGGAGAGACAGACACCCGCAAAGCCACTTATGCAATACAAGTTGCATGTCGAGCGTGGAGCAAATCTCATGAACGCGGTCATGTAAAGTTAGCCCGAGCCGCTTCATCCCACTATGCCACAAAGATGCAAAGTACTCAATTAAAGATAACAAAAGCATCAACGCCCACAAACCATTGTGTTCTACTCGTGCAACCATCTACGCATAGACACGGCTCTGATACCACTGTAGGATAACGTTGCATAGAAAACAAAAAATTTCCTACCGCGAACACGAAATCCAAGCCAAGATGCAATCTAGAAGACGGTAGCAACGAGGGGATTATCGAGTCTCACCCTTGAAGAGATTCCAAAGCCTACAAGAGGAGGCTCTTGTTGCTGCGGTAGACGTTCACTTGCCGCTTGCAAAAGCGCGTAGAAGATCTTGATCACGATCGGTTCCGGCGCCACGAACGGGCAGCACCTCCGTACTCGGTCACACGTTCGGTTGTTGATGAAGACGACGTCCACCTCCCCGTTCCAGCGGGCAGCGGAAGTAGTAGCTCCTCTTGAATCCGACAGCACGACGGCGTGGTGTCGGTGGTGGTGGAGAAATCCGGCGGAGCTTCGCTAAAGCTACGCGGAAGATATGGAGGAGAAGGGGGGCGGCTAGGGTTTGGGAGGGGGTGGCCGGCCACTTCAATGGGGCGGCCAGCTTGTGGTCTTGGGGTGGCCGGCCCCCTCCCTTGGCCCCTCATTATATAGGTGGATTCCCAAGAGTTGGTCTCCAAGTCTTCGAATAAGACCCGAACCAAAAACTTCCCATAAGAGGGGGAAACCTAGCCAAGCTAGGACTCCCACCAAAGGTGGGATTTCCACCTCCCATATGGGGGGTTGGCCGGCCCCCTAAGGGGGAGTCCACTTGGGACTCCTCCCCCACTAGGGCTGGCCGGCCATGGAGGTGGAGTCCCATGTGGACTCCACCTTCCTTGGTGGTTTCTTCCGGACTTTTCTAGAACCTTCTAGAACCTTCCATAGAACCTTCCGCGACATTTTAATTCACATAAAATGACATCCTATATATGAATCTTATTCTCCGGACCATTCCGGAACTCCTCGTGATGTCCGGGATCTCATCCGGGACTCTGAACAAATATTCGAACTCCATTCCATATTCAATTTCTACCATTTCAACATCCAACTTTAAGTGTGTCACCCTACGGTTCGTGAACTATGCGGACATGGTTGAGTACTCACTCCGACCAATAACCAATAGCGGGATCTGGAGATCCATAATGGCTCCCACATATTCAACGATGACTTTAGTGATCGAATGAACCATTCACATATAATACCAATTCCCTTTGTCACGCGATATTTTACTTGTCTGAGGTTTGATCTTCGGTATCACTTTATACCTTGTTCAACCTCGTCTCCTGACAAGTACTCTTTACTCGTACCGTGGTATGTGGTCTCTTATGAACTTATTCATATGCTTGCAAGACATTAGACGACATTCCACCGAGAGGGCCCAGAGTATATCTATCCGTCATCGGGATGGACAAATCCCACTGTTGATCCATATGCTTCAACTCATACTTTCCGGATACTTAATCCCACCTTTATAGCCACCCATTTACGCAGTGGTGTTTGGTGTAATCAAAGTACCTTTCCGGTATAAGTGATTTATATGATCTCATGGTCATAAGGACTAGGTAACGATGTATCGAAAGCTTATAGCAAATAACTTAATGACGAGATCTTATGCTACGCTTAATTGGGTGTGTCCATTACATCATTCATATAATGATATAACCTTGTTATTAATAACATCCAATGTTCATGATTATGAAACTAATCATCCATTAATCAACAAGCTAGTTTAAGAGGCATACTAGGGACTTCTTGTTTGTCTACATATCACACATGTACTAATGTTTCGGTTAATACAATTATAGCATGATATATAAACATTTATCATAAACATAAAGATATAAATAATAACCACTTTATTATTGCCTCTAGGGCATATCTCCTTCAGTGACATGACTTCTTATTTATGTGGGAGCCATAAATGTCTTAATCGAGCAAAGACTTCTTTTTACGCGACAGAAAAAATAACTATAAAGTTCCCCTTTTTGTTTGTGAATCCACTCATTCATATGTTCATGCTAACAGAAAAGAGGATCCAATATAGATAAGATTGTTTTCTCGGGAAATTCCGAATGATGAATTTAGGATGTCATGCCCCACAACTTAGCTGGCCAAGCACTCCCTAGGAGGGAGTGTATCACAAGATAGAGTTTGAGCCTGGAGCCAAAGCCCCAACCCCTCCATTTTAGGTTGATCTCAGGAAATCATCTATTGACCGGGAACTCCTCTAGGTCGTCATTCTGGACGCTCATTGATGCATGCATCTGCTGTCGTGGGCACCACTAGCCGTCCAGCGGCGTCTCCTTCTTTGGGCGCCCGAAGTGGAGCCACCCGCATGGCGGCGATGGTGCCTTATCCTTTTGGACGTGACAAATGATGCCTCCTGACGGCGTGTACCAGGTGTTCTGAAGACGATGCCGATGGAGTACATGAATGAGACGGCACGCGGGGTCAAGGTGCGTGAGGAAGACTAGCGGGGGCACAATGATGTGGAGCAACGAGGTGGTGAGACTAGGAGGTGTGTGCGGGAAGATGCTGGACGGGGCGGGACATGGTTTGAGGAACCAAAAATGGGATAGCACCTCGTCGTGGCCTTGCTACTGATACGTCTCCGACGTATCGATAATTTCTTATGTTCCATACCACATTATTGATGATATCTACATGTTTTATGCACATTATATGTCATTATTATGCGTTTTCCGGAACTAACCTATTGACGAGATGCCGAAGGGCCAGTTGCTGTTTTCTGCTGTTTTTGGTTTCAGAAATCCTAGTAAGGAAATATTCTCGGAATTGGACGAAATCAACGCCCAGCATCTTAGAATCCCCGGGAGCTTCCAGAACACCCGAGAGCCGCCAGAGAGGGGCCACAGGGGGCCCACACATGGTGGCGGTGCGGCCCAGGAGGGGGGCGCGCCGCCCTAGTGTCTGGTGGCCCCAGACCCCTTCTGACGCCGCCCTTCCGCCTACTTAAAGCCTCCGTCGCGAAAACCCTATCACGTTCGACGAAACCAGAGAAAACCTTCCAGAGCCGCCGCCATCGCGAAGCCAAGATCTGGGGGACAGGAGTCTCTGTTCCGGCACGCCGCCGGGACGGGGAAGTGCCCCCGGAAGGCTTCTCCATCAACACCACCGCCATCTTCATCAACGCTGCTGTCTCCCATGAGGAGGGAGTAGTTCTCCATCGAGGCTCGGGGCTGTACCGGTAGCTATGTGGTTCATCTCTCTCCTATGTGCTTCAATACAATAATCTCATGAGCTGCCTTACATGATTGAGATTCATATGATGATGCTTGTAATCTAGATGTCATTATGCTAGTCAAGTGGATTTTACTTATGTGATCTCCGGAGACTCCTTGTCCCACATGTGTAAAGGTGACAGTGTGTGCACCGTATGGGTCTCTTAGGCTATATTTCACAGAATACTTATTCACTGTTAAGAATGGCATAGTGAAGTGCTTATTTATATCTCTTTATGATTGCAATGTGTTTTGTATCACAATATATCTGTGTGCTACTCTAGTGATGTTATTAAAGTAGTTTATTCCTCCTGCACGGTGTAATGGTGACAAATTAGTGTGCATCGTGTAGTACTTGGCGTAGGCTATGATTGTGATCTCTTGTAGATTATGAAGTTAACTATTGCTATGATAGTATTGATGTGATCTATTCCTCCTTTCGTAGTGTGAAGGTGACAGTGTGCATGCTATGTTAGTACTTGGTTTGGTTATGTTGATCTGTTATGCACTCTAAGGTTATTTAAATATAAACATTGAATATTGTGGAGCTTGTTAACTCCGGCATTGAGGGTTCGTGTAATCCTACACAGTTAGTGGTGTTCATCATCCAACAAGAGGGTGTAGAGTCTAGCATCTATCTATTTATTCTGTTATGTGATCAATGTTGAGAGTGTCCACTAGTGAAAGTATGATCCTTAGGCCTTGTTCCTAAATACTGCTATCGCTGCTTCTTTACTGTTTTACTGCATTTATACTGCCTGCAATATTACTACCATCAACTGCACGCCAGCAAGCACTTTTCTGGCGCCGTACTACTGCTCATATTCATTCATACCACTTGTATTTCACTATCTCTTCGCCGAACTAGTGCACCTATTAGGTGTGTTGGGGACACAAGAGACTTCTTGCTTTGTGGTTGCAGGGTTGCATGAGAGGGATATCTTTGACCTCTTCCTCCCTGAGTTCGATAAACCTTGGGTGATCCACTTAATGGAAACTTGCTGCTGTTCTATAAACCTCTGCTCTTGGAGGCCCAAAACTGTCTACAAGAATAGAAGCACCCGTAGACATCAAGCACTTTTCTGGCGCCGTTGCCGGGGAGGAAAGGTAAAAGGCACTCATACTACGGTCCCAGGTAATAAGTACTTTTCTGTTGCCATTGTGTGTGTGCTCGAAGCTATTTCCTTTAGATCCTGCAATTGCATCTTTTTGTTTCTTGTTTACACTAGTTTGGCATAATGGACAACAGTGAGCTTCTTATTCTATTTCCTGATTTAAGACATGGATGGTTTGATGCGAAAATTAAAAAACCCATGGAACATATTAGTATGAACACTTTGAATACCATTGTTGCTAATGATATGGAAAATTCTAAGCTTGGGGAAGCTGGCTTTGATGAGCATGATATTTTTAGTCCCCCAAGCATTGAGGAGAAAATTTACTTTGATGATACTTTGCCTCCTATTTATGATGATTATAATGATATTGGTCTTTTAGTACCGCCTGTTATGGAGGATAAATTTGATTATGATTACAATATGCCTCCTATATTTGATGATGAGAATAATAATGATAGCTACTTTGTTGAATTTGCTCCCACCACTACAACTAATAAAATTGACTATGCTTATGTGGAGAGTAATGATACTTTTATGCATGTGAATAAGAATGCTTTATGTGATACTTATATTGTTGAATTTTTTCATGATGCCTCTGAAAGTTATTATGAGAGAGGAAAATATGGTTGTAGAAATTTTCATGTTACTAAAACACCTCTCTATACGCTGAAAGTTTTGAAGTTACTCTTGTTTTATCTTCCTATGCTTGTTACTATTTGCTCTTCATGAACTTGTTTATTTACAAGATTCCTATGCATAGGAAGCATGTTAGACTTAAATGTGTTTTGAATTTGCTTTTTGATGCTCTCTTTTGCTTCAACTCTTATTTCTTGCGAGTGCATCATTAAAACTGCTGAGCCCATCTTAATGGCTATAAAGAAAGAACTTCTTGGGAGATAACTCATGTGTTTATTTTGCTACAGTACCTTTGTTTTATATTTGTGTCTTGGAAGTTGTTACTACTGTAGCAACCTCTCCTTATCTTAGTTTTGTTGCATTGTTGTGCCAAGTAAGGTCTTTGATAGTAAGGTTCATACTAGATTTGGATTACTGCGCAGAAACAGATTTCTTGCTGTCACGAATCTGGGCCTAATTCTCTGTAGGTAACTCAGAAACTTATGCCAATTTACGTGAGTGATCCACAGATATGTACGCAACTTTCATTCAATTTGAGCATTTTCATCTGAGAAAGTCTGGTGCCATTTTAAAATTCGTATTTACGGACTGTTCTGTTTTGACAGATTCTGCCTTTTATTTCGCATTGCCTCTTTTTCTGTGTTGGATGGATTTCTTTGTTCCATTAACTTTCAGAAGCTTTGTGCAATGTCCAGAAGTGTTAAGAATGATTGTGTTATCTCTGAACATGTGAATTTTTGATTATGCACTAACCCTCTAATCACTACAAAGGAAAACAATTTTTTTGACAAATCACTTTTGTCATGTTAAGGCCAATTTTCGTCAAGGATTACTTCGCGGTGACAAAATTTGATCGTCATGGGGTTCGTCAAGGAAGCTCCGTCATAAAATATCGGGGGTGACGGTATGCATTTTTTCGTCAACGTCAAATGTTTGATGGTGACGACCTGCAAATTCGTCAACATCAAAGGTTCATTGTTGACAGACAGGTTTGTCACGAAAAATTGCAACTTTCGTCAATATCTAAATCTTGGGAAGTTTCTGATTGGTCCAAAAAAAGCATACGTGGCCTTACATGTGGGTCCATTTGGCTTCTGACAACATGGGTCCGACGGCACTGACATGGATATCTGTCATGTGGGACCGGCATGGTGCTATTTTGGTGGGACCCACAAAATATTATGACAAGCTGGTCCCACAATATTCTGACCGGTGGGATCCACAAAATTCAGACAAGTGGGACCAGGTTGTTGCCGACATATGGGTCCCAATAATGCTGACTGGTGGGACCCACAAATTCTGACAAGTGGGACCAGAAATTGGTGCCACGTGGTTTCATTTAATAGTGACGTTGTGACATTTTCCGTCACCTTTTGAATTTGACAAAATTTGAGAGCATTTGAATTATTTGCGAAATTCGGGAAACAAAAAAACTGGCGAAATATCAAAAAGTAGACAATAAATATCATACTTAAATGGTGGCACAAGAAGTATATATGTCTCTCACAGACCGAAAGATTCATAAGAAAATTACAATTTGAACACAAAGAAATTAAAAGACTGATGTCTACGTTCCCCCTCCTTTCCTGTAGACAGTGTTGGGCCTCCAAGAGCAGAGGTTTGTAGAACAGCAGCAAGTTTTCCCTTAAGTGGATCACCCATGGTTTATCGAACTCAGGGAGGAAGAGGTCAAAGATATCCCTCTCATGCAACCCTGCAACCACAAAGCAAGAAGTCTCTTGTGTCCCCAACACACCAAGTAGGTGCACTAGTTCGGCGAAGAGATAGTGAAATACAGGTGGTATGAATAAGTATGAGCAGTAGCAACGGTGCCAGAAAATAGCTTGCTGGCGTGTAGTTGATGGTGGTAGTATTGCAGCAGTAGTAACACAGTGAAACAGTAAACAAGCAGTAGTAACGCAGCAGTATTTAGGAACAAGGCCTAGGGATTAGACTTTCACTAGTGGACACACTCAACATTGATCACATAACAGAATAGATAAATGCATACTCTACACTTTTGTTGGATGATGAACGCATTGCGTAGGATTACACGAACCCTCAATGCCGGAGTTAACAAGCTCCACAATTTGTTCATATTTAAGTAACCTTATAGTGTAAGATAGATCAACAGATTAAACCAAGTACTAACATAGCATGCACACTGTCACCTTCATGCATATGTAGGAGGAATAGATCACATCAATATTATCATAGCAATAGTTAACTTCGCAATCTACAAGAGATCATGATAATAGCATAAACCAAGTACTAACACGGTGCACACACTGTCACCTTTACACACGTGCAGGAGGAATAAAACTACTTTAATAACTTTGCTAGAGTAGCACATAGATAGATTGTGATACAAAACTCATATGAATCTCAATCATGTAAAGCAGCTCATGAGATTATTGTATTGAGGTACATGGGAGAGAGATGAACCACATAGCTACAGCGAAGCCCTCAGCCTCGGGGGTGGATTACTCCCTCCTCATCATGGAGGCAGCGATGGCGGTGAAGATGGCGGTGAAGACGGCGGTGGAGATGGCTCCGGGGGCAATTCCCCGTCCCGGCAGGGTGCCGGAACAGAGACTTCTGTCCCCCGAATTGGAGTTTCGCGATGGCGGCGGCGTCACCGTAACTTTTCTGGAGTTTCGTCAATTGGTATCGAAGTTTTAGGTCACGACGGCTTAAATAGGCGAAGAGTCGGAGTCGGAGGGCTGAAGGGGTGGCGACACTATAGGGCGGCGCGGCCAGGGCCTGGGCCGCGCCGGCCTATGGTTTGGGGGCCCAGTGCCCCCCCTCTGGTCCTTCTCGTGTGTTCTGGATGCTTCCGGTGAAAATAGGAACCTGGGCGTTGATTTCGTCCGATTCCGAGAATATTTCGTTACTAGGATTTCTGAAACCAAAAACAGCAGAAAATGTGAACTGCACTTCGGCATCTTGTTAATAGGTTAGTTCCAGAAAATGCACGAATATGACATAAAGTGTGCATAAAACATGTAGATAACATCAATAATGTGGCATGGAACATAAGAAATTATCGATACGTCGGAGACGTATCAGCATCCCCAAGCTTAGTTCTGCTCGTCCCGAGCAGGTAAAACGATAACACAGATAATTTCTGGAGTGACATGCCATCATAACCTTGATCATACTATTTGTAAAGCATATGTAGTGAATGCAGCGATCAAAACAATGTATATGACATGAGTAAACAAGTGAATCATAAAGCAAAGACTTTTCATGAATAGCACTTCAAGACAAGCATCAATAAGTCTTGCATAAGAGTTAACTCATAAAGCAATAATTCATAGTAAAGGCATTGAAGCAACACAAAAGAAGATTAAGTTTCAGCGGTTGCTTTCAACTTGTAACATGTATATCTCATGGATATTGTCAACATAGAGTAATATAATAAGTGCAATATGCAAGTATGTAGGAATCAATGCACAGTTCACACAAGTGTTTGCTTCTTGAGGTGGAGAGAAATAGATGAACTGACTCAACAATAAAAGTAAAAGAATGGCCCTTCGCAGAGGGAAGCAGGGATAAATCATGTGCTAGAGCTTTTCAAGTTTTAAAATCATATAGAGAGCATAAAAGTAAAGTTTTGAGAGGTGTTTGTTATTGTCAACGAATGGTAATGGGTACTCTAACTACCTCGCCAACCAGACTTTCAAGAGCGGCTCCCATGAAGGACGTTATCTCTACCAGCAAGGTAGATCATCCCTCTTCTCTTTTGTTTACACATGTATTTTAGTTTTTATTTATTTATGGGTGACACTCCTCCCAACCTTTGCTTACACAAGCCATGGCTAACCGAATCCTCGGGTGCCTACCATCAATCTCATACCATGGAGGAGTGTCTATTTGCAAAATTAAGTTGCTTGCTGATGAATCAGAGCAAAACATGTGAAGAGAATTATTAATGCAAGTTGTAATTAATTGGGGCTGGGAACCCCATTGCCAGCTCTTTTTGCAAAATTATTGGATAAGCGGATGTGCCACTAGTCCATTATGAAAGTCTGTCAAAAGTAAATGACAAGGTTGAAAGATAAACACCACATACTTCCTCATGAGCTATAAAACATTGACACAAATTAAGAAGCATTTTGAATTGTTTAAAGGTAGCACATGAAGTATTTATTTGGAATGGCAGAAAATACCATGTAGTAGGTAGGTATGGTGGACACAAATGGCATAGTGGTTGGCTCAAGTATTTTGGATGCATGAGAAGTATTCCCTCTCGATACAAGGTTTAGGCTAGCAAGGTTGTTTGAAACAAACACAAGGATGAACTAGTACAGCAAAACTCACATAAAAGACATATTACAAGCATTATAAGACTATACATCGTCTTCCTTGTTGTTCAAACACCTTACTAGAAATTATCTAGACCTTAGAAAGACCAATTATGCAAACCAAAATTTAGCATGCTCTATGTATTCTTCACTAATAGGTGCAAAGTATATGATGCAAGAGCTTAAACATGAGCACAACAATTTCCAAGTATCACATTACCCAAGACATTATAGCAATTACTACATGTATCATTTTCCAATTCCAACCATATAAAAATTAACGAAGCAGTTTCAACCTTCGCCATGAAAATTAAAAGCTAAGAACACATGTGTTCATATGCAATAGCGGAGCGTGTCTCTCTCCCACACAAGCATGATGTAATCCAATTTATTCAAACACAAAAAAAAATAAAAGCACACAGACGCTCCAAGTAAAGTACATAAGATGTGACCGAATAAAAATATAGTTTCAAGGGAGGAACCTGATAATGTTGTCGATGAAGAAGGGGATGCCTTGGGCATCCCCAAGCTTAGACGCTTGAGTCTTCTTGATATATGCAGGGGTGAACCACCGGGGCATCCCCAAGCTTAGAGCTTTCACTCTTCTTGATCATAGTATATCATCCTCCTCTCTTGACCCTTGAAAACTTCCTTCACACCAAACTCGAAACAAACTCATTAGAGGGTTAGTGCATAATCAAAAACTCACATGTTCAGAGGTGACACAATCATTCTTAACACTTCTGGACATTGCCCAAAGCTACTGGAAGGTAATGGAACAAAGAAATCCACCCAACACAGCGAAAGAAGCAATGCGAAATAAAAGGCAGAATCTGTCAAAACAGAACAGTCCGTAAAGACGAATTTTAAAATGGCACCAGACTTGCTCAGATGAAAATGCTCAAATTGAATGAAAGTTGCGTACATATCTGAGGATCACTCATGTAAATTGGCATAATTTTCTGAGTTACCTACAGAGAATTTTGCCCAGATTTGTGACAGCAAAGAAAACAGTTTCTGCGCAGTAATCCAAATCTAGTATGAACTTTTCTATCAACGACTTTACTTGGCACAACAAAACACAAAACTAAGATAAGGAGAGGTTGCTACAGTAGTAAACAACTTCCAAGACACAAATATAAAACAAAGTACTGTAGCAAAATAACACATGGGTTATCTCCCAAGAAGTTCTTTCTTTATAGCCATTAAGATGGGCTCAGCAGTTTTAATAATCCATTCGCGGGAAATAGTATTTGAAGCAAAAGAGAGCTTCAAGAGGCAAGTTCAAAACAAATTTAAGTCTAACATGCTTCCTATGAAGAGGAATCTTGTACACAAATGAATTCATGAAGAACAAAGTGACAAGCATAAGAGGATAAAACACGAGTAACTTCAAGATTCTCAACATAAAAAGGGGAAACTTAATATTATTAAGATGCATATAACCATATTTCCCTCTCTCATAATAACTTTCAGTAGCATCATTGATGAAATCCACAATATACCCATCACTTAAAACATTCTTATCATGGTTCATATGCATAGAAGTATCATTAAATTTGGCATAAGAAGAGTTATTCTCATTAATAGTAATTGGAGCAGGATTATTATCAAGAATTTGAACATGGTAAACAAGTTGCATATTAAGGAAATTGTTTTTGATAAGCCTATCATAACTATGACAAGTTTCATAAGGATAATTGTAACATGTGTCATATCCATCTCTATAGCGATTATCTAGACCAGAATATGTGATATCATCATTTTCACTAAAAGTAGAGGTCTCAAGTATAGGATCTTCGAGCACAACATCCCCAAGCTTGGAGCTTTCAATATCATCGTTTGAGGGGACATGAATAATGCTATCATCATTACTTTCATAATCAGTACCAAAGAGATTTCCAACATCAAAGTTAGTGTGCTCTTCCAAATCATGATCACTAATATGGGTAAAGGGTATAGGAAGATCATCGTACTCAGATTCATTATCACAATAATCATCAGGAGCAACATACTTACGGTTACCTATCGTTATCTCATATACGCGGGGATATGTTGTTACCTCTTTCTTTTTATTCCCCTTATTCTTCTTCTTCTTCTTCTTCGTTCCCTTCTTCTTCTTATCCTCCTCCTTTTCCTCGTTCCCTTCTTCAGGAGGGAGAGGCTTGAAGGGTGGCTTGTCCGCATAACCTGATTTACTTTCAGAAACAATAGAAGAAACTTGGGAGGATCCCTCCTTTTCATTAATTAGTTGAAAACACACAGCGGTCCTATCATATCTTGGCAAGGTGTCATCTTCTAAAATATTTTGTATGTAAGTATTTGTATGGCTATTATCAATGCAATAAGAAAAACACCCATGCAGGACATCATCAATATCAAGATCACTCATATGTAACAAAGAGATTTTTCTCGACAGTTCTTCACACCCCAAAAATAGAGTAAGTTCATCATGCTGATTAGGAGTAATTTCATCATCACAATACAAATTTGCAGCACTCATTGGGTTCAAATTATCATTGGAGGAGCATTGAAAATTAAAATGACCCACTTCATGGCAAACTTCACAAATAAAAGGATAGAGGGCACAAACTTTTTTACCAAGATCATCTAGAGCCCTAAACCACTTTCTAGTTTTTTCATTAGCATGATGGATACAATATTCATCTTTGATTTGATTAATTCCACAAGGTCTATGTATTCCACAAAAATTAACATGCTTATAGGAAATAGCATTCTTAGGAGTTTGAGCATGCTTATTGCAATAATTAACAACAATTTCATTCTTCATGCAAGCCTCTTTAACAGGTTCATGATACTTATCAAAATTCTTTTTAGGCAATTCAAAATGAGAAGCAAAGGCTTTATAAAGATTTGCAGCAACTTGAGAGTCAAGACCATAAGTAGCACTCATATTTTGAAATTTATCGGTATCCATAAAAGCTTCAATGCATTCATAATCATAATTTATACCTGACTCTTTACCTTTGTCGTTCTCCCATCCTTCAGCGTTGTCCTCAATCCGATCAAGAAGATCCCACCTAGCTTCAACCTCCTTGCTTGTGAAAGATCCCTCCGAACACGCGTCCAGATAGTCCTTGTGTTGTCCTGAAAGTCTCGCATAAAAATCATTAACAATAACATTACGGGGGAGCTCATGAATGGGACATTTGAGCATTAGTGATTTCAATCTCCCCCACGCTTGAGAAATACTCTCTCCATCACGAGGATAAAAGTTATAAATATAATTCCTATCAATATGCACTTCATGAGGAGGATAAAATTTAGAATAAAAGAGAGATGCAATTTCCTCCCAACCAAGAGAATGTCTATTCTCCAACAATTTATACCAATGCGCCGCTTTACCAGGACAAATAAACAGAGAATAGCTTCTTCCTCACTTCATCCATAGAGATACCTGCACACTTGAATAACCCGCATAATTCATGCAAAAACAGTAAATGATCTCTAGGATGGACAGTTCCATCCCCTTTATAGTGGTTATCCATAACACGTTCAATAATTTTCATAGGTATTTTATACGGAATACTTTCAGCAGGTGGATTCAAAATATCAGGAGCATCATTAGAGTTATCGTATATGGAAGATAAAGCATTATCAGAACAGATTTTCTCCCCTAAAGATGGGAAGCTAAAAAGATCACAAAAACTAGCTTCCCCAAGCTTAGACTTCTCCATAGCATTAGCAGTAATTGCATTCATACTAATAACATTGCTACTAACATGCAAATAAGGTTCCATAGGTTTTTTAATTTTCGCATCAAACAATTCTAAATCAGGAAAAAGATTAAAAAGCTCACTAATTTTTTTGTTGTTTTCCATTATGCCTAACTAGTGTAAACAAGAAACAAAAAGATGCAATTGCAGGATCTAAAGGAAATAGCTTCGAGCACAAACACAATGGCGCCAGAAAAGTACTTAACCTGGAACCGAAGTATGAGTGCCTTTTACCTTTCCACCCCGGCAACGGCGCCAGAAAAGTGCTTGATGTCTACGTTCCCCCTCCTTTCCTGTAGACAGTGTTGGGCCTCCAAGAGCAGAGGTTTGTAGAACAGCAGCAAGTTTTCCCTTAAGTGGATCACCCAAGGTTTATCGAACTCAGGGAGGAAGAGGTCAAAGATATCCCTCTCATGCAACCCTGCAACCACAAAGCAAGAAGTCTCTTGTGTCCCCAACACACCAAATAGGTGCACTAGTTCGGCGAAGAGATAGTGAAATACAGGTGGTATGAATAAGTATGAGCATTAGCAACGGTGCCAGAAAATAGCTTGCTGGCGTGTAGTTGATGGTGGTAGTATTGCAGCAGTAGTAACACAGTGAAACAGTAAACAAGCAGTAGTAACGCAGCAGTATTTAGGAACAAGGCCTAGGGATTAGACTTTCACTAGTGGACACTCTCAACATTGATCACATAACAGAATAGATAAATGCATACTCTACACTTTTGTTGGATGATGAACGCATTGCGTAGGATTACACGAACCCTCAATGCCGAAGTTAACAAGCTCCACAATTTGTTCATATTTAAGTAACCTTATAGTGTAAGATAGATCAACAGATTAAACCAAGTACTAACATAGCATGCACACTGTCACCTTCATGCATATGTAGGAGGAATAGATCACATCAATATTATCATAGCAATAGTTAACTTCGCAATCTACAAGAGATCATGATCATAGCATAAACCAAGTACTAACACGGTGCACACACTGTCACCTTTACACACGTGCAGGAGGAATAAAACTACTTTAATAACTTTGCTAGAGTAGCACATAGATAGATTGTGATACAAAACTCATATGAATCTCAATCATGTAAAGCAGCTCATGAGATTATTGTATTGAGGTACATGGGAGAGAGATGAACCACATAGCTACAGCGAAGCCCTCAGCCTCGGGGGTGGATTACTCCCTCCTCATCATGGAGGCAGCGATGGCGGTGAAGATGGCGGTGAAGACGGCGGTGGAGATGGCTCCGGGGGCAATTCCCCGTCCCGGCAGGGTGCCGGAACAGAGACTTCTGTCCCCCGAATTGGAGTTTCGCGATGGCGGCGGCGTCACCGTAACTTTTCTGGAGTTTCGTCAATTGGTGTCGAAGTTTTAGGTCACGACGGCTTAAATAGGCGAAGAGTCGGAGTCGGAGGGCTGAAGGGGTGGCGACACTATAGGGCGGCGCGGCCAGGGCCTGGGCCGCGCCGGCCTATGGTTTGGGGGCCCAGTGCCCCCCCTCTGGTCCTTCTCGTGTGTTCTGGATGCTTCCGGTGAAAATAGGAACCTGGGCGTTGATTTCGTCCGATTCCGAGAATATTTCGTTACTAGGATTTCTGAAACCAAAAACAGCACAAAACAGGAACTGGCACTTCGGCATCTTGTTAATAGGTTAGTTCCAGAAAATGCACGAATATGACATAAAGTGTGCATAAAACATGTAGATAACATCAATAATGTGGCATGGAACATAAGAAATTATCGATACGTCGGAGACGTATCAAAGACCTATGATTAGTTGCCCTGGGATTGAGACATGGATGGTGGCTGGGATGTCCTCAAGAGCAAATTAAGCACGGCATCCATTTCTGTCAGCCTCTTTTCATAAGCCAGAGTCTTTTCTTCTTGGGCTTTCTTCACAGCTTCAAGTTCTTCCTCCTGCTTCTTCCTGATCTCTTCAAATTTTTCATCTTGTTCTTGCAGTCTTGCCTGCATCTCACTGTGGTACGTTTCAGCTGCCTGTATGGAGTTCTGCTCTTGATCTGCCAGTCTTTGTTGTAGCTCTCGGATGCGTGTAGCTGAGACAGAAGACTTCCTGGAACTTGTTGTGACGCCCAATCTTGGTAGGAATGTGCTGTTGCAGGTGGTGGATGGGCTTTTCTCGCTCAGAACTAGCTGAACAATTTGCAAATCAGTCAAATCAGGTTCATCTTCATTGCGTGGTGCCGCTTTTTTTGCCACCATTTGATCCTGCATAAAGATTACAATCATTGCATGGACAACATACAAAACTGGATTATATTATATTGTGCTAATAAGAAATATTTCTTACATATGCACTTTTTGCTTCAGCACTCATAATGTTATCCTTGTTAGTGTGTGTGATTCTAAAAAATTCAATTGGAGAGGTTTCTTCTTCCTGTCGTAGCCTTCGCTTGAAAAAATGTAGAATGCACATTACCATTGTACACTGTGTATGACAGTATGAACTGTATTGGGAAATTCAGAACACTTACTAGATGTTCCCGATGAGCAACATAGCTTCGAGATCCAGTGGTATGGAACTGTTTCACAGCTTCTCTGTTCTTTCCATTTATTACACACAGTCCCTATGTTCAGTACATGCATTTTATTTATCCAGATCAGAGAAATGTAAGAATTCAGTAGCTGTTATTGAAAGGAATAACGTTTATGTACCTGGTACTTCTCATCAAACCATCTTCTCACCAGTTCTTTCCAGCTTTTCTCTTCTACATGATCTGGCTTCTTGAGATATGCTTGCTCCAGTGTGAGATTTTTAATTTTCGGCCACAACTCCTTTTTAAGCCTATATAGGAACTCGCGAATACTAACTTGCAAGATATCAGTGCACACATCTTGAGCCACCTCATCATTTTTGTCCATATTAAACTTTCCCTTCAAAATAGTGATGCATTAATCAGTAGATTCTTAGATAGTTGATCATGTAGCATACTAATTAGGTTAAACCAAGATTGTACAGGACTCACCGCTACTGTACTTATAGCATGAGGAATGACATGTTTGAGAGTTTCATCTTTCTTGTACTGTGTCCAGTGTGTTGCAAGCGGCATTTTTTCACGGATGTGAATACCAACCTCATTGCTCAGCTTTCTTTGACCGGACATAATCCTTGGGTCTCCTGACACCAGCAGTGAATTCAATTGGCATCTTATTGCCACCATGTCTTCTTGTGTACTCATGTAGTCCATGGCCCATGGTACGTCTGCGTCCACCTCTCTTTCTCTTACTACCGCCAGATGTTGTCAATGTCTCTGAAAGAAGAGATATGAAATGATTCTCTTTTATATGAAAATATGCGGTACAGTGTTTAGTTTTTACAAATTTTCATACCTTGCCGCTCAAAGTTTACAATTTGATTGTCCTCAGGAGATGAGGTGCTGCCTCCAGATGTCATGATCTGGTTAGGTGAGGGTGCTCCTTCAGTGTTCAGACCAGCAGTGGCCATCGGCTCATCAGATGACCCAGCTTCAGGTTCAGTTGTTGCCATTGATCTTGTTGCAATGTTGGATGGTTCAACTTCAGGTATGGATCGCTTCTTCTGTGCAACTATTGCAGAAGAAGCAACTATCTACAAGCAAAGTAGAGGCTACATTAGTAGGAAACATTTAGCATGTACGTATTTCCTATCATAGTTCAGACATAGTTCCACAGACCTGAGCTGAAGTTTTGCCGACAGTGCGCTGATCCTCATCTGAATGAAGATCATCATCAGCAGTAGCTATCTCTTCTGGATTCGGTTCATACGAAGGGTCCTCTTCGACCTCCATCTGTTTGCAGTCTGTGTCCTTTAGATTGTTACTAGTTCCTATTTGTACCCCACCATACACTAATGTACGTGCAAAACCAGAGAAATCTTTCTGAAATTTGTGGCCAGGTCCATATCTTTCAGCGAAATTTTTTTCCATGCGTACTACATTTTCTTGCATTTGTTTCTCCTTGGCAAGCTCATATGCCGGCTTGACGGGGTTTTGTGTCTCCGCTGAAATAATCGGAAGAGCGGAGCGTGAACAAAACATAAGAGGGGGCCAATTCCATAGAAAACAGCAAATAATTGTCTTTGCAAAATATTGTACAACAGCAAATGATTGAAAACATAAGAGTCTACGTATGATGTCGGCGAACAAAACATAAGAGGGGGCATATGCCAGGCTAAGGGACATCATGTGCTTTTAGATATCTACTCGTAACAAATAATTGACACATGAGACTCCCCTCGCACACTGAATTATGCATGTCTGTTGATAGCTGGTTTCAGTCTGTTATTGGACAACTACCACCTCACATGGTGGATACTACCCTTCTGGTTGCTTGGCGGGCTTGGTATGCACGTATTGAGGTATCGGTAGTTCAGTCCTATACCGATAGAAGTTCAGATATATGCTGATAGAAGTTCAGATATGTGCTGATAGAAGTTCAGATTTGTGCTGATAGAAGTTCAGATATGTGCTGAAATTTGATTTTTGACTTTTGAAAGACATAGATAAACAAAAATTGTGGAAATAAATAGACTGATGAAACAAAGTACATGATTAAAAAACTTCATTACATTGTTAAGACGTGCATTGCACGTGCAAACTAACTAGTTCCATAGAAAACAGCAAACAATTGTTCTAGATCAAACTCTGCTTCCCTCTGAAACTGAGGAATAAAAGTCTGAAGCAATGTCGTTGTTCACTGTAGCTCGTCAGGCTGTTTTCGGCAACGGCTAGAATTAGTTCAGTTAAGTGTTTCGGCAAACAATTGTCTATGCAAAAGATTGTACAACAGCGGGATGGCAAAGATTGTATAGCACGGCATGATTGTCTCTGCAATAAAAACGATAAACCCTATACGTATGATGTCGGGATTGGATCTATCAAATATGCAAGATCTAGATATAGGTCAAACGGGCGTGGTAGACATGTAAAACCGATCTCTCGATCTAACCATCCGAAAAACACAACAACAAGCCGATCACCGACAGATTTACCTTGGCGTTTCTTCGAGCCGGGCGCCTTCTTCGGCGTGTGTGCGCGATTTTCCTTCCCCCCGACGTTTCGACGACTGCCGGCCATGGCGACCACTGGCCGGGGAGATAGATGCGAGATGGAAGAACGTCCGGCGAAGACACCGGATCGGGGTGAGCACGAGAGGATGAGGTCGGGGGGGTGGGTAGTTAAGATGCTCGTAAATCATGGGGTAGAGGCACGACGTATATAAGGGAGGGCGAAATATTTGATAGGTGGGGTGCGCGGGAGGAGTGGAGGGAACAAAAAATTTAGGCGTTTTGGCAGCCGGCGTACTACAATTTGGAGGGAACAAGTTTTTGCCGTGAAAGAAAAAATATTACTCTGAAAATGGAACTGTACATGTATATTTTAATTAAAAAATGACAGAAAACGAGTAAAACTCATAATAAATGCTAAATTCAATGTAAAATCATCAGTAACTAGTGGGACTGAGTAAATGTTGTGACATTCATGTGGAAAATTCAAATTTAAATTTTTCATGAGGTTTGGTGTAGTTTGATGTGAATTTACACAAGTGAGGGCATTTTCGGCATAACGGTCGAATCATTACAGTTGAATCAAGATGTGCATCAAATATTACAGATCTAGTAACTACAAACCATAAATCAGATGAGCAAGAACCCCAGAATCATCAATTTGTACAAGAAGTCGCAGACAGGGCAAATCAATCTACCCTATGAGCAAACCCTATGGTGAACAATAAGATCAAGAAAAACAGGGGATCGATCGGAATAGTAGAGTAACTCGCTGCAGTTGTCGGAGGCCTCCTCTTCGAACTCGTCGCACTCTCTGGGGCCATATAGCTCGCAGTACTGCCTGGAGTGGCGGTAGAACGGGTCATTCGGATCGAAGCCCTGGTCATCTGCTTGTGCCGCGGGAGCGAGGACGACGTCTCCCTTGGCCTCATCAGCGACGGCGACCACGGCCGGTTGGGCGGAGCCCTCCACGGTCACGGCGCGGCGAAGAGCGGCTCCAGTTCCGGAAGAAGATCCCGCCTCCGCGACGTCGACTACTACCGGACCCTCGCCGTTGCCTCTGTCGACGTTGACGACCGCACTCGCCTCCGGCTCGTCTCCGCGAACACGCTTCATCTTCGGGATCTTCGGTGGAAGGGGAGGTCGGTGTTGCGCTGGTGGAGGTGCAAGCAGGGTTTTTCGCCAGAGATTGGGGAATAGAAGTTGCGGGTGGGAGAGACGATGGGGCCGATGGATATATAGTAGGTGCTGCCGTTTGGGTTCCTCTGTCTGACGCGTGGGTGTGAAAACGTGGATTGCTGCATGTAGTCAGTCCACTTTCCCATTACTTTGACATGGGTCCCACGCATGACGGATGGGCTGGCACAGAATTTTCAGTATGGGTATTAAAAACTCTAAAATATTTGAAATACGAATTAGTGATCACACATAGCCTCTTCTTGAGTTTAGGGGATGAATTTTTGAAAAATTTCAAACCAAACTGCCAAGATAACATGCTAGCGTCATTACCCACATGTTGATGCACCCTTATGCCAAATTTCAGTCCATTTCAAGTTATGTACCTCAAAAAATGGTCAAGAACTGCCCGCTCGAGGTAGACGGGCATAATCTTTCACTACGCACCTCACTTTTGTGAGTGCTTTGGTAGGGAAACAAAAAAAATTTCTAGTTTGTTATTTTCCATGGAAAGTGTTAGCCACACATTGGCCAATACACAAGGTTTGGAAAGATTTCAACAAATTTTCAATTTTATATGAAAGTTTGAGTGTTTGGTGAAACCTAGGTTGACCTAATTGCACTAAGAGGTTGTCAAACCTTTTTCCAAGTGAAACTTCTGTTGTAGGGTAATGTGGTGACTTTAAATGCCCCAAATCCAAGGTGGTTTGGTCAGTTTTTGGCGATTTTCCCCTCTTTTCGTCCGAAAACCCCTCGCTCGACACATGTCCACCATGGGGACACCAAGCCACCAACTCCAAAAAATCAAAACCCATAGAAAGCAAGGTGTCATATCACAATGTGCACAAGGGTGCCAAATCATGCCCCAAATCCATGGTGGTTTGGTGAGTTTTTGGCGATTTCCCCCTCTTTTCGTCCGAAAAACCCTCTTTCGACACATGTCCACCATGGGGACACCATGCCACCAACTCCAAAAAATCAAAACCCATAGCAAGCAAGGTGTCATATCACAATGTGCACAAGGGTGCCAAATCATGCCCCAAATCCATGGTGGTTTGGTGAGTTTTTGGCGATTTCCCCCTATTTTCGTCCGAAAACCCCTCGCTCGACACATGTCCACCATGGGGACACCAAGCCACCAACTCCAAAAAATCAAAACCCATAGCAAGCAAGGTGTCATATCACAATGTGCACAAGGGTGCCAAATCATGCCCCAAATCCATGGTGGTTTGGTGAGTTTTTGGCGATTTCCCCCTCTTTTCGTCCGAAAAACCCTCTTTCGACACATGTCCACCATGGGGACACCAAGCCACCAACTCCAAAACATCAAAACCCATAGCAAGCAAGGTGTCATATCACAATGTGCACAAGGGTGCCAAATCATGCCCCAAATCCATGGTGGTTTGGTGAGTTTTTGGCGATTTCCCCCTCTTTTCGTCCGAAAAACCCTCGTTCGACACATGTCCACCATGGGGACACCATGCCACCAACTCCAAAAAATCAAAACCCATAGCAAGCAAGGTGTCATATCACAATGTGCACAAGGGTGCCAAATCATGCCCCAAATCCATGGTGGTTTGGTGAGTTTTTGGCGATTTCCCCCTATTTTCGTCCGAAAAACCCTCTTTCGACACATGTCCACCATGGGGACACCAAGCCACCAACTCCAAAAAATCAAAACCCATAGCAAGAAAGGTGTCATATCACAATGTTCACAAGGGTGCCAAATCATTCCCCAAATCCATGGTGGTTTGGTGAGTTTTTGGCGATTTCCCCCTCTTTTCGTCCGAAAACCCCTCGTTCGACACATGTCCACCATGGGGACACCATGCCACCAACTCCAAAAAATCAAAACCCATAGCAAGCAAGGTGTCATATCACAATGTGCACAAGGGTGCCAAATCATGCCCCAAATCCATGGTGGTTTGGTGAGTTTTTGGCGATTTCCCCCTCTTTTCGTCCGAAAAACCCTCTTTCGACACATGTCCACCATGGGGACACCATGCCACCAACTCCAAAAAATCAAAACCCATAGCAAGCAAGGTGTCATATCACAATGTGCACAAGGGTGCCAAATCATGCCCCAAATCCATGGTGGTTTGGTGAGTTTTTGGCGATTTCCCCCTATTTTCGTCCGAAAAACCCTCTTTCGACACATGTCCACCATGGGGACACCATGCCACCAACTCCAAAAAATCAAAACCCATAGCAAGCAAGGTGTTATATGACAATGTGCACAAGGGTGCCAAATCATGCCCCAAATCCATGGTGGTTTGGTGAGTTTTTGGCGATTTCCCCCTATTTTCGTCCGAAAAACCCTCTTTCGACACATGTCCACCATGGGGACACCAAGCCACCAACTCCAAAAAATCAAAACCCATAGCAAGCAAGGTGTCATATCACAATTTGCACAAGGGTGCCAAATCATGCCCCAAATCCATGGTGGTTTGGTGAGTTTTTGGCGATTTTCCCCTCTTTTCGTTCGAAAAACCCTCGTTCGACACATGTCCACCATGGGGACACCATGCCACCAACTCCAAAAAATCAAAACCCATAGCAACCAAGGTGTCATATCACAATGTGCACAAGGGACACCATGGGGCCACCATATTATGTTATTGTTCACCACTTTGAGATTTTTTCGATGAAAAATTTCAGATAAATGAGTAAAAGTCATAAAGAAAATTTGAACCACAATTTTTGGTGATTTTTACGTCTGGTATGTTTTGATTTTGAAGAACTCTACTGCTCTGAACATTTAGTTTACTAGCACTTTGAAGTACTAGGATGTACACAACATAAAATTGAAACCTCCCAAGACAATTGTTAACATATCATGGCAAAATATTTACAGTTTCAAAAGAACGGACTACTAGCCAAAAGCACCTCACGCAGGAGGGAGACCAAACCAAAAGATCAGGGGGTCATGCAGCAGAAGAGATGATCAATCCACCATCAGCAGGACTCTATCGACCACGATCTTGCGGTAGAGCTCGTACGAGACCCAAGCATCAATGGCTGCATACTCGATGTTCATATTTGGAAGTGGGAAGTCCCCCCACAGTCTGTGCCGATGGTGGTGGAACTTCTTCTTCATATCACCGAACCATGAATCAATGAGTCTTGCTGCCATGGTAGCCATGCCAGCCCTCGCATGACCAGTGTACTTGAAGTACTCGTCCTGGAGATCAACGTAGTACTCAGAAGGAATCTCCATGTGCCATGTCCTCCACAGAACTCTCTTGTCACCACGGATGTCAACACTCGCAAACGTAGCGCCTTCTCGAAAGAAATCGCAGATAGCCGGAGACTCCCACCAGTTAGCACTGCAGTAAACAAAGTAATGTACTAGTCACAGATCAGTTACAAATATGCAAGAACCTACAGAGGAGACGAAGATGAAACAAATTAATAAATCGGGAACAATGTGTAGCAGATTTAGATCGGGAACAATCTTCTGAATTTTTCCCCTCGTCATCATGTATGTTCTCTTCCAAAATGAGACTATCTTCCTGATTCTCTAGTTCATCTTCGCTCATATCCATGTCAACATTGGGACTATCTTCCCCATTCTCTAGTTCACGGATTGTACGAGCATCATGAATACGTACAACTTCAGCAGCACGATGATCATCCTCCTCTGCTTCCACCTCTGCTTCCTCGTCTAGGTTGACAACATCATGAAATGTATGGTCGACTGAACCTTCATCCTCCTGGTATGCGTCTTCATTCCGTACAAATGCATCATCGTTACCATCTTCTAATTCTGGAACGTCGTACACATGTCTATGGCTGAACTTCTGCACCACTTTCCACGGATCACCAAACTTTGTATCCTCCAAATAGAAGCATGTTTCAGCTTGACTGGCCAATATGAATGGTGAATTCTTGAACCATAGGATAGAAGTGTTAACGCTTTTAAAAAAACCATCATCTTTTATCTTGGAACCCTTGCTCGCAAGGTCGAACCAGTCGCAACGAAACAAGTACACGGACCTGTCACCGTGTTTGTTAGTCCCATACTGCAGTTCAAGAACTTCTTGCAGAACACCATAGTAGTCGGTCTCATCTGCATCACCAAAAGATCCCTTAGTCGCTACGCCCGAATTTTGAGTCTTCAGGTCTTTATCCCGAGTAAGCGTGCGAAACCTCGCACCCTTTACGTTGCAACCAGCGTATACTACTACACGCCGGTCTGGCCCGACAGCCGAGACTTCAAATCTTCTGATGCATTGTCCAACTGTCTCACATGGTTTGCAAACCAACCTGCAAACTCTCTCTGAACCGTCTCCTCGATGTCACGCATACCCCTACCTCCCAATTCTTGTCGGAATTCACTAAAACATAGAAAAAACACATATGAAATACAGGACAATTATGTCTGCAACATTGAGAAGTAGTTATTAAAGTGAAGCTAACTACTTACTTGATATAACGTTCTACATCGTCACAGTTGTTCAGCACATACCAAACCATTTTGTCAAATTCCTTGTCAAAATGTTTCAAAATGGATTTCCCAAGACCTTTAGCTCCAACTGAAAATACTTCCATCTCGTCAGGATCAGGTTTTCTCCGTATGTCTTGGTTCCTATCATCTTTGTTAAATCTTGTTTCTGTGCCATCCTTGAAAAATCTAGAGCAAAAAATCAAACACTCATCAACAATGTAGCTCTCTGCGATAGAACCTTCTGGCCTTGCTTTGTTACGGACCGTAGACTTTAGATAACCTAATCTTCTCTCAATCGGATACATCCAACCATAATGAACAGGACCCCTCGAAAGAGCCTCCTCGGGAAGATGAATAGCTAAGTGCACCATTACATCAAAAAAGCTGGGGGAAGGGCTTCTCAAGTTTGCATAGGATCACAACAATTTCAACCTTCAATCGATTCAGCACATCAACTTTCGTGGTTTTGGCACACAACTCCCTAAAAATCTTCCTAGCTCTGCAATAGCCACATACATTTCCTTAGATGCAATTCCCTTGAGCCCAGCCGGCAACACTCGCTGCAGAAGTATGTGGCAATCATGCGTCTTCATACCGGTAACCTTACAACCATCAATATTCACACATCTTCCCCAGTTTGCGCAATAACCATCTGGGAACCTAGTGTTTGCCAAATACCTACACAAATGTCTCTTCTGTTCCTTCGAAAGCGTCCACGGTGCAGGGGGCTTCGCATAAGTTACTGCTGCATCATCATCATCCTTCACAATTTTCTTCAACCAATACTTCTTCCACATTTTGAATTTCTTCAAATCAATTCTAGCACTAACAGTGTCCTTATTCCTGCCCTCAAGTTCAAGTAGTGTACCAACAATATTGTCACATATGTTCTTCTCAATATGCATCACATCTAAGTTGCGAGCTATCTTAAGTTCTGGCCAGTACGGTAGATGATGTAAGCTGACTTTCAGGTGCCATGTTGGTTCACCGGGTACAGTTGCACGCTTCCGCTTTCTACTTATTGGATTTTTCCCATGTTCAAAATCCTTAACCCTTTCTACCTTCGCAGCTACCTCTTTGGGTGTGTACTTCCTTGGTGGATCTCTAGTCTCAGTTGTACCATTGAAAAGTCTGCTTTTCCTGTATGGGTGATTTTTATCAAGAAATCGCCGATGCCCAATATATCCAAAAAAAAATTCAAAGGTTCAGCGCAAGGATTCTCATCGCAATGCACACACGCATTAAATCCTCTTGTGCTTCGGCCTGACATAGTGGCATATCCAGGATAATCATGAATAGACCAAAGAAACGCAGCATGCAATGGGAAATATTCCTCTGTGCATGCATCAAATGTCTCCACACCACTCCATAGCTGCATCATATCTTTTATCAGTGGCTGCATAAATACATGAAAATCTTTCCCTGGGGAATACTTTCCGGGGATTAGCAATGCCATCATGTAATTCGATTGATCCATGCACATCCATGGTGGGAAGTTGTAAGGAATCACAAAAACAGGCCACATACTGTAAGGATTACTCATACTTCCAAAAGGACTGAAGCCGTCTGTGGCAAAACCTAGTATTATGTTACGAGGATCTTTAGCAAACCAATCAAACTTGCCATCAAAGTGCTTCCATGCCTCACCATCAGCAGGGTGCCTCAGTACATTGGGCTCAACAACCCTCTTCTCTTTGTGCCATCTAGTATGTGTCGACATTTCCTTTTTAACAAATAGTCTCTGCAACCTTTTAATTATAGGGAAGTACCTTAACACCTTGTGAGGGATTTTCTTTTTTCCAGTAGGGTCTCTATATCTTGATAATCCACAAACATGGCAGTTCGTATCGTCCTTGTGATCTCCCCAAAATAAAGAACAATCAAACTTGCATGCATGAATTGTCTCATAACCAAGCCCAACATCAGAAAGAACACTCTTAGCATCAGCATATGATTTGGGAAAGTCCACATCTGGCAAAGCTGTACGTAAAAGCTGAAGTAAGAGATCAAATCCTCTGTTTGTTATCCGGCTGTATGATTTGACATGAAGGAGCTTAATAATGAACGACAACCTAGTGAAAGAGGTGCATCCCTCATAAAGTTCTTTTTTCGCTGACTCAATTAGATTAGCATAAAGATTTGGCAGGTCAGGACCTTTATTTCCAGACTTCTGTAGTTCATTGATACGTCTCTGACGTATCGATAATTTCTTATGTTCCATGCCACATTATTGATGTTATCTACATGTTTTATGCACACTTTATGTCATATTCGTGCATTTTCTGGAACTAACCTATTAACAAGATGCCAAAGTGCCGATTCTTTGTTTCTGCTGTTATTGGTTTCAGAAATCCTAGTAACGAAATATTCTCGGAATTGGACGAAATCAACGCCCAGGGGCCTATTTTTCCACGAAGCTTCCAGAAGTCCGAAGACGAGACGAAGAGGGGCCACGGGGTGGCCAAACCCTAGGGCGTCGTGGCCCCACCCCTGGCCGCGCCGGCCTATGGTGTGGGCCCCCCGTGCCGCCTCTTGACTTGCCCTTCCGCCTACTTAAAGCCTCCGTGACGAAACCCCCAGTACCGAGAGCCACGATACGGAAAACCCATCGAGACGCCGCCGCCGCCGATCCCATCTCGGGATCCAGAGATCGCCTCCGGCACCCTGCCGGAGAGGGGATTCATCTCCCGGAGGACTCTACACCGCCATGGTCGCCTCCGGAGTGATGTGTGAGTAGTCTACCCCTGGACTATGGGTCCATAGCTGTAGCTAGATGGTTGTCTTCTCCCCATTGTGCTATCATTGTCGGATCTTGTGAGCTGCCTAACATGATCAAGATCATCTATCTGTAATTCTATATGTTGCGTTTGTTGGGATCCGATGAATAGAGAATACTTGTTATGTTGATTATCAAAGTTATATCTACGTGTTGTTTATGATCTTGCATGCTTTCCGTTACTAGTAGATGCTCTGGCCAAGTAGATGCTTGTAACTCCAAGAGGGAGTACTTATGCTCGATAGTGGGTTCATGCCTGCATTGACACCTGGGACAAAGGATGAAAGTTCTAAGGTTGTGTTGTGCTGTTGCCACTAGGGATAAAACATTGATGCTATGTCTAAGGATGTAGTTGTTGATTACATTACGCACCATACTTAATGCAATTGTCTGTTGCTTTGCAACTTAATACTGGAGGGGGTTCGGATGATAACCTGAAGGTGGACTTTTTAGGCATAGATGCAGTTGGATGGCGGTCTATGTACTTTGTCGTAATGCCCAATTAAATCTCACTATACTCATCATGATATGTATGTGCATGGTCATGCCCTCTTTATTTGTCAATTGCCCAACTGTAATTTGTTCACCCAACATGCTGTTTGTCTTATGGGAGAGACACCTCTAGTGAACTGTGGACCCCGGTCCAATTCTCTTTACTGAAATACAATCTCTTGCAATCTTGTTCTACTGTTTTCTGCAAACAATCATCTTCCACACAATACGGTTAATCCTTTGTTACAGCAAGCCGGTGAGATTGACAACCTCACTGTTTCGTTGGGGCAAAGTACTTTGGTTGTGTTGTGCAGGTTCCACGTTGGCGCCGGAATCCCTGGTGTTGCGCCGCACTACATCCCGCCGCCATCAACCTTCAACGTGCTTCTTGGCTCCTCCTGGTTCGATAAACCTTGGTTTCTTTCTGAGGGAAAACTTGCTGCTGTGCGCATCATACCTTCCTCTTGGGGTTCCCAACGAACGTGTGAATTACACGCCATCAAGCATATTTTCTGGCGCCGTTGCCGGGGAGATCAAGACACGCTGCAAGGGGAGTCTCCACTTCTCAATCTCTTTACTTTGTTTTTGTCTTGCTTAGTTGTATTTACTACTTTGTTTGCTGCACTAAATCAAAATACAAAAAAATTAGTTGCTAGTTTTACTTTATTTGCTATTTTGTTTGCTATATCAAAAACACAAAAAAAAAATAGTTACTTGTTTTACTTTACTTAATATCATGCATGTTTTTATCACACTAGTTTGGCATAATGGAAAACATCTGTGAGCTTTTTATTCTATTTCCTGAGTCAAGACATGAATGGTTTAATGCGAAAATTAAAAAACCTATGGAATCTTATTTGCATGCTAGTAGCAATGATATTAGTATGAACGCTTTGAACACCATTGTTGCTAATGATATGGAAAATTCTAAGCTTGGGGAAGCTGGCTTTGATGAGCATGATCTTTTTAGTCCCCCAAGCATTGAGGAGAAAATTTTCTTTGATGATACTTTGCCTCCTAGTTATGATGATTATAATGATATTGGTCTTTTAGTGCCGCCTACTATGGAGAGTAATTTTTATGATGATAATACTATGCCTCCTACACTTGATGAGAATAATAATGATAGCTACTTTGTTGAATTTGCTCCTACTACAATTAATAAGAATAACTATGCTTATGTTGGGAGTAGTAATAATTTTATGCATGAGACTCATGATAAGAATGCTTTATGTGATAGTTATATTGTTGAGTTTGCTCATGACACTACTGAAAGTTATTATGAGAGAGGAAAATATGGTTGTAGAAATTTTCATGATACTAAAACACCTCTCTATGTGCTGAAATTTTTGAAGCTACACTTGTTTTATCTTCCTATGCTTGTTACTTTGCTCTTCATGAACTTGTTTATTTACAAGATTCCTATGCATAGGAAGCATGTTAGACTTAAATGTGTTTTGAATTTGCTTCTTGATGCTCTCTTTTGCTTCAAATACTATTTCTTGCGAGTGCATCATTAAAACTGCTGAGCCCATCTTAATGGCTATAAAGAAAGAACTTCTTGGGAGATAACCCATGTGTTATTTTACTACAGTACTTTCTTTTTATTTTGTGTCTTGGAAGTTGTTTACTACTGTAGCAACCTCTCCTTATCTTAGTTTTGTGTTTTGTGGTGCCAAGTTAAGCCGTTGATAGAAAAGTAAGTACTAGATTTGGATTACTGCGCAGTTCCAGATTTCTTTGCTGTCACGAATCTGGGTCCACCTCCCTGTAGGTAGCTCAGAAAATTAAGCTAATTTACGAGCATGATCCTCAGATATGTACGCAACTTTCATTCAATTTGAGCATTTTCATTTGAGCAAGTCTGGTGCCATTTTAAAATTCGTCAATACGAACTGTTCTGTTTTGACAGATTCTGCCTTTTATTTCGCATTGCCTCTTTTGCTATGTGGGATGAATTTCTTTGATCCACTAATGTCCAGTAGCATTATGCAATGTCCAGAAGTGTTAAGAATGATTGTGTCACCTCTGAATATGTCAATTTATATTGTGCACTAACCCTCTAATGAGTTGTTTCGAGTTTGGTGTGGAGGAAGTTTTCAAGGATCAAGAGAGGAGTATGATGCAACATGATCAAGGAGAGTGAAAGCTCTAAGCTTGGGGATGCCCCGGTGGTTCACCCCAGCATATATCAAGAAGACTCAAGCGTCTAAGCTTGGGGATGCCCAAGGCATCCCCTTCTTCATCAACAGCATTATCAGGTTCCTCCCCTGAAACTATATTTTTATTCCATCACATCTTATGTGCTTTTTCTTGGAGCGTCGGTTTGTTTTTGTTTTTTTTTTTGTTTTGTTTGAATAAAATGGATCCTAGCATTCACTTTATGGGAGAGAGACACGCTCCGCTGTAGCATATGGACAAGTATGTCCTTGGTTTCTACTCATAGTATTCATGGCGAAGTTTCTCCTTCGTTAAATTGTTATATGGTTGGAATTGGAAAATGATACATGTAGTAATTGCTATAAATGTCTTGGGTAATGTGATACTTGGCAATTGTTGTGCTCATGATTAAGCTCTTGCATCATATGCTTTGCACCTATTAATGAAGAAATACATAGAGCATGCTAAAATTTGGTTTGCATATTTGGTTTCTCTAAGGTCTAGATAATTTCTAGTATTGAGTTTGAACAACAAGGAAGACGGTGTAGAGTCTTATAATGTTTTCAATATGTCTTTTATGTGAGTTTTGCTGCACCGGTTCATCCTTGTGTTTGTTTCAAATAACCTTGCTAGCCTAAACCTTGTATCGAGAGGGAATACTTCTCATGCATCCAAAATACTTGAGCCAACCACTATGCCATTTGTGTCCACCATACCTACCTACTACATGGTATTTCTCCGCCATTCCAAAGTAAATTGCTTGAGTGCTACCTTTAAAATTCCATCATTCACCTTTGCAATATATAGCTCATGGGACAAATAGCTTAAAAACTATTGTGGTATTGAATATGTAATTATGCACTTTATCTCTTATTAAGTTGCTTGTTGTGCGATAACCATGTTCACTGGGGACGCCATCAACTATTCATTGTTGAATTTCATGTGAGTTGCTATGCATGTCCGTCTTGTCTGAAGTAAGAGCGATCTACCACCTTATGGTTGGAGCATGCATATTGTTAGAGAAGAACATTGGGCCGCTAACTAAAGCCATGATCCATGGTGGAAGTTTCAGTTTTGGACATATATCCTCATTCTCAAATGAGAAAATTATTAATTGTTGTTACATGCTTATGCATAAAAGAGGAGTCCATTATCTGTTGTCTATGTTGTCCCGGTATGGATGTCTAAGTTGAAGAATAATCAATAGCGAGAAATCCAATGCGAGCTTTCTCCTTAGACCTTTGTACAGGCGGCATAGAGGTACCCCTTTGTGACACTTGGTTAAAACAGTGCATTGTGATGATCCGGTAGTCCAAGCTAATTAGGACAAGGTGCGGGCACTATTAGTACACTATGCATGAG
Source organism: Lolium perenne (assembly GCF_019359855.2). NCBI lineage: Eukaryota > Viridiplantae > Streptophyta > Magnoliopsida > Poales > Poaceae > Lolium > Lolium perenne. Next base: position 260,759,750 of record NC_067249.2, read on the forward strand.
GCTTGCAACTTATAAGATATAATTTACATGATGCATATGCTTTATTACTACCGTTGACAAAATTGTTTCATGTTTTCAAAATCAAAGCTCTAGCACAAATATAGCAATCGATGCTTTTCCTCTATAGAGGACCATTCTTTTACTTTCAATGTTGAGTCAGTTCACCTATTTCTCTCCACCTCAAGAAGCAAACACTTGTGTGAACTGTGCATTGATTCCTACATACTTGCTTATTGCACTTATTATATTACTCTATGTTGACAATATCCATGAGATATACATGTTACAAGTTGAAAGCAACCGCTGAAACTTAATCTTCTTTTGTGTTGCTTCAATGCTTTTACTTTGAATTATTGCTTTATGAGTTAACTCTTATGCGAGACTTATTGATGCTTGTCTTGAAGTGCTATTCATGAAAAGTCTTTGCTTTATGATTCACTTGTTTACTCATGTCATATACATTATTTTGATCGCTGCATTCACTACATATGCTTTACAAATAGTATGATCAAGATTATGATGGCATGCCACTCCGTAAATTATCGTGTTATCGCTTTACCTCGCTCGGGACGAGCGTAACTAAGCTTGGGGATGCTGATACGTCTCCGACGTATCGATAATTTCTTATGTTCCATGCCACATTATTGATGTTATCTACATGTTTTATGCACACTTTATGTCATATTCGTGCATTTTCTCGGAACTAACCTATTAACAAGATGCCGAAGTGCCGATTCTTTGTTTTCTGCTGTTTTTGGTTTCAGAAATCCTAGTAACGAAATATTCTCGGAATTGGACGAAATCAACACCCAGGGGCCTATTTTTCCACGAAGCTTCCAGAAGTCCGAAGACGAGACGAAGAGGGGCCACGGGGTGGCCAAACCCTAGGGCGGCGCGGCCCCACCCCCGGCCGCGCCGGCCATGGTGTGGGCCCCCGTGCCGCCTCTTGACTTGCCCTTCCGCCTACTTAAAGCCTCCGTGACGAAACCCCCGCACCGAGAGCCACGATACGGAAAACCTTACCGAGACGCCGCCGCCGCCGATCCCATCTCGGGGGATCCAGAGATCGCCTCCGCACCCTGCCGGAGAGGGGATTCATCTCCCGGAGGACTCTACACCGCCATGGTCGCCTCCGGAGTGATGTGTGAGTAGTCTACCCCTGGACTATGGGTCCATAGCTGTAGCTAGATGGTTGTCTTCTCCCCATTGTGCTATCATTGTCGGATCTTGTGAGCTGCCTAACATGATCAAGATCATCTATCTGTAATTCTATATGTTGCATTTGTTGGGATCCGATGAATAGAGAATACTTGTTATGTTGATTATCAAAGTTATATCTACGTGTTGTTTATGATCTTGCATGCTTTCCGTTACTAGTAGATGCTCTGGCCAAGTAGATGCTTGTAACTCCAAGAGGGAGTACTTATGCTCGATAGTGGGTTCATGACTGCATTGACACCGGGACAAAGGATGAAAGTTCTAAGGTTGTGTTGTGTCATGTTGCCACTAGGGATAAAACATTGATGCTATGTCTAAGGATGTAGTTGTTGATTACATTACGCACCATACTTAATGCAATTGTCTGTTGCTTTGCAACTTAATACCGGGAGGGGGTTCGGATGATAACTTCGAAGGTGGACTTTTAGGCATAGATGCAGTTGGATGGCGGTCTATGTACTTTGTCGTAATGCCCAATTAAATCTCACTATACTCATCATGATATGTATGTGCATGGTCATGCCCTCTTTATTTGTCAATTGCCCAACTGTAATTTGTTCACCCAACATGCTGTTTGTCTTATGGGAGAGACACCTCTAGTGAACTGTGGACCCCGGTCCAATTCTCTTTACTGAAATACAATCTACTGCAATACTGTTCTACTGTTTTCTGCAAACAATCATCTTCCACACAATACGGTTAATCCTTTGTTACAGCAAGCCGGTGAGATTGACAACCTCACTGTTTCGTTGGGGCAAAGTACTTTGGTTGTGTTGTGCAGGTTCCACGTTGGCGCCGGAATCCCTGGTGTTGCGCCGCACTACATCCCGCCGCCATCAACCTTCAACGTGCTTCTTGGCTCCTCCTGGTTCGATAAACCTTGGTTTCTTTCTGAGGGAAAACTTGCTGCTGTGCGCATCATACATTCCTCTTGGGGTTCCCAACGAACGTGTGAATTACACGCCATCATTCATCGATCATACTAGACGAATCATCAACATAACAATCACCATTGTCTTCCTCTTCATCGTTGTCACTATCATACGCACCATCATCGTTTCTATCCCGCCCTTCGTCATCACTAAAATCTTCCCCATGTCTAGTCCATCTTGTATACGTCATGGACATACCTGAACAATTGCGTTGATCCTCGATCGTTTTTATATCCTGACGTATCAGATTTAGGCAGTCCTTGCAAGGGCACAAGATTGGTTCATCTGTATTGTCCAAGTGTTCTCGCGCAAACTTGATGAAATCCCTAACACCTGCCATGTACTTTGTTGTGAACTTCTTGGTGCCATCAGTTATCCAACTTCGATCCATTGCCTACAATTCAGTTAAGAACATGCCAACGTTCTTCAGAACAGATCTTGACAACTGATTAAAAAATCTAGACCTAACGAACAATCAGGAGAACTCACCGATGATGCGTCTCGCCGCCACCACAATGGAGCCTTCACGGAATTCTTCTCACCTCGACGAGAACCCTAGTCGATTCGACTGTTAGCAAGAGCACCTATATAGGCCGTGTCTGCTAGCGGCGCGACTTAAACGAGGCACCCTCGGCCGACATAAATATTAATAAGGGAATTATTATGTCGTAACATCTAGATCACAACATTGAAATAAATATGTAGAATAGACTACTTACGGATCCAGATCAAAATTCCATATCTACCTTAGCGGTAAGACTCCGCGTCGGTCACGCCGAAGCCCTTGTTCGATTCTTCCAAACCACAATTTTTACTTAATTAAATATGTTCCTGACAAGTGGGTCACGCATGATATATAAAACTAATAACATTTAATAAAGTAACTTAGTATTATTTCGTCACCTCGATCTTTGATTTCGTCACCTATTAACAAACACGATGGAAGCCCTTCCCGCTTGGGTAATGGGTGACGATTTTTTCTTGACGAGAAATCATACCGTCAAGCATTACCTTAAATGCTTGACGAAAGATGAATTCATCACCTATAAGGACACATCCATGACGGTATGCATTTTTGTCACCAGGGTTTTCGTCAACAAATCCCCCATCTCTTGTAGTGAATGAGTTTGTTTTAAGTTTGGTGTGGAGGAAGTTTTCAAGGGTCAAGAGAGGAGGATGATATACTATGATCAAGAAGAGTGAAAGCTCTAAGCTTGGGGATGCCCCCGTGGTTCATCCCTGCATATTTCAAGAATACTCAAGCATCTAAGCTTGGGGATGCCCAAGGCATCCCCTTCTTCGTCGACAACTTATCAGGTTTCTTCTCTTGAAACTATATTTTTATTCGGTCACATCTTATGTACTTTACTTGGAGCGTCTGTTTGTTTTTGTTTTTGTTTTTGTTTGAATAAATGCTTGTGTGGGAGAGAGACACGCTCCGCTGGTTCATATGAACACATGTGTTCTTAGCTTTTAATGTTCATGGCGAAGGTTGAAACTGCTTCGTTAATTGTTATATGGTTGGAAACGGGAAATGCTACATGTAGTAATTGATAAAATGTCTTGAATAATTTGATACTTGGCAATTGTTGTGCTCATGTTTAAGCTCTTGCATCATATACTTTGCACCCATTAATGAAGAAATACATAGAGCTTGCTAAAATTTGGTTTGCATATTTGGTCTCTCTAAAGTCTAGATAATTTCTAGTATTGAGTTTTGAACAACAAGGAAGACGGTGTAGAGTCTTATAATGTTTACAATATGTCTTTTATGTGAGTTTTGCTGCACCGGTTCATCCTTGTGTTTGTTTCAAATAAACCTTGCTAGCCTAAACCTTGTATCGAGAGGGAATACTTCTCATGCATCCAAAATCTTGAGCCAACCACTATGCCATTTGTGTCCACCATACCTACCTACTATATGGTATTTCTCCGCCATTCCAAAGTAAATTGCTTGAGTGATACCTTTAAATTTCCAACATTCGCCTTTGCAATATATAGCTCATGGGACAAAATAGCCTTAAAAACTATTGTGGTATTGAATATGTACTTATGCACTTTATATCTTATTAAGTTGCTTGTTGTGCGATAACCATGTTCCTGGGGACGCCATCAACTCTTTGTTGAATATCATGTGAGTTGCTATGCATGTCCGTCTTGTCTGAAGTAAGGGCGGTTTTCACAATCAAATGGTTTGAGTATGCATACTGTTAGAGAAGAACATTGGGCCGCTAACTAAAGCCATGAATCATGGTGGAAGTTTCAGTTTGGACAGAAAACCTCAATCTCTTATGAGAATATTAACTGTTGTTGAATGCTTAAGCATTAAAAGAGGAGTCCATTATCTGTTGTCTATGTTGTCCCGGTATGGGTGTCTAAGTTGAAGAATGATCAAAAGCGAGAAATCCAATGCGAACTTTCTCCTTAGACCCTTGTACAGGCAGCACAGAGGTACCCCTTTGTGACACTTGGTTGAAACATATGTTATGCAATGATGATCAGTGTTAACCCAAGCTAATTAGGACAAGGTGCGGGCACTATTAGTACACTATGCATGAGGCTTGCAACTTGTAAGATATAATTTACATGATACATATGCTTTATTACTACCGTTGACAAAATTGTTTCATGTTTTCAAAATAAAAGCTCTAGCACAAATATAGCAATCGATGCTTTCCTCTTTGAAGGACCTTTCTTTTACTTTTATGTTGAGTCAGTTCACCTATCTCTCTCCACCTCAAGAAGCAAACACTTGTGTGAACTGTGCATTGATTCCTACATACTTGCATATTGCACTTGTTATATTACTCTATGTTGACAATTATCCATGAGATATACATGTTACAAGTTGAAAGCAACCGCTGAAACTTAATCTTCCTTTGTGTTGCTTCAATACCTTTACTTTGATTTATTGATTTATGAGTTAACTCTTATGCAAGACTTATTGATGCTTGTCTTGAAGTACTATTCATGAAAAGTCTTTGCTTTATGATTCAGTTGTTTACTCATGTCATTACCATTGTTTTGATCGCTGCATTCATTACATATGCTTACAATAGTATGATCAAGGTTATGATGGCATGTCACTCCAGAAATTATCTTTGTTATCGTTTACCTGCTCGGGACGAGCAGTCACTAAGCTTGGGAATGCTGATACGTCTCCGACGTATCGATAATTTCTTATGTTCCATGCCACATTATTGATGATATCTACATGTTTTATGCACATTATATGTCATTATTATGCGTTTTCCGGAACTAACCTATTGACGAGATGCCGAAGGGCCAGTTGCTGTTTTCTGCTGTTTTTGGTTTCAGAAATCCTAGTAAGGAAATATTCTCGGAATTGGACGAAATCAACGCCCAGCATCTTAGAATCCCCGGGAGCTTCCAGAACACCCGAGAGCCGCCAGAGAGGGGCCACAGGGGGCCCACACATGGTGGCGGCGCGGCCCAGGAGGCGGGTGCGCCGCCCTAGTGTCTGGTGGCCCCAGACCCCTTCTGACGCCGCCCTTCCGCCTACTTAAAGCCTCCGTCGCGAAAACCCTATCACGTTCGACGAAACCAGAGAAAACCTTCCAGAGCCGCCGCCATCGCGAAGCCAAGATCTGGGGGATAGGAGTCTCTGTTCCGGCACGCCGCCGGGACGGGGAAGTCCCCCGGAAGGCTTCTCCATCAACACCACCGCCATCTTCATCAACGCTGCTGTCTCCCATGAGGAGGGAGTAGTTCTCCATCGAGGCTCGGGGCTGTACCGGTAGCTATGTGGTTCATCTCTCTCCTATGTGCTTCAATACAATAATCTCATGAGCTGCCTTACATGATTGAGATTCATATGATGATGCTTGTAATCTAGATGTCATTATGCTAGTCAAGTGGATTTTACTTATGTGATCTCCGGAGACTCCTTGTCCCACGTGTGTAAAGGTGATAGTGTGTGCACCGTGTGGGTCTCTTAGGCTATATTTCACAGAATACTTATTCACTGTTATGAATGGCATAGTGAAGTGCTTATTTATATCTCTTTATGATTGCAATGTGTTTTGTATCACAATATATCTGTGTGCTACTCTAGTGATGTTATTAAAGTAGTTTATTCCTCCTGCACGGTGTAATGGTGACAGTGTGTGCATCATGTAGTACTTGGCGTAGGCTATGATTGTGATCTCTTGTAGATTATGAAGTTAACTATTGCTATGATAGTATTGATGTGATCTATTCCTCCTTTCGTAGTGTGAAGGTGACAGTGTGCATGCTATGTTAGTACTTGGTTTGGTTATGTTGATCTGTTATGCACTCTAAGGTTATTTAAATATGAACATTGAATATTGTGGAGCTTGTTAACTCCGGCATTGAGGGTTCGTGTAATCCTACACAGTTAGTGGTGTTCGTCATCCAACAAGAGGGTGTAGAGTCTAGCATCTATCTATTTATTCTGTTATGTGATCAATGTTGAGAGTGTCCACTAGTGAAAGTATGATCCCTAGGCCTTGTTCCTAAATACTGCTATCGCTGCTTGTTTACTGTTTTACTGCATTTATACCGCTCGTGCAATATTACTACCATCAATCGCACGCCGGAAGCACTTTTCTGGCGCCGTACTACTGCTCATATTCATTCATACCACTTGTATTTCACTATCTCTTCGCCGAACTAGTGCACCTATTAGGTGTGTTGGGGACACAAGAGACTTCTTGCTTTGTGGTTGCAGGGTTGCATGAGAGGGATATCTTTGACCTCTTCCTCCCTGAGTTCGATAAACCTTGGGTGATCCACTTAAGGGAAACTTGCTGCTGTTCTACAAACCTCTGCTCTTGGAGGCCCAACACTGTCTACAAGAATAGAAGCACCCGTAGACATCAGCTACCACTTGTTGTGCTCACGCTTGTTGTAAGAGCATCTCCAGCCACGTCCCCCAAAGTGTTGCACAAACGGCGTCGAATTGTGCGTTTGAGGGACGTGTTTTCTTCGTGCCGCATTTGGGGAACGTCACTCCCCAGCCGCATCCCGAAAACACAGCCCCCAAACTTGTTTTTACATTAAAATACTATTTTTGTTTTTCTATTGATTTTTATTTCAATAGAGAGGAGGAACATTACACAAACTAATACATAATTGGGAACATGGTTTTACACAAACTAATACATAGTTTGGAACATGGTTTCCACAAACTAATACATAGTTAAAGCATTGCAAAATGAGGAAACCTAACTATAGTTGGCCTCGCAGATTTCGTATGTTTGCTGCCAAGAAAGAACACTCTCAGGCACTCTCAGTCACCCAAACTGGAAAATCCAGCTAGCAATGATAGCCTTATTGGTCATATGCAGGGAGAACATACAGAAACCTTCGTGACCATTTTCGTTGCAAAGAAAGAACACTCGGCATGTTCAATCGTCCTCCTCTTCATCGTCGTCGTGGTAGTGCCGGCGGTAGGACGTGTCGTCGAACACCTTCACGCTCATCTCCTCGTCACCTTGGTAGGATAATGTGAGCACGCAGCCAGCTTCGAGGTCGTGGAAGCGCGCGAACTTCTCCCAACCGGTGTGGAGGTACATCTTGCCGCGCCCGTTGAAGAGCACGGCCACCGGCCACCGGCAGAAGCCGCAGCCAGCCTCCCGCAGCTGAAGCGTCGGGAGACGAACTCGGCGAACTTGTCTGGCAGCCTCTGGATGCCAAGAGGGCCGCCATTGAGGACGGCGATGAACTCGAAATCCCACTCCCCCTCGAAAGACGACAACATCACAGGCGACGACGACCGTGCATGCCTTGCTGCTCCCAGCACGGCCATTGCCACGACCACGGCCGCGACCTCGGCCTCTACCAGCCATGGAATGGGCCTCCACTCTTGAGATGGTGGCGGCTAGGGTTTGTACATGTGTGAGGGACGATGCGAGAGCGCCCCTCTTTATAGGTCGGAGGGAGGCGAGGGAGCGGTGATGCTCATTAACGCCGGCACGGAGAGCTAGGCGCGACGAGATGCACCGCTGCGCCTCTGTGGAAATTGCACCGTCACTGCACGACAATAACTTCCATCGCGAGGTAGGCAACGGTTAGGTTAAACTTGAATGTGTCAATGATTCGTCGGTCCCGCCACCCCCCGCCTCGCTTCTCGCTTTGCCCGGCATGCCCGGAGCGTCCCCTATGGACCGGGGACGGCTCGGGGCGCCGGACACCGTATTGGGCCGCGCCGGATGAAAGGAGTCTTTGGGGCGCGTGGCTGGGAACGAAAAAAATATCCAGCGCGCCCGAAAAGCCTTTGGGGGGACGCGGCTGGAGATGCTCTAAGGTTGCTCTTGTGGTAGGCCACGATCTTGGCCTCGTGCTACGTGTTGAGCTTTGCCAGCTAGAGGTCGTTGTCGACACCCTAGTAGGGTCCATCTGCTGCACGGGAAGTCGACATGGCTCTCCTTGCCGTGGGGTAGCAGCAGAATGCAAACCCGCCCTAGCTGATATTCCAGCAAGTGGGCATGCGCCAGTCCACGAGCACCAACTGCATGTTGTCTCTGCCTCCTCCAACGTTTGGTTCCACGGGCGCATGCCGCCGTCGGTGCTGTCTCTGGCCTCGTTGTCGTTACTACCCTTCATGGGTCCGACGTCGGTGTGTTAGAGGCGATGGCGATGCTCTAAGTCGAGGGTGGATTTGACGTTAGACCGAAATAGACATATTTATGTCAGAAATAGGCCGTGCCACGTTGAAGATGTATTAAATAAAGTTCAAATAAAATCCGTATGCATTGTTTTGATGTAGAACCTAGTCTCCCCCAGTTCGAAAAAAAGAAGACAAGATTGGTGACAAGGGTAGGGTTCCATGAACCAGTACCGGCATGCATGTTGCTCCCTTTTAGCATTTTTTTAATGGCTTTGCTGGTCCCGGTTGAGTTGCCGTCAGTTTGCACCAGTAGATGTTTAGGGGTGGTGGGGTAGTAGTATCTCACCGAAGGAGACGGCGGTCCCTGCGTACCAGACTGTATGAACGAATCCCATGCCCATGAAGAACCACCAGCACAAAGAAGCACGATGTGCAAACTGAACCGCGACTCATTGGTAGTGTTTCACTTATTGACGAGTCAAACATTGGCAATCTACCAGAAAGAGTTGTTCTAGGGTGATCAGATTCGGACTTGGGCCACACGAACTCCGGTTCACGGGGACCACCGACAAAGAGATGGAGTCTCTTTCTTTCTTGATCTCAAAAAATTCGACTTGGGATCAGTGGAGCAACGGCATGCATGTTTCCTCTTTCCTTGGGATCATCGCGCTTTCCAGCTTTTACCTGTTTCTTCTTAATTTTGAAATCTAGTTTCTCAGCAAAAAAAAAAAAAAAACAACTTCCTCCCCGAAGTTGATTTTTTAAAAAATAAAATGGCACTGTACCCATACGCTTAAACCCAGCAAAGAGACTATTTAAAGGTTTACCATAATTTGTTTGTTTGAAATTTCCCCAGGGAGAGCCCATACATGCACGAGTCACCGTGTGCGTACGAAGCGCGAGACAGGGGCTAACTGGGTCCATCGGTACATATGACGCCTACTCACACAGCTTCTACGTATTCAGCAGATGGTCTAGCAGCTTTAATAGGCACGAAAGGATTCCATGGCCACTGCGCGTGTCCTAGTAGCCACACCGCACCGTAGCGTGGCGAACCCACACCAACGGATACACTTAATTAGAGGCGCAGTAACTAGAGAAAGCCATTCTACTTTTACTTTCCAACGGCATACTCCACCCTTCTTCTCCAAAGAATGAAATGTACCCCGTACAATACTAAAAAACACAGACCCTTTTACCCTCAACTTATTTGTGTTAAACACTAACCCACTCGAATACCAAAACTAAAGTTATTACTTCCTCCATCACATTGAAAGCTTTCTTGTATGGAAAAAGGCGCAACACGACTGCACACTCACCCCGCGTCGCCCGAGCTCGGGCGACACGGGGAACCTCGCTGCCGCAGTCGCTCCGGCCCTCTTCCTCCTCTCCCCCGCCTCGCCGCCGCTGGAGGGGGCGCCGGCGAAGCCGCGCGCGCTCCAAGGATGGTGGCGGCGGCGCGTTTTTTTGCTCCTCCCGTGGCTCTCGCGTGAAGGTCTGCAGGCGGCGAGGTGGCGGTGGTTCCGCGGGTCGAGCTGGCGGCGCTGGGGCTGCTGGGTGTGCGGCGCGGAGGGAGGTCGGCGGAGGCTGCCGGAGGTGGACGGGGCTCGTTGGGGCTGCGGCGGGGCGGCCTCGTTCGGGGCCCATCCGGGCCTCGGAGGGCCGCGGACGGCGCGCGGCAGCTCGTGCTCGGGGCTTGGCGCCGGCTCTGGCGGCGCGGCTGCTGGTGGAGGTCCCCGTGGCGGCGTGTCTGGCCGCCGCAGGCGGCGCGGCGGTCTGCAGCGTCGAGCGGTGGACGTGCCGGGTGCGGCAGGAGGTGCTGCTGTCTGGCTGCGTGCGACTTGCAGCGAGGAAGCCGGGGCGGCGGCCCCGGATCGGTTGGCTGCCCTTGGGCGGCGGCATGCTAGTCATGGCTTGAGGTGCTGCGGCTTCCACAGCATGCGGAGGAGGCGGAGTATTGGTGGTCGACGGCGATGGTATGCGGGCAGGCCTATGGCTGCCCTGCCGGTGTAGGAGGCCTCGACGAGAGGGGGGCTTGCTCCGGGTGAAAGCTCAGCCCGACTTGGTCGGTGCCGGTGATGGCGACGCCCTAGGGCGCCGTTCCCCTTCTTGAAGGCATCGTCGTGGAGCTCCTTCCTCTCCTAGCTTCAAGGCTTCGTGCTCTCCGGGTGAAAACCCAAGCTCTTGCCCCGGCCGGAGCGGGCGACGGCGGCGATCTCATCGCTTCCCTTCTTGGAGGCGTCGTCTTTGGAGCGCATGACCTTTATTTGTCGGGCTGCGTTGCCTTGCCGTCTATGTTGGAGGATGCCGAGGCGGCGGCCTCGGGTAGGTGGTTGTGAGCCGGGGCGGCGGTCCCGGAAGGCGGTGCGGCAGCATCTCTATGGTGCGGGGATGTGGCTTGCCACAGCTTGGGTGGCGACCCTGGCCGTGTGGGCGGCAGGGCAGTCGGCTCGGTCGGATGCGTCCTAGTGGGGACGGTCGGACGTTATGTCGGGGCGGCGGCCCCGGATGAGTTGGTGTGATGCCCGTGGTTTGCGGCCGTTTGCCCTGTGCAGCTTGGGTTGCGGGTGGACGAATCGTGTGGCGTTGCATCTCGAGAGCGAGCGGTGGTACGTCGGGGCGGCGGCCCCGGAAGGTGGTGGCCTTGGTGGACGTGCAGGGCGCGACGGAGCAGCGGTATGTCGGAGCGGCGGCTCCGAATGTGTGTCATCTTGACGGTGTTGAGGACATCGACTTTGTGTTGCGAGGGCGACAAGGTCGTTTTGGCGCAGTTCTCCGAGAGTTTCGTCTTCTTCAGTTATGTTAGAGTGTCCCGTGTCTGCTCCTCCAATAGTAGGCACGGCGTCTTCGCTCCGGTTTGGTTGGATAGCAAGCTAGTCTTGGCGAGAAGCTAGTCTTGGCGAGTGTGTCGACGTCCGCTTGTATCAGCAGTGTGTCCGAGTGGGTTTGTTCTTGTGGCGTGGCGAGTGTGGCCTTGGCCCCGTGGTGTCTTTGTATGGTTTTCGCATGGTTTTCTCCTAAAAACTATGCACTTTCTTCTTAATTAATGGATGATGCAAAGCTTTTGCCTCCGTTTCAAAAAAAAAAAGCTTTCTTGTATTTGTCACAATTTGGATGTGTCTAGGCAATGAAACATCCAAATTTTAATAAATCTAAGATAAGTTTCATGTGACTAAGGAAGTACATCATAATAAAAAAATCAAATTAGATACTCAACAAGGTTAATCTTTAGGGGCCGCTGCCACTGATTAGTATGGGGATATCTCTCTTGCATCTGTTCATCTTTTCTTCTCTTGTGCGACACTGCCTAGAGGTTCGCTCGTGCAAGGGTGGGCACCGGTCCGATAACGTATCCTGCCCTTCGCTTGCTCTTCCTTATCGTAGACTGTAATAGTCATAACGGCAGCTTGCGTTGTGTGTGTGCGCGCGCGCGCGTGCGTGCGTGTATGTGTGCAGTGTTATATTATAAGCTGGGCTCAACATCGTGTATCTTTCACCATTGTGATAAGCTGGGCTCAACATCGTGTATCTGTTTCACCATTGAGGGCGTTATTAATTTAACGTCGGGCTTATGACCTTTTATCTAAGAAAAAATGTTCATTGTAGAAAAAGTATGGGTGCTGCATTGTAGAAGACGCGAACGACGAAAGGCCATTGTGGCCACCTTCTACAGAGAAGAGCATGAGACCGGAAATGTAGAAGTTGTTGGCACAACCGAAGATGTAGGATGAAGCTCATGCCATTACACACCAGACTAATCCACGGTAGGTTATCCTATCCAAATCCTTGTGCAAGGATGTTATTATATTATTTAGAATCAATGCGATCCAACACTCATGTGTGTGTGGATCAACACCGTTGAAGGACCTCGGTCACGTCCCCATAGTTGATGTCAAGCAACCAAATGCTAGCACCAATGTGCCACCTCGCGAATTTTCCTGCTCATGTATATAGGTCCTCCCATCTTTACACTACTAGCGTGTGCGGCTAGCCATGGAGACAGGAGTAGGGGCATATGATTTCGACTTGTAAGGGCGAGGAATATGGATAGTGTGGTACGTGGCACGAAAAGCAAGAGAAAGGAATGTTAAGTAATAGAAAACAATGTTAGAAAGAAATTTAACATTGAACCTCATTAGCAAGGGCTAATCCCGTACTAATGGCGTGAGCGGATTATTGGTCAAGGGTTCGCTTGATATGGCTCGGACAAAGCTCCGCATGCCGGATTCATGGTCGGCAAGCATGAAACAACGCATGAACGGTGCCTCCACGGTCAGTACATCAGTGTTTGTTTAGGAAATTCTCGATGTTTCAAAGGTTTCACCAATGATACAAGTGTTTCTTTATTGTGTTGTATGCAATGATTTCCGGTTGCTTGCCGCAAAGGCATTTTTCCAATATTGCCGGCGTGTTTGTGCGATATTGTATGCGACGGCCACACATGTTGCATGTGTCAATTTATTTTGTAACGAAGTGTAGCACGCATTTTTTGCTACGTTTTGCGAAATGTGGATTTGTTACATATGCTCTTTTTGCTACATTAATATCCGAAATGTTACATGAGTTCATAGATCACGGGGAAATGGTGCAAATGATGTTGCATATGGATAAAAAAATCACGATATGGATAAATTAAACATGGCGACGGAAGGTTGGTGCCACAGAATTGTTGGATTAGCTGATCGGATCGATCGAGTCCTGGTGCATGCAGCTATGGTCTGGTAGGCAGGGACCGCCGACACCACCGTAGTACTGTACCAGGGGACATCTGCTGGTGCAAACTGATGGTACGTATCTCAAAGGGGACCAGAAAAGCCATAGTAAGAAGTAGCTAAAAAAGAAGCAGCATGCTGATGCATGCCCGTCCTGGTTTTTTTTTTTTTTTTTTTGAGAGCAAACCACGTTATATCATTAACTTAAAACTTTCGTTTCAAAAAAAAATTAACTTAAAACTTGGAGATTACAGCATACGTGGCCACGTCTGAAAAGGTCCAGATGACAGCAGACACGGGAAATTGCACAAAGACCCCTAGAAAAATGAAAAATACAAAGATATCCCTCCAGATCTTTGAGCACATCCACAGCGCGTCCAATCGCAATCCCCGCCGCCGATGCCGTCGACACCGTCGCCGGAGAAGAAAAAGATGGTCTAACCACGATCCCAGCCCAGAGGAGATACCATCGGAGACCTGCTCCTTTGTGGACCTCACTAGCCGTTCCCTGCAAGCAACAGCACCGTCGTCTTTGGGGTTCGTCGGCCGGGGGGAAACCCCGTCACTCTTCAGAGCGTAGCTCCGCTTCCTCCCGTCGATCATGTCGAGGAAGAACACCGGGGCCACTTCCTTCATATCAAGCAACCCCCTCCAGTGCAGCAATCTTCTGGATGAAGCCGGCGCTCGCTGCCGACCATCTCCAAGACACTTCTCACCCGATTCCCGGCCGGATCCGGAGACAGACCACCACGGGAGCAGCAAACCGGGGAGAACAAAATCCCACCCCGACGACACCGAAGCTGCCTCGATGCCGCCGCCAGGGAAGCTCATCCGCCCGCCGGGATGACGTATCCCAGCCGCGGAGACTTTATTCGCCGCCACCGGCACGCCAGCGGCACACACACCTATCTCACGCCTATCTACATGCCGGAATCGAAGATCCCGGGTTCCCCTACCCTCCCGCCGCCGGAGCAGCAGACGGAGGGGAGAGCAACCCGAGATCTCGCCAGCGGTGAAGGTGGAGAAGTGAGGTCGCTCCGGTTTCGCCTCTCTCTACTGTAGAGAAGGGAAGAGGAGGGGATAGCGTAACGAATTAATGCCCGTCCTGGTTGATGGAACCCTACCCTTGTCCCTTGTCACCACTCTCATCTCATCCATCCATTTGCTATTTCTAATATCGTCCTGGTTGCTTTGGTATTCCGTGGCGAAAGAGCCATGGGATGAACTTTGACCACACATTGGGACGTCCAATGCCTTGTGGCACAGGTAGGTGCGAATTCGCGTGATTAATTATTTGGCATGTACTACTCCCTATATTGGGTATTACTCCCTCCGTCCACAAATAAGTGGACATCTAGCCTTACACTTTTTTCATGAAAGAATGTACTTCTATGTTCCCAATGTATTTTAAATTAGCAAAAGTAGTACAAACAACCATAATTATATTGGGTAATTAAAATGGATCGTATAACGTCCAAATGTTATTGCGAGTGAGTACTATACGCGTAGCTCGATCACGTGCATACCGGGCGGGCAGACGGGCGTGTCCCGTAACCGCCCGCCAAAAACACAAGGTGACAGAGCGAGACAGCCTCTGCCGGCCACACCCTTGCTATACGGCGGTTTCAGTTTCCTGGACGCGGTGGTGCGGTCGAGCTGGGATCAGCGGAGCAACCGTACGTTTCCTTCCTTGGGATCGTTCCAACTTTTGCCCCTTCTGGTCAATGGTGATTCTTTCCCACGAAAATGACAACTTAACGTATAGGCCATGCATGCAATCTGCCTCCCTAGCTATTTTCTCGGAATCAACACGCGCGCGCGGTAACTAGAGAAAGCCATCTTACTTTTACTTTCCAACGGCACTCACCCTTATTCTGGTTTCACCCTCTTCTCCAAAGAACCATATGTACCCGGCCCCTACCGTATAGTAGAAACAAAGACACTTTGTCCACCTTTTTACCCTCAACTTTAATTGTGTACCCACTCAAATAACGAAGCCATTTTTTTAGATAATAACAAAAGGGAACCAAAGCTGATTAAAGGCAATGGCAACACAACCCTACGTACGTGTAACGTGTGTACGTGCCCCTCCCACAGTCCCACCCCCAGCTGCCAGCTGACTACACGCTGCAGCGGTTCACTGATTCTCCCTGGCCTCTCTGTGCGAACACGGCCGCGCGGCACGACAGAAACCTTCTGATCAATTCGACGGTACGGTCCGGTCTTTCTTCTTTTCTTTCGATGAAAATCTGGTCCAAAACAGCAAAACTTTCCCGCAAGGAAAAAAAAAAGTGTAAAGACTCCGCATTATTTCAAATTTTAACCCTAGCCTAAGCATCTCCACTCGCCCCTCTATATGGCCTCCAGCGTCGCCCTTTTTTGGCCTGAATGGGAGCGCTGGCGCGGAAGCAATTTTGGGGAGTAGACAACGCCTAGCCTGACCACTCTATGCGGCGCCCAGCCGGGTTTTTTTTTTGCTACAATTTGAAACAACAAATGAACTACGAGAATTTATTATAAGTTTAACTAATAAATACGTCCAGCATATTAAACAAATAGTTAAGTTCAACAGATGCTCCCCGTCGCCCACGACTTATCCTCCTCGTCGAATATGGCCAGGAGGGTGACGAGGATCCACAGATGCTCCTCGTCGTCCATGGCTTCCCTTGCCGCAGCGGCGACAACGAATTCCTCGTCCATCAGAGGAGCAATCACCTCCTCATCGTCGGAGTCCATCGCCTTGGCAAACCATCGAACACCTCACATGCAAGGTGGACGCTGGGTGGGGGCAGGGAACGGGAGGCGGCAGTCAGGGTAGGATGATGGTGTGACGGGCGGAGCGGTAGAGCGGGGAAGTGGAAAAGTATATTCAACAGCGAAGGGGTGTCTATCAGAGACTACCGGCAAACGGTGGCGAGGATTGGTTGCGGCGCCGATCTGGCTCTCAGGAGGCCATCATGGGGTTGGGAGGGCGAGATTGGAATGGGCTGGCGAGGGCGTCAGATGGAAGACATAACTCCGCATTGTTGGAGTCTCGCTGACAGGGCCGGCCCGCGGAGTTATTTCGTCCATCTGACGCCCTCGCCAGCCCCCTCCCCCCAAAGTAGGCTGAAGCAGAGATCGAGCATAGGCGCGCCATTCTCATGCTTGACCTCCTCCACGACCTGGACTTTGTCGTCGACTCCACCTCGTGGGATAACTACCACCACTGGGATGTTGTGCTCGACAAGCGGCAGAAGGCGCGGTTCCTCGGCGACAAGGACTACAACATTGGCCGCCGCCGCGATGGGAGTTGCCGCGACGGCCGAGTACGCCTTCACCTCTGTCGCCTATGACGCGGGACAACTCCAATGAGTTCACCGCCAACGTCTTCCACACGATCTAGATGGCACAATAGGAGGGCAGGCAAATCGAGCTGCCGGAGGAGCTGACTGAGGACGTGGCGACGAGGCTATCCCTTCTCATGTCGGAGATGCCGCATTCGTCACCGCCAATGCCATAGTACGTCGTCGGCCTCATGCCAGATGTCCACTCGGAGGAAGAGGCTTTCAAGTTGGCGTTGGAGGATTCGGTGACACCTACTCCGCCGCCTCTGCCATCGTGGACACCAGCGGCTGCTCCACCTCTACTTGCGTGGGCACTAGCAGTGGCTCCACCTCCACCACCGGCCGCACCGGCATTTGCTCCGCCGGTCCTCAACTATCCATGGAAGATCCCGGACTTCGTCGACCTATCCCAGGTGCGCTCAGCGACGACGACGCGTAGTCTAGGGTTAGGGTTAGCAGGCCATGACCTTTTTAAATTTTAATGTTTCTATTTGTAATAAAAAAAAGTTTGTGCAAATAGTGAAATGCGTCCTGCCGCTGGGGAGGCAAATGGACAGCCATGATTGAAAGACCATTTTCGCGTCCACAGGCCGATGCAAACGGACCGCTTGATCAGTTTTAACGTCTGAAATTTGTCGAGCTGCTCGAAATGCCCTAAGATAAAGGTGGATGCATGAGATGAGGATGATGACAAGGGCAGGGTTCCATCAACCAGGACGGGCATGCATGCTGCGCCCTTTTTAGCTATTTCTTATTCGGGTTTGCTGGTCCCGGTTGAGTTTGGACCGGTAGATGTCTACTGGTAGTACCGTGGTGGGGTGCTAACACCACGACTCACTGGGAGTGTTTCATTCACTGATGGATCATTGGTAAGACTCCATGTTGTGAAGTCTACCAAAAATAAGTTGTTGATAAAATACGATTAATAGTAAAAATTAGATCTCCACTTGCGTATATTAGGCGTATATTAGGTTTTTGACAATGCATTGGCTCTAAGCACATTATCCTAGAGAAGATGCACCATTACTCCAATGCATTGTTTTTAAGTATTGTTTCTATATATATGTAATAACTTTTGGTACATGCATACATGCGATTGAGTTAGAGCATCTCCAGCCGTCTCCCCAACGAGGCCCTCGGTAGCAATTTTTTACATCCGGACGACGTTATTCGGCCTAGCTGCGCCTCCGGCTCCTCGTCCCCCCCCCCCCCGGATTTGGCCTTTAATCCATCTGGAGAGCCCAGGCCATCCCCAGCCCCCTGGGGTGCGCTCGGGGACTCCGAACGAGAGAAAAGCGGGGACGGGCCCGCTCTGTCGACGAGAGAACACACGAACCCCACCACTTTGTCGACGCAAATCCCCCTCCCCTCTTGTTGCTCTGTCACCGCCGGCACCACCCCTCGCTAATCCGCCGGCCGGTTGCCTGAACTCCGTCGTTCCTCCACCCAACAGCCTATACTCCGTTGCCCGTCGTGCCCTCTGCCTATTTTCCGTCGTCGGGCAGCTCCCTCGCGTCGCTCCTCGTCGACACGCCAGGCAGGTGTTCGTCCAATTGCCTGGCCGGACATGGACTCCGACGAGGAGGAGGAGAAGATGTTTGCCGAGCTTTTTGAAAAAGAAACGGCTGCCGCCGCCCAATACGAGGAGCACATGCTGATCCTAGCCTGCCTGTCCGGCTTGTACGCCGAGTCGGCCATTGGTCGCCGTGGTGGGTCGGCACCAGGTCGCCGGAAGTGCAAGCCGAGGCAGCGAATGGAGGGCTCTTGCATGCTCTACGCCAACTACTTCACCGACGATCCATTACACGGTGAGGATGTTTTTAGGCGTCGTTTCAGGATGAGCCGGAAGCTCTTCCTGAAAATTGTGTATGCCCTTCGAGAGTACGACTCCTATTTCAGATGCAAGTTGCATTGCACCGGTATGGCAGGGTTTTCCACCCTTGATACGTCTCCGACGTATCGATAATTTCTTATGTTCCATGCCACATTATTGATGTTATCTACATGTTTTATGCACACTTTATGTCATATTCGTGCATTTTCTGGAACTAACCTATTAACAAGATGCCGAAGTGCCGATTCTTGTTTTCTCGCTGTTTTTGGTTTCAGAAATCCTAGTAAGGAAATATTCTCGGAATTGGACGAAATCAAAGCCCAGGGGCCTATTTTTCCACGAAGCTTCCGTAAGTCCGAAGATGAAACGAAGAGGGGCCACGGGGTGGCCAAACCCTAGGCGGCGCGGCCCCACCCCTGGCCGCGCCGGCCTATGGTCTGGGCCCCCCGTGCCGCCTCTTGACCTACCCTTCCGCCTACTTAAAGCCTCCGTGACGAAACCCCCAGTACCGAGAGCCACGATACGGAAAACCTTCCAGAGACGCCGCCAACACCGATCCCATCTCGGGGGATCCAGGAGATCGGCTCCGGCACCCTGCCGGAGAGGGGAATCATCTCCCAGAGGACTCTACGCCGCCATGGTCGCCTCCGGTGTGATGTGTGAGTAGTCTACCCCTGGACTATGGGTCCATAGCAGTAGCTAGATGGTTGTCTTCTCCCCATTGTGCTATCATTGTCGGATCTTGTGAGCTGCCTAACATGATCAAGATCATCTATCTGTAATTCTATATGTTGCGTTTGGTGGGATCCGATGAATAGAGAATACTTGTTATGTTGATTATCAAAGTTATATCTACGTGTTGTTTATGATCTTGCATGCTTTCCGTTACTAGTAGATGCTCTGGCCAAGTAGATGCTTGTAACTCCAAGAGGGAGTACTTATGCTCGATAGTGGGTTCATGCCTGCATTGACACCGGGACAGATGATGTAAAGTTCTAAGGTTGTGTTGTGCTGGTGCGACTAGGGAGAAAACATTGAGGCTATGTCTAAGGATGTAGTTGTTGCTTACATTACGCACCATACTTAATGCAATTGTCTGTTGCTTTGCAACTTAATACTTGAGGGGGTTCGGTTGATAACTCGAAGGTGGACTTTTTAGGCATAGATGCAGTTGGATGGCGGTCTATGTACTTTGTCGTAATGCCCAATTAAATCTCACTATACTCATCATGATATGTATGTGCATGGTCATGCCCTCTTTATTTGTCAATTGCCCAACTGTAATTTGTTCACCCAACATGCTATTTGTCTTATGGGAGAGACACCTCTAGTGAACTGTGGACCCCGGTCCAATTCTCTTTACTGAAATACAATCTACTGCAATACTTGTTCTACTGTTTTCTGCAAACAATCATCTTCCACACAATACGGTTAATCCTTTGTTACAGCAAGCCGGTGAGATTGACAACATCACTGTTTCGTTGGGGCAAAGTACTTTGGTTGTGTTGTGCAGGTTCCACGTTGGCGCCGGAATCCCTGGTGTTGCGCCACACTACATCCCGCTGCCATCAACCTTCAACGTGCTTCTTGGCTCCTCCTGGTTCGATAAACCTTGGTTTCTTTCTGAGGGAAAACTTGCTGCTGTGCGCATCATACCTTCCTCTTGGGGTTCCCAACGAACGTGTGAATTACACGCCATCAAGCATATTTTCTGGCGCCGTTGCCGGGGAGATCAAGACACGCTGCAAGGGGAGTTTCCACTTCTCAATCTCTTTACTTTGTTTTTGTCTTGCTTAGTTTTATTTACTACTTTGTTTGCTGCACTAAATCAAAATACAAAAAAATTAGTTGCTAGTTTTACTTTACTTGCTATCTTGTTTGCTATATCAAAAAACACAAAAAAATTAGTTACTTGCATTTACTTTACTTAATTCATCATGTTTCCTTTTAATTTTACCACAAAAGACGTACCGGTAGGACGTGGGTCTATAGTTGGGAGAAATAATATAGAAGAATTTTTCAATCATGTTAGTACCATTGAAAATTTTGAAGATAGACACTTGGTAGACCTTGCGCCTACTTATGAAATTGCTGCTGCGCATTTAGTTCGCCTGTTGGAAACTAAATTTGTTAATCTCAATCCTATAATCCAACACATGTTTCTCACACTTGGTGGTATGGAAGAAGGAGAAAAGAAAGATTTTGTTTTAGAAACCCTTCTTAGAGAATTTGGTGGTCTAGCAAGAGAAGCTAGAAAGGTCTTTGCTAAATTTAATATGCTTGGTTCACATACTAATTTTGTTAGTCTCCTTGAAAAGATGGACATGGATAGAATAAGATACACTAATAATATTGATGATGGTGGGGAGATCAAAGCACCAATACCATGTAAACTCTTAGCTATGAATGATGCACTAGAAAATAACTATGCTTGGCTTGTTCCTGAAAATTTGTTTGATGAGAGTAGCACGCCTAAGACTAATGAAAAGGGAGATGCTAAAACTTATGTATCTAATATACTATGCCTGGTTGAGAAAAATCAACACCCCGCTGTAGAAGTACCACCCTTCGATAATACTTGATACACACTTTCTGCGCCTAGCTGAAAGGCGTTAAAGAAAAGCGCTTATGGGAGACAACCCATGTTTTTACCTACAGTACTTTGTTTCTATTTTGTGTCTTGGAAGTTGTTTACTACTGTAGCAACCTCTC
Organism: Lolium perenne; assembly: GCF_019359855.2. Classification (NCBI taxonomy): domain Eukaryota; kingdom Viridiplantae; phylum Streptophyta; class Magnoliopsida; order Poales; family Poaceae; genus Lolium; species Lolium perenne. Next base: position 260,781,076 of record NC_067249.2, read on the forward strand.
CTTATCTTAGTTTAGTGTTTTGTTGTGCCAAGTAAAGTCTTTGATAGAAAAGTAAGTACTAGATTTGGATTACTGCGCAGTTCCAGATTTCTTTGCTGTCACGAATCTGGGTCTACCTCCCTGTAGGTAGCTCAGAAAATTAAGCCAATTTACGTGCATGATCCTCAGATATGTACGCAACTTTCATTCAATTTGAGCATTTTCATTTGAGCAAGTCTGGTGCCATTTTAAAATTCGTCAATACGAACTGTTCTGTTTTGACAGATTCTGCCTTTTATTTCGCATTGCCTCTTTTGCTATGTTGGATGAATTTCTTTGATCCACTAATGTCCAGTAGCATTATGCAATGTCCAGAAGTATTAAGAATGATTGTGTCACCTCTGAATATGTCAATTTATATTGTGCACGAACACTCTAATGAGTTATTTCGAGTTTGGTGTGGAGGAAGTTTTCAAGGATCAAGAGAGGAGTATGATGCAACATGATCAAGGAGAGTGAAAGCTCTAAGCTTGGGGATGCCCCGGTGGTTCACCCCTGCATATATTAAGAAGACTCAAGCGTCTAAGCTTGGGGATGCCCAAGGCATCCCCTTCTTCATCGACAACATTATCAGGTTCCTCCCCTGAAACTATATTTTTATTCCATCACATCTTATGTGCTTTGCTTGGAGCGTCGGTTTGTTTTTGTTTTTTTTGTTTTGTTTGAATAAAATGGATCCTAGCATTCACTTTATGGGAGAGAGACACGCTCCGCTGTAGCATATGGACAAGTATGTCCTTGGTTTCTACTCATAGTATTCATGGCGAAGTTTCTCCTTCGTTAAATTGTTATATGGTTGGAATTGGAAAATGATACATGTAGTAATTGCTATTAATGTCTTGGGTAATGTGATACTTGGCAATTGTTGTGCTCATGTTTAAGCTCTTGCATCATATGCTTTGCACCCATTAATGAAGAAATACATAGAGCATGCTAAAATTTGGTTTGCATATTTGGTTTCTCTAAGGTCTAGATAATTTCTAGTATTGAGTTTGAACAACAAGGAAGACGGTGTAGAGTCTTATAATGTTTTCAATATGTCTTTTATGTGAGTTTTGCTGCACCGGTTCATCCTTGTGTTTGTTTCAAATAACCTTGCTAGCCTAAACCTTGTATCGAGAGGGAATACTTCTCATGCATCCAAAATACTTGAGCCAACCACTATGCCATTTGTGTCCACCATACCTACCTACTACATGGTATTTTCCGCCATTCCAAAGTAAATTGCTTGAGTGCTACCTTTAAAATTCCATCATTCACCTTTGCAATATATAGCTCATGGGACAAATAGCTTAAAAACTATTGTGGTATTGAATATGTAATTATGCACTTTATCTCTTACTAAGTTGCTTGTTGTGCGATAACCATGTTCACTGGGGACGCCATCAACTATTCATTGTTGAATTTCATGTGAGTTGCTATGCATGTCCGTCTTGTCTGAAGTAAGAGAGATCTACCACCTTATGGTTAAGCATGCATATGTTAGAGAAGAACATTGGGCCGCTAACTAAAGCCATGATCCATGGTGGAAGTTTCAGTTTTGGACATATATCCTCAATCTCAAATGAGAAAATTATTAATTGTTGTTACATGCTTATGCATAAAAGAGGAGTCCATTATCTGTTGTCTATGTTGTCCCGGTATGGATGTCTAAGTTGAAGAATAATCAATAGCGAGAAATCCAATGCGAGCTTTCTCCTTAGACCTTTGTACAGGCGGCATAGAGGTACCCCTTTGTGACACTTGGTTAAAATAGTGCATTGTGATGATCCGGTAGTCCAAGCTAATTAGGACAAGGTGCGGGCACTATTAGTACACTATGCATGAGGCTTGCAACTTATAAGATATAATTTACATGATGCATATGCTTTATTACTACCGTTGACAAAATTGTTTCATGTTTTCAAAATCAAAGCTCTAGCACAAATATAGCAATCGATGCTTTTCCTCTATGGAGGACCATTCTTTTACTTTCAATGTTGAGTCAGTTCACCTATTTTTCTCCACCTCAAGAAGCAAACACTTGTGTGAACTATGCATTGATTCCTACATACTTGCTTATTGCACTTATTATACTACTCTATGTTGACAATATCCATGAGATATACATGTTACAAGTTGAAAGCAACCGCTGAAACTTAATCTTCTTTTGTGTTGCTCCAATGCCTTTACTATGAATTATTGTTTTATGAGTTAACTCTTATGCAAGACTTATTAATGCTTGTCTTGAAGTGCTATTCATGAAAAGTCTTTGCTTTATGATTCACTTGTTTACTCATGTCATATACATTGTTTTGATCGCTGCATTCACTACATATGCTTTACAAATAGTATGATCAAGATTATGATGGCATGTCACTCCAGAAATTATCTGTGTTATCGTTTTACCTGCTCGGGACGAGCAGAACTAAGCTTGGGGATGCTGATACGTCTCCGACGTATCGATAATTTCTTATGTTCCATGCCACATTATTGATGTTATCTACATGTTTTATGCACACTTTATGTCATATTCGTGCATTTTCTGGAACTAACCTATTAACAAGATGCCGAAGTGCCGCTTGTCAAGTTTTCTGCTGTTTTTGGTTTCAGAAATCCTAGTAAGGAAATATTCTCGGAATTGGACGAAATCAAAGCCAAGGGGCCTATTTTTCCACGAAGCTTCCAGAAGTCCGAAGATGAAACGAAGAGGGGCCACGGGGTGGCCAAACCCTAGGGTGGCGCGGCCCCACCCCTGGCCGCGCCGGCCTATGGTCTGGGCCCCCCGTGCCGCCTCTTGACCTACCCTTCCGCCTACTTAAAGCCTCCGTGATGAAACCCCCAGTACCGAGAGCCACGATACGGAAAACCTTCCAGAGACGCCGCCAACACCGATCCCATCTCGGGGGATCCAGGAGATCGCCTCCGGCACCCTGCCGGAGAGGGGACTCATCTCCCGGAGGACTCTACGCCGCCATGGTCGCCTCCGGTGTGATGTGTGAGTAGTCTACCCCTGGACTATGGGTCCATAGCAGTAGCTAGATGGTTGTCTTCTCCCCATTGTGCTATCATTGTCGGATCTTGTGAGCTGCCTAACATGATCAAGATCATCTATCTGTAATTCTATATGTTGCGTTTGTTGGGATCCGATGAATAGAGAATACTTGTTATGTTGATTATCAAAGTTATATCTACGTGTTGTTTATGATCTTGCATGCTTTCCGTTACTAGTAGATGCTCTGGCCAAGTAGATGCTTGTAACTCCAAGAGGGAGTACTTATGCTCGATAGTGGGTTCATGCCTCGCATTGACACCGGGACAGGATGTGAGAAAGTTCTAAGGTTGTGTTGTGCTGTTGCCACTAGGGATAAAACATTGATGCTATGTCTAAGGATGTAGTTGTTGATTACATTACGCACCATACTTAATGCAATTGTCTGTTGCTTTGCAACTTAATACTGGAGGGGGTTCGGATGATAACCTGAAGGTGGACTTTTTAGGCATAGATGCAGTTGGATGGCGGTCTATGTACTTTGTCGTAATGCCCAATTAAATCTCACTATACTCATCATGATATGTATGTGCATGGTCATGCCCTCTTTATTTGTCAATTGCCCAACTGTAATTTGTTCACCCAACATGCTGTTTGTCTTATGGGAGAGACACCTCTAGTGAACTGTGGACCCCGGTCCAATTCTCTTTACTGAAATACAATCTACTGCAATACTTGTTCTACTGTTTTCTGCAAACAATCATCTTCCACACAATACGGTTAATTCTTTGTTACAGCAAGCCGGTGAGATTGACAACCTCACTGTTTCGTTGGGGCAAAGTACTTTGGTTGTGTTGTGCAGGTTCCACGTTGGCGCCGGAATCCCTGGTGTTGCGCCGCACTACATCCCGCCGCCATCAACCTTCAACGTGCTTCTTGGCTCCTCCTGGTTCGATAAACCTTGGTTTCTTTCTGAGGGAAAACTTGCTGCTGTGCGCATCATACCTTCCTCTTGGGGTTCCCAACGAACGTGTGAATTACACGCCATCAACCCTCTAAAAGTGCACGGTGGCTATGCGGATGCTGGCATATGGAGCTAGCTCCTGGTAATTCTTTCGATGACTATCTTCGGATGGCGGAGTCCACCGCCCTTGATTGTTTCTACCAGTTCTGCAGGGTGGTGACAGCAGTGTTCGGGGACATCTACTTGAGATCACCCACTGTCGAAGACACTGCTAAGATCATCGCTGTCAATGAAGCTCGAGGATTTCAGGGATGCTTGGAAGCATTGACTGCATGCATTGAAAATGGAAGAACTGCCCGTTTGCCTGGCAGGGAATTTAAAAGGGTCACAAAAAAGCCTGCACTGTGATACTTGAGGCAGTGGCTACCCATGATCTCGGGATTTGGCACTCCTTCCTTGGTATGCCGGGATCCAACAACGACATCAACGTCTTCCAGTGCTCGCCGATCTTCTCCAAGCTTGTTGAGGGTCATTCTCCCCCAGTTAACTTTGTGATCAATGGTCGGCAGTACAACAAGGGATACTATCTTGCAAACGGTATCTACCCAAAGTGGGCAACATTTTTGAAGACTATCTCAAGCCCTGTCCTCCCGAAGGAGCAGGAGTTTGTCAAGGAACAAGAAGGTTGCCGAAAGGATGTTGAGCGTGCATTTGGTGTCCTCCAGCAGAGATTTGATGTTGTCCGGTTCCCCGCTTTGACTTGGTCCCAGTGGCGGATCCAGGCTTTGGCTGTGTAGTCATTTGACTACACAGTTTTTTGGCCATACAAGCTTGAAGTGTGTTAAAATTAATTAAAAATTTATATAAATATATGTATTTGACTACACAACTTTAGTATGACTACACAGTGTTGTTAATGTTCTGGCTCCGCCACTGCTTGGTCCAAAGATCAGATGTGGGAGGTGATGAAGTGTTGTGTGTGCTTACACAACATGATTATCGAGAATGAGCGTATGTATCCGGTTCCTCCGAGCTAACAAGCTGCACCATATGATAGGGAGGGTCCTCTTGCATAGCCTAACCACCAGGTGCCAACATTATGGGTTGCGTTCATCGCTATGCGTCAGGAGATTTGAGACTCCATAATGCATCAAAAACTGCAGAATGATCTGGTGGAGCACATATGGACGCTTCGAGGCAACACCAACTAGTTTCCATTTGATTTGTTTGAAAACTTGTCTTGTTTTGTTGAACTGTAACGTTTATTTGTAAAAATAAGCCAAATATTGGCAAAACAGGTCAAAACCGCCGAACTATGCTGGATATTTTATTTTGGTCATTTCTAGGGACGTTTTTTCTGAAAACGCCGAACACCGGGTGTCTACCGGTGTCTACCGGGGAGACGGCTGGAACTTCAGCGCTCCCCGGTCGAAACTTTCATCCAATCCAGCGCTATTTAGCATTGGTACTTGGCCATGGGGAGTGCCAATGGCTGGAGATCCTCTTAGGATTGTATTTTGACTATGTTGAGTGCAAGTGTTGTTTCTTTGCTAAACACTAGTACAACACAACTATCTCTCTTCATTAATTATAGTGCCGCATATGCATTTTGCCTATGATCTTGTGCTAAGAGACACCCTTGTGAAAGGCCTTATGGTCACATGAAACACACCCAATAAAACGTGTGCCAATGGTTTTGTACCACTGAGAACTGTTTTCTCACCGAGTGGATCCAGAGTATTTATCCGTCACACGGATGAACAAATCTCACTTTTGACATATACATCTCAGCATATTCCTTTGGAATACCCGAGAACACCTTTATGATCACCATGTCATGAAATGACGTTTGATGCAATTAGAGTAGCCTCTGGTGAGAGCGATCATATATGATCTCACGGTCTAACAATATGGGCCAATAGCTCCTATGCGACACAGTTGAGTGAAATTCTCCACGGTGCGATGTTGTTGGCTCAAATAGCTACCATGCGTCGTTTTTTATGCTTCAAATAGCTCGCATGCGATAGGCAGCTGACGCGGGTTAAGAAACTTAGTTAGGATGCGATTAGGTTAGGACAGTGAGGGTTATAACAAGTGGGGTCCACCATGGTCCATGTACGGCAGAGTCAACCGTTCACGAGTGAGGGTCCCGCACGTCTCAACGGTCTGCTCGACTCGCGCGTGGTGAACTGGGAACGGCGGCGAGCGGCGGCGCCCTGGGCTTCTTCTCCGACAGCGGCCCTTTTTCATCTCAGCGGCGGCGGAGCGTCTATCTCGGCGGCGGCGGAGCTATTGCAGGTGAGTAATTGCAAAACCCTAGTCTCATACCCCTGGATGTTGGCCTGATTTTCTTTTTTGTTGCCGATTTAGAATCTGCGTATCTGGGCGGATCGAGAGGAGCGCGGGCTGAATCGGATGGAGGGACGAGACGGTGCTTCAAATCGGTAATGCGCCCCTTCTTTTAATGTTATCGTTATCGATTTGGGGCCGATTTGGGGATCAATTGCTTACGCCGCCGCTGCCCACCATTGACAGGGGAGATGCTGCGCCCGATTCTGCCAGCATATTCGCAATTACAGTTGAATTTTTTCCATGTAAAGCCAAGTTGAGTGATGGAAGCGTCCAAGACATTGCAAATAGCACCGTGAGGTTGGCTCTTGATCTTGAAGATGTTGATCCGAAGGAATTGGAGGGAAAGGAGGAGGAGGCCGTGCGCAATCTGGTGGAGAAGATAGGGGAGAAGATTGTTTGGGGTCCAGAACAAGAGGTGTCTGTGCTACGGTTTGACAACTATAAGGGTGAATATGTGAGAATTGAAGATGGAGAATCTATGGTTGCTGAAATTGATCGTCAAGAAGGGTGGGAAAGCAATCAAGTAAGTTTTCATGCAGAGCTTATTGATCTACAAAAAAATTCCAGAGTAGGTTATGTGCCATCAAAGATGGCTGCACAGATGCAAGATGATGAGTGGGCTTCACAAAGGAGGGGGCAGATGTTGGCATTGTTCACTGAACCGACAATACTAGCTGAAGATATAGGGGCTGATGCAGATGCAGAGGTGGGAAACCATGGTGCTCAAAAGATTGTTGTTGACTGGAATGTAGTAGAGTTAAATGAAAAAACAGATTTAGTCATTGCACCAATATCTGACATTGAAATGGCCAAAATGTTTGGCATTCCAGTTGATGATAGAGATGAAGGCCGTGCAACTGAGGATGACAGTTCTTTGCCTGCAGATGGTAACACAAATGCAGGCCGTGGAAATGAGGATGAAGAAGACCTGATGAGGCAGGCTGCAGATGATGTGGATGATGCAAATGACAATGAGCTGGTCTGTTTGTATGACAAAGAGAACCTAGTTGTTGAGGTTGGAAAGTTGTGGCCAAATATGAATGAGTTTAGGATGTCTTTTAGGACCTATGCAGTGAAAAAAGAGTTTGATGCCAAGACTATGTGGACTGATAGGAAGAAATTTTATGCTAGGTGCAAAGGCTATGATGGTGGTGAAAATCCATGCAAATGGTACATATCTGCCAGACTACAACCTGATGGCAGTACAGTCAGGGTAAATCAAATACCAAACTAGCATACATGTATGACCACTTCACAGAGAGTTTCAAATATGACAAACCAGCTTTGGATTACAGAGAAGATTACTCCTATTTTAGCAAAAACTCCAAACACTACTGCAAAAAGGCTTAAAGTGGACTTGGAGAAGCTATACCCCATCAAACTGAAATATACCACAGTTTGGAAGGCAAAACAAAGGGCAATGAAATCATTGTATGGTGACTGGGCAAATACATTTAGGATGTTGTATAGCTTTAAAGCCTGAGGTGGAGAAGAGGTCACCTGGAAGTGTGGTGGAGATAGATACAGAGGTTACAGAGGATGGCAGTGTTTACTTCAGCAAGTTTTCTATGTGTTTGAAGCCTTGCATAGATGGATTCAAAGCAGGATGTCATCCATATTTGAGCATAGACTCTTCTTTTTTGACTGGCAAGTGGAATGGTCAGTTGGCTGCATGCAATGCTTTGGATGGACACAACTGGATGTTCCCAATTGCAATTGGACTGTTTCAATCAGAGACAGAGGCAAGCTGGACATGGTTCATGATGCAACTGAAAAGATGCATAGGGCCAGTTTCACCTTTGGCCATCCACACAGATGCATGTAAAGGGCTGGAAAATGCTGTAAAAAATGTTTTCCCCCATGCTGAGCAGAGAGAGTGCTTTGGACATATGTGGATGAATCTGATAAATAAAATTAGAGGAGATGAATTTGGGCGCATGTGGCCAGCAGCAAGAGCTTACAGAGCACAGACACATTCCTACCACCTTGGTAAGATCATGGAAGCTTGTGCTGACAATGAATTTGCTTCCTGGTTGAACACATACCATTCTCTGTTGTGGTACAGATCAGGTTTTAATACTGCAATAAAATGTGATCACATCAATAACAACTTGGCAGAAAGTTTCAACAATAAAGTGAAAGATTTAAAAGATTTGCTTGTGCATGACATGGTGGACCAAATAAGGATCATGATCATGCGTTTGTGGGACTTGAGAGGAAGACTTGGTGATATGTTGGAAGGGGACAAGCTTCCAGCAGTGGTACAACAGGTGGTCAACAAGAGTAGAAACCTTTCACATCTATCTGTTGAGAAATCCTCCTTATTTGATGCTGAAGTTAAAGATGCAAGGAGTGTCAAGAGGCATGTGGTAAACATTGAGTTGCAGGAGTGCACTTGCCTAGAGTGGCAACACACTGGAAAACCATGTGAGCATGCCATAATTTTTTTGGCATCTAAACCCAGGTTAAATATGCACCCATATTTGCATGAGTATTACTCAGTACAAAAGTTTAAGGCTGCATATGCAACTCCAATTCCAGCCTTGACTAACCAATCTCAGTGGCCTGAGGTAGATATAGAATTTACACTGTGTCCCCCTCTGAGTAAAAGAAAGGCTGGGAGGCCCAAACAGAGCAGATACAAAGCTTGGTTTGAGAAGGGGGTTGTAGTAAGAAGGGGAAAAAGGAAAAACCAGAAAAGCCTAAAAGGGCTCAAAAAGGTAACAAAAACAGGTGCAAGTTGTGTGAGGAACTTGGGCATAGAATTGGTTCCCCAAAATGCCGTTACACTCCTGTACAACCAAAGTATGTTAATGTTAATTCTCCAATTTATGTACCTTGTTTCATTTGCTTATTTCAGTATCTAATTTATATCCTTGTTCCAATTTATATGCTTTTTTAAGGAGGAAGCATGGAGAAAAAGCCCCACCTCTTGTTGTTGAACAGTGCTGGCCAATGAAAAAGCCAAGACTCAATGGCTATAGAAAGAAAAGAAACAGTTTGGTCAATGCACCAGAGTCAGATGAACCTGTTTCAGAGCTACTTCTGTTGCCTCAACCAGATTTGACTATTGAGTTGCCAGATGAACCTGTTCTGGAGGTTATGATGAATTCTGAACCTGTTCTAGAGGTTGTGCTGAATTCTGAAGCTCAGGAGGTTATGCCAGATGTGCCTGTGGCTGCTGATGTGCCTGTGCCTCAGGAGGTTATGCCTGTGCCAGATTTTCCTATGGCTGCTGATGTGCTTGTGCCTGTGCCAGATGTGCAAAAGATGAGGGGGGCTAGTGGTTGCGGCAAAAAGTTCAGGAGTATGAACAAACTATGCTATGGTACTGCAATGAGAAGTGGTAGGAAGAAGCAGAAGAAATAGTTTGATGTAATGGTTTTAAACTTATGTGCTATGGTGTGGAAACTTATTATTTGTAATTTGAATAGATTTCAAATTTGAACCAATTTCAAATTTGAACCAAATTTGAAAGTTGACATCATTTTTGATGTTGCAATGCTATTTGAATGTTATGCACTAGTTTATGCACTAGTTTGTTATAACTTGTTAATCAATTGGACAATTTTGTGGAGTAACTCATTTTCATCAGTTTAATGAAAGATGTGTTCAAAAACGGCCTCCGGGTGAGGGTAAACGACCCCATTTCTAAGCAACTTTTTTTTTAACCTTGTCTAAATCATCTTATGTTACTTGAGTTGTTGCTAGATGATATAAGAAGACAATGTGAGCAGGATTCATATTTTTTTGAATTTTTTGAATTTTTTATCCTCATTTCAAATCTGGTCAAAGCTATGGTTTGACTAGCATTAAAACATGGTCAAAACACAAAATTGAGAAATGAAGCATGGATCCTTCTTACTTACACCAAAATGAACCTATTTCCAATTTTTGGTTCCATTCCATGATTCAAAGTTCAAACCCTTCTCTCAAATCCTCGACTTCGCATTTGCAGAGTTCAAGATATCACATTGTACACATGATTTTTTTGTTACAATGTATCTAGACCATGTTTATCAACTTGAGTTGTTGCTAGATGATATAAGAAGACAATGTGAGCAGGATTCATATTTTTTTGAATTTTTTTGAATTTTTTATCCTCATTTCAAATCTGGTCAAAGCTATGGTTTGACTAGCATTAAAACATGGTCAAAACACAAAATTGAGAAATGAAGCATGGATCCTTCTTACTTACACCAAAATGAACCTATTTCCAAGTTTTGGTTCCATTCCATGATTCAAAGTTCAAACCCTTCTCTCAAATCCTCGACTTCGTACGGCAGAGTTCAAGATATCACATTGTACACATGATTTTTCGTTACAATGTATCTAGACCATGTTTATCAACTTGAGTTGTTGCTAGATGATATAAGAAGACAATGTGAGCAGGATTCATATTTTTTTGAATTTTTTTGAATTTTTTATCCTCATTTCAAATCTGGTCAAAGCTATGGTTTGACTAGCATCAAAACATGGTCAAAACACAAAATTGAGAAATGAAGCATGGATCCTTCTTACTTACACCAAAATGAACCTATTTCCAAGTTTTGGTTCCATTCCATGATTCAAAGTTCAAACCCTTCTCTCAAATCCTCGACTTCGTACGGCAGAGTTCAAGATATCACATTGTACACATGATTTTTTCGTTACAATGTATCTAGACCATGTTTATCAACTTGAGTTGTTGCTAGATGATATAAGAAGACAATGTGAGCAGGATTCATATTTTTTTGAATTTTTTTGAATTTTTTATCCTCATTTCAAATCTGCTGGCCAGCTAACCCTAACGGCCAATCTGGACCGTCAACTAACCCTGAGGACCAACCGCATTCGTCCGATATGTGCTTCTAGAAGGATTCCGCGGGCTGGCGAGCGTGATCCGTGGGAGGACTAGTTCTCGAATCTGATTGGCTGCCATCTTTTCTCTCTTTGGGCTGAGCTCAGATCCTTTTGTCCGCTGGGCCGAATCGTGTCGCCTCCTGGAGAGCCTGCGCCCGACCGAGCCATCGAGCAGAACGCCCACGTCGGCATGCATGCCCCATGCAGCGTCGCATCAGAGCTATTGTCTTGTAGAGTGCAGCCTCCTAGTCTCAGCCTTGCCACTCCTTTTAAAGCTACACATAAAATACGGGGCCCTAAAATACGAGGCCGGGCTGTGTGTGCCGTGTGTCATTGGAATCTAGGGGAGCAACGGTAAAACCAACGGTAACAAAACTTACTTTATTTTATTCAACTAATTATCGTCTGTCATAACAAAACTGATTTTGTTTTATCCAACTCTTTTTCATGTGTCTTTCTGAAATACAAGCATAACATACTTAGTTTCTTCAAAATCAAATCATGCTTGTGTGTCATTGCCAAATCCAAACATAAAAAAACTCGTTTTGATTTATTTAACTCATTTTCGTGTGTCTTTGCCAAGTACAAACATAATATACTTAGTTTCTTGAAATTAGATCATGCTTGTGTGTCATTGCAATATCCAAACATATGATAACACATTTTGTTTTATCCAACTCTTTTTGGTGTGTCTTTGCCAAATACAAGAATAACATATTTAGTTTCTTGAAAATCAAATCATGCTTGTGTGTCATTGCCAAATCCAAACATAACAAAACTCGTTTTGATTTATTTAACTCATTTTCGTGTGTCTTTGCCAAGTACAAACATAACATACTTAGTTTCTTGAAATTAGATCATGCTTATGTGTCATTGCAATATCCAAACATATGATAACTCATTTTGATTTATTCAAATCATTTTGGTGTGTCTTTGCCAAATACAAGAATAACATATTTAGTTTCTTGAAAATCAAATCATGCTTGTGTGTCATTGCCAAATCCAAACATACCAAAACTCATTTTGGTTTATTCAACTCATTTTTCGTGTGTGTTTGCCAAATACAAGCATAACATAGTTTCTTTAAATCAACTCATTTTCGTGTCTATTTTACAAAATCATTTTATTTTAGTCGATTCATTTTCTTAATACTCTACTTTAAGTGCAAACGGTCATGTACAAACATACACAAGCAAATCAGAAGGGCATCTTTTTTCAGCCCTGCCCGCGTAGTACCGTAGCTATTTATTACGTCTCAGGCCCGTGTCGCCCGTCGGTGTCGCAGTGCGGGGGGCGGCGTGCTCTCTTTTCAGCGGGCGAGCAGCTCACATTGGCGGGCAGTGCAGGAAGACGTGCCATCGTTTCAGCAAACACGGGCATGCAAACGACCACGGGTCATGCTCATCCATATAATTTTCTCACACGCCCCCTCCCCTTCTCCTTCTCTTTCACACGATGCCCCCGTCCACTCCCCTTCCTCTGGCTATTTAAGGGCACCCATCCCCTTCCTCTTCACCACTCACCACTACTCTCCTTCTCTCAAGCCGCAACCGTCCTATCCGTGCCCTAGCCCTAGCCACCACCAAGCCCATGGCGTTCACCCACCCAACCTACCGTCTCCCGGCGACCGTCCCGGAGCGCGAGTTCCCGGCGGGAGTGATTGTGGAGAACCAACTCTGTGTGTGGACCATTTCTAGGTGGAGGACTGGTAGGGAACTTGCGGAGGTATTCCTCTCGCAAGGCTACCGCCACCTCAAACTTCCTCACGGCGCGCCGCCCATGTTCCACCTCGACCGGTACTTCGACGGGGACAACGGTCAACTCCAGATCGGCCTCACCGTCCGCTTCATCAACCCCCACGACGCCTTCTTCCTTCTTGGGAAGGTGTTTTGGTGTGGATGCGAGTTCATCGCATTCACAACCTACAATATCTTCACCAATTTCCGTGCAATCTTCCCCTCTCTCGGGAACATGCACACCCTCCCCTACAACTTCCACTACCCGCCCACCATCACCATCGAGGAGGAGGAGTGACCACCGGAGGAGCCAAGCCAAGGAGGAGCCAAGCCAAGGAGGAGCCAAGGATGACGGCGTCGCGTCTTCTTTTAATGTTTTCTAGTTTTTATTATCTATTGTCGTTGTGCGTGTTTTCTATCGTGTGAGTTTGTATCGTGTGAGTTTGTACCGTGTGCTTGCTTGGGCATATATGCCCCACTTTATCTATTCTATTTAATTTCCATGTTTTATGAGTATTTTTATTTAATTTTCATGTGGTCAAACATTTATGCATTTGGTAAAACATTTGTGCATCACATTGCTCAATCCTAACCCCTTAAACATCTACAACTGAGAAAAGAGTGATATGAAATGAAAAACCCAGGCCGTGCTTTACATTTAACTTAACAGGCCGGGCCACAGGGTTAGGTCTCAATCCTTACCCTTTTTTTCGTTTACAGACGCAGCCCGCTTTACATTTAGCTTAACAGGCCGGGCCAGGCCCAGGCCGCTTCTCTTTTCCTCCACTTCTTTTCATCTATTTTTTTTCTTTTGCTTCTCATTTTCTGTGCTCAAATTTGAATGTTACTCATTTTATTTACAAAACTTTATAATACAATTTGCTCATTGCCTTATATTGAAGGCTACATAACAATGCACTTTGTTCTTCTATCACAAAAACAGTGCACATTGAACGGTAATTAACATTGCACAAAAACTAAATTGCAACTCATTCTTCACGGTCATCTAGATGGAAATCAAACAGGGGTGCCCTGTCATTCATATCTAACTGCATCGTCTATCGACTAATGATCAGCACATAAGCAATCCCAAGAGCAATTACACAAATATAAAAGAATGCAGCCATCATATTATCCTGCTTCTTCAGAACCACAAGTTTCTTTATCTGCTTGTGCATCTGCTTCAGCTCATTCAACTCAGCTACCTTGAATTCTTCCCCATTCCCAACAGTTGAAGCAAGCCCGCCGGTGGTGGGAGCTACAGATTTGTCCAACATCCGCCCCAGGGATGTGCCTTGACCTTGAATCCTATCGATGTACTCGTCCAACCACTCAAAATGCTTGCAATTGCGTAGATCCTGAAACCAATTCCCAAATCAGAACGATGAACCCTAATTCCCAAATCGGAAATATGAACCCTAATCCCCAAATCGGCACAAAAAGCAGAAATTGGACACACCAAAATGAAATTGGGAGAGGTATAACCAAGATCTGACCTTCCCCAGCTCTGGCTTGCTGTCGCACTTGACATACTCGCGCCCAAGATTGCCGTGCGTGTCGGACATGGTGAGACGCCGCTTCAGGGGGGCGGTACGGGGGCAATCCGGGCAACTCATCATCGGCACTGGACCATATTGCGGCCAGCGGGATTGGGAGGATGAAGCGCTCGACATCTGCCGCCGCGATTTGTCGCCGGAGCCCGAGAAGAAGAGGGGAGAGGGGTGGAAGATGCGGGCAATGGTCGAAATGGTGGTGTTGGATGGCTCCGGGGAGTGGCGGCTCTGTAATCTGTTGTTAGTTGTGGGTCCCACGCCGTGACATGGACAACTGGTGGGTCCCGCGCTTGAGGCCCCCTCAGCTGATGTGTATAAGTTGTGGGACCAGTGCTTGAGGCCCCTCGGCTGATGTGTATAAGTTGTGGGACCCGCGACGATCACATAATACTACCACTAACCTGTGTCTGGGCCGACTGTCGCACATAGGCTATTTGGGCCATCTTAGCTGTGTCGCACGAGAGCTATTTCCACCAACAACGTCGCATTCTGGACGCGTTTCTCCAACGACGTCGCATAGGAGCTATTCCCCCCTAACAATATATGTCTTTACGCTTACATAAACATCATAACGTTGAATTTAGTGACATGATTGTGTTACAATATTTATGTGTTGGGTAAGTCCATCATATCATTCACCTACTAATAAGACTTCATTTTCAATGACCGTGTGTGCCCATGATCGAAAAACCTCGATCATGGATTGACCTCAATGAACTAGTTTGTGTATGCTCACTAGGGATCCTGGTTTGGTTACAATGTCACGCGTGTATCAATGTTTCCAGTTAATAAATTTATAGCATGAAACAAAACTATTATGAACAAATGAGATATAATAAAATAAATACTACTTACTATTTGCCTCTAGAGCACTATCTCCAACAGGAAGAAGCGGTGGTTGATCTGTAGCCGCACCTATTAGGGTATATAACGTGTAGTCATATTAGGTAGTTTAATATTGTAATCTAGATCTATCTGTACTAGGTTTCTTAATCTTTAATTAAGTCTTATCTACTATATAAACAGCCCAAGAGGCACACAATGTTATCACAAAAATATCATACAATCATATTCCGCAATATATCATGGTATTAGAGTGGTTCTTTCCGGAACCTAGGGTTTAGCCACCCACCGCTTCCGCCACCCCCGGGGAGATCGATCACCATGATCTCCACCGGGGGGCATCCGATCTAGTAGCTAGTTTGATCTCTGTTGGGGGCATCCAATCTAGTAGCTAGTTTTTCTTTAGATTAGATTCATAGTCTTAGGAAATTTTCATTTTGTCTTTAGCCACCAACATCCATCAGATTAACCCTTCTCGCCGGTGCTTTAGCAGATCGATCCACTCCAGTGGTCTCAAGTCCTTCACGGTCATACACGTGCTCGACAACAGCCGGCTGCACATGAGGCATCTACTCCAACGGGATTACCACAACTGGGTTAGTTAACATGTCGGTTCCTTGTGACGGATGTTCCACCATACCAATTCTTGTTGTCGGTACTACCCCCATTTCCGACCCCTTCTCTAGGAGACGGGCTATTCTGGGTGAAGAGTTGTACGGGAGGCACCTTGGAAGGATGCTTGGAATGCTACTTCCTCTGGAACTCGGTGAAAGTCCCAGACCTCCGTTTGTTGGCTCTTCATGACTTCTTCGAGTTTGGCAAGGTGTTGCTTTTCTTTAGGGAGGCATTGATGCTAAGCAAGGAGTCGATCCCTCTCTTTGGCCACGGCCATGGGGGATTGCTCTAGTTCAACAAAGCAAGCCACCGCGTTGGGTAACGAGATTGGTGTTGCGAGGGGGGTCGATTGGTGGAGGGTCGTCTCGCCAAGTTGTAGACTCCTACGAGATTGCTTAACTAGATGTAGTGCTCATCAAACATTATCGAGCCGCTCTAACTAGATCTCAACTCCAGATGTCGCAGGCCCCACGGTAGGCGCCCAATGCAATACGCCAAACCCGCCCATGTTATCTCTTGATTCAAGATAGTGAAGAACAAAATGTCAACTTAAAGCTCTTGCTATGCATTTTTGAATCCATGTCAGGGTTGAAGATTAATTTTGAAAAAAGTGAAGTAATGATGGTGCTAGAGGATGAGACAAAGGCACAGGAGTTTGCTGCTTTGTTTAATTTTCAGCAAGAGGTTTGGCCCACAAAATACTTGGGTACCCCTGTGTGTGCAAGGAAACCAACTGTGACAGAGATGGGCTTCCTTGGTGAGAAAACAAAGAAGAAAAAGAGCGGCTCGGTTGGAATTCTATGTCTATTGGTGGGAGAGTAAATAAAATTGATGCATGTCTATCTAGCATTGCTGTTTATCAAATGTCTATGAGATTATTACACAAGACAAATATAGAAGAGATTGATAAACCCATCAGGTCCTTTTCTGGGCTGGAAGTGCTGATAAAAAGAAATATTATTTTGTTAAATGAAAATGGATATGTAAACCAAAGAGAAAAAAGAGTTGGGTTTGAAGAATCTATACAAGTTTAACAGCAGCCTGATGTGCAAATGGTAGGGGAAACTTGAGAGTGGCTCTGACCCTTGGTAAGGTCTAATGAAACAGAAATATTTGAGGGGTGGAGGTGTTTCTTTATACAAAGAGCGAGCTTGGTGACTCTCCTTCCTGGAAAGACATGTTACAGGTTAAGCACATTTATCTAAAGGGGTGAAGGATGCAAGTGGTTAATGGCAGAAACACCAGCTTCTGGAGAAAACTATTACAGTGGCTGAGGCAGCTGCTTTGAATTGGAGGTTCTCTTTCAGTAGATAGATGACACCAGATGTAGCTTTGCAGATACATGGGATGTCTCAAATTGTGTCCCAAACTATTCTTAATGAAGATCCAAACAAACCTTTCTGGAAATTAGCAAAAAAACGCATGGCAAGTTTACTGTCAGTTCTTTGTACAAACACTTGTGTGGCTATGGTTTGGATTGAACTTTCAAACACCCATGGAAGAGTAAGATACCTATCAAGATTAAAATTTGGTTGTGGCTTATTTGTCATGATGCTATTAACTCCAAAGATAATTTTCTGAAACGCAACTGGTAGGGGAATTCTACTTGTCAGTTTTGCAACGAGGATGAATCTATCTCCCACTTGTTCTTTAAATGTCCTGCTGCCAAATTTGTTTGGAGCACTATTGGTCAGGCAATTGGCGCCCCATCAAGACCTAGATCATTCAGCCAGTTTTTCTGGTGGATCCCTCTGTTCATTCATGCCAGCAGAAATACCCAGATTGCAGGGATAGTTGTTGTATGCTGGGCTATCTGGAAGCTCAGAAACAAAGCATGCTTTGAACACACGTTGATAAAATCCCCTTTTGAACTAATAAGCTACTCTATGTGCTTATGGAATATTGGGTAGGGTAGCATGACGAGAAGGACGCAGAGGATATTCGTGCTAGAGCTGATGGATTACTGAGGCTTGCTGGTACTGCTGCTAGCTAGCTCTGATCGAAACCAAACGACGACTGATCTACACCGTCCTCTCCGCCTGATGGATGCAGGAAGAAATGAAGACAAAGCTAAAGCTATGGAAACGGTTGAGCAAGAAGTTGCAAATGCCTGATATATCTGGTGGCCGATGGTTGGTTGCTGTGTCATGCGTTGTTGAAAGCTCATGGAAAGGGTCTGTAACTTCTTTAGTTAGTGGTGGTTGCAGTGGTCTGTAAAAAAATATAAAACCTCTAAGCCTCCCCTCTTAAACACTAGCAGTAGGCGGCGCTCCCCTCTGTTGTTTCTTCTTTTGGCTCCAGAACTTGTTACTCTGTTTTTGTTATCTTTTGGTAATGAAAATCAATCCATGACGTCGCAGGCTCTCATTGGAAAAAAAAGATGTAGTGCTCATCAGCGATTACCGAGCCGGCTCTCACTGGATCTCAACCCCGGACGTTGCATGAGGCGCCCAATGCGGTAGGCCAGACCCGTCCATGTTACCTCTTAAGCTCTACCTCCCTCGAACCAGTTGATGGCTCGTGTTGCGGTAAAATAAAAATAAAAAACAAAGGATGAAAGAAAGAAATAAAGCATTCATTCAGTTTGTGTATTGCAGGTTTGGGAGGTTGGATGGACACGCGTGTGTCACACACACTGACCCAGGAGATATTTAGGAGACGCCTAGCACTGCCCTAACAAAAACATCTACTTTCGAAAATGATACACGCGGCCGCAACACAGGCATTTGGCACGTTCCTCTGATCGATCTCTGTAGAGAGCGTAACCGCCGGGCGCTGTTCATCGTGTCTCTTTTATCGAGCCCTCCGCCTGGCCACTGCACGAGAGCCAGATGATTTCTGTTGCGTTGCGCTTCCCTTACTTTTGACCGACGAATGCTTTTGAAATGGGCCCGCTGTAAGCGAGGGAGGCTTGGCCGTGTGTTGGTACCTACAGTGAACTAACGTGCGTCGCCTCCCCCGAGACGCCCACCTCCGCCTCCCGCTATAAAACCAGCTAGCCCCGCCTCTCCGTGCTCGTCACCCTCTCCGCCCACCCATCTCCATCTGCCAAACGGGAAGAAGGAAGACGATGGCCGCTGTTCGTGTCGTTGTGCAGAGGAGCCTCCGCCGCCCAGATGCGAAGAACCTGCCGGCGGCGGCCGGGCTCTTCACCCGCACCGCCGAGGTGGGCGGACAGGCTCCGTCGTCAGCGTCCGCGCTCATCCCTGCTTCGGCCTCCATGGGGTAAGTTCTTCTTCAACTTTTCGAATCTAAAAGGAAAGGAAGCTGCTTTTGCTCCGTTTGCTAGGGCCGGGGCGGGCTAGGCTAGGGCTAGCGCGCGGGAGGTGGTGCTGTCCGCCGATGAGAGCACCGTACGTGTGCCTGATCTGTTTTGTTGATCTGCTCGGGATTTATTGTTGCCCTTTACGTGTTGATGCCATGCATGAAATCGATGGTCAGTAATCTTCTCCTTGTGCAGACTGATGAAGGGCAAGGCGCTGTCGGGCGGGGGTGCTCGCGCAGGAGATGGCGCGTGGAAGGACCTGCCGGCGGCGGCCGGGCTCTTCGCCCGCACCGTCGTGCTGGGCGGACAGCCTCCGGCGTCGGCGTCGGCGTCCGCGCTCATCCCGGCTTCGACCTCCTTAAACTTCTCGAATCTAAAAGGAAGCTGCTTGCTCCGTTAATCTGCGAGCGCGCGCGATTTGGTCGACGCGCGGCTCTAGTAGGCTAGCGCGCGCGCGCGGGAGGTGGTACGTGCTGCCGATGAGAGCACCGTGTGCGCGCGTGTTGATGTGAAATCGATGGTAAAGTAATCTTCTTCTTGTGCAGACTCAAGCAGGCGCTGTCGGGCGGGGGTGCTCGCGCAGGAGAGGGCGCGTGGAAGGAGTACCGCCGCGTCCCCATGATGCTGTCCGGCGGAGGATCTGTCGGGAACGGCGGCGCCGCTGCAGGATGCGGCCGCGGAGGCTCCGGCGGGGGCGCTGCAGGAGGCGGAGGCGGAGGCGGAGGCGGCGGCGCTGCAGGAGGCGTCGGCGGAGTCTCCGGCGTCGGTGGAGGCTCCGGCGGCGGCGCTGCAGGAGACGTCGGCGTGCGCATGGCACCGTGCTGCAAGTGCGCCGAGGAGATCGCCGAGCTCAGGGCCGACAAGGAAAGGCTGTGGGTGTACTTCACCAATCTTGTCGACCAAAATGGAAGAGTCGTTACCCAGATGAATGACCTGCGGATCTCACATGCGTAAGCCTTTCAATCTCACGATTTACATTTTTTTTAGCTTACTTGTGTTTTGAAGATCTGAGCTTCACCAGATACATATGGTTCAAATGCATGAGTTAAATTGTGTAGCTCACGTTTTCTGAATTCTGTACTGAACTGAAACTGAACACTATCTGTTTTTTTAATGAAACTGCTCTCTGTTTCGGTGCAATTGGGCAACCAAACATGCTCAGAAATTGAATTGTGGTGCATTCGGGCAACCAAATGAGATTAGAGAAAACTTAATTTTCTTTACAAGAAAGTTACATTTTTGCACATTACCCTTTTATAGGACGAGCGAAGATCGTGGAAGCGCAGAGCCCCAACTCCGGAGAGTCTGGCGACCAGCCCAAGAAGAAGGGACTGGGCTTTTTCGGCTGGTGATCATCTCACCTGAGATTGGTGCCTTAAGTTTCAGTCTCTGCTTTATTTGCTAATGCATGTCGGTCTACAGCCGATCGAGACATTATGTGCTGCTAAATAATTTTGTACTCCTAAATTTGAGATTCGTATCATCAAGACTTATGTGCTGCATTGTCTATTTAAGTGTGTGCTGCATTGTCCTCTTTTTGTGTTTTGTTTATTCTAGCTCTACTAATGTGACTAGGTTCAGAACGAACTAGCTAGCCGCAGCATTGCCTATAAGTTATGATCCTCCTCTGTTTTCAGTCTTTTTTTCTCGAGAATGAGTTTTCTGTCCTTTATCAAATCTGATTCTATCGTCCGCTGAGTTGAGTACAGCAAACTATGCCATGATTCGGGGTTGATTAAACTTTCTTTTCTTTTGGACGGCACTTAATAATCTGAGAAAAATGCTTTGGTCCAAGATGAGTAGACATGAGAAACCTGTACTTATGTATATTACATGGATTATTGCCATCCAATTAGATATTGGCAGTCAACATCCTGATGATTATTTAGCAAAAATGACATGCGTAGTCCATTGATGAACTAACTATAACAACAAGATACCGACAGGTGTAACTCGAACTCACAAATGCTTCCCTGTTCCAAAAATGTAAAACGGCTCAAGAGTCAAGAACACAATAATCCTCCACAAAATAAGAACCGAACAATCCTCCTCTATAAAGGAATTAGTACTTAATAATCCAATCAACAACTAAGGATAAAAAACGCGGAACAAGTTTTCTCCCGTGAAACATAGCACCGCCTCCTAAGAAACCTAGTGCCGCCTCCACCTCCGCCTATTCCATAGGTCAGTTACGCCACCTCCGGCCGGCTTTGTTGGCATCGATATAGGTGATGAAACTTATCTATGCATAGAGTTATTTTTTAAATAAAAGTAGTGCTTTCAAGAGATTATGTTAGGGTTATTGTAGCCATCTTCTTCATGGCATCCGCCTTAATGAAGATGTTATCACTAATAATAAGTGATGTTCGGCCATTCATTCGACGATGAGATCTTCCCGATAACAATGACGGTGTTGGGAGGTTTAAATTCTCTAGAATTTTGGATATTTTTCTCATGGTTGCGCGAGGAGGATTATGCTCGTAATATATGTCCCAACTGCTATGTCCTTAACAATGGTGATTTGTACCCTCGGATCCCCAAAGACGCCGGGCAGGCAATTCAGTTTTTTTTCTTGGCATACTAGTGTTGGTACACTTGCCGATGTTGATTGACTAACTTAATTGTTGTGCGCGTGCACGTAGCTGTAGCACTGCTGCTAAAATTAAAATTACGGGAAAACTTTTATTGGTATTCCGTTCGTCCTGATTTAATCTACATTCTAGGATAAATTTTTGTTTCATATTAATCTCCCTTCTAGCTAGCTTTTACTAGTAACAAGAAACACTGAAAATGAAGTGGAAGTGGGTCCTGCTCTCTATTGGATGCCATTACTTTTAGTGTAACTTTGTGATACGGGTCGTTGGCCCAATCTTTCACGGTGCACCTCCTTGATCCATAGGATCGGTGCAACACATTGATGTCATTGTTGGAACCGGCCATGCCAAAGAATGAATGCCAAATCCATAAATCTTGAGATATGACAGCTTCAAGAATGACAGTCTGTCCCTCATCATGCCCGCTGTACTGATCCTGCCATCCAAATGGACAGTTTTTCCACTTCTAGTGCATGCAATCTATGCTGCCAATCATTTCTAGAAACCCTCTAGACTCGTTCATAGACAATAACCGCCTTGTATCCTCAACATTTGGCTCCCTACAGTAATGTTGTCCGAACACGGCAATCACGGCTCGACAAAACCTATACATGGCCTCAAGGCAGGTGCTCTCACCCATTCGAAGATACTCATCGAATATATCAGCAGCAATTTCATATGAGAGCATGCGAATAGCCGCGGAGCATTTTTGGTAGGAGGTGAAGCCTAGCGCACCTGTTGCATCGGGCCTGCATTGGAAGTATTGGTCGTAGTTTGTGACGCCCCGGAGAATGACCAAGAACAGCTCCCTTGACATCCTGTACCGGCGCCGGAATATTTTTTCCTTGTACATCGGATCAGTGAGGTGGAAGTAGTCCTTGTGGAGCCGGAGCTGCCCTTCCACTCTGTTGCGCGGCAGGTTTTTGGAGCGGTCCTTGACAGAGCCCCGGTGCACCGGTCCGTGGTTTGAGGTGAACTCGTGGACCATGGAGGCCGCAGTAGTTGCCAATGTCTGCGTCGACTGATCGGACTCCTCGTCGAAAGAGGAGTCAACGACCTCGCGCGGAACTTCTCCAGCATATGACACATGTCCATCTGCGTGGGTACCAACTGTGGATCAATAGCCGCGCACAATAGCGCTGAAAACAGGAGAAGAAACCTACCGGTGCAATTGACCGAACAGGTCGTGCGCGGCGCGGAAGGGCGGCGCAACCGGCAACGTTTGGCCCCAAAACAGCCGGCAGGTACGCGCCGGAGCCAACCCCGAGTACGATCCTGCCCGACGGCGAGTACTGTGGCGCTGCGGCGGGTAGGGTTGGGGTGGTGGCGTCGCACTAGGGCAGCAAAGAGGGGGAAAAAGAAGCAAGTCGAAGCGGTCGATTTCGCTGTCCCTGACTTGCGGGACCGGGTAAAAAATGAGGACGCTCGGCGCGACTGCGGACCATCCACGGAGACACAAACGTGGCGCATATTTGGGCCAGGTTTGCGTTACCGCGAACAGCCCAGTCACTTGGCGTCGCCCCGCTGGAGCAGGGCCCATACGCATTTCCGGTCACGGCGGACGCAAACGGTCGCTCAACATCCGTTTACATCGTGCCGTTGGAGATGCTCTTACCACTCAAATTCGTGCTTCTGGCATGAACGAGAGGAAGGCCGAAAATGGATTCCTTTGGTGATTTTTTTTTTTTTTTTGCTTTATTGGAGCACTCCTTTCACCCCTGTTTTAATGGCTCGGTAATGTGGTACTGATGTATTTTACTGTAGCAGTTTGGCTTTGTGATTGCCTGATAGGAAGAAATGATGGTAGAATATTCATCTTTAGTCTTGCAGCTTATAGCACATCCCATTCAATTAAAAAATTCGATATATTTTCCCTTTGAAAAAATGAATTCGTATAGGATTATGAATCGGTTATTGCTGATGTAAAAAATGTGTCATTTTTGCCATGCTAAATCATACCCTAGCACATATTTGGCAATAGATAGAGACACACAAGTATAGCAATACGATGCACAAGTTATATTTTTGTTTGGAAGCATGATATTCGGCAATGATGAAGTTAACATTTAGGCTATAGCGCCTACATAGTCTCGCCCCGGAATATCCGCTGATTCCTCTGGTTCCATACTTTCTTGTAGACGTACATGAGGATCTGATCGTTATAATTTCTCTTATTACTTGCCAGGTTTCAATGCCTAAATACGTATTTGCTGATCCAACCCAAGTGTTATTTGAGTTATAAATGTGCATGTTAAAATAAGCTTCTCCTTATTGGTACACATATAGGAAAGGGGAAATCGGGTGACATAATTGTTAGGTAACCTTCTGACCATCTAATCTGCCAATGTTTTCTGCATTATGTTACAAAAAGGAAAGCTTTCCTGGGATAGTATATCCTACTAGTGTTGAGTTTTGAGTCTGTTTGCAGTGCTTGATATGCATGTTTTCCATGGATGGTTTCATTGTAACCAGCACCATTCTTCAGTTGTTTTCAAGACTAGAAACAGTAGTTTGCAATTCTGTGAAGTGATGAAGTTGACTTGGAAATTGAAACATATGATCTTGTCTGGCTGATCAACCCATCCTCAATTGTGTATCCTTTTTCTGGCGATGATCCATGGATTTGCATGTATCAATACTAGTGTGAAATTATGTGAATTGCTCTGTCTTATTTCATCTATACTAATTGTCGTTATAATGCAACATGTTTAGAAGTGTCTTCTGAGTGGCACCTATCTTTACACCGTCTTGTAGTTTCCAGGCACTACGATAGCTACTTCGGCAAGTCGGGAATATTTAAATGAAGGTGTTTTCCTAGTGCGGGAACATTGTGTTGTTTTGATTAGAAAACAGAAAAAAATTATATTTTTTCTTGTGAATACACATGTGTATCTTTTCTGCATGCTGAAGTCCTTGTGTTTTACTTAGATACTAATCTACTCCCTGGATATGGGAAAAGTTGAATGGAGCAGGTGCGCAGAGCGCACGTGCACATTTTTCCACTTTGTGTTTTTTTTTTGTATCTTTCAAGTTATGTAATATTTTGATTTGATTTTTTGCAAATCACTCAAAATAACAAATAGAATGGGGAAAATATAGTTCGGATTCTTTGCAATTATAAATTTAAAATTATTTTAAAATCAAAATAAATTCTGAAAAATTATATATACTTAGTGACAAAAAATCCAAAATACCTGCATTCTAGTTGGTATGTTTAAGTGATTTGAAAAATATCAAGTTCAAAAATTGTGTGGTGTGAGAGATACAAAAATAAGTTGTTTCGGGGGGTGGGGCAAAGAGCTACCAAGGATCTTGATGCAGTATAAAAGTGTAGATAGAGGTGCGAGCTGAGCACATGGTCTGAAATCCTCTCTCGACATATGTAAACAAATTAAAGATTTTCTAATAAATTATGTGATCCAAATTTATATACTAAAGAGAGGCTAACTTCTGAGCAGAATTGTTGCCACCGCCTATATATACATCTTGTAAGCCGTTGGCTAGGATTTATCAGATTATAAGATAACCACCGATATTTGTTAACACTCGCGGATATAGTGAAGTATTTGCTGGCTGACGTCCGTGGTTTTTTCCCTTCTGTGTTAGAAGAGTTTTTCTACGTTAAATCTTGTGTCTTCGCTACATTTCTTTACCGTTTTTCGTTAACAATTGAGATATTATATATTCGTGGCAGAACCTGATTAACCGTACTGCGAATTCGATCAGGGAACGGTGTTTGAGCCGGAGTCCAAGTCCTAGTCGAGCTGGGGACGGACCGGCCAGGCTTCCGTCACGCACCTAATATAGTCGCCCAGACCTACCGATAGCGGCAATCAAACCATCGAGATCGAGTAGCGTAAGATCGACTGAGACTAGATGGCGGCTTTCCGGCAACTGCTGCTCCGAGGGCTCCTCGCCGGCCGCCGCGTGGCCATGGCTCCGACACAGGCCCGTCCCGCTTTCTCCACCACCACCGGCGGCAGCCACTTTTCTCAGGTTTGCGTCACATCCCATCCCATGGTTGATCTGTAACCGAAATTCGTTCGTTTTTCTTGATAAATCTACATGTGCGCGCAGATTCACCGGCCGTCCTTACAGCAGGCAGTGCAAGAGTGGAAGAGAGAACAATGGAGAGGCGTGTACGTCCGGGCAGCTTCGGTCACTCTTGCTCTCTACTCTCTTCGGTCGTTTTTAATTAACTTAAATTTAGTACAAAGTTGTACTAAATCTACGTCAATTAAAAACCGAAACGGGGTACGTGGTAGCCCTGTTACCTCTTAGCTCTTTGCGCCGCGCCCTCCATCAAAATTCTTTATGGGAGAGGGCAAGAGTTAATTAGACCGAGATGACGAGATGTTTGGTTCTTCTTTGATCCTGTGTTGTAGCTCCCGATGTCAGATAGATATCGTCTACTTTCAGTCATCGAACATTTGGAGGCAACTGATCTTGCAAGTCTTAATGGCAAGACAAGACTAAGACCCTTCTTTCGTACGTGTTGTAACTAATTCTTGGTATCCAAATTCAGCCGAGGCAAAATAGAAACAGCTTTTATTTCTAGGTATACTATATATTGGAATTGCATGTCTTCACAATCAGAACCAAGGCCGTGTCCAGTAGACTCATGCAACATTTGATTTGTATCGTGACTCGTCCACGTTTGATAGGCTTGGCGAGCCAACGTAAAAAAAACTCAGTCACTCTTATGGAGATAAAACCTAAAAGATTTTCGTTGGGGCGTAATCCTCTTAGCGACGAGACATATCGGAACACGGGTGTGGAGTCAAATGGGCAAGGGCCGGGTCGTCACCCCCTAGGTGGCGCGCCGTATCTTGATCTGGAAACAGTGGCAAGTGAGTAAGGATCGGGTCGTCACATCCTTAGTGGCGCGCTACATCGGCGCCCGGGTGTAGTGGAAAATGAGCAAGGGTCTTCGCATTTGACTCGACGAGTGCGAAGGCTAAGGAAGCTAGCCGAGCCTAGAAGGTTTCGCTTAGGTAGTTGGAACGTGGGGTCCCTGACAGGTAAGCTTCGGGAGCTAGTTGATATAGCGGTGAGGAGAGGTGCTGATATCCTTTGCGTCCAGGAGACCAAGTGGAGGGGACAAAAGGCAAAGGAAGTAGAGGATACCGGCTTCAAGTTGTGGTATGCGGAAACGGCTCCAAACAGAAATGGAGTAGGCATCTTGATCAACAAGAGCCTCAAATCTAGAGTGGTAGACGTCAAGAGATGTGGGGAGCGGATTATCCTGGTCAAGATGGTAGTTGGGGACTTAGTTCTCAATGTTATTAGCGCTTATGCTCCGCAAATAGGCCACAATGAGAACACCAAGAGGGAGTTCCGGGAAGGCCTAGAGGACTTGTTAGGGGTGTACCTAGTGGCGAAAAGCTCTTCATAGGAGGAGACCTTAATGGCCACGTGGGTACATCTAACATAGGTTTTGAAAGGGTGCATGGGGACTTTGGCTATGGCATCAGGAATCAAGAAGGGGAGGATGTCCTAAGCTTTGCTTTAGCGTACGACATGATCGTAGCTAACACACTCTTTAAAATAGTTACGGCCTTCATAAGATATAGCTACGGCCTTCATAAAATTTAGCATAATTGTTGATGGATTTTGATGGATATAGCTACTCCTTCATAATAAAATAGTTACGGCCTTCATAAGATATAGCTACTGCCTTCATAAAATTTAGCATAATTGTTGATGGATTTTCATGCATATTTCATTAGGATGAGGATATGTGTGACAAGGTTCAGTGGGTAGATGGGCCGTGGCCACCTCCACTTCAGAAGATTTTGGTCAAGTTTTGGGCCATGCATGATGAGAGGGACAATATGATACATGGTAATGTGGAGTATGCCACTAAGAATTACCAACTGACATTAGAGAAAAAAGAGATGGAGAAGAAGAATATGGAGTTGCACAAGCAAGTGGGCAATGCTCTGGAGTATGTTTCAGAGATTACTTCTCATGACCTTGAGCTTGAAGTGGCAAAGAGAGAGAAGGAAGAGCAAGAGATATCAGTGAGGCTCGAAAAGAAGAGGCTAGAGCATGAGCTGGCAAAGAGGCCCAAGACAGATGATGAATTGTTCAACTTTGAAGGAAGAAAAGAAGAAGATAGAGTACTATGTGGCAGAACTTCTCAAGCTTTCCCATGCTCAGAAGGACAAGATCAAGAAGATAATTGAGATCTATGGAGAATGAGTTGTTTCCATGTAATAATTAAGTAGTTTGTGCATGGCTGAACTATGTTACCTAGTAATGGAACTACCGTTCTTTGCTGAACTATGCTAGCATGTAATGGTTGTACTAAATTATGTAGTAGATGGGTCAATTATCATGTAATGGATCTACTGTTTGTTAGCATGTAATGGAATCTGAATTATGTACTGTCTGTTTGATGTAGTATATATTGTTGTCAATTTTATTCTACTGAATTACGCCTTGTCAATTTTATTCTACTGAATTATGCCTTGTAAATTTTATTCTTTGGTGATGAATGTTGGACATATGCCCAAGAGGCAATAATAAAATGGTTATTATAATATATCTTTGTGTTTATGATAATGTTTGTATACCATGCTATAATTGTATTAACCGAAACATTGATACATGTGTGTTATGTAAACAACAAGGAGTCCCTAGTAAGCCTCTTGTATAACTAGCTTGTTGATTAATGGATGATCATGGTTTCGTGATCATGAACATTGGATGTTATTAATAACAAGGTTATGTCATTAGGTGAATGATATAATGGACACACACCCAAATAAGCATAGCATAAGATCAAGTCATTAAGTTCAATTTGCTATAAGCTTTCGATACATAGTTGCCTAAGTCCTTCGACCATGAGATCGTGTAAATCACTTACACCGGAAGGATACTTTGATTACATCAAACGCCATTGCGTAAATGGGTGGTTATAAAGATGGGATTAAGTATTTGGAAAGTGTGAGTTGAGGCATATGGATCAATAGTGGGATTTGTCCATCCTGATGACGGATAGATATACTCTGGGCCCTCTCGGTGGAATGTCATCTGATTAGCTTGCAAGCATATGATTGGATCATAGAGATGACATACCACGGTACGAGTAAAGATTACTTGTCGGTAACGAGGTTGAACAAGGTATGGAGATACCGATGATCGAACCTCGGACAAGTAAAATATCGCGTGACAAAGGGAATCGGCATCGTACGTAAATGGTTCAATCGATCACTAAAGTCATCGTTGAATATGTGGGAGCCATTATGGATCTCTAGATCCCGCTATTGGTTATTGCTCGGAGAGGAGTCTCGACCATGTCTGCATAGTTCGCGAACCGTAGGGTGACGCGCTTAAGGTTTGATGTCGCATAAGTAGATTCAGAATATGAGATGGAGACCGAAGTTTGTTCGGAGTCTCGGATGGGATCCAGAACATCACGAGGAGGTCCGGAATGGTCCAGAGAATAAGATTCATATAAGGAAAGTTGATTTCTAGATTTCGAAAAAGTTTGGGATTTTTCCGGTGAAAGACCGGGAAGGTTCTAGAAGGTTACGAGGGTCCCACCAGTGGGCCCACGACCCTAGGAGGCCTAGCATGGGCCGAGGGGATGCTCCCTAGCCTAATGGGCCAGGGGCACATGCCCCTCAAGGCCCAGGCCGGCCAACCCTAGGGTTTTCCCCAAAACCCTAGGGGGGATCAACTTGGGGGGGAAGAATTCCCCCTCCCCCCTTTGGCCGCCGGCCCTAGATGGGTTTGGGGCATTGGGGGCCACCCAAACCGACCTCCCCCCTATATAAAGAGGGGAGGGGGCAGGGGGGCGTTCACCCCTTCAGACCTAGCTCTGGCCGCCCCGCTCGCTCCTCCATAGTGCTGTACCGGCTTGGCGAAGCCCTACAGTTTTTGTCCTCCACCACCACCACCACGCCGTCGTGCTGCTGGGATTCCGTGGAGATCTACCACACCTCCGCTGCCTGCTGGAACGGGGAGAGGAAGGGCTTCATCGACACCGTACGCGCGACCGAGTACGGAAGTGCTGCCGGATTGCAGCACTGGGGATGATCGTCTACACCAACAACGAGATCTAATCTCGTAGGCTTTGGAAATCTTCGAGGGTTAGTCTCACATCAATCTCATTGCTTCGATCTTGTAGATTAGATCTTGGGTGTTCCATAGATTAGATCTTGGATTTATTCGTCTTGCGGTAGGAAACTTATTGTTTTCTATGCTACGAACCCCATCAGTGGTATCAGAGCCATGTCTATGCATAGATCTGTTGCACGAGTAGAACACAATGGTTTTGTGGGCGTTGATGCTTTTGTTGTTTTAGTTTGTGCACCATCTTGCGGAATGGTGGGATGAAGCGGCCCGGGCTAACTTTACATGACCGCGTCTCATGAGACTTGCTCCACGCTTGACATGCAACTTGTATTGTATAAGTGGCTTTGCGGGTGTCTGTCTCTCCCACCATAGTGAAGATTCCAATTTGCATTTTCTATTGTCAACACTAGTATCACCGTTGTGGTTCATGTTCGTAGGTAGATTGGATCTCACTCGAAAACCCTAAACCACGTAAAATATGCAAACCAAATTAGAGGCGTCTAACTTGTTTTTGCAGGGTTTGGTGATGTGATATGGCCATGATGTGATGATGATTATATTTGATGTATGAGATGTTCATTGTTGTATTATGGCAACCGGAAGGAGCCTAATGGTTGTCTTTAATTTTTGTTAAAGACCTGCGTGTCTATTCATCATGTAATAGCTTTATTTCAAGTAGTTGTTATAGTAGCTATAAGTGATGGACAACCATGAAGCGGCGCCATGGACCTTGGTGCAATGCTGGTGATGATGAAGATCATGCTCATGTGCTTTGGAGATGGAGATCAAAAGCACAAGAAGAAAGGCCATATCATATCACATATTATGAATTGCATGTGATGTTAATCCTTTATGCATCTTATCTTGCTTAGATCGCGACGGTAGCATTATAAGATGATCCCTCACATTAATATCAAGATAATAAAGTGTTCTCCCCTCGTATGCACCGTTGCTACAGTTCGTCGTTTTGAAGCATCTCGTGATGATCGGATGTGATAGATTCTACGTTCACATACAACGGGTGTAAGCCATGTTTACACACGCGGAATACTTGGGTTTGCTTGGCGAGCCTAGCATGTACAGACATGGCCTCGGGACACAGGAAACCGAAAGGTTGAACACGAGTCATATGGATGATATGATCAACATGTTGATGTTCACCATTGAAGCTACATCATCTCACGTGATGATCGGTTTTGGTGTAGTGGATTTGGATCGTGTATCACTTAACAACCATGAGGGATGTTGTATTAAGTGGGAGTTCATTTGTAATTAGATTAAAATATGAACTAATTATCATGAACATAGTCTGAATAGTATTTTGGATTAAGTTTGTAGAATTGGCATCCGTTTTTCTACCATGCACTAGTCTTGTAATTGACATAGAAATACTGTTAAGTCTGACAAGAAACTTTACGGATTGGTACCGTATTGTTAGAGAATCAAGATATGATTAAGTCCTAATGCAAACTTTTAGTAAACCTCACATTGATGATTCAAAGAGCAATGGTTTCAATTAGTACCGAATCATCTTGTCTCCGTGAAACTTGAAGTTCAAATCCGTTTGAAAAGTAAGGAGCTGAAAATTTGTTTTCAGAAATAAGCGAGGTATGAGATATATGTGATATCTAAGACCTTGTTGCAAGATGATAGAATATAATTTGGTGAGACTACATAAACTCATAAGTTTTATGGGAATGTATGAAGGTTGAAGACGCCAGGCGTCCCAATCCTCCAACTACTGGGGCACTAACGATATTCGCATATCCATGAATTGATCGTCCTTAGTATGCACCGTTGCTAAGACTCGTCGTTTCGAAGCATCACGTGATGATCAGGTGTGATAGATTCTACGTGTGCATACAACGTGTGCAAGCTAGATTTGCACATGCGAATACTAAGGTTAAACTTTACGAGCCTAGCATGTACAGACATGGTCTTGAAAAGTTGTCAT
Source organism: Lolium perenne (assembly GCF_019359855.2). Classification (NCBI taxonomy): domain Eukaryota; kingdom Viridiplantae; phylum Streptophyta; class Magnoliopsida; order Poales; family Poaceae; genus Lolium; species Lolium perenne. Next base: position 260,812,889 of record NC_067249.2, read on the forward strand.
GATTTGATGGATAAAATTATGAGTGAAATTGTTCATCACATTAAAAGGTTACTAATAGTGAAATCTTGAACACTTGTCATGTGATGATCAACTTCAAAGTAAGAACCTCGAGGTTATTGGTATTTGACCAATAGACCTAAAAGTTATTGAAGGTGAAGCGTTTTCTGAGAATGGGGAAAGCTAAAAGAGAAGCTACAAAAGATATTTTGGCAGAAAGAAAGAAAAAGACTAGAAAGTCTAGCTCAGGTGCATATAGATGATATACATGTTATGGATGTACTCCTTGTTTGGTCACATAATAAAATTCTTGGGTATTTGTATCAGATTGGTTGGTATGAGGTGCCATACAATACAACACAATACAAGAATACGATGGCCTAAGTGACTGATAAGGAATATGGTAATAATGCACGTCTGGAACATAATAAAGTGTTATTATGTTTGTCGTTGGCATTCTACCTAGCCCTTAGAATTTATAATAAAGAACTTAATAAATTGTTATTTTGCTTTGATCAAATGAAAACAATGAGTTGTTCAAATTATGACATTACTCCATGTACGATGGATAAGTTATTATAAATCTTAATGGTGAAACATACATACATAACACTGACGCTAAAATGCCATAAGGCAAATGATGTGAATTCCACTCATTAATGGAACCGCCATTTAGGTCATGTTAGAAAGCAACGCATGAAGGAACTCCATTTGAATGGAATTTTTGGAGTCATATGATTTTTTTCATTTGGCGCTTGCAAATCTCTTCTAAAAAGAAATGACTTAAATACCGTTCATAGGCCAAGAGTTGAACGGGCAACTAACTTAGTGGAAACATACATGATGATATATGTGGTTCACTGGGCATAGTTGTGTGCGGGAGATTCTTCTACTTCATGAAAACTTCCAACAATAAATTGAGTATATATATGTGGATATATTTGATAAGGAAGAAGTTTGAAACATTTGAATGGATTCAGATAAATTTCAGCATGAAGTGGAAATCATCGTAATAGAAAAGTCAAATATCTATGATTGGATCATGGCAGAAATATTTGAATTACGAGTTTTAGCGAGCATCTAAGAGAGTTATGAAGTTGTTCTACAACTCACGTTTCTTGGGGTATCATAGTGATGATGAAGTATCCGAGAGACGTATCCAAACCTTGTTGGATCAAAGATGAGATAAAATATTGATGCCATTATATTTTTGTGGATTATGCTTTAGAGACTACCGCTTTTACACTAAATAGAGCATCATCATAATTCATTGAAATGACACCATATGAGTTATGGCATGGGTATAAACCCTAATAGTCCTTTCTTAAATTTTGGTATGCGTAGCATAAGTAAATAAGTTTACAACCAAAATCGGATGAATGTCTTTGTTGGTTATCCCAGAGAACAAATTGGGAATTCTTTCCACTATGAAGTAAAAGACAAAAGTGTTTGTTAATGTTACTTACTTATTTCAAAGAAATTGTTTCTAGCGAACTATTTGAGTGGGAGGACAATGGAACTTGATAAGGTTCATGAACCTGGGCATGATGATCAGAGTAGCACAGCATCGGAAATGGTTCCGGAAGCAGCTACGAAGATCATGGCTCCCATGTTTACAAAGTGTTATAGTCATGGAGATCAAAGTACATATTGAACCTTGTATATGTGGTTTATTTTGTGATCAAATAAATGATTTGTGGACAAAGGATTGTTTTTTGAACAATAATAAACCAACTACATACAAAGAAGTTATGATGGGCCCTGACTCCGTTAAAATGGCCATGCGCCATGAAATCCAAGATAGATGAATGCTTTTTGAAAGTAAATGGATCTATAAAATAGATGGACTTGGATGGAATATCCTTAAAGAAGCTTGACTTATCGAAAAGTTGTTTACGACAAAGTTCAAAGAGTTGACTACGATAAGATTAGATCTTCCGTGGCAATGCTTAAAGTCTATGTGGATTATTCTAGTAATCGCTATATATTTCTTTTATGAGATGTGATAGTAGGGATGGCAGAAATACATTCCTTACCAGAAGTGTGTATGAAGGATGTATACTAGATACAACCAAGAGTTTTTTCTAGTCCGTGGAATACTAGATAGGTATACGAACTTCAATTGGATGAAGTGAGTATCGTGGAGTTGGAATCTTTACCGGATGAAATAGTCAAAGAGTTTTTGATTTAATCATTTGCAAGAAATTAAGTGGGAGCGCTGAGACATATTTGTAATACTTTATGTAGATGACATATCGTTGATTATAAATAATGTAATTATATAATTGATTAAAAAGGTTTCATTGAGAGTTAACTTCAATGAAAAGATATGGACTGAAACATATTTGGTGTCAAGATCTATGAAGATAGATTGAAACACATAATAAGTTTAAGTCAAAGTACATAGAATGGATATTGAAGTGGTTCAATATTAAGAAGGTGTTCTTTTCATATGAAGGTTTAACAAGACTTGAGTGTATTTGACACTCGATGAGTAAAAACACATGAGTGATTTTAGATCACGAGTAATATGTACAAAGTCAGATGTCATGTGCTCTAAAGTGTTACAAGCATATACCAAAATGATTCATGTAGTGATCATTGGAGAACAGTAAGAATATCCCTGAGTACTTTAGAAGAACCAAGGATATATATAGTTTTATATGGGTAATGACAAACAAATCGCTGTAAAGTGTTGCACCGATATTAGTTTGGTCACATATAAAATAAAATTTCAATCTAAATTAGGCTAAGTGTTATTTAAAAAGGTATCACAATGAGCTAGAATATGTCTATGCTAGATTTAGATGAGTTCTAAATATTGTGACGGATTCTACAAACGAAGGCAGAGTATGTCATTGTTTTGACAATGACTGAGGATGTTAAGTCGAGGAGTTCTTTGAGAACTTGGTGTAGTTCCGATAGTGTCAGAACTTTGAAGCTATATTGTGTATGACAATATTAGTGACTTATTTTCAGACCGCGGAATTAAGGTTCCACCAGAGGACTAAGCATATACAATTAATGCCGACTCATTTGGAAAATGAGTGATGCGTTGAGACGCAAATGAATTGAAAAATACATATGTTTCTGAACAGTCAGATCCGTTGACTAAAACCTCTCCCGTGAGCAAAACATGATAAAGCACCAGAAGGCCAAGGTGTTATATCTTTACAAATGTAAACTAGATTATTGACTCTAGTGCAAGTGGGAGATCATGGAGATATGCCCAAGAGGCAATAATAAAATGGTTATTATAATATATCTTTGTGTTTATGATAATGTTTGCATACCATGCTATAATTGTATTAACCGAAACATTGATACATGTGTGTTATGTAAACAACAAGGAGTCCCTAGTAAGCCTCTTGTATAACTAGCTTGTTGATTAATGGATGATCATGGTTTCGTGATCATGAACATTGGATGTTATTAATAACAAGGTTATGTCATTAGGTGAATGATATAATGGACACACACCCAAATAAGCATAGCATAAGATCAAGTCATTAAGTTCAATTTGCTATAAGCTTTCGATACATAGTTGCCTAAGTCCTTCGACCATGAGATCGTGTAAATCACTTACACCGGAAGGGTACTTTGATTACATCAAACGCCATTGCGTAAATGGGTGGTTATAAAGATGGGATTAAGTATTTGGAAAGTGTGAGTTGAGGCATATGGATCAATAGTGGGATTTGTCCATCCTGATGACGGATAGATATACTCTGGGCCCTCTCGGTGGAATGTCATCTGATTAGCTTGCAAGCATATGATTGGATCATAAGAGATGACATACCACGGTACGAGTAAAGAGTACTTGTCGGTAACGAGGTTGAACAAGGTATGGAGATACCGATGATCGAACCTCGGACAAGTAAAATATCGCGTGACAAAGGGAATCGGCATTGTATGTAAATGGTTCAATCGATCACTAAAGTCATCATTGAATATGTGGGAGCCATTATGGATCTCCAGATCCCGCTATTGGTTATTGCTCGGAGAGGAGTCTCGACCATGTCTGCATAGTTCGCGAACCGTAGGGTGACGCGCTTAAGGTTCGATGTCGCATAAGTAGATTCGGAATATGAGATGGAGACCGAAGTTTGTTCGGAGTCTCGGATGGGATCCAGGACATCACGAGGAGGTCCGGAATGGTCCGGAGAATAAGATTCATATAAGGAAAGTTGATTTCTAGGTTTCGGAAAAGTTCGGGATTTTTCCGGTGAAAGACCGGGAAGGTTCTAGAAGGTTCCGGGGGTCCCACCAGTGGGCCCACGACCCTAGGAGGCCTAGCATGGGCCGAGGGGATGCTCCCTAGCCTAATGGGCCAGGGGCACATGCCCCTCAAGGCCCAGGCCGGCCAACCCTAGGGTTTTCCCCAAAACCCTAGGGGGGATCAACTTGGGGGGGGGGGGGGGGGGGGAAGAATTCCCCCTCCCCCCTTTGGCCGCTGGCCCTAGATGGGTTTGGGGCACTGGGGGGCCACCCAAACCGACCTCCCCCCTATATAAAGAGGGGAGGGGGCAGGGGGCGTTCACCCCTTCAGACCTAGCTCTGGCCGCCCCCCCTCTCTCCTCCATAGTGCTGTACCGGCTTCGCGAAGCCCTGCAGTTTTTCTCCTCCACCACCACCACCACGCCGTCGTGCTGCTGGGATTCCGTGGAGATCTACCACACCTCCGCTGCCCGCTGGAACGGGGAGTGGAAGGGCGTCATCGACACCGTACGCGCGACCGAGTACGGAAGTGCTGCCGGATTGCAGCACTGGGGATGATCGTCTACACCAACAACGAGATCTAATCTCGTAGGCTTTGGAAATCTTCGAGGGTTAGTCTCACATAAATCTCGTTGCTTCGATCTTGTAGATTAGATCTTGGGTGTTCCATATATTAGATCTTGGATTTATTCGTCTTGCGGTAGGAAATTTTTTGTTTTCTATGCTACGAACCCCATCAATGAACTGATTCAAGTAATATATTTTCTGAACATATGGTCGCTGACGACGCCGCCCATTTATGGTCGCCGGAGTTCGAACCGGTGCAGTGGCGCCGCTGATTTATGGTAGCCTCAATTTAATTCCAGTAAACAAAATTACTCAACATATATAAGTTTAGTTCATTAAATGCTGGTACTTTTGAACATCAGCAATGCAACAACATATATAAGTTCATGCCTTATTGCCAATGCAACAAACAATAGCAATGCAACAACATATATTCATCAAATGGAGTACCATATAACTACAGGAACCGAATGCAACGACATATATAAGTTCAGAAGTGCATAAGGCATGGATTACATCATCTCTAGCTTCCTGATCTGGTTCAGTTTGAAGAACCAAAATAAGACATGAATTACATCATGTCCACACAACCAAAATAGTCACTGGGGTAAGGCATATGGTATGTCCATTACAACAAAGTTAACTCAACAAATGAACTAGAATGGTTCAGTTTGAAGGGCCAGCTTCCTGATCTAGTTCAGCATAACCACAGTTCATGTAACCCCATGTCCTTGTCCTTGTATGCTGGATAGCAGGCTTCATATTCTGACTCTGTAGCTATTGTAGTAGATCTTAGTGGAGCAAATGCATTTCTTGCTGGTGCGACAGTGCTCTAGGCTGTAGAAGAACTAGCAGCACGACGACTAGGAGCAGCAGCACTTGGATGACCCGGAGCAGCATCACTTGCACTAGGAGTAGTAGCACTTGAATCCGGAGCGACAGTAGGATCATCTTCACCTATATTGGGCTTCTCAAACTTGCCCTTTCTTCTCTTCTCTTGCCTTCTTCCTTTAGTGATCTTGAAGTCAGGAGGGACAATGTCCGGAGTGTCAGTCTTTGGCCAATCATGTTGCCCAGGCACTGGGAAATCATAGGCTTGAATGCTTCAATATACATTGGTTTCTTGAAGAAATTTCTCACATAGTCCTCGGGTTTTTTCTTGGCCTTGATTATAGCACTACAAGCATGATTCTCGTGGTATCGTCACGGCATATGACATAGGGTGGCTAATAGAGGTGGTTCCTAGTGGACTCACGGCGGTATCCGGATGCGGGTATGGGCACGAGCGACACGGCGACGTACCCAGGTTCGAGGCCCTCCGATGGAGGTAAAACCTCTACTCCTGCTATGTGTGTATATGATGATATCATAGTACAATGGTGCTCCTAGAGTTGTATCCGGCTGCTCCTGGGAGGCTAAGGTAGACGAAGGTCTCTCTCACAGGGCAGCGCTAAGACTAGAATGAATGAGAAGTGATTGATCGTCCCCCGCACGAGGGGGGTAGCCCAGCTTATATGGGCGCTGGCACTTTACATAGAAGTCCCTATAGTCTAGTGGCCGGCTTGGCCGGCTCCGGCTTCCGCTCCTTCCTGAGGCGTTGACGTCACGGAGCCGTTGAGGCGTAGTGGCCCGTCCCATCCGTCTGCCAGTCAGCGGCATGGAGAGGAAGTGTCCCTGTCGCCATCATGCCCTGTAGCCGGTACGGATCGGCGTACGCCATGATGGCCTGTCCGCCGCGTGGCACTGTTGCTCTACAGTGCCCCGCGCTTTGTGGGAGATGAGGTCAGCGTGGACCTTTGAACCCGGACCACCTACCCAGTTCCTTCTCGTGCAAGACTCGCCAGCCTCGAGTCGGTCTGAGGTGTGAACCCCAGTCGGATATGGCTTGTAGAAGCCGGCCCAGCCATAGCGTTGAAGGCCGTAGCCAGGCCGACTAGGACTTGGAGCCAGCCGGCTCCTGGGTCAGCCGGCCACGGCTCCAGTCGGCTGCTCCTCAGCCAGCCTTTGCCGCGAGCCGGCCGACCTCAAGCCGGCTGCTTCGCGTCCATTGCCCTACCCGGGGTCTTCCCCCCGACACTAGCCCCCGAAGCTGGCAAGGTCCTGCGTTAAGAGGGACCTAGGCAGGTTTCCCTGGCTTTATCTTTCAAATGTGTTTCAGCGGCACTTGAAGGGGCCGACTGAGGATTTTCATTCAGCCGGCTGCGCCCTTATCCGGCTTGCTTTGTCCGGCTGCCTCCAACCGAACGCTATTTTTGCTTCTGCAACTTTCGCTTTTTCACAAGTGTTGATGATGTCTCCGCCTTGCTGAGAGAGTTTGGGGCCCGATGGACTTTAATGTCCGGCTCCGGCTTGGGTGCGCCGGTGCCTCCGCCGCCTCGGGCCCTGCGCCCGACTTGACCGGTCTGACGGCTGGCTCCTGTTGCCGTTACGTATGGTCACATCGGTATTTCCTCCGGATCCGGTGCGGTCGTGGAGGAAGTGGCGCGTCCGTTTCCAGTAACCGCTGCCGTCGTGGGGGGTAGTTAAGGCCGCAGTAAATCCCAATCGTGGCCCACGATCGCCACGTGGCCGCGCAACTGGCGCGTCAGGCGGCTATAAATGCCCCCGGAGCGGTACCGAGGCGCCCTTCTTCTTCCTCGCGCTCCCACTTCATTCTTTCTCTCGTTCGAGCTTTTCATCGTTCCGGCGCGGCTACTCCACCGTTTTCCTGGCGAACTCCGGCGGGCAGCCGCCCCGACGTTCCTCCGCCGAGCCGGCGCCGCCGCTCCGCCAATCCGGCGCCACGGGGCCGCGCGTGTCGACGGTACGCTCCTCGCCACCGCGCTCTCCTCCAGCGAGGAGCGGTTCTTCCTCACCGTTTCGCCTCTCGTGGTCTTCTTCTTCCTCTTCATCGATGGCCCAACCAAGCGGCTCTTGGAGGGGCTCCTACATGCGGGAGGATGACATCGAGCGGCTTGTGTGTCTCCGTCGGATTCCGGCGGGGGTGATCACGAGGGCGCCCGGCGTCGAGATGGAGCCCAGTCCGGAACCCGGCGAGCGTGTGGTCTTCGGAGCGCACCTCGACCGTGGGTTGGGCCTGCTGGCTTCAAACTTCTTCCGCCGGTTCCTCGACTTCTTCGGCCTGCAGCCTCACCACCTGCCGGCCAACGCCTTCATCCTCCTTAGCTGCTACGTGGCTTTCATGGAAGGCTATGCCGGCTTGTGGCCGGATGTGGAGTTCTGGAGCCGGCTCTTCTACATCAAGGCGCAGACGACTGAAGGCCATCTGAGGACCTGCGGCGCCGCCTCCATATATCCTCGCACGGGTACGTCTTTTCCGAGGATCCCGACTGTGGATTCTGTGAAGAACTGGCAGATGTCGTTCTTCTATGTGCGGAACGACAACCCAGCCTTCGACCAGCTCAACCTGCCGGAATACAACCCGGCTCCGCCAGTCGGCCGGCCCAACTGGGGCCACAACCCCAGGACGCGGAGGTGAATCTTCTGTGGGACTTCTTGAGAGAGTGCGTCACGGGGGGCCAGCTGACTTCCGAGGACCTCCTCTGCACTTATACCCAGCACCGGGTGCTGCCGCTCCAGAGGTGTGTCCACAAGATCGGGCACATGTCCGGCCGGCTTGATCCGACCCGGACGTCGAAATTGGAGCTCACCAAGGCCCAGGTTGCCCACCGGGTGAACAACATCACCAAGGCCAACATGCCGGAGAACTGGGATTGGGGGCTGCCGCCCTACGACCGGGCATAAGTTTGGTGTTTTGGCCGACTTCCGGCTTGCGGCTGCGTGGCCGACTTGATATTTACCCTGTTTTTCTTTCAGCTTTTCAACCGCCAAGGTATTGAGGATGGCGACCTGGCGCTGAAGATCTGGGCGCCGGATCATGTTGATTCGGCGGACCAGGCCGGCGACCAAGCCGGCGACGATGATCTGCCGGTGGTGCCGGACCAAGGCGGCCAGGGGGAGCACAACCCGCCGCCTTCACCGGAGCACGAGCCGGAGCCGGAGGAGCCGGCAGAGTCTGGTACGGGACCTATCCCTGCGGTGCCCCTGCGTTCGAGGCTGCCTGGCGCCTCGGCGACTTCTGCACCCAAGGGGAGGAAGCGAGCCGGCGGCGGGTCCACGGCCAAGCTGGAGGCTAAGGCCAAGAAGCAGCGCCGGGTGGGGCCCAAGAAGGTTCCAGAGGCAGCCGGGTGAGTCCTTTTCTTCGTTGTTTGATTCCTTTTCTTTCCTCTCTTTCTATATTTATCTTTTCTTGTTTGTTCGACTAGGGCTGCCATCAAGTTCACCCAGGGCGGCGGCTCTCGGCCGCCTCCCCGTGCTGAGCCAACGCTCTCGCGGCAGAGGAGGGAGTCGACCCCGCAGTCTTCGATGCGCGCGCTGCATGTTGTGAGGAACATCTGCGGCGGGCACATCTTCAGTTGCACCTCCTTCTGCGGCGCCTGGCCGCGGCGCCCAGGGTGAGCCGGTCCACCGACCCACTTTGGATGAAATGTTTCCGTGCCGCGCTCCGCTGTTGGGGCCTGCGGCCGGGGCCGGCAGGGGTGCGCCGCCAGCGACCGGAGCTGGAGCCGGCGGGGCTACGCCGTCTGATACAGGAGTTGGGGCCAGCGGGGCTGCGCCGCCTGAAGCTGGAGCCGGCGGGGCTGCACCGCCGGAGGGAACGCACCCGACGCCGGAGAAGGCAGCCCCCACCGGTCCGACTGCTTCGACCGTGCCGCCTCTGACTTCGGAGCCGTCGAGGGAGGAGCCGGCCGGGAAGGAGCCGGCAAGGGAGGAGCCAGCGCGCCCGAAGGACGCCGACTCCCGGGCGTTGGTGAGGAGGAAGGGTCCGTCGGACCCGTCTGAGGGCCTCCATGTGGCCAAGGGGGCCCAGCTGCTGCACGTGCCGTCCGCCTCCGACTCCAGCCTTGGCTCGGCTGGCACCATGGAGAAGGCGTGGCATCAGGCGGATTCCTGCGAGGTGATCAGCCGGGAGGGGCAGCCTGGCACGGCGCCCATGAAGATGCTCTTCTCCGGCTACCGGGCCAGCCTTAAGGCCAAGGCCGCCGAGACCATTGCCCAGCTGGCAACGCTGGAGGATGCTGACAAGGTAGGTGTCTTCTTATTTTCTGCAAGTTTATTGTTATCCCGGTAGCCCTCCGAGGCATGGGCCGACTGATTGGAGCCGGTCCGGGTTTCGTCTAACATCTGATCGTTTCTTTCAGGTGGTTGCGGAGCGACGCACCGTCTTGTACAACAAAGTGGTGACCAGCTACCACAAGGCCAAGAATGAGCGAGCCGGCTTGGCTCGCGAGCTGGAGGTTGCCAAGGGTAAGGTTTTCTTCCTTTGACTTAGCTTCTTTTTCTTTGATTTCATATGGCTGACGACTTTTCTTGTCGATTTGCAGCTGAGGCTGCCCGGGTCCCACAGCTGGAGTCGGACCTTCGGGCTGCCCGTGCCCAATGCGCCGAGAGCGAGGAGGCGGGCCGGGCTGCTGCTGCCAAGCTGAAGGTGGCTGATGGGGAGCTGACACGGCTGCGCAAGCTTGAGGCCAACCACCTCAAGGAGCTGGCCGCCCTCAAGAAGGACGGGGAGGAGAAGCTGGAGGGCCTGAGCAAGCGGCTGGAGGAGGTGGAACGGCAGCGGTTTGCGCTTCGCGAAGAGGTGACCTCCAAGTCCGAGGAGCTGTCGGCCACCGCCAAGCGGTGGGTGGATGAGATTAGCGCGCTCGACCGCGGCTTGGCGGGTGAGTCTTATTTCTCTTTTCTTCCCCTTTGCCGGCTTTCGGCCGTCGGCTGCCGACTTAGGTGGGCAGCCGATGGCAGAAACTGATTTCTTTCGATATCTCCATCTTCAGGCTGGGGGTAGTCGGTTCATGCCGGCTGCCGCCAGTCTTTTAAACTTCGACAATCTCCATCTTCAGGCTGGGGGCAGTCGGTTCATGCCGGCTGCCGCCAGTCTTTTAAACTTCGACAATCTCCATCTTCAGGCTGGGGGCAGTCGGTTCATGCCGGCTGATGCCAGTCTTACTTTGAAATTTTTGCGTTTTTCTGCCTTTTTCCGGCTTCTCGGGTTTCTGATGTGTTTCTTCTTTGCAGCGGCCTTCCCTGAGGCGCACGAGGCGACACTAGCGGCCGTTGGCAAGGCGCGGGAGGAGCGTCGGCAGGCCACTGGGGAGCAGAGCTCTGCCTTCTTCACCATGGATGACTATCTGGCGTCCATGGTCGCCCGCGTGGAGCCAATCACCAAGCTCGGCTGAGAGCTCCGGAAGGCGGCGGAGGAGCTGATCCGGCTGCTATGGCCGACAGAGACGCTGCCGCAGGATCTCGCCAACCTCATCAAGTGGCTGGAGACGGCGCCTGACCGCTTCCTCGACTGGAAGGAGTTGGCTGCGCGTGCTGGAGCCGATATAGCCCTCTCCTTCGTGCTCTCCTGGTATGACGAGGTCAACCTTGACCAGCTGGAGTTCCGTCGGGCTGATGTGGAGGAAGGCCTTTCGGCGGAGAACAAGACCGCCCGGCTTGCCCGCGCCTGCGCCATCGCCGACTTCGTCGACAAGCGCGTCTTCATCGAGGATCCGAACCCGCCGTCTGACGACGACGAGGAGGAGCTGGAAGAGGATGTGGATATGCCTGAGGCGGACCCGGCAGCCGGCAATGCTGATGCTCCCCCGGCTGGTCCTGATCCAGCCGGTGCTTAGATTTTATCTGTTAAGATGTTGCTTTTGACAAGACAATTCGTTAAATCCCCGGGATGCCGGGTGCATATGTAAGACAATGTTATTATCCTTTCATTATGGTACACTTCAATGTGTTTGTTAATCATTTGTGTGCCGGCTTGCTTTCTTTCAACTTGTTCGCTTTTTCCCATCCGCCCCACTCTTTGGCTTTGCCCTTGCCGATCGTACGTCCGACTTGCGGTCCGTCGCCGGATCAAGAGCGGGCCGCTGGGTGAGGCCGATAGTACTTCAGTCGAACGAGCCAAATTCGGCAATCCGACACTTATGAAAAGTTGTGCAAGAATCAATTCGCTTTCACTCTTTCCCTTAGCCGTCTTTCGCGTGCCGGCTCCCTAGGCACTTACTCCCGCCAGCCGGACAGCCGGGTTGCGGTCTGTAGCTGGTCGGAAGCCGGCTGTCGGAAACCGGATCACGTTACTGAGCCGGCCGCGTGAGAGGGTGTTAGCCAATTGGCGAAAACAATAGAGTACGCGAAAAACTTGTCAAAATCGGTGCTCTTAGCGCTTGCTTTTTCATAGCTTACAAAAGGGAGTACAAGGGATACATACATTCCTGCTCTCAAGTGTAAAATGGTCGAAGCAACCTGACATTCCAGGGACGTTTTGTCTCCTCGTCGGTTTTGCTCGCCTTGTTTTTCTTAGCCTCTTGGGCATCTATGAGATAGTAGGAATCATTGCCTACTGCCTTGCTCACGATGAAGGGACCCTCCCATGGGGATGACAGTTTATGCTGTCCGGCTGTCCGTTGGATCAGCCGGAGCACTAGGTCTCCTTCTCGGAATGCTAAGGACTTGACCTTCCGGCTGTGATAGCGACGGAGGCTTTGCTGGTATACGGTGGACCTGGATTCGGCCATCAGCCGGACCTCTTCGACCAGGTCGACTCCATCTTCACGAGCTTCTTTGGCTTCAGCTTCTGTGTACAGCTTGATCCTTGGCGCGTCGTGCTCGATGTCAGTCGGCAGGACGGCTTCGGCCCCGTATACGAGGAAGAAGGGTGTGAAGCCGACTGAGCGGTTTGGCGTTGTGCGCAGGCTCCACAGCACGCTGGGCAGCTCTTCAATCCAGCAGCCGGCTGAGCGCTCAAGCGGCTCCACCAGCCGGGGCCGGATGCCGGCTAGGATCAGGCCGTTTGCTTTTTCCACTTGGCCGTTTGACTCCGGATGCGCCACGGACGATAGGTCCATTCGGATCCCCATTTCCCCGCAATAGCGTTTGAAAACCGTGCCGGAAGGCTTTGGCCACTATGGCTCTGGAGGAGGCGTGATGGCCGCACTCTCCCTGGTGGATTTCCCGTAGGAGTTCAATCCCTTCAGCCGGCTCGACGCACCGCTGGAGCACCCCACTTACGCTGTGTTTGTACAGCTCGTGGTTGATGATTGTATAGGCCTTGGCCCTTCTCTCAATCTGCCTGGCTTGGACCCTGTCATGGGGCAGCACACCATCGGTGAGGTAGGAGAGGAATTCTTGTGCCCATGATGGTATGCATTTTATTTCAAACACGCTGACCACCAAGGCCTCCATCTTCGGAGCTTCCGGATTCGACTGCGTGGTCGCCGGGTTCGGCTGTGGAGCCGGCGGGTTCGGCTGCGAAGCCCCCGAGTTTGGCTGAGAAGCCCCCGGGTTGGACTGAGAAGCCCCCGGGTTCGGCTGTGGAGCCGGCGGGTGATACGTCTCCGACGTATCGATAATTTCTTATGTTCCATGCCACATTATTGATGATATCTACATGTTTTATGCATACTTTATGTCATTATTATGCGTTTTCCGGAACTAACCTATTGACGAGATGCCGAAGGGCCAGTTCCTGTTTTCTGCTGTTTTTGGTTCCAGAAATCCTAGTAAGGAAATATTCTCGGAATCGGACGAAATCAATGCCCAGCATCCTATTTTTGGACGAAGCTTCCAGAACATCCGAGAGCCGCCAGAGGAGGGCCCTGTGGGCCCCAGACGACAGGGTGGCGCGGCCCAGGCCTTGGCCGCGCCCCCCTAGTGTGTTGTCGCCTCGTCGACCCCCCGACTCCGCCTCTTCGCCTATATAAAGGTCCCTGACCTAAAAACCACGACACGTTCGACGAAACCAGAGGAAACCTTCCAGAGCCGCCGCCATCGCGAAGCCAAGATCTGGGGGACAGGAGTCTCTGTTCCGGCACGCCGCCGGGACGGGGAAGTGCCCCCGGAAGGCTTCTCCATCAACACCACCACCATCTTCATCAACGCTGCTGTCTCCCATGAGGAGGGAGTAGTTCTCCATCAAGGCTCGGGGCTGTACCGGTAGCTATGTGGTTCATCTCTCTCCTATGTACTTCAATACAATAATCTCATGAGCTGCCTTACATGATTGAGATTCATATGATGATGCTTGTAATATAGATGTCATTATGCTAGTCAAGTGGATTTTACTTATGTGATCTCCGGAGACTCCTTGTCCCACGTGTGTAAAGGTGACAGTGTCTGCACCGTGTGGGTCTCTTAGGCTATATTTCACAGAATACTTATTCACTGAGTTATGATTTGAGTTGGATGTCTCTATGAAATTGTGGTGTGTTAGTACCTCCTGTGAATGCTCAAAGTGACAGCGTGGGGTGTTCATTAGTACTTGGGAATGCATCTTTAAGGTTTGCCTACATGATGAATTAGTGTTCGTTATCTTGCCAGAGAGTAATTCAGAGTAGCATAGTGAAGTGCTTATTTATATCTCTTTATGATTGCAATGTGTTTTGTATCACAATTTATATGTGTGCTACTCTAGTGATGTTATTAAAGTAGTTTATTCCTCCTGCACGGTGTAATGGTGACAGTGTGTGCATCGTGTAGTACTTGGCGTAGGCTATGATTGTGATCTCTTGTAGATTATGAAGTTAACTATTGCTATGATATTATTGATGTGATCTATTCCTCCTTTCGTAGTGTGAAGGTGACAGTGTGCATGCTATGTTAGTACTTGGTTTGGTTATGTTGATCTGTTATGCACTCTAAGGTTATTTAAATATGAACATTGAATATTGTGGAGCTTGTTAACTCCGGCATTGAGGGTTCGTGTAATCCTACACAGTTAGTGGTGTTCATCATCCAACAAGAGGGTGTAGAGTCTAGCATCTATCTATTTATTCTGTTATGTGATCAATGTTGAGAGTGTCCACTAGTGAAAGTATGATCCCTAGGCCTTGTTCCTAAATATCGCTATCGCTGCTTGTTTCTTGTTTCTTGCATCTTTACTTCCTGCAATATTACTACCATCATCTCGCACGCCAGCAAGCACTTTTCTCAAGGCGCCGTTACTGCTCATATTCATTCATACCACTTGTATTTCACTATCTCTTCGCCGAACTAGTGCACCTATTAGGTGTGTTGGGGACACAAGAGACTTCTTGCTTTGTGGTTGCAGGGTTGCATGAGAGGGATATCTTTGACCTCTTCCTCCCTGAGTTCGATAAACCTTGGGTGATCCACTTAAGGGAAACTTACTGCTGTTCTACAAACCTCTGCTCTTGGAGGCCCAACACTGTCTACAAGAATAGAAGCACCCGTAGACATCAAGCTATTTTCTGGCGCCGTTGCCGGGGAGGAAAGGTAAAAGGCACTCATACTCCGGTCCCAGGTAAAGTACTTTTCTGTTGCCGTTGTGTGTGTGCTCGAAGCTATTTCCTTTAGATCCTGCAATTGCATCTTTTTGTTTCTTGTTTACACCAGTTAGGCATAATGGACAACAATGAGCTTCTTATTCTATTTCCTGATTTAAGACATGGATGGTTTGATGCGAAAATTAAAAAACCTATGGAACATATTAGTATGAACGCTTTGAAAACCATTGTTGCTAATGATATGGAAAATTCTAAGCTTGGGGAAGCTGGCTTTGATGAGCATGATATTTTTAGTCCCCCAAGCATTGAGGAGAAAATTTACTTTGATGATACTTTGCCTCCTATTTATGATGATTATAATGATAGTGGTCTTTTGGTGCCGCCTACTATGGAGAGTAAATTTTATTATGATTATACTATGCCTCCTACACTTGATGAGAATAATAATGATAGCTACTTTGTTCAATTTGCTCCCACTACAACTAATAAAATTGATTATGCTTATGTGGAGAGTAATGATACTTTCATGCATGTGAATAAGAATGCTTTATGTGATACTTATATTGTTGAATTTGTTCATGATGCCTCTGAAAATTATTATGAGAGAGGAAAATATGGTTGTAGAAATTTTCATGTTGCTAAAACACCTCTCTTTTTGCTGAAAATCTTGAAGTTACTCGTGTTTTATCCTCTTATGCTTGTCACTTTGTTCTTCATGAATTCATTTGTGTACAAGATTCCTTTTCATAGGAAGCATGTTAGGCTTAAATTTGTTTTGAATTTGCCTCTTGATGCTCTCTTTTGCTTCAGCTACTATTTCTTGCGAGAGCATCATTAAAACTGCTGAGCCCACCTTAATGGCTATAAAGAAAGAACTTCTTGGGAGATAACCCATGTGTTTATTTTGCTACAGTACTTTTATTTTGTATTTATGTCTTGGAAGTTGTTACTACTGTAGCAACCTCTCCTTATCTTATTTTTATTGCATTGTTGTGCCAAGTAAAGTCTTTGATAGTAAGGTTCATACTAGATTTGGATTACTGCGCAGAAACAGATTTCTTGCTGTCACGAATCTGGGCCTAATTCTCTGTAGGTAACTCAGAAAATTATGCCAATTTACTTGAGTGATCCTCAGATATGTACGCAACTTTCATTCAATTTAGGAATTTTCATCTGAGCAAGTCTGGTGCCATTTTAAAATTCGTCTTTACGGACTGTTCTGTTTTGACAGATTCTGCCTTTTATTTCGCATTGCCTCTTTTGCTGTGTTGGATGGATTTCTTTGTTCCATTAACGTCCAGTAGCTTTGTGCAATGTTCAGAAGTGTTAAGAATGATTGTGTCACCTCTGAACATGTGAATTTTTGATTATACACTAACCCTCTAATGAGTTTGTTTCGAGTTTGGTGTGGAGGAAGTTTTCAAGGATCAAGAGAGGAGGATGATATACTATGATCAAGAAGAGTGAAAAGTCTAAGCTTGGGGATGCCCCGGTGGTTCATCCCTGCATATTTCAAGAAGAATCAAGCATCTAAGCTTGGGGATGCCCAAGGCATCCCCTTCTTCATCGACAACTTATCAGGTCATTTCTCTTGAAACTATATTTTTATTCAGTCACATCTTATGTACTTTACTTGGAGCGTCTGACGAGGGAATACCTCGGCAAAGCCTACGTATTGTAGACTAAGGTTTCGGGAGAGAGCGACGATGGAGATTCCGGGGACGAGATTAGGCACACGACGTACCCAGCTTCGGGTCCCCTCGGTGGAGGATCCCTACGTGCTGCTAGCAATCCAGTATATGATCATAGATGTGTTTACAGGGTGCCGCCATAGCGGAGCTATGTTGTCTATATTCTGTCTATCTGTTGTCTATGTCTTGGCCTCCTTATTTCGGGTGCCCTGGCTAGCTTTATATATGCAACCAGCCTAGGGTTTTACAAGAGTCCTAGTCGACTACTTCTTCGGGTTGCCTTGTTGGGCCTTCTCTCCATATTGGGTCTTCTCCATATTGGGCCGAGCCAGGTATACTAATAATGGGTACCCGAAGGGTATGCCCATGTCAGTAGCCCCCGAGTTTATAGGGAAGTCGAAGTCTTGCGTAGAAACTCCAAGCATAACCATCTCCGAAGTCGAAGAAATACAAGGCGAGGTCCATGTCGAAGATCATGTGTAGCGTAGACGATGTCGACGATTCTCGAAGTTACTTTTCTGTCGGGTGCGCGACAGCGCTCCCGATGGGAGTAGCCCCCGAGTCTATGAGCAAGTGCTTGCACTTGGGCATAGACTCAAGTTGTACTACTCGATGAAGAATTTAACTTTATTTCCGAAGGACTTGATGAAATCCATACGCTCCCGATGGGAGTAGGCTCCACTCGAGTCGTAGAATCGAGTTGAGTCTACAAACCTTGATTGTCGTAGATGTTGTCGAAGTTATTTTTCTATCGGGTGCGCGGCCAGCGCTCCCGATGGGAGTAGCCCCCGAGGCTACAGCCAAGGACTTGTGCTTGGTTGTAGGCTCAACGCTTTATACCGCTATATTGTCATTCTTTCTTGAGCTTTTCACATTTATCGGGTGCGCGACCAGCGCTCCCGATGGGAGTAGCCCCCGAGGCTACAGCCAAGGACTTGTGCTTGGTTGTAGGCTCAACTTGCTTTTAATCGACTCCACATTTTTTCTCTTTCTTGTATCTTATCGAGAGGGTAAACAATGCTCTCGATAAGAGTAGCCCCCGAGCCTATGAGCAGGTGCTTGCACCTGGCATAGGCTCAAGTTGTACTACTCAATAAAGAACTTGGCGCAGCCCCTCTTTTTATCGAATCCAAGCCGTTGCTATTTTTATGTGACATCCATATCTATATTGCACAGGGATAATGGTAGTTGGGGCTAGTTCATCTGACGGATCAGGTACTAGTTAACTGCTCTAGTGGCAATCCGCAAAAAACCTACTTCAAGATCACGTCCCCGGACATGATCTCGGGATACTGGTGCTAACTCGACAGGTGCCGCTTAAGGTCTTACCATTCTGTCGAGCCCCAGTCATATTTTATCGGGTCCACAGCGCGTCCGCTGGGATATTTCTTCACATCTGTTGATGTGGAAAAAAGTAGCAGAGCGCAGTCTTTGGCGATGCCACGCCGCTCGGAACGGATCCGGGGTCTTACCTTCGCAAAGTTTTGCGGCATTCAGAGATTGTTCGCGACTTTGGCGCTCTGAGAATATTTTGTCAAGTGCTTTGTTCGGCTAATGCAATGACCCATCTTGCGGGTTCTTCTATATTTTTCTCGGGCGTGATGAGACAGCCGAATATATTGGCTTCTTCTATATTATCGGGTACATCGCCGATACTCTTGCTCGGAACAAATGACGAGTCAATAGACCCGAAGATTTGCCTGTCCTCTCTTTTTTTTCTCCCTGATGATAACTTCGTCGAGTTCCTCCTTCAGGAAAATTTCTTCGGGTCCTTCCTAATTCTTCGGGTCCTCCCTAATTCTTCGGGTTCTCCCTAATTCTTCGGGACCTCCATGAAGATAATTCTTCGAGACCTCCATGAAGATAATTTGTCGAGTTCTCCTTGAATAAAATTTCGTCGGGTTCTCTCAAGATTTCGTCGGGTACTCTTTTGAATTCGTCGGGTTCCCTCTTGAAGACAATTTCGTCGGGTACTCTTTTGATTTCATCGGGTTCCTCCCTGAAGAAGATTTCGTCGGGTGCTTTTTTGAATTCGTCGGGTTCCTCCCTGAAGAAGATTTCGTCGGGTGCTTTTTTGAATTCGTCGGGTTCTCTTTTATATACTTTAAAATTTGCTTTCTCCTGCACAAATGAACAAACTTTTTCTATCTTTTCTTTGACTCTCTTTTTCGCATGCGGTGTCAGATGCTCGGATTCGATGATATGTAAAGTGAATATATGTCGCGCAGCCCCCGAGCGTCGGGTGCGGCAAAAGTAAACGATAATCAATCTTCGTGAAAAATAAAAGAACACTTAGCTTATTGGACGCGACGAAGTTGATGCGTGATAAAGTCTTCGAGTGTAGATAAGAAGTCTAGCCAAAGTAGAAAACACCAAATAACAAAAGTGGATACCGCGAAATTGTTGTTGAAGAAATAGCCGAGCCCCCGAGCATTGCTGGGGTGATGCCATGATTGTTGTGTCACAGTCGTGACCCGAGGCAAAATCGTTGTCGAGCCCCCGAGCATTAGGTGTGACGTCGAAATAGGTTGATGGAGTCGCAGCGTCATATTTGGTGAAGCCATTTAGGATGAAGCCATAGACAATAATATAATATAAATCCATGAAGAGGAAGCCAAGATGAGGTATTTGAGATGAATCGACATTGGATATTACGCCATTAAATATGAAGTATATGAATCCACCGATATCATAGAGGATGAATCCATTGACCCGAAGAATCCAGTAATAACCATAGAAGATGAATCCGTTGATATCATAGAAGGTGAATCCATTGAATCGAAGAAAATAGTTCCAGTAATAACTATAGAAGATGAATCCATTGACATCATAGAGGATAAATTCATTGACTCGAAGAAAAATAGTTCCAGTAATAACCATAGAAGATGAATCCATTGTCCCGGAAACGCATCGGGTAATGTTGTATAATAGTGAACCAATAATCACCCGAAGAAAACCAATCCAACAAGCCGAAGAAAATAAATCCACTAGAGCCGAAGGAAAAGAAATTCACCAAGTAACCGAGTATATTTGTGATAACGAAGTAATGGCGCAGCCCCAAATGTCGGGTAAATTTGCTGTAATGATGCAATGGTGCAGCCCCCGAGTATTCGGGTGTGGCAAAAGTAAATAAATAATTGAATCTTGGAGGAAAAGAGAAACTTAGCTTTTTATCGGGTGTGGCGGAGCCGATGTGGATGCAAGTCGTACGGACGCAGTAGATCGGTTAATCCATGCGGCGTTTTAGCCGAAAGTAGTCGATGAGGTGACACGGTCGACACGGTGGGTCCGTGACGGACGAGCCCTCGAGCGTAGAGAATATTCGACAGCTGATGGTATTTATATCGGATGGCGAGTTCGCAATAAATAGTCATCTGCATACATGAGAGTAACGTACAAAGCAAACAAAATATATCTTTGTAAAATTACTAGATGCAGTAGTATAGAAGAATAGCACCTGATAATATTTTCGTATGAGTTTCCTCTCTTTCTTAGATGCAGTAGTCCTTTCTTCCTCCCACAGTCGTGCAAGATTTTGGCTCTCTAGTGATTCACGTGAAGTACTTTTTGTTTGGACTTGCTCCTTCGCTGCAACTTCTGCAATGATGTTGCCGTCCCCTTTTTCTTTGTGTCGACCGCTTGGAACCGTACACAATGCGGGTACACGCACGTGGTTGGCCTTCGGATAAAAATAACTGCGGGCTTCTTGACAGGACTCCATCTCCTCGTAACCCCAAATCACTGTTACTCTATTTGATTTTCAGTATCAACATTCGTATCATGCTTTGATCCGGTCCAATCTTACATACGCACAGGTGCAATGATGATATAAAGCCCCCTGGCGTTGCCTTGACGATGCATTGTTTCAGCGTAGGTCCATATAATTTTTTTCTTTTCTTGCCAATGAAGGCGACTTGACTTGATGGGTCGCCCCGCACTTTATGTGCGCGAAAAAATCTGGCGAGTCGCTAGACGGAACACTTGATGACGAACTCGACGATTTTCTACTAGTTGCGATCTGGACGTGGATGATGACGATGGACAACTTCTTTTTATTGACTTCAATCTTGCCGATGATGTTGACGATGAATCCGATGGATCTCGCCCGGATGACAAAATCCAGTCGTCGCTGTTTCCCACAGACGGCGCCAATTGACGAGGGAATACCTCGGCAAAGCCTACGTATTGTAGACTAAGGTTTCGGGAGAGAGCGACGATGGAGATTCCGGGGACGAGATTAGGCACACGACGTACCCAGCTTCGGGTCCCCTCGGTGGAGGATCCCTACGTGCTGCTAGCAATCCAGTATATGATCATAGATGTGTTTACAGGGTGCCACCGTAGCGGAGCTATGTTGTCTATATTCTGTCTATCTGTTGTCTATGTCTTGGCCTCCTTATTTCGGGTGCCCTGGCTAGCTTTATATATGCAACCAGCCTAGGGTTTTACAAGAGTCCTAGTCGACTACTTCTTCGGGTTGCCTTGTTGGGCCTTCTCTCCATATTGGGTCTTCTCCATATTGGGCCGAGCCAGGTATACTAATAATGGGTACCCGAAGGGTATGCCCATGTCAGCGTCCGTGTGCTTTTATTTTCGTTTGTTATTTTCATTCTCTGAATAAATGCTTGTGTGGGAGAGAGACACGCTCCGCTGTTTCGTATGAACACCTGTGTTCTTAGCTTTTAATGTTCATGGCGAAGGTTGAAACTGCTTCGTTAATTGTTATATGGTTGGAAACGGAAAATGCTACATGTAGTAATTGGTAAAATGTCTTGGATAATTTGATACTTGGCAATTGTTGTGCTCATTATTAAGCTCTTGCATCATATACTTTGCACCTATTAATGAAGAAATACATAGAGCTTGCTAAATTTGGTTTGCATAATTGGTCTCTCTAAAGTCTAGATAATTTCTAGTATTGAGTTTGAACAACAAGGAAGACGGTGTAGAGTCTTATAATGTTTACAATATGTCTTTTATGTGAGTTTTGCTGCACCGGTTCATCCTTGTGTTTGTTTCAAATAACCTTGCTAGCCTAAGCCTTGTATCGAGAGGGAATACTTCTCATGCATCCAAAATCCTTGAGCCAACCACTATGCCATTTGTGTCCACCATACCTACCTACTACATGGTATTTCTCCACCATTCCAAAGTAAATTGCTTGAGTGCTACCTTTAAATAATTCAAAATTTATCACCTCTGATTTGTGTCAATGTTTTATAGCTCATGAGGAAGTATGTGGTGTTTATCTTTCATTCTTGTTGGGCAACTTTCACCAATGGACTAGTGGCTTCATCCGCTTATTCAATAATTTTGCAAAAAGAGTCGGCAAGGGTTCCCAGCCCCCAATTAATCAACCTTCATTAATAATTCTCTTCACATGTTTTGCTCTGATTCATCAGTAAGCAACTTAATTTTGCAAATAGACACTCCTTCATGGTATGTGAATGTTGGAAGGCACCCGAGGATTCGGTTAGCCATGGCTTGTGTAAGCAAAAGGGTGGGAGGAGTGTCATCCATAAATAAAACTAAAATACATGTGTAAACAAAAGAGAAGAGGGATGATCTACCTTGCTGGTAGAGATAACGTCCTTCATGGGAGCCGCTCTTTGAAGGTTTGTCTGGCAAGGGGGTTAGAGTGCCCACTACCATTCGTTGACAACAACAAACACCTCTCAAAATTTTACTTTTATGCTCTCTTTATGTTTTCAAAACCAAAGCTCTAGCACAAATATAGCAATCAATGCTTCCCTCTGCGAAGGGCCTTTCTTTTACTTTTATGTTGAGTCAGTTCACCTATTTCTCTCCATCTCAAGAAGCAAACACTTGTATGAACTGTGCATTGATTCCTACATACTTGCATATTGCACTTGTTATATTACTTTGCATTGACAACTATCCATGAGATATACATGTTACAAGTTGAAAGCAACCGCTGAAACTTAATCTTCCTTTATGTTGCTTCAATACCTTTTACTATGAATTTATTGCTTTATGAGTTAACTCTTATGCAAGACTTATTGATGCTTGTCTTGAAAGTACTATTAATGAAAAGTCTTTGCTTTATGATTCAGTTGTTTACTCATGTCATTACCATTGTTTTGATCGCTGCATTCATTACATATGCTTACAATAGTATGATCAAGGTTATGATGGCATGTCACTCCAGAAATTATCTTTGTTATCGTTTACCTGCTCGGGACGAGCAGGAACTAAGCTTGGGGATGCTGATACGTCTCCGACGTATCGATAATTTCTTATGTTCCATGCCACATTATTGATGATATCTACATGTTTTATGCATACTTTATGTCATTATTATGCGTTTTCCGGAACTAACCTATTGACGAGATGCCGAAGGGCCAGTTCCTGTTTTCTGTTGTTTTTGGTTCCAGAAATCCTAGTAAGGAAATATTCTCGGAATCGGACGAAATCAATGCCCAGCATCCTATTTTTGGACGAAGCTTCCAGAACACCCGAGAGCCGCTAGAGGAGGGCCCTGTGGGCCCCAGACGATAGGGTGGCGCGGCCCAGGCCTTGGCCGCGCCCCCCTAGTGTGTCGTCGCCTAGTCGACCCCCCGACTCCGCCTCTTCGCCTATATAAAGGTCCCTGACCTAAAAACCACGACACGTTCGACGAAACCAGAGGAAACCTTCCAGAGCCACCGCCATCGCGAAGCCAAGATCTGGGGGACAGGAGTCTCTGTTCCGGCACGCCGCCGGGACGGGGAAGTGCCCCCGGAAGGCTTCTCCATCACCACCACTGCCATCTTCATCAACGCTGCTGTCTCCCATGAGGAGGGAGTAGTTCTCCATCAAGGCTCGGGGCTGTACCGGTAGCTATGTGGTTCATCTCTCCTATGTACTTCAATACAATAATCTCATGAGCTGCCTTACATGATTGAGATTCATATGATGATGCTTGTAATCTAGATGTCATTATGCTAGTCAAGTGGATTTTACTTATGTGATCTCCGGAGACTCCTTGTCCCACGTGTGTAAAGGTGACAGTGTGTGCACCGTGTGGGTCTCTTAGGCTATACTTCACAGAATACTTATTCACTGAGTTATGATTTGAGTTGGATGTCTCTATGAAATTGTGGTGTGTTAGTACCTCCTGTGAATGCTCAAAGTGACAGCGTGGGGTGTTCATTAGTACTTGGGAATGCATCTTTAAGGTTTGCCTACATGATGAATTAGTGTTCGTTATCTTGCCAGAGAGTAATTCAGAGTAGCATAGTGAAGTGCTTATTTATATCTCTTTATGATTGCAATGTGTTTTGTATCACAATTTATCTGTGTGCTACTCTAGTGATGTTATTAAAGTAGTTTATTCCTCCTGCACGGTGTAATGGTGACAGTGTGTGCATCGTGTAGTACTTGGCGTAGGCTATGATTGTGATCTCTTGTAGATTATGAAGTTAACTATTGCTATGATAGTATTGATGTGATCTATTCCTCCTTTCGTAGTGTGAAGGTGACAGTGTGCATGCTATGTTAGTACTTGGTTTGGTTATGTTGATCTGTTATGCACTCTAAGGTTATTTAAATATGAACATTGAATATTGTGGAGCTTGTTAACTCCGGCATTGAGGGTTCGTGTAATTCTACACAGTTAGTGGTGTTCATCATCCAACAAGAGGGTTTATACTGTAGAGTCACTAGTAGAAAACCTCACATCCATCTAAGCCATTGGTACCGGTTCCCTTACGAACCGGTACCAATGGGGCCATTTGTACCGGTTTGAGGGCTCAGGTGGGCGAGGGGCTTTCGTACCGGTTTGGGAGGGGCTTTCGTACCGGTTCGTGTTAGGAACCGGTACGAAAGGTCTTCGGCCAAAATTCAGACGCGTGGTGGGGCCCGGGCTGGACCTTTGGTACCGGTTCGTAACACGAACCGGTACCAAAGGGTACCCAGCCATATCAAAATCGCCCAGCTCGTCCCGAGCCCCCTGCTGGCTCTCATTTTTCTCATCTTCCTCACACTCTAAATTTTTCTCCACCTCTCACACACTCCAATAATCTTTATTTTTCTCCACCATTTTAACAAGATTAACGGCATACATCTATCCAAGGGTTAGCAATATCATCCTTCCTTCCGGCGTTCCTAATTTAGCTCAGTTCTTTGGTAGTTTTAACTCGTACTATTTTTGTAGTGCAATCAAGGTGTTCGATGAAATGCCTAAGTTAGTGATTTTATTTTTTTATATGCAATTTGAGCTGAAATTATGGTATGTTTTGTAGGTTTTAATTAGTATCATCCCCGTCCTCACCGCCGTCGATCGCTAGCGTCGTCCCTCAGCTTCGGCACGGTACCACCTCGGTGAGCCCCTCTTCTTTTTATAAAAATAACTTAGTTTTATGTGATGAACTTGAATATTAATTAAGTTGGTCACTCATATATCCATGATGTTGTGTACTTAATGATTTTTGATATACATATAAAATGCAGATGAGTCGACAATGGATGTACGGTGACCGGTGCCATCCCGAGTTCATTACTGGCATGCATTATTTTCTCAACGTGGCTGAGGCAAACAGGCGGTCGAATGGTTTCATGTATTGTCCATGTAGTTCCTGTAAGAATATGAAGGATTACTCTACCTCGAAGACCCTTCACGTCCACCTGCTGGAGAATGGTTTCATGCCCAGCTATAATTGTTGGACCAAGCACGGAGAAAGAGGAGTTATATTGGAAGACAACGAAGAAGAAGAGGATAGTGACAACTATCCCAGCTTATTCACCTGAAGACGGTGGTAGTAGAATGGGGAAGATGAAGCTGAAGAAGAGCTCATTTTCGATGAGCCGATTTTTGATGACCCGGATGACGATTTGGGTCGGGCCATTCTTGATGCGAAGATGAACTGCGGAAATGAAAAGGAGAGGTTGAAGTTGGAGAAAATGTTAGAGGATCACAACAAACTGTTGTACCCAAATTGCGAAAATGGTCAGAAAAAGCTGGGTACCACGCTGGAATTGCTGCAGTGGAAGGCAGAGAATGGTACTTCTGACAAGGGATTTGAAAAGTTGCTGAAAATAATAAAGAAGATGCTTCCCAGGGGAGAACGTGTTGCCCTCTAGCACGTACGAAGCAAAGAAGGTTGTCTGCCCTCTAGGATTAGAGGTGCAAAAGATACATGCATGCATCAATGACTGCATCCTCTACCGCGGGGAGTACGAGAATTTGAATGCATGCCCGGTATGTAGTGCATTGAGGTATAAGATCAGGCGAGATGACCCCGGCGATGTTGAGGGTGAGTCCACCCCCAGGAAGAGGGTTCCTGCGAAGGTGATGTGGTATGCTCCTATAATACCACGGTTGAAACGTTTGTTCCAGAACAAAGAGCATGCCAAGTTGTTGCGATGGCACAAAGAGGACCGTAAGAAAGATGTGATGCTGAGACACCCCGCTGACGGGTCGCAGTGGAGAAAAATCGACAGAGAGTTCAAGTCATTTTCAGATGACGCAAGGAACTTAAGATTTGGTCTAAGTACAGATGGCTTTAATCCTTTCGGGGAGCAGAGCTCCGGTCATAGCACTGGCCGGTGACTCTATGTATCTATAACCTTCCTCCTTGGTTGTGCATGAAGCGGAAGTTCATTATGATGCCGTGCTCATCCAGGGCCCGAAGCAACCCGGCAACGACATTGATGTGTACCTGAGGCCATTGGTTGAAGAACTTTTAGAGTTGTGGCGTGACGAAGGTGTACCTGTGTGGGATGAGCACGAACAAAAGGAATTTAACCTACGAGCGTTGTTATTTGTAACCATCAATGATTGGCCTGCTCTTGGTAACATTTCAGGGCAGTCAAACAAGGGATACAATGCATGCACACACTGTTTAGGTGAGACTGATAGTATTTATTTGGGAAACAAGAATGTGTACCTGGGGCATCGTCGATTTCTTCCAAAACAACATCACGTAAGAAAGAGAGGAAAGCATTTCGGAGGTGAGGCAGATAACCGAACCAAGCCTACCCGCCCTAATGGGGAAGTTATATATGATATGGTCAAGGATTTAGAAGTGATCTTTGGAAAGGGTCCCGGCGGACAATCTGTTCCGCATGATGTTGACGGACACGTACCCATGTGGAAGAAGAAGCTCGATATTTTGGGAGCTACCCTACTGGAAATTCTTAGAGGTTCACTCTGCAATCGACGTGATGCACGTGACGAAAAATCTTTGCGTGAACCTGCTAAACTTCTTGGGCGTGTATGGGAAGACAAAAGATACACCGGATGCACGGCAGGACCAGCAAAGTATCCACGAAGGAAACAACCTGAATCCGCAGAAGTATCAAGGTCCCGCCAGCTATGCTCTTACCAAAGAGGAGAAGGAGATCTTTTTTGAAGTCCTGAGTAGCATCAAGGTCCCGTCTCGGCTTCTCGTCGAATATAAAGGGAATAATAAACATGTCGGAGAAAAAGTTTCAAAACCTAAAGTCTCATGACTGCCACGTGATTATGACACAATTACTTCCGGTTGCATTGAGGGGCTTCGCCGGAAAATGTTCGAGTACCCATTGTGAAGCTATGTGCGTTCCTCAATGCAATTTCTCAGAAGGTGATCAATCCACTTACTCTACAAAATTTACAGAAGGATGTGGTCCAATGTCTAGTCAGCTTCGAGTTGGTGTTCCCACCATCCTTCTTCAATATTATGACACATCTCCTAGTTCACCTGGTCGAAGAGATTGGCGTTCTCGGTCCTGTATTTCTACACAACATGTTCCCCTTTGAGAGATTCATGGGAGTCTTAAAGAAGTACGTTCATAACCGTGCTAGGCCAGAAGGAAGCATCTCCAAGGGCTATGGAACAGAGGAGGTCATTGAGTTTTGTGTTGACTTTATTCCTGACCTTAAGCCGATCGGTGTTCCTGAATCGCGCTATGAGGGGAGACTGCGTGGAAAAGGCACGCTAGGAAAGAAATCAGCAACGTGTATGGACGGACATTCTTTCACTCAAGCACACTACACAGTTCTACTTAATTCCATCTTGGTGGCTCCGTACAAAGAGGAACACAAGGAGATCTTACGCTCTAAATACCCGGAGCAACGTGAAGATTGGATTGATGGAGAACACATGAAGACTTTCGGCGGTTGGTTGCAAACACGTCTCATGAATGTCACCGATGACGAGCAGCTGTACTTGTTGGCCAAGCAACCATCTTCTACTATATCGACTTTTCAAGGGTACGAGATTAATGGGAACACATTTTACACTTTCGCCCAAGACAAAAAGAGCACCAACCAAAACAGTGGTGTCCGCTTTGATGCAGAAGATGGCAATGGGAACAAGGTCACATATTATGGGTACATAGAGGAGATATGGGAACTTGACTATGGACCTAATTTCAAGGTCCCTTTGTTCCGGTGTAAATGGTTCAACCTGAAAGACGGGGTACAGGTAGACCCGCAGTACGGAATGACTACAGTGGATTTCAAGAATCTTGGGTACGACACCGAACCATTCGTCCTAGCCAGTGAAGTGGCTCAGGTTTTTTATGTGAAGGATATGTCTAGCAAACCGAAAAAAAGGAAAGAAAGGCAAGAGGACACATCATACGATGAGCCAAAGCGGCACATAGTTCTTTCAGTAAAAAGAAACATCGTGGGAGTAGAGGACAAGACAGACATGTCAGAAGATTATAATAAGTTTGACGATATTCCACCCTTCAAGGTAAAAATTGACCCAAGCATCATCTTAAACAATGAAGATTGTCCATGGTTGCGTCGCAGTAAGAAGAAAGGGAAACGAGCGAAGAAAACTCAGAAGACTAGCTAGCTACATATAGGGATCATAACTTGTGTATCTCAATATGGAAATCACTTTTGTGTAATGATGTTACTGTATGTAAGATATTAACAATGGAGATGGTTGGCTTGTTTTACTAGTTAAGTCACGCGGGCTTGCAGTGGAAATTTTTCCGAGGCGGAACTTCCGAATATGCCATATATAGGGCATGTGCACCAAGGGCATATTCGAGAAGTTCCGCCACGGGAGATTTCCCAACCCTTTCCGCAACATTGTTAGAGGAGATGGAGTCTTCCACGGGCTTGCAGGAAAAAATTTCCGAGGCGGAACTTCCGAATATGCCATATATAGGGCATGTGCACCAAGGGCATATTCGAGAAGTTCCGCCACGGGAGATTTCCCAACCCTTTCCGCAACATTGTTAGAGGAGATGGAGTCTTCCACGGGCTTGCAGGAAAAAAATTCCGAGGCGGAACTTCCGAAGATGCCATAGGGCGTGTGCACCAAGGGCATCTTCGACAAGTTCCGCCACGGGAGATTTCCCAACCCTTTCCCCAACATTTGTTAGAGGAGATGGAGTCTTCCACGGGCTTGCAGGGAAATTTTTCCGAGGCGGAACTTCCGAAGATGCCATAGGGCGTGTGCACCAAGGGCATCTTCGACAAGTTCCGCCACGGGAGATTTCCCAACCCTTTCCTCCATCCATGGTGATGAAACTCTCCATCCATGTTGGCTTGTTGAGCTGCTTCCCATGGTGTATCGATGCTCCTTTTATAGGCAGAGCGTCCTTATCCTGCCGACAGCTTTAGTACCGGTTGTAGACACGAACCGGTACTAAAGGTTACCCACGCGTCCTTATCCCACCGACGTAGCGTCGTGCGCTACATACTTTATCTCATCGAGCAGGGCGTCCTTATCCTGCCGACAGCTTTAGTACCGGTTGCACCCACCAACCGGTACTAAAGGTTACCCCCGCGTCCTTATCCTGCCGACAGCTTTAGTACCGGTTGCACCCACCAACCGGTACTAAAGGTTACCCACGCGTCCTTATCCCACCGACAGGGCGTCGTGCGCTACATACTTTATCTCATCGAGCAGGGCGTCCTTATCCCGCCGACAGCTTTAGTACCGGTTGCACCCACCAACCGGTACTAAAGGTTACCCACGCGTCCTTATCCTGCCGACAGCTTTAGTACCGGTTGCACCCACCAACCGGTACTAAAGGTTTGCCTCGATCTGTCTTCCCGCCTATTTTCTTCCCGCGCTTTCCACCGGTTCCCGCCTCTGTCTTCCCGCCATTTTTTCACTATATATATGTAGGCTTGGCCACCATTTACATATCACATCTAGACTCATATCTCGCAAACCTCATCATTCTCTCCCATGGCTTCCATCGCATCTCTAACCCCCGGGAGGCGGAGGCGCTTTGCGCCTCGAACTACCCCTGCCCGCCGGGCTACCGCGTCCCGACCGGCTGGTTGCTAAGCTGCCGGAGGCGCACCGGTCCCTCCAGTCCCTCTAGGTGTGGCGCGCGAGATGGCCATCACGAACCACTACTACTTCGAGCTCACGCGAGCAGCGGAGGAATCCCCGGTGGCATCCCGACTACAGCCCGACTTGGGAAAGCTTCTTCATCAATCGGCGTGAGAGGGCGCTTGCTGTGCACGAGGAGGGCGGCCCGCCTCCTCCGAACTTCAACGAGGCCGGCCGTCGGCTGTGGTGGCGCGGCCGGACTCTCCAGGGCGTCATGGCCTACCGTGGCCCCCGCCTGCGCTACCCTCAGTCCCAGCCCACGCGTGCTCACCCGCCGACGTTCGAGTACCGCGACCCCGATGCCAGCGACGATGATGACGGCGACTACGACGACTACAGTGGCGAGTACTACAGGGCTAGGCAGGAGTATGACTGAATGACTCCCCAGTAGAATTTGGTCATGTATCTTTAATTTTCAGTTAAGCTATGTACTTTTAATTCGAGTTCAATCGTAATAAAATTTCATTCCCGCCCTTTCTTTTCCCGCGCGGCGTCGTGGCCGGAAAGTTTCCCGCGCGACGTCGGGGCGGGAAAGTTTTCTGTGCGGACGGCGTCGTGGCGAGAGTAAAGAAAAGAAATAGAATAGAGAAAAGAAATAGAAAAGAAATAGAAAAGAAAAACAAAAGCAATAGAAAAAATAAATAGAAAAGAAAAAAACATAAAAGAAAAGAAAGAAGAAACAGAAAACAAAATAAATAGAAAAGAAATATAAAAGAAAAGAAACACAAAAGAAAGGGGAACGAAAATGAAAAGAAAAGAAATAGAAAATGAAAAGAAATAGAAAATGAAAAGAAATAGAAAATGAGAAGAAAAGAAAAGAAACACAAAATAAAAGGAAAAAGAAACAGAAAAGAAAGAAGAAAACAAGAAAAGAAAAAAGAAACAAGAAAAGAAAAGAAAACAAGAAAAGAAAAAAGAAAACAAAAAAACCCTTTAGTACCGGTTGGTACCACCAACCGGTACGAAAGGTCTTCAGACCGGTTGGTACCACCAACCGGTCCGAAAGGCCCCGCCCCCTGTGTTACACTGAGCCGCGCGCGACGAAGTCCCCAAATCCCTTCTCCCGCCGCGCGACGCACAAAGCAGAGCCGCCGCGACGCACCCACGCCGCCGACGCCGCCGACGCAACCACGCCGCCGCCGACGCAGCCGCCGCCGCCGACGCAGCCGCCGCCGCCGACGCAGCCGCCGCCGCCCGCAGTAACCTCCCCGGCCCTCTCCTCCTTCTTTCCCTCCCTTTCTCCTCACGCCGTCGCCTCCGCACGGTGGCGGAGCTCGTCGCCGCGGCCACCTCGCCTCCGCACGCCGCGGCCACCTCGCTCCGCACGCCGCGGCCACCTCGCCTCCGCGCGCCGCGGCCACCTCGACGGCGCCGCAGCCTAGCTCGCCTCCGCACGCCGCTCCCCACCTCCCACGCCAGGGCCGGCCAGGTGTTTGACAAATGCCGCCGCCCGCCTTCGCGTACGGGGACGCCGCCTACAAGGCCGTCGCCGCCGGCCGCCGACACGCGTGCGCGGTGGACGCCATGGGCGGGCTCGTGTGCTGGGGCAACGGCAACCCGGACGTCCTCCGGGAGGAGCTGCCGGCCGACATGACGGCCATGGCGCTCGGCCACAACACCACGTGCATCCGTCATGACCAGCGGCCAATGCGACGTCGTCTCCGGCTCAGGGGCGCTCTGCGGCACCGGCGGCGGGGTTAGCGGCGTAGAGCTCGCCGTGTGCCAGCCTTGCACTATAGCCAATGCTCTTCCAAAATTTTGGTAGATTAGTGCTCGTGTTTGGTTTGCAACCAAACTGACTTGACATGCATTCACAACTTAAATTTCCTAGTTCTTGATTTTGTTCCAATTCAATCAATACAAATGATAATGAAGTGCTTTTTAAGAAGTCTGTCAAGAAAAAAAAATCATGAGCCAGGATAATCCTAAGTGACTAGTGCAGTTCGAACTTTGAAGTAGCTAGCTGCTCCCCTGCGAGCCGAGGAATCAGTACGTGAGCACCTAAAGATAAAGGACATGTTTTTTTTTTCTAATAGCTTTTTTATGGGACGTTTCCTACTAGTTAGCAGAATGCTGCCTTAAAAAAACACGGTCGATCGCTGTTGCGTGCTGAACTGTAGCAAGAGAAAAAGGTACTAATCACATGGGACCCAACAAGAGAAGCGGGCGGACGGGGCAGCCAATATATTGGCGGAGGATTTCCGCGCCTCGAGCTCGCCCTCGCGCGGGCAAAAATAACACGGGCAGGCAGCGGCACACTTTGGCGAGCCAATTCGTGGGCGTCGATCCAAATGGTGACCAAACTTTGTGGGCTTGCCAATTATTTGGTATGGTACTCATTGGCGATAAACCAAACACACCCATGATGCCATTGCATTATCACAAATAAATGAATGGAAAATGGGCAAATCGCAAACGATTAGCAATATGATGCCATTGCATTATCACTAGGTGTTCCGGCACTCTATGGTTTCGCTATTAATCGGTTTACATAGAGAGAAGAGCGAGAGGAGGAGCGCCGAGTGTTAGGGTTAGGGTCCGTAGCGGTGCCGAGTCTGTGGCAGTGCCGCCGCGACATAGAGAGAAGAGCGAGAGGACGAGCGCCGAGTGTTAGGGTTAGGGTCTGTAGCGGTGCCGAGTCCGTGGCGGTGCCGCCGCGACATAGAGAGAAGAGCGAGAGGAGGAGGGGGAACACCGTGTCCGTGGCCGTGGCGGTCCGTTAGGGTTTTTTTGCTTTCTTCATTTCAATTGTTATCCATTTAGCAATCTGTTATATGATCATTACATGATGAATGAAATACAATTGCTTTCTTAATTTTGCAGTGACATTGAGGTATGGAGGACGGCACCTTCGTCCGAGATGAGGAGGGGGAAGAAGCGGTGCAGCGATTGATCTATGAGAGTGCCCGTGGTCCGGAACCCGACGATGGAGATGACAACGAGTACGCCGACTTTCTGAATGATTTTGGCGAGGGACTTGAGTCTGAACAAGTTAGAAAAGACAATGAAGTGTCCATCACAAACTCCGGCGAGGTGTATATCTATGTATCAATTAGTCTCGTGTTCATCCCTAGATGCATTCATTTATTTGTATTGCACTTATTAACGAATAATTTTTTCTTTTAGCCTTCCGGATCATCGAGCAAGTCTCGTTAGAACAAAACGAGGCCCGACGCGGGTGCTAAAGGGCGAGGGCAGGTTAGCCCTCACGGCATTCAAGGCTAATGGTGAACCAGTGGAGCCCAAGGAGTTTTGCCGCAAATTTACAAGTCAATCCGGAGTTATTGTTAGGGACCATGTACCGATCAGCATTCAAGAGTGGCATAAGCCGAAGAACCCGGAGAGTGGTGCTACTTATGTCAACGACAGCATGAAAAAATTTCTTTGGGAAACGCTACTGACAAAGTTCAGCCTACCGGAAGACATGACGGAAGGCCAGAAGGATAAAGTCAAGGAATGGACATGGAAGAAGATGGCCATACAATTCCAGAGCTTCAAGAAAAATTTATGGGACAAATATCAGAATGAAGATCCAGATTCGATGATAATACCGTAAATCTAGTGAAGATAACTGATCACTGGGCCGCATTTAATTAGTATAAGGATACGTCTAAGTTTGTGTCCCGATCGAAGAAAAATACCGAAAATGCTGCAAAGAAGAAACTTCCGCATCATTTGGGGTCGTGGCTACAAGAGTGCCATTCCGAAGTGGACAGCGTTTGAGAATAAACTGATGGATCATGGAATCACTCCACAGACATGGGACTGGCCCGAACGGTCCAAGTTCTGGTTGTTCGCTCATGGGGCAGGGTTGGACCCAAAGACAGGGTTGATCGTTGCGAAGGGAAAATGGAAGGAAAAATTGAGGCAATTGTACCGAAGCTTGTAGATGCAATTGAAAAGGTCAGAAAGGGAGAGTACATTCCCGATCGAGAGAATGACGAGCTGACACTCGCTCTGGGGAACCCTGAACATGTTGGACGGGTACGAGCTCGCCCAGGTCTCACCATGAAGGAAGCGTGGCCGGACAGCGCTGACACTTATAGAAGCCGTTCGCGAAAGAAGAAGAAGGACGCCGACATTGTAACGGAGTTGTTATCTAGGGTGGAGGCTCTTGAGAGAAATCAGAGGGCACCCGATCAGCCGCTGTTTCTACAGATCCACAAGCCGATGCTGCCCCATCTCAGCGAAGAAGCAGTGTCGGTTCCTCGCATCTTGACGGATGTGGAGGAAGCTACCCCGTGGATTATGTCACGGAGAAGACAGATTGCGAGCTACATATGTTAATCGGGACCGCGTACGTTAAGGTGGCGGTCGGCTATGTGTACCCAAGTGAAGATGGAGCAATGCACCATCATATGCCCATTCCACCTGGTTGTGTTCGTGTCGGGGTGGATGAAGTTGTTTCTGGGGTTTGAAAAAGTGGAGCTTGATATTCCTAGAGGTGAAGATGAGAGGACACCGGGCGATGTCAAGCACGGTTTCGCCTATGGCCGAAGAAGTACGTCGTCCTTTTGCAAAGGCCACCGACTCCTACACATGAGCAGCAAATGCCATCGACTCCTCCTGGTGGCAGTCCTGGTGAGCAGCCAAGTCCACACCTACCTGAGAGGGACCCCAGCGTGAGTCCACCATCTCGAGATCCTCCGCGTAAGACAGCGTCCGTTAAGCGGAACGGTACGCCGCCTAGGAAGAAAGCTAGAAAGGAGAAACAACTGCCGCCTCCTGAGAAGTTACCTTGGGAAAAAACTCCGCAGGAAAACGCGGAGGCCGTTAAGGCCGAGGTGAAGAAATTTTGTGCACCGAAAGTGCCAGAGATACCTTTCGAGAAGACACTAGATCGGGAGAAAGTTGTGCGTACCGTTGACAATCTATATGACCCTGTACCATCGCCGCCATCTGACTATGCGCGTTCTATTGAAAGGTCGTATGACAAGATGATCGAGGCGACAAAACCCGTTAAATCGGGTATCAGGGAGATAAAAGGGATACACAGTGTCTACCAGCTCGGACAACAACCCGTTCAATCGGTCGCCCCTCTCAAGGTGTTTGACGGAAGACCGTTCAAAGTTCTCGACAAGACGCAACTGATTACGCCTTAGCTGAACGAGCATATCAGTTTGTTCAAGGGAAAGATTTGGTCGAGAATCTCAGGAAGGTACCAACATGTATGCGTAACTTGCATTCGTGGTACCTTAAGGCCTCAAAGGAAGGGATCGAGACTATCATGGTGCGAGTTAGGGAAGAGCACTACTTCCGTGAGTACTGTGTGAACGTTGACTTCGCCGAACTCTTTCGGTTATACAATCTCCGGGCCCTCGACAAATCAATCATCGGTTGCTATTGTCTCGTAAGTGATTTATTTATTTAATTTGAGAAGTCGTTCATTGTCTGCAGATTATAATCTTTTGTGCGCTATATTATGCAGATCGAAGATGCTCGAATGCAAAAGGGACGATATCACGTACATTGGGTTCATTGACCCGAACACAATGCATGTCAAAACCATAGATGATCCCCTCTATAACAAGGATACACCGCAGACTTTGCTAAGGTTTTTGAAGCGACAACGTGACAAAAAGCTAATACTTTGGCCTTACAACTTCGAGTGAGTCTTACCGTCTTATAACACATTATATTTTGCTCACCGTATGTCAAAATTTTAACTAATGACTACATATTGAAACGTGCGTAGGTTTCACTTTATTCTTCTCGTCATCAATTTGGAAATTGGAGAAGTTGAAGTCTTGGACTCACTAACCAAAGAAAAGGATCTATACGTGTCTTGTTTTTTAATGCTCGAAGGTAATTTGAATTCTTATCGGTTTGTTTCGTTAATTTCCTGCTTTGAACTAATTGATGACTCTTTTATGCATTTTCTTTTGTCGAGCAGCGTATGGCAAACTTTCATCAAGGAAGATACGTCCCGTGAATGGCCACCGAAGCTGCGATGGCGTGCGAAAGTAAGTAGTACTACCTAGGTCCACACACCTTTCAATTATCATACTTGACTATTGTTTGATTGAATTATATTCTTGTAAAGAAATGCCCGCAACAACCTCCGGGGACCGATCTCTGTGGATTCTTCGTTTGCGAGTTCATCCGCAGAATTGTCAACGAGAGAACGAATAATGAGAGAAATAAAGAGGTACAAAAACAATCTTCACAAATTTGTTTTGTTATCATAAGTTGTGCCGAGTTTCAGTAATAGTTGTTTCATGTATTCATTTGTATCTTATTCTTTTATAGTTGGCAAGAAAGCGGAACAAGCTCTCAATCGATGACCGCTTCATAGCAATAGGCGAGGAATTGGCGGGATTTTTCCTTCGGGACGTCATACCACCACTCGCAGAGCACCACAATGAATGAAGATGTACATGTTACATATATCGTTGACTCGAAGAGTACCACTATGCTACATGTAATAGACATATATAGAGTACGCCTCGGAGAGCACCACTATGCATGAAGATCGATCTTCATGCATAGTGCTACTTAATTTGCGATCTCATGCAATAACATGTGTGTTATATTATATGCACCAACTTGCTATGCATCATCTTGATCTTCATGTACTACCTAAACCCAAACGCGTTTCTGGTGCATCGACGCGATATGAATCAAACCGATATCCCTAAACCTCTCCAAAACCCTAAAAAGCCAATTCTCTGCCGCGGCAGAGATTTGGGAAAATTCCCTGCCGCGGGGGGAACCTTTGGTACCGGTTCGTATTACCAACCGGTACCAAAGATCCTCAGCCCTGAGCTCTCCTGGTGGCCCACGTGGAGGCCCATTTTATACCGGTTCGTAAGCAACCGGTACGAAAGGGGGGGGGCTTTAGTGCCGAATAATTTGTACCGGTTGCAAAACCGGTACGAATGGCCCTCTGGAACCGGTATAGATGACCGTTTTTCTACTAGTGAGTCTAGCATCTATCTATTTATTCTGTTATGTGATCAATGTTGAGAGTGTCCACTAGTGAAAGTATGATCCCTAGGCCTTGTTCCTAAATACTGCTATCGCTGCTTGTTTACTGTTTTACTGCATCTTTACTTCCTGCAATATTACTACCATCATCTGCACGCCAGCAAGCACTTTTCTGGCGCCGTTACTACTGCTCATATTCATTCATACCACCTGTATTTCACTATCTCTTCGCCGAACTAGTGCACCTATTAGGTGTGTTGGGGACACAAGAGACTTCTTGCTTTGTGGTTGCAGGGTTACATGAGAGGGATATCTTTGACCTCTTCCTCCCTGAGTTCGATAAACCTTGGGTGATCCACTTAAGGGAAACTTGCTGCTGTTCTACAAACCTCTGCTCTTAGAGGCCCAACACTGTCTACAAGAATAGAAGCACCCGTACACATCAGCAGGTTTGGCTGATGAGCCCCCGACTTGGGCGCTAAAGCCCCCGGGTTCGGCTGAGAAGCCCCCGGGTCAGCCGACACGAATATGGAATCCGAGTCCGGTGACGGTATGATGGATGGCTTCCGCAGATGCGCCAAGGCAACCCCCGGTGGAATTGCTTGCCGGGTTGAGCCTATCTTGGACAGCGCGTCAGCCGCCTCGTTGTTTGCTCGCGGCACATGATGGAACTCGCAGCCATCGAAGAAACTGGATAGTTGCTGGACGTGGAAACGGTACGAGGCCATGTTGGCGTCCTTCGCGTCCCAGTCGCCAGATGCTTGTTGTATGACCAAGTCGGAGTCGCCGAAGCAGAGAATGCGACGCACGCCTATCTCCTTGGCCAGCTTCAGCCCATGGATGAGCGCCTCATACTCCGCCACATTGTTGGATGCGGCGAAGTGGATCTGCAGGACGTAGTCCAGCCGATCTCCTTTGGGAGAGGTGACGACGATGCCGGCTCCCAAGCCGTTTCGCATCTTTGAGCCGTCGAAGTGCAGCTTCCAGTGTGTGGAATCGGGCACCGGCGGCAGGTATTGCATCTCGGCCCAGTCGACGAAGAAGTCCGCGAGGATCTGCGACTTGATGGCCGTGCGTGGCTCGTAAATGATGGTGTGGGCGGCTAGCTCCAGGGCCCACTTGGCAACCCGGCCATTGGCGTCTTTGCTGCCGATGATCTCCGCCAAGGGTGCCGTGGCTACCACCTTGATGGGGTGCTCCTGGAAGTAGTGCTTGAGCTTCTTGGCCGCCATGTATACGCCGTAGGTGTCCTTCTGGTAGTGGGGGTAGTTTTGCTTCGACTGGGACAACACTTCGCTGAGATAGTAGACTGGGCGCTGGACCGACTGCTCCTTGCCGGCTTCTTTGCTGGCTTCCTTGCGTTCCACCACCAGGACAGCGCTAACCACACGATTGGTGGCAGCGATGTATAACAGCATCGGCTCCATTGAAGCCGGCGATGCGAGGATGGCCGCGGTCGAAAGCACGCGCTTCAAGTCACGGAAGGCTTCATCCGCCTGCGGTGACCAGACGAATTTGTCCGATTTCTTCAGCAACTGGTACAGGGGTAGTGCCTTCTCTCCAGCCGGCTGACGAAGCGGCTCAAGGAGGCCAGGCATCCGGTGAACTTCTGGATGTCCTTGAGGCACTGCGGCAGCTCCATCTTCTCAATGGCACTGATCTTCTCCGGGTTGGCTTTGATTCCTCGCTGAGAGACGAGGTAGCCCAGGAGTTGGCCGGCTGGCACGCCGAACGTGCACTTGGCCAGGTTGAGCTTCATCCGGAATCTTCGCAGATTGGTGAAGGTTTCTCTCAGATCATCAAGGAGGGTAGGCTTCTCCTTGGTTTTTACAACGACATCATCCACATATGCGTGAACATTTCTGCCGATTTGATCCTGCAAACACTTTTGCATGCACCTTTGGTAGGTGGCGCCTGCATTTTTCAAGCCGAATGGCATAGTCGTGTAGCAGTAAGCCCCATACGGGGTAATGAACGAAGTCTTTATTTGATCAGCCGGATTCAAAGGAATCTGGTGGTAGCCTGAATAGGCATCTAGAAAAGACAACAGTTCATAGCCGGCAGTCGAGTCTATAACTTGATCTATGCGCGGCAGGGGGAAGGGGTCCTTCGGGCACGCCTTGTTGAGGCTGGTGTAGTCGATACACATGCGCCAGGAGCCGTTCTTCTTCAAAACCAGCACCGGGTTCGCCAACCAGTCCGGGTGCAGCACTTCCATGATGAAGCCGGCAGCTAGGAGCCGGGCGATTTCTTCGCCGATGGCCTTCCTTCGTTCTTCGGCGAAGCGCCTGAGAGGCTGCTTCACCGGCTTGGCTTCAGGCCTGACGTGGAGGTGGTGCTCAGCCAACTCCCTCGGTACACCCGGCATGTCCCTTGGAGACCATGCGAAGATGTCCCGATTCTCACAGAGGAAGCTGGTGAGCTCGCTTTCCTATTTGCTGCTCAAGCCGGCACCGATGGTGACGTACTTGTCCGGCTGCGCCGGGTCGAGCAGGATCTTCTTGGTGTTGTTGGCCGGCTGGAAGTGAGTCGTCCCAGCCGGGTTTCCTACAGTCGGCATGTCCGCCTGCGCGGCCTTAGCCAGGGCGACGGCGTCGTGGATGAGCTGCTTCTCGGTGGCGATGACCAGCGTCTGGGCCATCTTGGAGCTCTGTGTGGCGTAGTCCATGGAGCGGCGGTAGTCGCCGGCTACGGTGATGACCCCCTTTGGGCCAGGTAGCTTCATCTTCAGGTACCCATAGTGGGGCACCGCCATGAACTTGGTCAGGGCCGGCCTGCCCAGGAGTGCGTGGTAGGGACTTACGAGGTCCACCACCTCGAACTTGATCCTTTCGGTGCGGAAGTGATCCGGCTTTCCGAACGTCACCTCCAGCGTGATCCGGCCAATCGGCTGACAGCAGTGGCCCGACACGATGCCATGGAAGACGGTGGGGGTGGGGCGCAGCTCGGCTTCTTGGATGCCTAGCTTGCGGGTGGTGTCGCGGTAGAGGATGTTGATGCTGCTGCCCCCGTCGATGAGGACGCGCGAGAAGCGCACGCTGCGCCGGGTTGTGCCGATGGTGGGGTCGAGGACCATGGCGTAGCTGCCCGACTTCGGCAGGACAGCCGGTGTGTCGCGGCGATCAAAGGTGATGGCCTGCTCTGACCAGTTTAGGTACTGGGGGACCGGCGGTATGACCGCATTGACCTCGAGGGAACGGCTCTGCTGTCTCGTCTTGTCCTCGGGCTCGGAGGTGAAGATGATGTATGTAGCATCCTCGGCCAAGTAGCGGCCATGGTGCACGTGGTTAGCCTCGTGGTGCTCGAGGTTGGCGTTTTCTGCGCCGGCTTGGCCACCCGGCCCGCCGGCTGGTGGAGGCGGGGGTGGTGGCGGGAGAGGTTCACCGCTTGTCAGCCGCTTCATGAAGTGGCAGTCGCGGGTGGTGTGGTTGGAGGGGTTCTTGCCGCTGTGGTACTTGCACGGCGAGTCGAGCATCTGCTCGAAGGTGTACTTCGGCTTCCAGGGCCGGTCTTACTTCTGGCGCCGGCTTCCGCCAGCCGCCGCATGGTCTGATACGGCTGCCACTTGGGTGGAACCGTACCGGCGGTCCGGCTGGTCGCTGTGCCGCTTGCCGCGGTAATTGTCCCGCCGGCTGCCATGCGAGCCGCCCTCGGCCGGCTTGTTGTTGTCCCGCCTGGCGGGGGCCGGCGAAATTTCAGCCGGAGGCTTGCCGGCTTCCTCAGCCAGCGCGTACTTGTCGGCGATGGCCATCAAGGCGGCCATCGACTGGGGATCGCTGCGGCGTAGCTTGTGCCACAGCATGGTGTTGGGCCGACAGCCTCCCATGAAGAAGCTAATGGCTTGGATCTCGTGCACGCCCTCGCAGGAGTTGCGCATCTCGCACCAGCGCGTTAGGTACGCGCGATCCGTCTTGTTCGGGCCCTGCTTGCACATCTCCAGCTGTTGGGGCCGACCCGGCCGGCGGTAAGTGCCGGTGAAGTTGCTGATGAAGGCAGCTTCAAAGTCCAGCCAGCCGTTTATGCTGCCGGCTGGCAGGTTGTTGAGCCATGTGCGGGCGGAGCCGAGCAACATGAGGGGGGAGTAGCGCACAGCCCAGCGCTTGTTGCCTTTGGCGATGCCGACTGCGGTGGAGTAGTCCAGCAGCCAGTCCTCCGGCTTGGCAGTGCCGTCGTACTTGGGGGTGTCGCGCGGGAGCTGGAAGCCGTCGATCATGGGCTCGTTGATGATGCGTGGCCCGAAGCACTTTGGGCCGGCTGGCGCTTCTTCTTCCGCGATGCAGGATTCGACCAGCCGGTCGAGGCGTTCTCGGGCGTCAGTTGGCTCAATGCGCGGGCCCAACCGGGAGCGTGCCGGCTGTCGTGCGCCGCTTGCTTCTAGAGCCGGCCGGTGCTGGCGGCGGGGCTCGGAGTCTTGCTCCTGGTTCCGGCTTGGAGGAGGCCGGCTGCGGCTGCTGCCGTTCGGCTGGTGGCTCGGCCGGCTCGAGCTTGTGTGTGTGGCCCGGGAGTCACGGTGCCGGCTTGGTGCTGGGGAGGCGGACTCGGCCGTGTCCCTGGCGCCTTCCCTGTCGTTGCCTGCAGCGCCACGAGCGTGAGAAGCTCTGGGGGCATTGACATACCTGGGGTCGGCCGCCTGCCTGGTGGCTGCGTTGAGCAGCTCAGTCACCCGCTTGGTCTGGCGGCGTAACTCTTCGCCTTCAAGGCGGTTCAGCTCTTCTGCGGCGGCTTGTGCCGCGCGCATGTTCTTGTCGGGGGTGTTGTAGACGGGTTGCTCCGCGGACGGAGTCGGCGAAGGAGCGCCGTCGCGGGCGATCTCGGCGCCAAGGTCACGGCCCCTGCGGCGGATCTGGCCGGCTCGGCTGGGACCGTCGCTGCCTGGAGTGAGGCCGTGGGCGCGGTTGTACTCGCGCTGGGTGATCTCCATCTGGCGCTTAGCAGCAGCCAGTTCTTCTGTTTGCTTGAGGAGGAGCTGGCGGTGCGCCTCCAAATCCGCCTCGATGGTGGCGGGGTCGCCGCCAGGCGTGAGCGGGGTGCTCAGCTTTGCCCGGACATCGTCCAGCCGGGACGGTGGTTGCGGCGCCTTTGGGCCCGAGCTGGACGCGCCGGCCGCGAGGTGACGCTCTAGCTCCGGGCCACGGATGCGCGCGGACTTGGTGGGCAGCTCGTCGCCGGTTGCCATGACCTCGTGCATGATGCAGGGGCTGGCGGTGGTGAGGCTGGCGCCGGCTCCGGGAGGAGGGCTTGCGCAGCGCAGGATCTGGCGCGGGTAGCGCGGTGGTGCGACGGTGGCGAAGTAGACGTCGAAGCCGCCGAAGCTGATGATGTTGCCGCCGGCAGGGAATGGCCGGTCGGCGAAGCAACCAGCGTTGTCGCTGATGCAGTCGAGGGAGCCGAATCTCCAGATCAAGCCTGAAGCGACCCGCTCGCCGGTGGTGATGGTGAGGCCCGTCCGGATGAAGACACCGGCCGCAGACGCTGAAGGCCCCACGGTGGGCGCCAAATGTCGTGGTATCGTCACGGCATATGCCATAGGGTGGCTAATGGAGGTGGTTCCTAGTGGACTCACGGCGGTATCCAGATGCGGGTATGGGCACGAGCGACACGGCGACGTACCCAGGTTCGAGGCCCTCCGATGGAGGTAAAACCTCTACTCCTGCTATGTGTGTATATGATGATATCACAGTACAATGGTGCTCCTAGAGCTGTATCCGGCTGCTCCTGGGAGGCTAAGGTAGACGAAGGTCTCTCTCACAGGGCAGCGCTAAGACTAGAATGAATGAGAAGTGATCGATCGTCCCCCGCACGAGGGGGGTAGCCCAGCTTATATAGGCGCTGGCACTTTACATAGAAGTCCCTATAGTCTAGTGGCCGGCTTGGCCGGCTCCGGCTTCCGCTCCTTCCCGAGGCGTTGACGTCACGGAGCCGTTGAGGCGTAGTGGCCCGTCCCATCTGTCTGCCAGTCAGCGGCATGGAGAGGAAGTGTCCCTGTCGCCATCATGCCCTGTAGCCGGTACGGATCGGCGTACGCCATGATGGCATGTCCGCCGCGTGGCACTGTTGCTCTACAGTGCCCCGCGCTTTGCGGGAGATGAGGTCAGCGTGGACCTTTGAACCCGGACCACCTACCCAGTTCCTTCTCGTGCAAGACTCTCCAGCCTCGAGTCGGTCTGAGGTGTGAACCCCAGTCGGATATGGCTTGTAGAAGCCGGCTCAGCCACAGCGTTGAAGGCCGTAGCCAGGCCGACTAGGAATTGGAGCCAGCCGGCTCCTGGGTCAGCCGGCCACGGCTCCAGTCGGCTGCTCCTCAGCCGGCCTTTGCCGCGAGCCGGCCGACCTCAAGCCGGCTGCTCCGCGTCCATTGCCCTACCCGGGGTCTTCCCCCCGACAATGATTACAAGGCAGCCATGTGACATCCCATCTCCTGCATCCACATGTTCTAGCCACCAAATTAACATCATGTGTCTGATCATCTTTTACATTGGTCACTTCCCACAGACGAGTGCCTGAAATTCAGGTGTGCAAGGCCTGGAGTACTTGTTGGCTAGCTCTAGCTGCTTAGTGAAATGTGGTTTGATCTCCCACCTAGAAGTTTCTCCACCAACCCTCTTCTCGTGATTCCTAGTCATTAACTTGTTTTTTACACCAATAAGCATTGTTCTTAATGGCTTCTCCCTAACATCCAAGATATATCAGTTAAACACCTCACTGAGGTTGTTAGCAACTAGGTATGTCTTGCAGTTGGTGTCAAATGCATGCCTTGCCCATGTGTGGGGTGGGATCTGACTCAGCCATTTCCATGTTTCTTCAATCTCAACTTTTAAAGTCTCCATTGCAGCATCAAACTGATCCTTATGGTACACATAGCTGGCTCGATCCATGCATTTCTTGAGATCCCCCCCTGAATCCAGCCGTTTGAAAGTTTGCATAAATGTGTCTTAAACAATATCTTCGGTGGGCAGAAGGGAAGACTTGGGTCACTGCTTTGAGAAGTCTCCCTGTCCATTTGTATAACACAAGCATTTCAGTAACACTAGCATGACAAAAAAATGACATATGAAGTAAGACAAATAAGAATGGCATAAGAATGGCATATGAAGTAAGACAAATAAGACTAACCTTTTGTCTATTAGACATAATTGTGTAAGGTCCAAACTCTCCTTATTCTCCTCCCAAAGCATATTTCAGCTGAGTCAAAAACCAGTACCAATTGGATGTGTCCTCTTTTCGGATGACTGCAAAGGCAATATAGAACATGTAGTTATTCCCATCTCTGCTGGTTGCAGCTAATATTTGAGCACCAGCACAGAGTTTGATGAAGCAGCCATCTAAACCTGCAATACAAACAATACTTCACATCATCCTATGAATGACATCATCATATGAATGGCATAGTATACAAAATTAGCAATACAATATTAGCAAATGCAGTATAAAGTACCTATGAATGGCCTACATCTATTCAGAAATCCCTCTTTGGTTCCATTTAAGTAGAAGAAGAGACCATGAAAAGTCGGACCCGGATGTGGATTCTCTTCAGAAGGAGGAGGGATAACTGTTTGCGCAATCACCCTACTTCCTGGATTTGTATCAATCACTAATTGTGCCCAATATCTCAGTCTGAAGTATTGCTCTCTATGATCACCTAGGATAGCATCGAGCGCATGATTTATAGCCATGTATGCCATCATCTTAGGTACCGCAACACCATAATGCAACTTTGCTTTATCAATCAATGTCTGAATGCTTGTATTAGGATCAGATCTGAACAGACTCTCATACCTTTTGGCAAGCCATTTTGCACTAACCCTTGAAGTATCAGTTGTAGTCGCACATGTATGCTCAAGATTCATCTTCCTAATGACAAAAATCTTCTCTCCTTTATCTATGATG
Source organism: Lolium perenne (assembly GCF_019359855.2). NCBI lineage: Eukaryota > Viridiplantae > Streptophyta > Magnoliopsida > Poales > Poaceae > Lolium > Lolium perenne. The sequence goes on from NC_067249.2 coordinate 260,857,763, forward strand.
AAGTAATGTAGAAACGACATGCTGGCTTATTTATGCAATCCGCAATAACTCTAACATAGAAGTTTCGGTGATAGTGGAAATTCCTACTTTGTGTTACATGCAATTTGACCAATGAATATTTGAACTACTCCACATTTGTAAAAAAAACATGTGAAATGCTAGTTGCTCATGTGCTTGCAGCCTTCTCTCATCATACCATACCCTATGTGGCCTTTTCTTTGCTATACTCTTTCTACCTTGAAGTAGAATCATTGACAATGGCTCAAACCCATCATCATCATAATCCGGCAGAAAAACATGATATTTGTCCTCATTATCAGATGGTATGAAGTATGGCACACATCTTCAATGACCACACTAGAATGTGACCTTTCAGTGGGGCCTTTTCTCTTAACAGGTAGCTTCATTTTCTTCAGTGGCACCGGTTCAGCATGTACCTCAGTACTTGGTTCAGAAGTTGGTTCATCTGCACTTACAAACAAATCTTCAATATATGTATCAACTTGGCAGTGTGACATTGGATCCTCTCTTTGCTTTCTCATCTCCTCCAACATCTCATCAATTTCAGTCTTTTCCTTCATCCTAATTTCAACAGAATCAGCGAAGTCTCCCATGGAAAATCCTGCATCATGTGTTCCCATATCTGCATCCTGATCACTGGCTGACGGCTGACCATCTGCATCCACGGCATACACAGGAGGATCATTCTCTAAAAGGCGCTGAACATGATTATTACTAGCAACTTGCCTATTAAACACATGACCATCTTCATCCATGGCATACACATTAGGCTCACTTAAATCCAACACAATTGGATATGAATCATTAATAATGCTTGACGCGCCCTGATGTGTTGCCTTGTTTTTATTTTATTTTATTACCAACACCGTCTAGTCCCCTCTTGGCAGTCAGGTTTAACAACTTTGTTGAATCAAAATGCACTAGCGGTTCATATATTTTAACATTGTTCTCAACCAACTCCATTTTCATTTCTATTCTATAGTACAGTAAATCCCCTAATATATAGCCACGGGGCTCAAGCATTGTAACTATATTCGTGTAAGTCAGGTCATCACGACAAATATTGCTCTCTAGAATATCCTGACCATCCTCACAATGTATCCTCACTTCCCAAAGTTCACTGTCGAGGCTACAAAGCAAATAAAAATTGCCCAAATGAGTACCCTTAACAATATTTGACCTACGGGCTTGAGGTAGACAGAGAACAGTAGCTTGAGGAGATAAACTTACGCAACTCCACCGGCATGGCTGCTTGTCCAGCTCGCGCTCATCGCCGGGTTGTGCTCCCACATCTGGGCCAGCATCTCTGCCGACGATGCACGGGCCGGCCACATCTCATCCAAGCCTTCATCGAAGACAATGAATTCTCCGGCACTCCCGCCTGCGGCGCCAACAGCGCCGCCAATCCCGCCGTCATCGCCCTCATCCATCTCCGACGGCTCGAGAAAGAAATGCAGGGAACGGGTACAAGCAGAGATGGATAAATGACGTGCCCTAACGTCTGGCCGACGGCCGGTTGCTCTTACAAGTGGGCCCGCCCGGTTAAATCGGTGTCAACGCTAGAATTTCTATATTTGTTACTTGTTGCCCTAAAAGTTGTACTTATATGTAATTTACTCTTTAGAGGCAATTGATACTTGGCGGAGATGCCTTGAGGAGGTCGGCGACCTGTGGAGGACTTGATTGCTCTTTCATCTTTTGTTCTAGGGTGTTTTATGTAAATGTACATACCCTATCTTCAAATACAAGTTCTTTAGGGTGAATGTTATTAGAGCCCTCCTTGCAATTTATATATGCCCACGTGTTCTTTGAATGAAGTACCGCCGATGTCTTCTAGACCCCTCCTTTGTGCAAGAAAAAGAGGCAACTGATCTTGCAAATTTTAATGGCAAGACAAGACTAAGAACGTTTGACCCTTCTTCTGTACATGTTGTAACTAACTCTTGGTATCCAATTCAGCCGAGGTAAAACAGAAACATTTTTTTCTAGGTATATCTATATTGGAATCGCTAGTCTTAAGTAGAATGAGAACGAACATCGTGTCTAGGTTGGGAATTTTTAGTTGCAAGTTGAATTGCAACTGCAAATTTTCAGTTATAAGTTAGGTTTGCAACTAGAAAAAATGTATTCCAACCATTAAATTTGCTTCATGATATGTGCTAATGATGAGTTGCTGTATGGGTTGCAATTGAAATAAGATGATGTTATTCTGCTCGGAATGAAGTTTGTTCTTAATAGACTGAGAACTATCACACCCCGATATTGAAATTGCTATTCCTCACTAGATTGAGAACAAAGCTCGTGCCCAATAGACTCTCGCAAAGTTGGATTTGCGTCGTGATTCAGGCACTTCAGTACCAAGTTGGGTAGCAACTCAAAAAAATTCAGTTCCAAGTTCGTTGCCACCATAATTTTTCAGTTACAAGTTTGTTTACAGCTAGGAAAAATGCCACCAAACCATAAAATTTGCTTCGTGATCTGTGCTAATGGTGATTTGCAAGATAGGTTGCAACTGAAATTCAATGTCGCCATTCTAGTGAGAACGAAGTTTGTTCTCAGTAATTGAGAACTGGCACTACTACACCTCAGGTGTTTTAAGCCCCCCCCCCCCCCCCCATGGCACATGGATGACATTTTCCGTGAGTGGTGCAAAACATCGCTGGCCTCAATAATTTTAACTGTGTGCGCGTGGCCAGGGTAGACTCCGGAGGGGGTACAACGCACACGGGAATGATTTTGGCACCGTAACAAAAACTTTGCACATGACCCAGCCCATAGTAAACATTAATGTACACGCCTAGCAACGCAAACGATTTCAGGATTTGGCATTGTGTGTAAACTTTTTGTGAAATTCTCTTGAATGTGCATGTCTCGTTGTTTTCTGCCCATCCCCAATGACGAAAAAAAATGAAAAGTCGAGTTTATTGACTCCTGACATTCCGTCGATTCGTGTAGCCTTCTTCGCCTTCCTCCTCGTGCCACATACGCATCGCCTACGACTCAGCTTCCTTGGCTGTGCTACATAAATGCCCCCGCCATTGTCTTGTTGGCATACACCACCATGATAGTAGACACATAAAAATTCGATATGGTTGATTGCTCGCATCTCTTGCGTCTGACAGCGGCCGCCAGCGCAGCGTCGCCGGGTTGAGCATGCACCTCTGGTGGTTGAGAAGGGACAAGCATCTCCGGTCATGGAGGAGGAACAATCCCTCATGTAGACGGATCAGCAAGCCAGCTCCTCCCCCTCATACTCCGGCTGGTCCTCCGAGGAGGAGGAAGGAGAAATAAATTTGTAGGAATACGAAGATCGACATGCTTTCTTATATGGAAACAGTATGCAACAATAATTATCACACACGATTTAAGATATTTATCAAAAACATTGTATGAGTAGCAAATCCTTTGTGATATTTTCGGTCATGAAATATTCCTGCAAGTTTACTATTTTTGTTCAACTTTAAAGCTTTGTGTTGCTTACATCCACGCCTATAAAATGCGTCGTTCACTCTTCCCGCTGGCGGCATCTCTACATATACCGAAAACATTGAATATGTTGTAAATCGTTTGTGAATATTTCGGTCATGAAATATTCTTGCAAGTTCACCATTTTTGTTCAACTGTAAAGCTTCGTGTTGCTTACATCCACGCCTATAAAATGTGTCACTCACTCTTCCCGTTGGCGGTATATCCACATATGTGTCTCCCCGCATCGTCAGATGCAGAGGCGCATTCCTCACAGCATAGCAATGTAGGGGGAGCATCATCGCCTCATAGGGTCTGATTCGGAGGAGGAGGAGGAGGAGGAGGAGGAGGAGGAGAACGCTCAAGTGCATGAGGACCACTCAAGAGGAGGAGGAGGAGGAGGAGGAGGAGGAGGAGGAGCTGGCCAGGATGTAGAATATGTTGGTGGAGGAGGCCACCGCATCGGCCCGGCGGGAGAAAGAAACCGAGCATCGTGTGATGGAGAACTTCTTCGAGACTCTCCATGATGAACGTCTGCGTGCCAAGAAGAAAGATAAGAATGGCGGCTGGCAGTGGGTGTTCCTCAGTTTCCTGCCGACGAGCTTGCGGACCCGTGGATGACCGTGCTCACAAGCCGCATAGCCGTCTGGGAAGTAAAGGCATCAGGCGCTAGCGGCCAGTTCGCCGATGATGTGGAGGCATTGGGCTCCACAATCCACAGAGGGCGTAGCCATCAATGACACATAGGCCTCCTACACAGGCAATTATGTCGAAGTTATCGACGTTTCCTCTAGATACAAGGATGACAATTAGTACATTTACTTATAATTTTATTAGGCTCTATATATGTATGTAATATGAAGTTGTAGCCTGCCTTTTTTCTAGCAGGAAGGTCAACCATGTTTGATTGGTGCCCTTCCGACCGATGCCCGAATATTATTGATGGTTTTTCGTGAAAGTAAGGGGAATTTTGATTAACTTGTTACATTCCGGTCTAATTAAACCCAGTTATATTATGAATTCTTCTTCAAAATAAACCGTGTGCGATGTGCAGCCAATTTGCCCCCTTTTATGCCAACATAGTTGTGGACGAGGAAGACAAAGATTGTAACGCAAACGATATTCCATCAATAACTCATGTGTGAAGATGGTGCGAGCGCAGGTGTAACGCACTCCTGTGTGATATACATATGGTTTTCATCGCGTCAAAGGTGTGTGTTGTAGGTGCAACACATATGCTTTTATATACATAAAAGGTGTGTGAAATTGGGCCCATTTGGGCCCAATAAATTCAACCCTACCATCTTTTTTGTATATGTAAGTATAAATAGGATCCCCGTATGGATTCACTCTATACAGTCGCCACTCCGGATTTAGCAACATGCCGGACACAGTTTAATCCCCAGGAGTCACCTAGTCGGCGGGGCCAAAACTAGCTAGCTGTGGAGTCCTACCACACCGGAATGATGATGACATCGCCGGCGGCTTGTTCGTTGTTTGCGCCAGGCAAACCATGCGGCCAAAGCATGATAACGCCGGCCGGTCATCTGGCTCGCCGTCGCCAGTTCAACCATCTACATGTGGCTCCTGCTCGGAGGTATACGTTCTTTCGCATGCATTTTTATTTAAGTAAATTACGGATCTGATGCGTAACACAATTAGCAAGACCTGATCTATTAGAATATTGTGTTAGATCAGTGAGTTCGTTTTTTCACTCATTAACACAACTAGCAAGACCGTAGTCTTTAGAATATTGTTAGGATGTGTGTTCTATGATCTGCTGTGTAAGCTACATTTGTCTATATATTTGTTGTATGCTATGATTAGATTGTTAGATATATATGTTACCGTGTTGTGTATATATTATAGTGTAAAGTTTATTCTATATGTTAATGTGTGTGACCGGATTTTAGCGTTAACTAAACCACATGATGGTATTTTGATGACATTGTATAAGAATTTTATTGGAAGATTAGGTCCAATAGAGTCAATCATGCTCCTTCCTTTATAGGTAAGAACACATTTCATATACTTGATCAGTTTAACTCTAGCTATTATGTGATTTGTATGTACATATTCTAACTTCAAAGATATGTTTGTGTAGTATCTTAATGAGTTGGCTCATAAGATTTTTTCTAATGATGCAACAACCTGAAGGATACTAGTAAGTATATGCATCGATGCAATAAAATTGATCTATTTTGCTTTAAACATTCCACTGATTAACTTCCGTATTTTTAGGTAACCAGTTGATAAGCAATCCAATTCACGGGCTACTTTGAAGGTTCTTATTGCCAGCAGAAACTTTGTCATGGATACAACAATGTAACCAAGAACATATATAGCTAGGTTGTAAATCTATGTGTAAATACATGTATACATGTGGTATATAAAATGTATAGCTAGGTAGTCAATCTACGTTAAAATATATGTATACATGTGGTGTATGACAATCAAATAGAGATGAGCTTTGCTAATATATTTGCATGCAATTTTGTGCCATGGGCTACTAAATACAGTTGACTAATACTTGTTGCGTAGATTAAACGTCTGCAATGCTTGCAGAAAGCATAGGGCTGGTTAATATAAATGTTTGCCATTTGATATAAACACATACGCTGCTTAAAAGCACATCGTATGCGTTCTTACAAGTGGCTTATGGTTGGGTGGAACAAAACGTTTGCGGTGTCCCTTCGAATCGCAAAGGGGGGCCCATCGCACACGGTTTCATTATCTGTTTGCATTGTCGAAGAACATCACCCACCCTTGCGTAGTGACGTTAAGGTTTACCATGTGCGACGAGCCATTTCAGCCACGTGTGAAGGTTTGTTCTGTACTAGTGTAGTCACACCTTTATATTGGAATTGCCAGTCCTCAGGAGACTAAGAACGAAGCTCGTGCCCAGTAGACTTCTGCAACATCGGATTTACGCCGTGATTCATGCACTTGAGTTCCAAGTTATGTTGCAACCAAGATTTTTTGAGTTGCAAGTTAGTTGCAACTTAAAATTTTCAGTTACAAGTTTTGCTCCGACTAGGAAGAATGCCACCAAACTATTAAGTTTGTTTCATGATCCATGCTAATGGCGAGCTGTAACATGGTTTGTATCTAAAATTCATTGACATCGTTCTAATGAGAAGGAAGTTTATTCTCAATGGACCGAGAAGTAGTTACACCCTTATTTTTCCGAGGGAAAGCCACCGCGGCAACTTTATTAGAAATTAAACCACAATTACATCGTCTAGTAGTTTGCTCACTATACAGCTAGGAGGCTCATCGACCAAATTATGAGAATTTTTAGATTCAAAACAATACCTAGCAAGAGTATGAGCAACTACATTAATTCCCCGTGGACAATGTTTAAACTCGACTTTCCCTATAGCCGCTACACACGCCATACACTCAGCAAAGATAGCAGCTGAAGAACTCCACCAGAAATATTCTCCATTGCAAGCACTCACCACTTTCAAAACACCCTTATTTTTGGTAGCTCTTAGGCATTTCTTTTCTATTTTTGCCCGTCTCTTATCCAAACAGCACCTCTTTCCGCTTTGACTGGTCAGCGATGGATCTAGAAAGTTTCAATCTCCTTTGGTTTTCTCCATCCGAGCTCGACTACCATCCACTTCCCATCGATACTGCCAACTCCTTCCGGTTCCCTTCCACTACTAGGAAAAAGGTAATCAGTGGCGCACCACATATAGCCTTCAGTGGCGCACTAGTGGTGCGCCACTGCTATCACGCCACTGCTAACTCCTAGTAGTGGCGCACTAGGGGTGCGCCACTACTAGCCTAGATACCAGTGGCGCACTGCATGGTGCGCCATTGACATGTCCAGCAGTGCGTCACTATTACTCCAAAGTGGTGCGCCACTGTTGGTCAGTGGCAATGTGCCACCACTGTCTAGACGAGGTGCGCCACTGCTACCGTTTTGCGTGCGCCTGTTTCAGCGAGGTGGTGCGCCACTGCTGCGTGTGGAAGTGTGCCACTGCTGTCTCCAGGACGTGCGCCACTGCTGAGGTTCCTGGTGCGCCACTGCTAGTCTCGGAGGGGATCACAGGGCAGTGCGCCACTGGATCCAGCGCAGTGCGCCACTGCTACTTAGTGGACGTGTGCCACTGATGGGCCACTAGTGCGCCACTGCTACGATTTCGATTTTTTTTGTATCATGGCAGGTATTTATACAGGTTGTATATCACAGTACAATAGCACAATACAGGATATATAACACATATAAACAACAGCACAGCTTATCCATACATAGTTCTTCACATTAGCCCCACAAGATTTCACATTAGAGAAGTTACGAGGTTACAATGCAAGTTACGGGGTTACAAAGTCGCAAATGAGCTAGTGGTTACACAAGATCGATCATCTAAAGTACAATCACATAGAAGAGAGCTAGAGTCACTACTAGCACCATCCCGATGATAGTGGTCTTCATCCGGTTCCTCCTCCGCTCCCTCCTCTCTCCCGCCAAATAGCGTGCGTATCTATCTTCGGCCTCCGCTCTAGTGGTGTACCCTTTGTAGCTGTTACCGCTAAAACGGTGAACCTGTCTCCGACACTCCTCCCAGTCGTTGTAGACTCCGGGAACCTTGCCCTTGTACACGACATACCACGTCATATCTGCACATATATGAACAAGCCAAAGAAACATTAGTGCACGCTCATAGATGTTTGCAACGAATAAGAGCAAACTCAAAAACGATCCAAGTAATATGAACTAAAAGGCATGCCTCATACATTGTTGGTCGGAACAAATATTAACATTTAGGGAAGGGGTCAGTGAAACCAAGTAGGATGCACAAGAGATTGACACTTGTGTCATTGCACCAGGTTCACTGACCCCTCCCCCAAGTGTATAGGTGACCAAACATTCTAATCATCGGCATTTTGAGATACCAAAGCAAATGGAATGACAAGGGCCTCATACATTGTTGGTCCAAACAAATATTAACATTTAGGGAAGGAGTTAGTGAGACCAAGTAGGATGCACAAGAGATTGATATTTGTATCATCGCACCAGGCTCACTAACGCCTCCCCCAAGTGTAGTGACCACAAAATTTAATCATCGGCCAATGCAATTAAGAAGTGCCAACTCAAATAAGAAACAAGTAGCTAGTATGAACTAAATGGAATGCCTCATACATTGTTGGTCGAAACAAATATGAACAACCCGGGATGGCGTTAGTGAGGCCGGGTAGGATGCACAAGAGATTGATATTTGTGCCATCACACCAGGCTTACTAGCGACACCCCGGAGTGTACAGTTGACCGAACATTCTAATCATCGGCACTAAAATGGAAGAAAGAGCCAAGTGGTATCAACTAAATAGCATATGCCTCATACATTATTGGTCGGAACAAATATTAACATTCAGGAAAGGGGTTAGTGAAACCAAGTAGGATGCACAAGAGATTGATACTTGTGTCATCGCACCAGGTTCACTAGCCCTTCCCCCGAGTGTACAAGTGACCAAACATTCTAATCATCGGCATTTTGAAATACGAAAGCAAATGGAAGAATGACAAGGACCTCATACTTTGTCGGTTAAAACAAATATTAACATTCCGTGATGGCGTCAGTGAGGCCAGGTAGGATGCACAAGACATGGATATTTGTGCCATCACACCAGGCTCACTTACGTCACCACGGAGTGTACAAGTGACCAACCATTCTAATCATCGGCCAATGCAATTAAGAAGTGCCAACTCAAATAAGAAGATAAGTAGCTAGTATGAATTAAATGGAATGCCTCATACTTTGTATATCTCCATTTTACCATTTGGTTTGATATAGTACAATTTTGTGTGCTTTGCTCCTCTTCATCAGCTGATAAGTCTTCTATGTATGCGGTAGAATGAAGCGGACAGCTTTTTATTTATCATTTGCTACTTATTATCGAATTCTATGGATGTTCAATAGCATTTTGCAAGACATTTATACATTTATAAATGCATCCTAAAATTACTGTGGTTCTTGGAAGTTTGGTAGAGGGATAAATGTGGCAGCGGGATGAGGTATGTGAATTCTAGAAGTCATTAAACAAAATAAAATCACTTTTCTTCAAATTTTATTTGTCCGTCATCAATCAATCAAAGGGACCAATGTGGCTATCAAAGCTGGCGCAGAATTTATGCTTGGAAAGTCCTATTGTCGAAGCCCGCGCAGCCGCCGACGCTAGGCCCTACCCGCCTCCGTCCGCCCTCTCCCCCCTCCTCTCCCCCGATGTCCCGGCCCTCCCTGTCGCTCCCCACGGGCGACAGGAGGGCGACCGAGCCTAGCTCCTCCGCACCTCCCTCCTCCGTCTCCCCTGTCGCCGCCGGGCAAAGCCCCATGCGGTGCCGGCGGCGGCGGAGCTGCTCGTCCCCATGCGCTTGGAGGGGTGGCGCGGGGCCTTCTCCTTCGACGATGGTGCACCTCGGCCTAGGAGGTTCCGGCGGCGGCGCGGTTCTTCGAACTGCGCAGCAACGGGCGGCCGGCTGGCGATGGCGCTGCTGCTTGGTGGCGGGGCGGCAAGGTGGGGCGCGGAGGTGCTCGCCCCGCCCAAATCCGGGCCCTTTGGGGCTCATCTGGGGCTGGGCGGGCCAGACGTGGGTGCTGCCAGACTGCTTCTGGCGGGCGGGGGAGGTGGCCGGCCGGAGGTTGGATGAGGTGGAGGCGCGCGTCCAGCAGCATCTCGATGGGGGCTTCACGAGAATGGACTAGGTGGGTCTGTGCTCGGCCGGGCCAGGAGGGCCTGGTATGCCCCTTGCCAACGTGTCCGGACGGGTACCGCCATTGGCGGTGAAGGCGGTTACCTCCCGCTTGGCCACTACCTCATTGCTCCTCGGTCTCGAGATCCTCCTTTGTCCCGTTGGCCTCGGTTCGTTGGCCACGGTAAGGCAGCGATGGTGGTTCTCTAGCTGTGGTGGCGCACGGTGGTGGGCGGTGAGCTTGGTGGAGCACAATGGAGCGTCCGGAGCAAGGTTGTGAGGGTCGGGAGAAATCTTTGTCGGGCTGGCCGACACCGACGTGGTGATGCCCGCAGGTGCCACCCTTCCTTCTTGAAGGGTGTTGGGTGAAGCCCTCCTCCCTTGTCCCTGTGCGTACCGGGGGAAACCCTAGGACCTGTCCGGGTAGCAGTGTTGTCGTCGTCGCATTCCTTCTCGAAGGTGCTGCTTGGTACGCGGCGTTTCAGAGTGCTAGGAGCGTGGTGGGAATTCTTCGAAGGGCGCAACGGCTACGGAACACCTTCGTTTTCGCTGATCCAACCTTTTCGGCTTTCTTTCTCTTTTCTTTCTTTTATGATTTCTCTTGCGTGTAACTGTGATGATGCCCAGTAGTTGTATCGTGTGGTTGTTATATTAATATAGCGGAGCGAAAGCCTATTTTGAGGAGTCCTACTGTGGAATTGGTGAGTCCGATTCGACGAGTGGTAGGATTCGTGTATACTACATGCTGTCGGTAGGTTTGAGTAGGCCTGGGCATTCGGTTTTAACCGAAAATTCGGTTCGGTTTTTCGGTTTTTTTGATAATTCGGGTAATAAGAAATGAGAACCGAAATTATATCGGTTTCCTAATTAATTTGTAATTCGGTTACTCGATAATTCGGTTCGGTGTTCGGTCTTTAACCGATTTAACCTAATTGTGATGAGAAATAAAAAATTAAGTACGTATGATGGCATGCAGTAGCTTGGCAGTTGCCAAATTTCCATGACTAGAAAGCTAGGGCCACATACGACAAGGACTGTTGAGCCCGTATTAACTAATAGTGCTACTAACTCCAGGAACCATACGGCCATGTAGTAGTAAACTACTCGTACATAGCTAGATGAAGCAAAATGAAACTAGACAGATGCTTGAGTACGCGTACTATTTTTTGGAGGAACTTGTATACACATGCATGAGGTTTCATTTAATTTTTTTAGGGATGTGCATGGGCCTGCAAAGAGACATGTGATGTTGTACGTGGAGTTTGAGACTTTGGCTTTCTTGTAGTTTACTTGTTGGGCAGAGAAATTAGTTGAAATGATTGACAGTGGAGCTCTGCATGAGACGCTCATGCTATCATTTAACGATATCTCGGTTTTAAGGTTATTTCGGTTAGTAGATGATCAAAACCGAAATTTTTAACATAAATTCGGTTTTTCATATTTAAGCACCGAAATTGTTTTCGGTCATTTCGGTTTCGGTGTATTCAGTTTCGGTTTCGGTTAGTTCGGTTCGGTGTTCGGTGCTCGGTTTTTTATGCCCACCCCTAGGTTTGAGGGGGTCGAGTCGGACACGCATCGGCCTCACGTCATATAAGCGCCGGCGCAGATATACCCTGGTACTATAGCCATCGAAACAAAGGATAGACTTCTCCAATATTATCATAGGACAACCACATGGCGGCGTTACGGCAGCTGCTGAACCGCGGGCTTCTCGCCGGCCGCCGCGCGGCCACGGCGCCACCACGAGCTACTAGCGCCTTCTCCACCACCACCACCGTCGTCGGCAGAAGCCATGTTCCACAGGTTCGCGTCGCACCATCCATCGCTTGTGTTCCGTAAGACTGTAATCGAAATTAATCCGCTCTTTTCCTAATCCGTTACGTGTGCCTCTTCTTCGTGAATCCTGCAGTATCGTCAGCCGCCGATCCGATCGCCGAATCTTGACATCCTCGCCAGGTCTCAATTCATCTGGGAGCATGTAGACAAGATATTCGGGCTCCACCGCAACTACCCCTCCCGGCTCACGGCCGGTCTCCTGCTTTTGAACGGTTCCTACTGCCTTTCCGGCCACGTTGCGTCATACCTATCTCGTTCTTCGAAATCCCCCAGCCATGAGATTAAGTAAGGCTACGCATGGATCAACGAGGCTCCCCTAGCTACCAGAGGATGAAGAAAGTAACAGAAGCAGATTTGGCAGAGGTTGTGCTCTACAAAATTATGTCTAGATGCATTCTAATTAACCTCCGTGTCTAAAAAATTAAGTCACTTATTTTAGGATTGAGGATATACATGGGTCGATATATGAATGGCATTTGTTTTTACCTTAGCGAAATGTATCCAATTCTTTGAGAGTAAAGATTTGGTGCAAATAGACCCTAGTCATCTACTTATTTAAAATAAAATTCATATTTTTAAGATTTAAAAAATTGTGAAAACAAATTACGATGTTGCCATTAATGTATCTCACAAACATGCAAATTTCCAATTGAAAATAATATGTATTTTGAGCTACATAAAAATGGCAAAAGTGTAGATGTATGCATAATGATTTCAATCTATACCAATATTTTTTTTTAAAAAGTGGGGTGATCCAAATGATCCGTCGATACATATCTGGTGAACCAAACATTGTTCCGTATCCACTGTTAAAACACTTTGTTAGCCCCTAACCAAGTTGTTAGAGGGTAAACGAAACCCACGCCGCCCTGTGGGGATCGATCGTGTCCAGGTGGTGGCCACGCCGCCACTCGCATCCGCCATGCATATCGCGCCGCTGCCCTGCGGGAATCACACCCAAGTGACGGCCACGCCGCCGTTCGCCTCCGCATTGGTGGTCGTGCCACCGCCCAGATCCCGCCTCCGCCATGGAGACCACCAATCTATAATCCCACCAATATATAACAAGTGCTAGAGTTTTAGTCTAAATTTGGACAAATATGAACGAAGGCATTGACAATACAAAAATACACTATAACAATTTAAACTGCCAAATTACTCTGCATCAATTTAAACTAGCACATTACTCTACATCAATCTACAATTTACACTACACTAGCAATTTATATCACACACTAGCCATTTTATCCTAAAAAAATTTCCAAAATAAATGCACTAAAATTTTACAGTACACGATTTAGACTAACACGCTAGCAATTTTGTAACAAGGGGAAGGGGCACGACACTCACGGCGGTGGCGCGGAGGGAGGCAGGGCCGGGCGGCGCGTAAGGAGGCGGGGTCTGGCAAAACGACGGGACAGCGTGGTGGATGGAGCGGCGAACGGGAATCGACCGATGACGGTCACTACAAGAAAAAGATCATGTAGAGACGCCTAATTTAGAGACTAAAGACGCTAAATTTCATCTCTATGCAGTTCTAAGGATGCTACTATAAAGCGTAGCATAAACGTCTTTTTATGCACCGTCTCAAATGATATAAAGACGCGTTGTAAGCGTCTCACAAGTTAACTGAGACTCCTTCGCAAAAAAAAAACTGAGACGTTTTCATAAGCATGCATAAGTTAATAGAGGCGCTTTTTAGATTCTCAACATATTGTCTCGGTCAACATTGAGTCAGCTTTATTGTATCCTTGAATGGAGTTTACTTTCGTGTTATATGAAAATTAATTTGTTCTTCACATCTTTGCACAATTTGCACCGGTGCACATCATATAACTTCAATCAAATTACATCCATTTAATGGAAATTATACTTTACATTGAAATGTACATCATTACAAACATATGCATACACGATCGAATAAGTTCCTACAATTTCCTAGCTGCCGCGAATTTAACTATTAGATCAGAAAATCTTCCGCTCTCCAGTTCACAGCTTTTGCAGACTTTGTTTGCCCTCTGTACCGTGCCGCTTGAAAAATCATTGCAAACTAGCAAAAATGCCGTGCGTTGCAACGGGAAGAAAAATCTACCTTGCGATTAAGCACTCCTTTAACGCCTGCTCTACCCGCTGCTGCGTCGAAGCCACGCGGTACAGGTGTGTCATCGATCACACGATAGCCATTCACAGTCATCACCATCTCACCCGTTACGCTAAGGCCTTTACCTCCATCTGGCCAGAGTGTAGAGGAAGCAGGAGAAGACGAATAACTCGGCGCAGGCGATATGTTTTAAGGATTCAAGGATTTAATATGATAGAATGGTTGTTTAAATTATTCATAATCTTAGGATGCAAAACTTTGCTTATCTAATTTCCTTTTAAACAAAAAATATAAAAAAAGAGGGACATATCTGTCGTTATCGGTTTGGCAAGGTTCACTTGTCTGGGTTGTTTCTCGGGCAGGAATTTTTTATTTTGCAGAAACATGAACACATGTACGACATGCTCCGGTTTCCGGTCTAAAGTTCAAACATGCTAGCCAACAAGCGATGCCCACATACTTCCTTCTACTGCAGCTGCTTTCCTTGTGTGCTTGTGGCAAGGTGATCATCCAGAGATCTACGCAACCAGAGATCTATGTACACTGCTGGCTACTCTACGAGACTATGAAATTCTCGTCACATATGCCGGTGCGTCACTCTTCGCCGAGGGTTGTTATTCCAGCGCAATATCTTCTCATCGAATATAATTAAAAATCGTAGAAAGGAAAAATAAAATACCCAAGTCTACAGGTTTTGATCTTTGGGTTGCATACCGACCAGATCAGAGATGGTGTTAAGTCATGTATCCTGTCCAATAGGCAAGCTCGCATATGAACCGCGTGGCCGATGATAAGGGCATGAGGCCTCGGTTCCTTTGCAGATCAGTTTGCCCACACTGAGGAGCTTGGATGCGGACAAGCGCCGGAGGACATCTGACACACGCGTATGTGATGGTTCAGTTCATGAGCTGTTAAATGTAGATGGGCTGCAACCCAATAAGGCAGCCTATGTAATCTACAATTCCTGAAATCTCAAGGCCCATCACGTTGGCAGCTTGGGACAGCCTCGAGACACACTAAAGGAAGCCTAAATTTTTTCTTGGTGCACCAACTGTGTTGGGTACGTGTCGGCCTGCATGTGCATGCTCGCCGCGTGTCCTTGGCTTCCTACGCGTGTCAACGCGGTCGGGTCGGCTTCCTCCCAGGCTATACAAGGAGACCGATCAGATCTGAAAACAGAACTCTTAGATCTCTCTCGTGAAGTTCCTTTTGCTGTGCTACTCTCTAGTCTTCCCCATCCCGGCGACTGCGTGCACAGCCGTCCGGGAGAGCAGGTCTCCGAAACTCCGTCCGTTGAGATCCTGCACCGGGAGACGGGCGATAAGGTTTTTGGGGAGCGTCTCGGCGCGACTGCTCGCTGTTGTTCGTGTTCATCTTCGCCGGTTCGCCTGCTTCATCGACGACTTCGACAACACCATGGGCGACATCAACAACTCCCATGGTGGTGGTGGTGCTACTGCTGGTGCGACCTTCCCGGTCGCGATGTACGTGATTTCCCTCTCCTACCTTGCACTGCTACTTGTTCCATGTTCAGATATGATGCATGTGCACTAGTAGAAAAAGAGGCTTCCGTCCACCCCCATTAGTCCCGGAAATATTCGAACCGCGACTAAAAGGGGCTTTAGTCGCGGTTCGGGAGGCAACCCGCGACTAATGCTCCATCCGAGCCGAAAGAGGATCCCATCCTGCGGAAAAATCTTTAGTCGCGGTTGGGGATACCAACCGCGACTAAAGGGTACCCCTTTAGTCGCGGTTGGTGACCCCAACCGCGACTAAAGGTTTTTCCGATTTTTTTTTCTCCCACGCACCCAGCACCCCCCCCCCCCCCCGTGGATCGCCTTTTTTTGGTTTGTAAAATACAAAAGAAAATGATAGAAAATTCAAAAAATAAATTGCTTTCAGATTCTTGTATCTTATGCAACCTACTATTCGGACAAATTAAGAAATTCGAATTTTCATTTTTTTTGCAAAAAAAGTTAAAAAATGGTAAAACCGCAATAACTTTTGCATACGACGTCGGAAAAAAACGTATAATATATCAAAAAAATCCTGGGAAAAAGTTACATCCGAATTCACAAGGGTTTACCCGGTTAGCTAATTTTTAGATTCTCAAAATTCCAAATGAAAATACAAAAGCAGGAAGATTTTAGTTTTTGCTATAAATTATGGATTTTATATTTTTAAAATTTTTCAAAAAAATAAAATTATTAATTGCATCTAGCATAAAGATTACCATTACTTTTACCCAATTTTTAGATTTTCAAATTTTTAGGTTTTAGGTTTGGAAAAAAAAAAAAAAAAAAAATTTAAAAATAATAAAAATTTAAAGTTAATGTTTATTTATTTATTAACGATTATTATTACATCATTATTTTTGTTTATGAAAAAAATTATTTGAAATTCAAACAATAAAAAAAATGTAACATCGACCAACATGTTAATAGGATTGATATGATACTACTATCAACAACATGCGCGCGAAGCACTTGGAAGAGGGATGGGAAAGGAACTCGGAAGTTAAGCGTGCTAGAGGTGGAGTAGTGGGAGGATGGGTGACCGAGCGGGAAGTTTAACCACGAGTAAGTAATTTGACTAGAGATAAGTGTAGTTAGAGATAGAGACTAAGCTATGCAAATAACCGAAATAATAGAAATTCTGAAAAAAAATAGAAAAAAAACGGAGTGAAAAAAAATTAGAAACCCAAATGAATTAAAAAAATTTAACGAAATAGCTTTTAGTCCCGGTTGGGGACACCAACCGCGACTAAAGGTCCTTCGCACAGGCGCACGCTAGCCGCCCACGTGGACGGGCCTTTAGTCGCGGTTCGTAAGCAACCGCGACTAAAGGGGAGGGCCTTTAGTCGCGCTTAATTAGTCGCGGTTGCGCAACCGCGACTAATGGCAGTTGCGAACCGCGACTAAAGGCCATTTTTCTACCAGTGGTGCTTAGTCTGATGTGTATGGTTAAGTATGCTTGTGCATCTGTAATGTTGCTTTCGGTAATTAAACTCACACGGAAATTGCCTAATAATCTAACAATCCAAAAACCTTATCTGCTTAGGCAATTTTCACCGTCTGGTTTTGCTGCTGCGCTCAAACCGAGCCCGTTTACGGGTTCTCATTTCAAGAGATGGCAGAGTAAGACCCTCTTGTGGCTCACTTCTATGGGCGTGCACCGGGTTGCGGAAGGTACTCCCAGAGGTCCGCTTACTCCTGACGAGGATAAAGCGTTCGGGGATGCCACCGTAATCTTTGTGGGTGCCGTCCTAAGTGTGCTTGGAGACAAGTTGGTTGATGCTTATCTGCACATCCGAAATGGGAAGGAACTGTGGGATGCACTGGACGCTAAGTTTGGTGCTGCCGATGCCGGAGGTAAACTGTATGCTATGGAGCAGTTCAATGACTACAGAATGGTTGAGAACCGATCTGTAGTAGAACAGGCTCATGAGATACAGATCATGGCAAAGGAACTCGAGCTTCTCAAGTGTGTGCTACCGGACAAGTTTGTCGCGGGATGCATTGTCGCTAAGCTTTCCCCTTCATGGAGGAACTTTGCCACTTCCCTGAAACATCAGAGGCATGAGTTTTCTGTTGAGAATATCATGGGCTCTCTAGATGTTGAGGAGAAGGCGAGGGCAAAAGACAAACACACTGGAGGAACCGATGGACGTTCTGCTACCAATACGGTACAGAAAAATGCCCACAAGTCCAAGGGAAAGAACAAGGGAGTCTCCCAGACTACCAACTTCAAGAGGAAGGGGAAAACGGAGAAGAAAGATCCTTGCTGGGTGTGTGGCGAGACATGCCATTGGGCTAATCGTTGTCCACAACGCAAAGGAAAGAAATGTCGGAAATTTGAGACGAACTCAAATTCTGTCAGCATGGTCATTGGCAACACAGTGGAAGGAACTACAGGGTATGGTAATATGTTACCTACTGTTCTTTCGGTGTTTCAGCCCACGGAATGGTGGGTTGATACAGGGGCCAATGTTCATGTGTGTGTGCTGACATCTCCATGTTTACCTCTTATCAGGCCCGAGGTTCGGGGAATGGGTTACATGCTACTGTTCGTGGTGTTGGCACGGTAGATCTGAAGTTTACTTCAGGAAAGATCGTGCAACTGAGGGACGTGCTGCATGTCCCTTCTATCAAGAAGAATCTCGTTAGTGGCTCCCGTCTTATGAAAGATGGGTTTAAGTTGGTGTTTGAGTCCAATAAAGTTGTACTGTCTAAGTATGGAACTTTTGTTGGAAAGGGATATGAATGTGAGGGAATGTTTCGCTTCTCTCTAGAAGACTTCTATGATAATGTTGTGAACCACATAAGCACTAGTGTTAATGAAACTAATGTTTGGCATTCACGACTTTGTCATGTTAATTTCGGTTGTATGACGCGGCTTGCTGATATGAGTTTAATTCCGAAATTCACCTTTGTCAAAGGCTCTAAGTGCCATGCTTGTGTGCAAGCAAAGCAGCCTCGCAAGCCTCACAAGCCTGCGAAGGAAAGAAACTTGGCACCACTAGAGCTCGTGCATTCAGATCTATGTGAGATGAATGGTGAGTTGACAAAAGGTGGAAAGAAATATTTCATGACTTTGATTGATGATTCCACTAGGTACTGTTATGTGTATCTACTGATCGTGGTGGAGAATACTGTTATGTGTATTTGATGTGCATATGAGATCTGGTGGGGGATTGTTAAATGTAGATGGGCTGCAACCCAATAAGGCAGCCCATGTAATCTACAATTCCTGAAATCTCAAGGCCCATCACGTTGGCAGCTTGGGACAGCCTCGAGACACACTAAAGGAAGCCTAAATTTTTTCTTGGTGCACCAACTGTGTTGGGTACGTGTCGGCCTGCATGTGCATGCTCGCCGCGTGTCCTTGGCTTTCTACGCGTGTCAACGCGGTCGGGTCGGCTTCCTCCCAGGCTATACAAGGAGACCGATCAGATCTGAAAACAGAACTCTTAGATCTCTCTCGTGAAGTTCCTTTTGTTTGATGATTCCACTAGGTACTGTTGAGGAGATACACATGTTTAGATCTGATGCATGTGCTTAGTCTGATGTGTATGGTTAAGTATGCTTGTGCATCTGTAATGTTGCTTTCGGTAATTAAACTCACACGGAAATTGCCTAATAATCTAACATGAGCATCGTGCTCGGCCGCGTTCTGGCCACCGTGAGGTGCAGTTGGGCGAGTGGCCGACGTCGTGGAGTGGAACTTGTTTTCCATGGAGAACGTCATCCCAACTTTCTCTTGGTGGCTTAGTATAGGCGGCTCGCGTGGGCCATCGATGCCGGCGTTGCACGCGGCATGACCGGAGAAAGCAGCTCGACGGTCGGTGGCTGCTCCCAGGCTCCTTGGGGCTTCCCGTGGTGGGCCTCCAAGCTCTCCCTCTTGGGCATCCTCGTGATCCATGTCCAAAGACAACAGCGTCCTGGTACCTTGCCATCTCGCTTGCTGCTGGTCGCACTCGGCATGGGGATGCACGACCCCTCGAGGTGCTGCGCTGGACTTGCCGAAAGGTGCGCTGTCGGAACACCGCAGCGCAGGGCGAGAGCGGGAGTAGGCGACGGAGCTTGTGAGGGCATGATTAGTTATTTTCACCGGCATCTGAGCACGGGAGCTTTGGCCACGGAGCTGGTGAGGGCGTGTTTAGAGCAAGTACAATAAGTCCTAGTCAGCTGGCTATAAGGATTAAAATAGTATATTTGTGTCTAGTTGGAGGAGAGAGAAGAGGAGAGAGAATGTAAGTGAACTCTTATGCAAGAGCTAGCTCTAGCATGTGCTCCTAGGTAAGTTGTGTGAATGAAATGTGGGTCCTCCATTGAAAAAGTAGTACATCTTTATAGCCAACTATTGTACTTGTTGGCTATATGTTGGCTATAGATGACATGGCATCTTGCTTATAGCCAACAACCGGCTATACTATTGGAGTTGCTCTTAGCTATTTTCACCGGCGTCTGAGCACGGGAGCGCAGTGCGCGTGGGATTTCTACGAGAGCTAACGTCTGGCTTATTAGCGCTGGGGCCAAACAGGTGAACGCGACGGGTCTCGTTTGTGCAACATACCACATTGGCGCAACTCAGGGCATCTCCAGCGGCGCGACGTATTTCGGACGCCCAAAAGTGGTCGCGAGTGTCCGTTTGCGTCGCCCCGCGGACATATTTTGTCCGCGCGTCCGTTTGCGTCTGGGTGTGCTTCCACCGGGGCGACCCATTTTTTGAATTGCAACATAGTTAAAAACTTTTAAAGCTGTACATATGAATGCATAAAAACTATAGAAAGTGGATCTATAGGCCTAGACTACTTGCTTCCTGACAGGGCTGGCACCGTCGTTGCGTCGCTCCATCGCTTGCTTCTCGGCCGCCTCCCGCTCGGCCGCTATGGCTCCGTGCGTCGCCGCGTCCTCTTGCAATGCCTGCTCCAGCCTCGCGTTGGCGGCGTCGTCCTTCAGCGTCTCGAAAGACTCGACGATGGCCCTCTGCTCCGCTGCCTTCTCCTCCGGCGTAGGCGCATCAGGGTCATCGGAGGACCAAGAAATCTCCAAGTCAGAGTCCTCTGCTGCAGCGGCGGCCGCCAGCCTGCGCTGTTCCAGCTCGGCGTCGACAGCCGCATGGGCCACCCGCTCCTCCTCTGCTTCCTTCTCCGCTTCAGCCAGGGCCGCGGCGTCCCTGACCGGGTGGAGGAGGTCGGTGCTGTCGTCGGAGTCAAACCCGTCGTCGGAGCTCGAGGCCGGGGTAGGTGGAGTGGGAGGTGAAGGTGGAGGTGGAGGCGCGCCAGCCTGGCCGCGTCCGGCGCTGCTCATGGTGGATCTGCTAGGGCTGAGCAGAAGGGGCGCTACGGCAGCGGCGGCTAGGGTTTAGTGGGGAGGAGATGAGATGCTCGCGCCCCTGTTTATATAGGTCGGAGACAGGGTGACGGCCGCGCCATGCGTGGCATCTCCATCACTATGCGCGGCACGCGAGGCTTTGCTATTAACGTGGCCACAGACTGCCGAAGCGACGCCTCGGTGCCAGTACTGGCGGAGAAGACGCATCGACGCTGCGCACACTCGCGGAAGCCGAGGCACGCCATTAACGCGGCCCTGCAAAGGCTGCAGCGCGCCTCCTGGAAGTAATGTTGCGGAAGACGAAGCAGTTGTGCTGCCGCCAGGCGGGCCGTGCGAGGACCGAGCGGACATTTTGCACGTCCGCGCAGCGTCCGCCGAGACGCAAACCTGGCGCATATTTGGGCCAGGTTTGTGTCTCCGCGGACGGCCTGATCACTTTGCGTCGCACCGCTGGAGGTGGTGCACGACGCATTTCCGATCACGGTGGACACAAACGGTCGCTCAGCGTCCGTTTGCATCGCGCTGCTGCTGGAGATGCCCTTACATTACAAAGCCGAGCGACGAGCCAACGCGATGTCTCGTATCACTAGCTCGACCCACATGCCAGCGGTCATTCGATGGCGACGGCGCCGCCGCCATGCTTTCCCTGCAGATACGTTCCACTCCGACGAGCCGAGGAAGGCCGCCTCCCTCGCGGGGCTGGCGGTAAGAACGGCGTACACCAGGAGTCCGTATACTCGACTGCGCGCGGGGCTGACGGTGAGGCAGGAGTACAATGTGGAGAGTCCTTGTACCACGAGCTCGACTCATACAGGTACAGGTCGGAATCAAATCGCCACGGTGCCGCTGCCATGGTTTTCCGGCCGCCACCTTCCGCTCTGACGATATACTACGACGGACGCCTCGTATTCTGGGCTAGCAATGAGGATGGAGTACATCGGGCTGGGGCGCCGGGATGGACGGCGTCCGGCGTGCACGCCCTTGACCTCTAGATGGCTGAGAAGATTCTACGTCCCCGCAGGCCGCAGTCGAACAGCTTGTCCGCTGCCGCGTCTGATGCAGCCCGACCTTCGGTCTTCACCGCATCATGTGCTTCATCGCCAAGACGGCACGCTAAGGTGAATCTTCTCCTTTACGCGTGCCTCGAATCGCCTATTTGGGACGATATACTACTTCATACCCCATCATATCTTGATGATAGGAACTCGACGACAAGTACGGGGAGAAGAGAGGATGCCATGGAGACCCGAGGACGCAAGGCCGATGTCACGGAAGCATGGAAGAGAAGGAGGAAGAAGAGTTGGACGCTCCAGGCCGGAACTTCCGCCCGACATCGCCGGAACTTTCGCCCAGACACTGTCAAGACTGAAGATGCTCGCACAGCAGAGCTGTGGCCGGAACTTCCGCCCCTTATGGCCGGAACTTCCGCCCGACCGGAACTTCCGCCCTCAGGAGCCGGAACTTCCGCCCCATCGAACTTCAGCCAGATCTCAGCCCCCTTTGGCTTGTAACTTACCCCTTCATCCCCTTGCCTATAAATAGACACCTACCCCCACCTTCATGAGGGAGAGATGATGTTTAGATGAATTGGCTTATGCCTCTATTATCCCTTAGTGGATTTGGGAAACCCCCACCTTAGGTTAATTCCTATTGTACCACCCGGGTTCCGATCGAATCCTTTGTATCTCTTTGGCGACTTCTATCAAGTTGGTCATTTGCTTGCACTTCTATCCTTTGGATCTTTTGCTTGCACTTCTATCGATTTGGTCTTTTCGCCCTTCTAGATTCATAGGATCTCGATACGTCGATCTTTTTGCGGGACTTCTACCGAAAGGTCTTTTCCTTGCAACTTCTATCGAGTTGGTGGTTCGGGCCAACGAGGACAAACCAATTGTGTTGTGTGCGTGTGTTTGTATCGTGTTCTTCGCGTTCATCCACTTCCCCGCGAATCCCCCTCCGCAATCACACTCACCCGGGTCAAACCGTGAAGATTGGGCACACCCTCGGGCTTAGCCCGCATCATATGGTATCAGAGCAAAGGTTGCCACGGATTTGACCCTCCGATTCCACCAATTTCGCCCAAAAAAAAATTTCCCCAAAAAATAGCTCGAATTTGGATCTTAGGATTTGTTGCGTTGTTTGTGGTTTTGGTCCACAGATCTGTTGTCTTTGGTGTTGATCTACACTTCCTCCAATTTTCTCGGCCAAATTCCATCATTTTCCCACCAAATCCATCAATTTCTGCCGCAGTTTTTCGCCCCGTGTTCGTGCAGTTCATCTCGCAGATCTCAGATCTGAAAATTCCCATATTTCCGGAACTTCCGCTCACCGTACACGGAACTTCCGCCCAGGCCAAATATTTCCAAAATTGGCTCAGCTTCATCTTCTTCCTCACGAGCGCCCTGGGCCTCGAGCCGATCCACACGCGCGCCAGCCATCAGTCTAGCAGCAGGCCTGCTCCCGCCCGCTTGGCCCACTACACGCCACCCCCACCCGCACGCTGCGCCCCAGCCATCTGCCGCCCCGCTCATCGCTGCCGCCCACGCCTGCACGACACCAGCTCCCTCGCGCGCCCCAAGTCCACGCACGCCCTGCACAGGCCCCGCCCTGCTTGGCCCAGCAGCAAGCCAGGCCCATCCGCCCCATCGACAAGCCTTCCGCGGCCAAGTCCACGCCCAGGCCGCAACCACGTGCGTCGCCCACGCCCTGCACCTCCAGATCGCCCCGCTCCACGCGCTGCCGCCTACGCCGCACAGCGACCACGCATCAGGCCATCAGCGCTCGCACGCAACCATAGCCAGAATCGCTCCAGATCGCAGAAATCAGCACAGAAAAAATTTCTGACCGGAAGTTCCGGCCATACCCACCGGTACTTCCGGCCTGGCGGTACTTCCGCCCAACTTCCGCCCAATCTCCGGAATTGCACGATTTGTCTCGCAATAACCCCTGGTTGTATGCTGTCTATTTCCAGAAGTTGACCGGAACTTGACCGGAAGTTCCGCCCGGCGCAGTTTTTGACCCAAATTTCAGCAACTTTTGACCCCCAACTTTGACCCAACTTTTGACAACTTTCCGGAGCCGTTTGACCTCAAATTTTGACCATAGTACCACCATCTTGACTCCAATTTTGACAATTTTCCCAAGCCCATTTGACTCCAAAATTTTGACCACTTCGATCGCTCGTTTTGGCCCAACTTTTCGGGCATTGACTTAATTTGCTCGGTTTCCGATTTGGAGTGCATTGGTTGTCTATTACCCTTCCGCGTCTACACCAACACCGCGACGACACCTTTGGCACCCCGGATTCCGGCGCAACTTCGACACCATCATCGACACCACATCGATCATCGCAAGTTCGTGTGCTTGACACCGCCTAACATCAATAGGTATAACTTGCTCCACCCCTTGTAGCCCCGTTTCTTTCTTTGTGTACCTATCCCATTGAGAGTGGCTTTCCGAGTGTTGCGAAGCACTGCACAAGTGTCACGACCGTGAGAGGGTGTGTGTGCGTTGTGTTGAGCAAAGCTCCGAAGCAAGCTCGGTGAGAAAGATACACAAAAGAAGAAAAAGTGTGACATATACATAGAGAAAAATAAAGCTTCTAAGCATAGAAAAAAAAGTGAAAATAAGAGAAAAAAGAAAAAGAGATAGAAAAAAGAGTGTGTGTCCACCGATACAAAAGAGTGCAAAGCTTGTACGCACTAAGAGAGATAAGAGAAGAGTGGCATTTGTGCAAATCTAGTTGCTTCTCTCATATGCAACCAAGCTACGGTCTCTCTTGTGTTGGCGCGACACCGAGCTAATAGTCTTCGTTAGGACCATCTTTGTTACTTGCTCATTTCCTTGGTCGCGCTAACCCCATTGTTCTTCCTTGTGTGTGTTTCCGTGTTTCCTTGACATAGATCACCGCTTTAGACATTTGACTTTGGACCTTACCCACATTTGACAATAGACATTTTCTTTGGTTCTTTTCGTTTGCTATCCACTTTCTCACCTACCACCATATAGAGTTCTTAGCCTTTTGCGTGTGCTTTGAGTGTGTGTGTGAGTACATATCGGTTATTCTCTAACTTGAACCATTTTCTCGATTTTGGTTTGCGAGTTTTGACCTTTTGGTAGTTTTCCTTCCACCATACATACACACCCTTCCTAGTGAGAGCCACCCAAAATGACACCACAAGAACAATCCGAGATGAGAGCCTACTTTGCCAACTTAGATGATCAAATAGCCAACATGACCCTCCAAGATAAAGCCGAGTGCAAATCCTACTTCAAACACCTTGAGAGCAAGAGTGACACACCACATGAGTTGAGTGAGGACGCTTTGATTTCTAACGCATTAACCTCTACTCCTCTTGTGTTTTCTTCCTCTTTGCTATGTTGCTCGGACATCGACGACGTCGTTGCCATGGAGATGAGGGACTCCACTATATGTGAGATGAGCAACTCCACTATATGTGAGATGAGCGATTCCACTATATGTGAGATGAGAGACTCCACTATATGTGAGATGAGTGCATCCACTATATGTGAGCTTGAGTGCATACACTTCGAGAGCATGAGTGATACACCACATGAGATGAGAGAGGTAGTTGATAGGTCATGTGAGGCCATTTCGAATTCTAACAACTTACCCTCTACCTCTAGTGTGTTTCCTTGTGTCTCATTAGGTCCCATGGATGACGAGTTCCCGATCATGGAGAAGATGTACATGGTGCATGAAGATGATGCTATCACACCATGCTTGATTGAAGATGAACATGGAGGCCACATGGAGCCTACCTCTTCCACAACACCTACCTCAAATGAGTCGGACTACAAAGGTACTTATATGGGTGTTGATGATGCCATGATCCCACTAGTGGACATGATGATTTGTGAGTTCATGCATGATGATGATGATCCTATTGCTATGTCATATGCTTCTTTCACATTCCCTTGTGATACTCGTGATACCACTATTGTTGATCATGTGGAATTAGTTGCTTATGATAATATTTCCATGCCATGCTATGAGTCTTTCGAGTTACTTCCTCTTGCTTGCAATATGTCGAAAAATTGCTCTTTCCTATGTGTTGCTTGCAATGGCGATAATAAAGATGAAAATGCTTGTGTTGTGACAACCTTGCCGAACAATTGCTCTTTCCATAGGTTTGTCGACAACAATGATACCATGTTAAACATGTTTTGCTCTAAATGTTTACAATACTCTCCCATTAATGCAACCAAAATGTTGAACACTTGCTCTTTCCAATGCTTGGTTTGCCACAATGTTAATATTCTTGTAAATGAGATTGCCCCCATAGCTCTCTCAAATTTTGGAGACTTTGCCTATATCCATGATGAGCATGTTCATGTGTTTACCCCGCATATTCACCATATCTATTATGATGCTTTGCTTAACGGTAATGGTGATGTGCAAAAGAAATGGACCATCATGATGGATGATGTGTTCATATACCATGCACACACGTTCTTTGCTTTGCCTATTGTGTGTGTAGGTACAAGAATGACAAGGTCAACCTCGATTGAGCACGAGTTGACCAAACGAGCTCTTGAGAGCATAATTCAAGTGAGTACAAGATCGAACCCGGCTCTAATACCTTTCCCATGCTTTGCATTGAACATGCCGAACAATTTCTCTTTCTTATGGTTCTTTTGCAAGCATGATGATGTGATTCTTACCGTTGGTGTTGCCTCAAACAAGTTGACCAATTGCTCTTTCATTGGGTTTGTTGGCATGCACGGTTGTGCAAATGTTTTCTTGGTGAACTTTTTGGATGATATGTTGTGTGTTGCACCAAATATGAGGACCAATTTCTCTTTCCAATGGTTTGTGTGCACACATGTTGATGATATTTTGGACACTCTTCCGTATGTGTTTTTGCCAAATTCTCCACTTGTTGCTTCAAGGATGT
Organism: Lolium perenne; assembly: GCF_019359855.2. NCBI lineage: Eukaryota > Viridiplantae > Streptophyta > Magnoliopsida > Poales > Poaceae > Lolium > Lolium perenne. Next base: position 260,884,640 of record NC_067249.2, read on the forward strand.
TGAACAATTTCTCTTTCCGATGCCTTGAGAGCAACAATGAAAATGAATTTCTACATGAGATGGACAACATGGTCGTCTCACAATTTGGAGTTTTTGTGTTTCCACATTTGGAAGATGTTCATATGGGCTTGTTACACATTGACCTTGCACATGCATTATTCTTGATAAATTTGTGTTGTGCTAACGGTGTTGTGAACATGAATGGACATGTCGTTGATGATGTGCTCCAATATCACACACAAACATACTTTGCTTGGTCTTTGTTGTGTGAAGGTAAACGTGACTGGAGAATGAGCGTCAACGAATGGGTTCAACCCCATACATCTACTACACAAGATCTCTCAATGAGAGCACACCGACATCTTGCTAAGGTGACCTCCTTCTACTTGCGCTATCTTGCTAAACCTGTGAAACATTGGCTATGCTTTGAGTATTGCTTGGCTTTTCTTGTGCTATTGATAGGGCTCTTGACAAGTGAAGCGACATTCAAGCGGTCGTGTCATCTACCTCCTCTATACATTCATGAAGATTTATCGTCGAGGACGATTCTTTTTCAAGTGGGGGGAGATGATGCAGCCCGACCTTCGGTCTTCACCGCATCATGTGCTTCATCGCCAAGACGGCACGCTAAGGTGAATCTTCTCCTTTACGTGTGCCTCGAATCGCCTATTTGAGACGATATACTACTTCATACCCCATCATATCTTGATGATAGGAACTCGACGACAAGTACGGGGAGAAGAGAGGATGCCATGGAGACCCGAGGACGCAAGGCCGATGTCACGGAAGCATGGAAGAGAAGGAGGAAGAAGAGCTGAACGCTCCAGGCCGGAACTTCCGCCCGACATCGCCGGAACTTCCGCCCAGACACTGTCAAGACTGAAGATGCTCGCACAGCAGAGCTGTGGCCGGAACTTCCGCCCCTGATGGCCGGAACTTCCGCCCGACCGGAACTTCCGCCCTCAGGAGCCGGAACTTCCGCCCCATCGAACTTCAGCCAGATCTCAGCCCCCTTTGGCTTGTAACTTACCCCTTCATCCCCTTGCCTATAAATAGACACCTACCCCCACCTTCATGAGGGAGAGATGATGTTTAGATGAATTGGCTTATGCCTCTATTATCCCTTAGTGGATTTGGGAAACCCCCACCTTAGGTTAATTCCTATTGTACCACGCGGGCTCCGATCGAATCCTTTGTATCTCTTTGGCGACTTCTATCAAGTTGGTCTTTTGCTTGCACTTCTATCCTTTGGATCTTTTGCTTGCACTTCTATCGATTTGGTCTTTTCGCCCTTCTAGATTCATAGGATCTCGATACGTCGATCTTTCTGCGGGACTTCTACCGAAATGTTTTTTCCTTGCAACTTCTATCGAGTTGGTGGTTCGGGCCAACGAGGACAAACCGATTGTGTTGTATGCGTGTGTTTGTATCGTGTTCTTCGCGTTCATCCACTTCCCCGCGAATCCCCCTCCGCAATCACACTCACCCGGGTCAAACCGTGAAGATTAGGCACACCCTCGGGCTTAGCCCGCACCAGCGTCTTTTTGCTGCTTGACGAGATCGTTGTATCTATTCCAACTTGCCGTGCATTATGGATTGGTTCAGCACTTCAGCTCTTCAAATACAGGCGTGGATCGGTTCATCTATTCCATATACGCAACTTCGAAGTTTGTGGGTCAACCTGTTTTTCCTCAGCCGTACACGATGTCGATCGATTCGTCGTGTTGGCCACTTTTATCAACACCAAGCAGGAGTCGTGGGTTTGTGGGTTAGCCGGTTTTGTTAGCAGTTTATACGGGACGAACAAGGAAAATAACGGAAAAGTAATTATTTTCTTCAATCGATCCCTCTCATATTTTATATAGACTAAAAGAAGGAAAGAATAGAAGGACTCTATCTGTCCAAGGAAAGAAGAGACGGAAAAGTAGCACACGGGGAAGGAATACCGAAGAAAAGTTTGACTCGGTTGGTTTCCGTCTCTCTATGGAACGGTCCGGTTTTTTCCCAATCGATCGACAAAGGGACAACTCCTGCCTCGTTTTCTTTAGCGCTGGCGCTTACGGACGACAACTGACCTGACCTATATTTCACATACCAACATCGGTTTTTTTGACGGACGAAAATTTGTTCCAGTTTTTTTTGACCTACCAACACCATCAATCCGTAACTTATTAGTAGAGATAAGTAGTGTAGATTCGTGGGAAGATGATATTCCATTAATATGCGCGAGTTAATATTTTGGGAGTATAGGAAATAGGAATAAGTAGTAGATATTGATTTGATTTCCTTGTGATTTTTCTTGTCCGTCCCACCTGATTGATATTGACTTTCCTTATTCTGGTGTGAGGGACGACCAAAAGGACTACGAAAGTTAGGGGAGAAGGGGGAACACGTTCGTTCTTTTTAATTTTATAAGTACTAGAGAAAAGGAACCTGCGGAGGGAGAACTACACGACCAAAAAAAACATTTGTAAAGTATTAATAATTTGACAGGAAATTTTGTATGCTTATATGATCTCACAGAGTAAATACAGTGTGAAGCTGCAAAGGCTTATCCAAAAGTTTCAGTCCGATGGAATTGAAGGCATATAGGCATATGTATTAGATGAGTCCTGCAAATTTGATCATGTCCTGATGTCCGTAGAAAAATCAAAAACACTGAGCATCAGAATTAAAGGTGCATAACCCTGTTCCAGATCGAGGAAGCTTCTTGCATTTAAAATCATTCGAAAATAGAAGTTAACCTTCTGCTTCTCGATGCCGTTGGCGCCGTCTGCTTTGAATACCGCATCGAAGTATTGGATCGTGCGATATCTTCGCTGCAAAAATTATCCATGGATTGTAGGCAAATACAAGGAAGAAAAACACATTCACTAATCTGCACCATGAACAAAAAAAAGTTTCAGAGATCTTAGACGATTGAGACGAATAGTAATCTTGCTTAGAGACTGAGGAGAAGTTGATACAATCCAGCACGAGTCCAGCGGCGGGGAATAGCAAATCGAGTCCAGCGAAAAGGAATAATAGAGAAAATTACAAAAAAAAACACCACATTACAAGTAATTTTTTTAAAAAACCACCACTTTACGATTTTTTTCAAAAAACCACCACTCTACGGTTAACACGTTAAAAAAAACATTGATTCGTATTTAACCTTCGATTAATCACGGAACTGATGTGTGGGTCCTATTGTCAGGCTGACGTGGTATGTATATTTTGCAAAAAAAACGCCTTAGTACATTAGAAATTCTAATTTTGTGGTCCTCATTTATTTTTACTTTGAAAGAAGTCTATATAACCCCCACAAGTTTCATAAAGGGGACGCAACACCCCCTCAAGTTTGAAGTGGCACACTTAACCCCCACAACTTTTCAAAACCATCTAATTGACCCCCTGCCGGTGGTAAGCTGTTTTGGAAAGTGGTTTTGCTGACGTGGGGAATGGGAAATGTTCCGGTTGACCGGTGCTAGCGGTTGAGGCCGAGACAGGGGATGGGAGATTGGGAGGGGCCTCGCCGGCCAGGGCTACCGGCGGGACGAGCCAGCCTTAGGAGCAGCACCGCCTAGGTGGAGAATGCCCCGGCCGGTGCGCAAGATGCGGGCGGGCGGCAGTGGCATCGATGCGTGGGGTGGTCGTCGTGTTCTCCTGGAGCATCGTGGGAAGCTCGTCCGATCCTGCGTGTGTGCCCACGATGATCCGTCGTGATGTTTTTCTTGGCTCCCTGCGTACCGTGACACGTCGAGCCGCTCTGCCTCTGCGCGTTTGTCACCGTGCTTGCCCGCATGATGTAGAGTCCCGAACATCGTTGATGCACGCGTGCGCGCCGGCGCGTCGGTCACCAAGAGCATCTCCAGTCGCGTCCCCCAAAGCGTCCCCCAAAGGGATTTGGGGCGCGCCGGACAAAAAAAGCGTTCCAGCCGCGTCCCCCAAAGCCCTTTTGTGTCCGGCGCGCCCCTATACGGTGTCCGGCGCCCCGAGCCCGTCCCCGTCCCACAGGGGACGCTCCGGGGACGCCGGACACAACGAAAAGCGAGGCGGGCTCCCACATGTCGGCGACTATTTGCATAAACCGTTGGTTCGCGCCTCTTTTCTCGTCGCTCCTTCCTTCCCGCGCCTCCCACCCCACCGCCGCCGCTGGATTTCCCGGCCGTTTGGGCGTCTGATCTGTGCTGCGAGTCAGCACCGTTGTCGCGGCTGGGGCTCCCGCCGGTCGTGCCGCCGCCGCCGCGTCGCCAGCGCCTCCCAGAACGCGCCGTCAAATCCGCCCCACCTCCGCGCACAGAAGGTGCTCGACGACTGGCCAGGTAGGCGCGATTGGTCGCTGTTTGTTGCGTCGTCTGCCTCGGCGCAATTTTAACCATTGATTTTGCTTTAGCCATGGACAGCGACGATGAGATGGTTGCCCTGCTGCTGGAGGACGAGCAAGCGTTCGACGACGACCTGCGGGAGCATTTGCTGATCATCGCGTCCCTCCAGGACATGCTTGACGCTGAGGCGGAGAAGAGGAAGAGGCCGCGCCGCGGAGGATCAAGGCCGGGAAGAAGAAAGTCGAAGCCCCGGCAGAGGATGGAGGGGCATGCCATGCTGCACAACGACTACTTCGCCGACGACGCAACACATGCCGACAATTTTCGGCGCCGGTACAGGATGAGCAAGGGCCTGTTCATGAATATCCTCCACGGCGTTCGAGAGTTCGACCCCTACTTCAAGCTCAAGGTCGACGCTGTAGGCGTTCTCGGGTTCTCATCCATTCAGAAGTGCACCGCCGCCATGAGGATGCTTGCATACGGAGCACCTGCCGATACACAGGACGACTACCTTCGCATGAGTGAGTCTACTGCCATTGAGTGCATGTACAAGTTTTGCCGAGCTGTGGTGGGAAAGTTTGGCAAATACTACTTGAGAGGGCCAACTGAGGAAGAGACTGCAAGGATCATGGCACAAAATGCTGCCAGAGGATTTCCTGGAATGCTTGGAAGCATCGATTGCATGCACTGGGCATGGAAGAACTGCCCGTTTGCTTGGCAAGGTATATACAAAGGGCGTCATGGATATTGCAGTGTGGTGCTTGAAGCTGTGGCAGATTATGACCTGTGGATTTGGCATTCTTTCTTTGGCATGGCGGGATCACACAATGACATCAACGTGTTGCAGCGGTCTCCGGTGTTCAGCAGACTAGTGGAAGGGCATGCTCCACCATGCAACTATGAGATCAATGGCCACCAATATACCAAAGGCTATTATCTAGCCGATGGTATATATCCAAAATGGGCCACTTTTGTCAAAACAATCTCGAATCCATCAGGTCTGAAGAATTCTCACTTTGCTACACGACAGGAGGCTTGCAGGAAGGATGTCGAGCGGGCATTTGGTGTGCTTCAAGCACAATTTGCCATTGTCCGGTACCCTGCTCTAAGCTGGTCTCACGACCAAATGTGGGAGGTGATGCAGGCTTGTGTGATCATGCACAACATGATCATCGAGGATGACCGCAAGAATCATGTTAGGTCACATGTTGGTCCCTATGAGTGTCAAGGCCCTCTCGCGGAGGTTGATCATGAGTTGCCTGCAGATTTTGCTGATTTTCTCGCCATGCACGCAGAGATCCGTGACAGCAATGTGCATGAGCAACTTCAAGCTGATCTCGTTGAGCATTTGTGGAGGATCAAAGGAAATACCGTGGCACCTTGATGTATCATCTAGCCCTTTTTATTATATTTGATTACTTGTTTTATTGTTTGTTGTAATTTAATTTGAAAACAATCCTCGAAAATATTTTTTTTCATATGCTACATTTGATATAAATGGTTTATGTGTTAAAAAAATATTTTAAATGTTTGGGGGCGGCGTTTGGGGGACGCGGCTGGGGAGCGACGTCCCCCAAACGCAGCACGAACAAAACACGTCCTCCAAACGCTCGATCCGACGCGGTTTGGGGGACGCGACTGGAGATGCTCCAACATAGTTTCGCTCCTTCCGTGTGTGTCCATGCCGCGCATGTTGCAGGCCTGTGGCCGGGTCGTCGTGCTGCAGCCTCGGACGACTTGTCTGTGATCGATGATCCCGACCTCGAACGCGGCCAGCGTGTAGTAAATGTGTAAGTACCTTGACGCTGAGGAGCAGGCTGACGCCGGCGCAGCCCCCGAGCTTAATTACCCAGCGATCCCATGGCGGTGACGAAGAAGACGTGGCTATCGTTGTGCTTGACTGCTTGTGCTGTGCTTGCGTGTGTTGCTGTTGAATCATATGAGCAAGATAACAAGTGATCCATGAACCTGTGTGCTTGCTTAGCTAGCATGTGGGTGCGTCTCCGCCGTTGAGTTAGGTGTTGCTAAACGAGCGTGTCGCCGGACTAGATCGAGCCAGCCTTGCAGCGTCATATTCGTCAGAAGGTGCTCGAGCGCTCGATGAGCTGTGTCGTCAAGATCGGACCAAAGCCAACCAAACAGTGCCGCCAGCGTCGCGGTCACACCAGACCATGCTGCAGAGCGCAGTGAGCAGGCCGGTCGTGACCCATGTCGGAGTTGATGCCGGTGCCGACGGCGAGATATGGCGAGGAGGCAGACGTTGCTCATTGAGATGTTGAGGTTAGTAGCAAAGCGGGTGAGCACGGGGAACTGTGCGAGTATGGTGCCCAGCTGCCCGCCAACATTAATCATTCGTCATTCCAAGAAGCTGAGAAATGTGGGATTACATGATCAGGACTCAGGAGTCAACAAAACCACCCTTCAATTAGCAGAACCGGTTTGCAAAACAGCTAATAATAAGGTTAGGGGGTCAATTACCCGGTTTTGGAAAGATAAGGGGGTTAAGTGTGCTGCTTTAAACTTAAGGGAGTGCTGCTTTACTTTTTATCCCTTCTTTTTCTTAATTTTCTTTCAGCAGGAGCCTTCCTTTACCTGTCCTATTGTAGCCCGTACGTGGGTCTTAGGGCATCTCCAGCGACGCGACGCATTTCGGACGCTCAAAAGTGGTCGCGAGCGTCCGTTTGCGTCGCCCCGCGGACGCCAAAATGACCGCGAGGGGCGAAATGTCCGTTTGCGTCGGGGGCTACCTCCAGCGGTCCGACGCATTTTGGACATGCAACTGTTTTTTTTTGTGCTACTTCTTTTCAATTTTAGTTGAATGATCAAGTTTTAAAGGCGAAAAAGATGTACTCATGATGTCATGTTGGTCCAATCGAATAGATTATAGCCTAAACAATTAACCGGATACGTCAATCGACTAGATTTAAACATATTTAACATACAAACAAGAAGAAATTTAAAAACATATAAACTAAAACTATTTTTTGGCATTCTTGTTCGAAGGCCCTGCGTCGTCGTCGTCGTGGAAACTCCTCCGCCTCTTGCTTGTCACCTCGTCGTCGGAACTGGAGGACGACGCGCCCGTCGAGGACTTGAAACTGGAAGAAATGGCGTCTTCGTCGTCGTCGTCGGTGAACGGACGACGACGCGCCGCCCGCGCCAGCGCCCTGGACTTCTTCCTTGCCGCCGCCTTGTCATCCGCCGCCTCCTGCGCCTCCAATCGGGCAAACTTGCTGTCGTAGTCCTCCTCCTCCTCCTGGCCCTCCTCCTCGTCGTCGGCGTCGCTAGCAGCGCCGCCTCCGTCCTCCTCCTGGCCTTCGCTGCCATTGCCGCCTCCGTCCTCCTTGTCCTTACTCGGTGTGGAGGTAGGGTAGCTGGGCGTGGAGCCCGGATCGCTTGGCGTCGCCGGCGATTCCCACCAATGCAGGAATCCGGGTGACTTGCCCTCGCTCTCCGAGTCGGACGGCAGCGTGTAGTCGCTCATGACGTGCCGGTGTTGGAGAAGAAGAAGAAGAGGAAGAAGAAGGAGGCGGTTGAACTTGAATTACCGTAGACGCGGGGGTTATAATGTGCGCGGATTAACGGCGGCGCGTAAAACAAAGAGGTCAGCGGTTGCTCTTCCGCGGCGGTTCGCTCCATTGCGGCAGTTGGTCGCCACGGTTGCCACACCGGCGCACGTTGTGAATTCGAGGCCGATCGAAGTTGTGCCGCTGCCATGAGGGCTCGTGGGGACGCGAGCGGACGCTCCGTGCGACCGCCGAGCGTCCGCGGAGACGCAAACCTGGCGCATATTTGGGCCAGGTTTGCGTCTCCGCGGATGGCCCGGTCACTTTGCGTCGCCCCGCTGGAACAGGCCCCAGACGCATTTCCGGTCACGGTGGACGAAAACGGTTGCTCAGCGTCCGTTTGCGTCGCGCCGCTGGAGATGCCCTTAGGCCAAGAGCCCAAGATAAGAGCGGCAGCGGCTAGTCGCACCGGCGTGTTCTCGCTGCAGCGTGTCCTCACGCCAATACTTCATCCCTTCGTCGCCGCCAATGCTTGATGCCGCTAACCGCCAAGGGAATCGAGCCGAGGTGGTCTGCGACGTCGTCCCCAATCCCATCTTCCTCCGCTCGGGCCGAGCTTCGGTGCTGCTCTCCAGTGCCACGTCGCTCTCTTTCCCGCGCCGCCCCTGGCCCCCGCCCCGAGAACATCTGACGTCGCGATGGCTAACATGGTCCACCGTCCCTGGCCGGCCGTGGGGTGACCCAGGATACCACTTCATGGTGTAGTACGCAAGTCGTTGACACAACACAAGTGAAACACAGTTCCACTCATATTACATCTCTCAGAGTGGTACAACAGAAACATATGCGAGTCCAAGACATGTCTATAGAAGTACACCCGAACTGATTACAGAAGATCAACACAAGCCCCTACTTTACAGTGAGGTAAAACTTTAAATAAAGCTCCAAAAGAACAACTTGTATTCTCACTTATTGCTAACTCTTGCTCTAGAGCTACTTGGCTTGCTATAGAAATCTAGCTACTTAGATGCTAGGATTAGGAAAATTGTTCCCTTATATTACTAGTCTAAGTTTCCACTCTAGTAGATGTAGAAGTTGACTCCATTGACTTCATTGGTTGGGTTCTCCATCTTGTTGTACTTGACTCCTCTGTCTTCGAGTTCCACGGTAGTTTCTCCTTCGGTGACATTAGATCTAAGAAGGGGGTTCAAGAGGAAGGGAATGAGTACGAGCATACTCAGTGTTGTGGGTATAATTTATGGGTATATCAACGGCATGGCCTAGATCCGGAAAGCCCGGGTGGCCCGCGGATGGTGATGTGGCATGTGGCCCATCGGGCGGCCCAGTTGCTGTAGATCTTGAAGGATGAAGTCCAGCCCAGGAACGGGGAGCCGGACCCCAACCGACCTACGAAGGAGGCCGGATCCGTGAAGGCCCATGAAGTATCCGATCCAGTACGGCCTTGATGGAAGGCGGATCCTTGACGTACACGGCAAGATATTGTACCGTAGTTAGGCAACTTGTATTCCGGCTAGGACTCTCCATGTAAACCCTAGATCCGTGCGTCTTTATAAGCCGTATCCCGGGAGCCCTAGAGGACAACCACAACTCATTATAACAACGCGAAAGCGCCCAGATAATTCCAGACAAGCAGCAGTAGGCCCTGTCATCGTGCAGGTGTTCCGAAGCTAGGTAAATCGTGTACCACTGTCCCGAGAGCACTCCGCGCTATGGCCCCTACTTCTTCTCCCCCTCGTGAGGATCCCTCCTCCAAGGTACCGTCGAATAGGCAACGACACTTAGCAAGTTCATTATAGAAAATAGATGTATCATGCACTAGCTACAACCACATACCAGAAAGTCATAGGTGACTGCAAGTTTTCGTAATCAGTTTTTCAAAAGGTTGATTTTATTCTGAAAACTATGTTAGCCAGTATTCACATGTTGACCAAAACTTCACGTAGTTCCTTTCCTGTCGTGTTCGTAGTTCCCTTCCCGGAATAGGGAGTGACAACCACAATTCAATACACTCTGCAGAGGTGCGTTACTTTTCCCATAAGAGAACTTATCCTTGTTGCCAACTGGGCGGCAAATCCATCCACATTTCCTTGGTGTGAGGCCAGGTGTAAGCTCCAAGCCAATCACTGTCTTCTCCGCGACCTCACATATCCACTCTTTTGTAAGTCTGTCATGTCTTTTGTCTATAGGTAGACTGACTGAGGCATTTATTCTCTCCTTTACCATTAAGGTAGACTGGTCCGAACAATCCACATGCCCTATCTTATACACTATAGATAGACTAACCCAGACAACCCTTACAATCCATCATAGGCCTTTAACAAGTCTACCCTCTCATGTATCTATTGGTAGACTGTTCTGGACCAATGTCCTCACTATTACCAAATAGATAGACTGGTCTAGGCAACCCTTATTACTGACCAGGTGATATGCCAGAAGAAAAAGATACAACTGACTTCCCCAGAGCCATTATAGATCTCATGGTTAACGCGATATGTACGGCGCTAGAATCATTAGACGACATTGGTGATTAGTCCTAGATGAGTATTACCCTTGCAATGGAACCTTCACCATTAACACATACCATGGTTCCATTGCCCACCACATAGTCATATTCATAATTGTAAAGTAATGTTTTGATTTTCATAAGTATAGTATTTTGCATATAGTTTGATAAAAATAATCAAATGACATGAGCAAGCGATGAACTTGCCTTTCTTGACTGCAAGATTATGCAGGCAAAAGCTTCGATACGGAATAACTCCAAATTCTGAAATAACATCATCGTCTGGTAAGGACAATGTTTAAAGAACTGGCAAAGATGCTATAATGCATAATATGAGATGCAATCGCTCTAAGCGTAAAATAACCCCGATGATTTAGGATTGGGTGAGTTGTAAAGATTTCTTTAGGGTGTGTTGCACTTTTAAAGTAGTTCCATAAACAAGGTATTTATTAGGGTTTGGTTGTCTTGGTATCATATACAAGTGGCATAATGAATCATAACAACCATACCAACACACAAGGAAATAGTAGTTGGCATAATCTTAATATGTATGAAGCAGTTGTCAGTTTTAAGTTTTATAGTGCATGCTTAATGATTACTTATATTATACTTCAAAAGAATAACTTTTGAAGAACACGTTATTTAAGAAAAAGAACTACTACAAATAGGATATATGTTCTTCTTAGGTTTACTATTGGATTCATTTAGTTCACTAATAAGGACTAGTTGGTTCTTAAGTAGAATGTGTCTATATGCAGCAAGTATTGGCATGTTTTAGCTAAACATGGACAACACATTAAATTACTATGCATGGTTACTACTATGGTTGATTATAGGGTAACATATCAAAGGATGGTTATTAAGGTGGTTCCATGAGTTAACCATTAGGGTTTACTATGCCTTCACATTTGTTTTACTAAGTAATAAATAATGGGTTCCTAAACTAGGTGGTTTGTTATCTTCAAGTAGGATTTAGTTGAGTAGGCGAATATGAGGTGAATTACTACACAAGGTTGATATTGTAGTTGATCACCATGGTTCTACTAAGTTATGGATTAAGGTTGAGGATATGCAACTAACAAGTTAATTAGGGTTCACCATTATGTTCAATTGAGTCTTTCAAATAGTATTAGAGGAACCTTACATAGTTGAGTTCATAAACATCTAAGGCTTGCAAGGTTTGGTGAAGCATTAGCACCATGAGGTGATACTAGTTGGTCATATAAGGTTTATTCAAAAATGAAGACATGAGATGATGACTTCATGTGAAATGGTTTTGTTTTATTTTAGTAGATCATGAGCATGCATTATTTTGTTGCATAGTAAAGATCTATAGGTAAAGGTGAAGTTTCTATGATCACATTTCATAAACCCCTAGGGTTTTAGAGTTGAAAACAATTTTAGGGTGTTCACATAAAATAATGAGGTCAAGGTTTTTTACTCATATTATAACTAGGTTTCTAATTTGTGATACAATTCTTAAAATAAGAATTGGTAATAGAGTTGAAGTTATTAATAACTTTGAAATAGAATTAATAATGGATTTAACATTACATTATTTTTAAAAGGCTTAATAAAATATGATAAATACTATTAGAATTTAGGGTTTTAATTAATAGTTGAAGTAATGTTCAATTAGGATTTTCATATGATTAAACATAATCATCAAGAAATATTTGTTGTTTTATATGGCATTTTAATGCAAATTAATATTTAATATTTTATTTATGTGAAGAATAGAAACATGAAAATTATATGTTTAGTATTTAGGTCTTAATAATTTAAGATTTAAATTAGTCTTTTAAAATTGAAAGGAAAGTTTATATTATTGTTCTTTTAATTTTAAAGTATTTGTTTTCTATTATTTTTATTTATAGATGTAATTTTCTGATACTCCCTTTTATTTATTGTTTTTTATTAATTACTTCAATGTTTAAAAGTTTTTTTCCTAAAAAATAAAAAATAGACCAAATGGTCTGTTGGGCTGGCCCAATGGCCTGGCCAACCAGGCTCGGTTCAACCTTGTCCAACAGATTCGGCCTGGTCGAGCCCGGCAAGACCCCGACCTGACCCCTCTCTCGCTGACATAGGCATCCCCAATGGGCCTGCTGGAGATGGTACCCGGGGTTTACTGAAGGCCCACGACCCGAAGTTTATGAAGCTCGGAAGCCCAATTAAGAGATAGTTTGGAAAGATAGAGTTGTATTAGGAATAATGACTTGTAACTATTGCAGGACGAACTCAAAGAGTCTCCCGGTCTTTGTAACTTGTACACAACGAAACCCTCGGCTCCGCCTCTGTTGTCGTCAGAAACCCACCGGCGGGCAGCGACGGGCAACACAGTAGAGCCGGGAACAACTTAGGGCTTCGGCTGGCCCTGGTCCCTCCGAGCGACGGCCCGCAAAGCCTTCTGGTCACACGTCCGATGCTGATGCAAGGGCGTGCCACCTGACCTATACCTGGTCAGGAAGGTGATGGAGATGCCTCGCTTAGTTTCCTGCATGGCATACACGTAAACATTAAATACGAGCCTCGATCGGCTCTCAGGTTATCGTGTGAATCGGCTCATGGGAGCCGATCCACCCATGATTCGTACGAGGTGCACGAATATATGGTGGTCCTGCTTGATCAAGATAAAGCTAATGAGATCTACGACGATTTAGGGTTTTCACCGCATAAATCGGATCATCCTACTCAGGATTGGGCCTCGCGGCCACGCACGGTGATCGTAAGCCGATCCTAGACAAGGCCTAAAAACCAACACGAGGTTGATCCCCGGAACATCCTGTCTAGGACTTGCAAACGACACCCTACGTGCCGCTGGATCCTCCAGCCCCTTGTAAGGCCTAACTATTGCAGATATTAAACTAATCCTTGAAGAATCAAGGAGCAACCGTAACGGATCAGATCTACTAAATAATGATCAAGCGGGGTGCCGCCCCTACACCTAAGATAGGTGTAAGGGCGGCTAGACATGCAGGGGTTGCACTACGCAAGCATATGATACGAAGAACAATGCTAACCCTAACATATCTATGATAACTACGTTGCTCGCCATCAAAAAGGCTTCAGTACGAGCAACGCATGAACAACGTGGAGCTTGTGCTGCCTAGATCGCAAGCGATCTAGGCAGCATGTCGCTTACCGATAGAAACCCTCGAGACGAAGGAGTTGGCGATGCGCCGAGATTGATTTGTTGGTTGAACGTTGGTTGTTGTTTATTCCATAAACCCTAGATACATATTTATAGTCCGTAGACTCTCTAATCGTGGGAATAGTCCCAACCGGGCACGGGCCCAACTCTAACTAAACAACACGTATCCTACTATATTACAGATACAAGGGCAAACTTAGCCCAAAATTGCTATTCAAGGCCGATTCACGTATATTCTTCAACGTATATCCTTTAAGCCCATCTTGATCGCGGCCCACCTTCTGACTTGGTCAAATTCTGGTGATAACACTTGCCCCCCTGGTTTTGGAATTGATAATTCCAAAATCACTCTGTCCTTCCTTCGTCGGGTCATGTCGTAGCAGAGCAGAACCATCGCAGTATCCTTCATCATGATGCCCTGCCTTCTCAACTTCCCCGAGTGATTTGGCAGTTTATTCTCTTTGGGCACCACCCCCTCGGGAACTGCTGTGGCATTGAATCTCCACCATATCCCCTGTATTTAACCGCACCGAATAGTTCGCCTCTTCATCCCTTGCTCTGTTCCGGCCATCGGCACTTAAGAAATCCCTAATCCAGAGCAATGTCTTCCTCATCTTCTTCCTCCGAACTTTCCTATCAATCTTCCTCCTCCCGCGAAACACCAGAGGAAATACACGCCCCGGAGAAGTGGGATCAGGACGACCACGCCTCCTCCGTTTGGTCTGAGGACGACAAGTCCTTGACCAGCGGAGACGAAGACCTCCAGTTCCTTGCTGATGGGGAGCTGGAGCCGAAGAGCGAGGACGACTCGTTCACCTGGGACGACTACACCTCCTCTGAGAAAGAGGAGGAGAGGGAGGAAGAGGAGGAGGACGACGCCTCCTCCAATGAACCGCCGGCCAAGCGCTTCTGTCCCTGGCCGGGGAACTTCAGCGACCTCGACAGCGACGACGCTGCTGACGAGGAGGATGAAGATGATGAGGGCCCTGCTGGTGGCCGCGACAGCAGTGACGAGGAGCTCGCTGGTAGCAGCGCCGACGAGAGCTCCGACAATGAGGGCAGCGATGGCCCGTAGAGTAGGACCTAGTAGCATAGGCCTAGCAGTAGTAGATTGGCCCATCAGGTCCTTCTTTTGTTCTTCTTCCCTTGAGCAATCGGCTCCATCTTTGTAAGAAACCCCCTCTGTAATGAAGAGACACTTCTCCCTTAACTTTGCCTTCTCGTTAATTCCGCCGATTGTCAAACGAAGCCACTGTGCAGAGAGCCGATGGTATGGCATTGGCTTGCGATAATCGCCAATTAACATGGTCCAACAGGTCTCATTCATGTCCATGCCACCTTCGAACCTCAAACGTGCCGATTCGAGAAACCCAACGAGAGAATCATCTCAAATGCCATGGGTCCTAGCTTAGGAATGACCTGCTGACCTACTTAACGAGCCGATGATAACGCATCGATCGCTCACAATCCATCCTTCATCCTCCCAACTGACGACCTTGAGATCTGATGTACAAAGGGTTAATGATGATGGATCCCCTTTTAGATTCCTTCCAGCAGCTCTGATGGTCTTCCTGTAACAATCCGCCGTCTTTGAAAGAGGTTATGATGCCGAGCCAGCCGATGACCTTCCAATCGGCTTCCAAAACAGAGTGTCTACCAGATTAGCTGCCCCCCGAGCCTTAGTCAAGGCGAGGAGAAAGATAAAGGCGTTCAGATCGTCCACCATGCCAAACCGGCCAAACCTGCCATCATCGATCACCTCTTCTTCAGTTGAAACTGATGTCATGAACGCATCACCAACGGCTTAATGCCTCGTCTGCCAGAACTGATGCTCCTGCTAAAACTGGTGAACTGGCGACCTTGCACAAAGGGTGTCGAAATCCTCGAAGAGAAGGTTTGGGCACCAAGATCGGCTCATCGAGAAGATGGAAGCAGAACGCCTTGAAGCTGAACTGAAGACCAAGGTAGACGCTGCTGTGTAGTCTGTGCTAGAGTCGATGACCGTGCATCGGCTGTATATCATGAAATTTTTTTTTTACTGGCCGATTTTCTCCTATCGGCCCCAATATTTCACTGCACACATGTCCTCCTGCACCTGTTCCCATGTTCATCGATGCCCCCCGAGCCGAATCTGTCAGGGAACTGCAGATATCGGCTTTTATGGTTAGCCAGGGCACTGCATTTGCATGTCGGCTCCGCAAGGATTCGTGCTGACTTTCATCCGCCGACGTGGCCGCTGCCCAGTAGGTCGATACTGAACATAAGCAGAACATGTGGTAAAGATAATTTTGGCCGATTGCTGGAATCGGCCTCCATATCAATTGAAGCGCTGACTGAAGGTTCTGCAATGTTCCTTCATAATTTTTTGGGGCCGATCCCAAGGATCAGCCTCGCCTCGTTTGCTCATTGGTTTGTTCTTGCTACTCGGTCAGGCTGGTGGATAGAACCAGCCCAACCTCTGACTTGATGCGCCTGCTGTCGTCCACCTTGAGTGCATCATAGAATCGTGGAGCACTAAGCTCCGTCGGAAGGACGAGCACCATGTTTGTACCAGCCGATGTTTCATCGTCGGCTTTCCTTTGCTTGGGACGCCACTCCATTTTCCGTGGACGACCCTCCTCATCCAGGGTTCGCTGAACTTTCGCAGCCAGATCAGGTCGTGCCTTCCTTAACGTATGCAAGTATAACCTTTCGGCTTCCTCCAGGCCGCGCAATCGCTGAACCCTGCGCTTTTGTGAACGGCTGAGTCCATCAGGGCACCACCTTGGCCGGTGGTACCTGTCTTCTTCTCTTCTTGTCCCTCGTCTTCGGAATCCTCGAGATCTGCCCAACGAGGTGACTCAGCGCGTTTGCTTTGTGGCGGGAGAGGCCCTAGGCGCTTGAACACAGACACGTTGGCTGCCTCCTCCTTCTTCTGGTTGCATTCTGGGCAATTGCCGATTGTGGGCAATCGGCTCATTCCTGAATCCCAGCAGTGTCTGAAGAAGGGGCAGTCCCAGTGCCTGTCGTTGTCGTCTTGCTCCCTTAATTTTCCTATGGCACGGCGCTCGTGCTCCTCCTCATTGTGATCATGCCGACGATATCTTCTGGCTTCTCTAGCCAGACGATCTCCTTCATTATCATAGCTGGACCGTCGGCGTTGGTCATACTGACTTACATACTTGTTGAGGAGGTGATCAGAGAGGGGTCGCTGATATCTTATGTTCTTCACTTCTCCCTCTGTGACGTAGCGCTTGCCATCATGGCGGAGCCGATCGCGTGGAGCGGCCTCCTCTGTGTCCTTGCTATGAGAGCAGCTGCCCTCGTCTCCATTTTTGCCAGAGTGGTTCCCAGGTCCTACCATGTTGATGCTGAATGAGGGTCCTGGCTGGCAACCTTCAGGGTAAGTGCATCCCACCATGTTAACGGCGGGGAAGGGGTGAGTGTCGACCTTCATGGCGTACTGGTTGAAAATCAGCCGTCCTTGTTCTATCGCCATTTGGATCTGCTGATGCCACACCCTGCAGTCGTTGGTGGCATGGGAGAGCGAATTATGCCATTTGCAGTATGGCTTTCCATTCAGCTCCTGTACCGTGGGGAATTTGAGACCTTCGGGTGTCTTCAACTGCTTCTCCTTGAGTAACAGGTCGAAGATTTGTTCAGTCTTGGTCACGTCAAAATCGAACCCCCTGGGCGGGCCTGGTGGCTTTACCCATTTGCAGGACACGGGGGTTGCCCCCCGAGTCCATCCAGCCACTGCTACCTCTTGATCTCCCGCAGAAACCGCGTCTTCCTCTGCATCGACCAGGACTACTGCACGCTTGAATTTGTCCTGGTACAGGTCCGGGTGGCGCTGTTCATATGCTGACAGTTTCTGAACCATGTGCGCCAGTGAAGGATAATCTGCTTGGGAGGCCATGTCCTTGATTTGTGAGGCGAGGCCCGCCACTGCCAATTCGACTGCCTCTTTTTCAGTCACACGAACCGAATAACATCGGTTCCTCAGATTTCTGAAGCGCTGGATGTATTCTGCTACGGTTTCTCCACGCTTCTGGCGTACTTGTGCTAGATCGGCAAGGCCAGACTCGGCAGCGTCTGAGTGATACTGCATGTGGAACTGTTCTTCCAACTGCTTCCAAGTCTGGATCGAGTTCGGTGGCAACGAGGTGTACCACCCGAAAGCCGATCCCGTGAGGGACTGTGAGAAGTACCTCACGCGTAGTGGATCCGACACTGAAGCCGTTCCAAGCTGCGCCAAGTATCGGCTTATATGCTCGATGGAGCTGGAGCCATCTGATCCACAGAATTTGGAGAAATCAGGGAGCCGATACTTAGGTGGTAGTGGGACTAATTCGTACTCATCGGGATACGGCTTGGAATAGCCGATCGTCCTTCTTTTCGGCACCATGCCGAACTGGTCCCTCAGGATCGTGCTGATCTGATCCACGGTGCTGGCTGTAGGAGTCGAACTCTGAAGATTCGCCGGGGTGGCGTACTTAGCCAGCCACGCTTGTTTTTCCAGCTCTGAGCCAACTGCAGGAGCTGTGCTCTGGAGGTTCGTCGGGGTGGCGTATTTAGTTAGCCACGTCTGCTTCTCACGATCCGTTGCTGACGTTCCTCCTGTCTTCCCAGAAGACCCTGATGTCGCGGCCTGGTTTGTGAGCGCCCAGTTACCGCAATCTGGCACATACGTGCACATGTACCCGTGAGGGATCTCCTTAGGTGCCTCCTGCAAGAACTGGCAGTCACTAGGGTCACCACCGATCTTGTAGACGACGAATGCCGGTGAAGCCGGCACCTCTGGTGCTGCCAACGCAAATGGCAGCGGTGGACGGGACTGGAGTGGCAACTCTCCTTGATGTGTCCCGAGAGCTGGTCCTGACGGCGAGTACTAGTGCCTCATGATCTCCTGGAGCACGTGAAGAGCGACACGCTCCAACGTGTTCACCAGGTTTTCAGAGTGGCGGTGTAGCGAGTGAGCCACCAAGTAGTTGATCTCCTGCCGCAGGGACCTGGTGCGCTCCTCCGACGGGGCAGAGAGGTCTATCCCATCTAGTGCACCGTTAGGCGAGAACCCCTTCCATCTGATGCCATGTGAACGGGTCCTGTGGAAAGAGCCGATGAGGTCGGCTTCGAGGAGGACCTTGATCTCGTCATACTTCTTCTTGAGCTCGTCGGTCAGATCCTCGTATGTGACTGGCGTGCCGTCCGCCATCTCAGATGTAGATGGCGATGTGGTTGATGTAGAAGCTTGTCCCACCGAGCGTGCCAGAATGTGTTGTCGTCAGAAACCCACCGGCGGGCAGCGACGGGCAACACAGTAGAGCCGGGAACAACTTAGGGCTTCGGCTGGCCCTGGTCCCTCCGAGCGACGGCCCGCAAAGCCTTCTGGTCACACGTCCGATGCTGATGCAAGGGCGTGCCACCTGACCTATACCTGGTCAGGAAGGTGATGGAGATGCCTCGCTTAGTTTCCTGCATGGCATACACGTAAACATTAAATACGAGCCTCGATCGGCTCTCAGGTTATCCTGTGAATCGGCTCATGGGAGCCGATCCACCCATGATTCGTACGAGGTGCACGAATATATGGTGGTCCTGCTTGATCAAGATAAAGCTAATGAGATCTACGACGATTTAGGGTTTTCACCGCATAATCGGATCATCCTACTCAGGATTGGGCCTCGCGGCCACGCACGGTGATCGTAAGCCGATCCTAGACAAGGCCTAAAAACCAACACGAGGTTGATCCCCGGAACATCCTGTCTAGGACTTGCAAACGACACCCTACGTGCCGCTGGATCCTCCAGCCCCTTGTAAGGCCTAACTATTGCAGATATTAAACTAATCCTTGAAGAATCAAGGAGCAACCGTAACGGAACAGATCTACTAAATAATGATCAAGCGGGGTGCCGCCCCTACACCTAAGATAGGTGTAAGGGCGGCTAGACATGCAGGGGTTGCACTACGCAAGCATATGATACGAAGAACAATGCTAACCCTAACATATCTATGATAACTACGTTGCTCGCCATCAAAAAGGCTTCAGTACGAGCAACGCATGAACAACGTGGAGCTTGTGCTGCCTAGATCGCAAGATGCGATCTAGGCAGCATGTCGCTTACCGATAGAAACCCTCGAGACGAAGGAGTTGGCGATGCGCCGAGATTGATTTGTTGGTTGAACGTTGGTTGTTGTTTATTCCATAAACCCTAGATACATATTTATAGTCCGTAGACTCTCTAATCGTGGGAATAGTCCCAACCGGGCACGGGCCCAACTCTAACTAAACAACACGTATCCTACTATATTACAGATACAAGGGCAAACTTAGCCCAAACTTGCTATTCAAGGCCGATTCACGTATATTCTTCAACGTATATCCTTTAAGCCCATCTTGATCGCGGCCCACCTTCTGACTTGGTCAAATTCTGGTGATAACAGCCTCCTATATAAGGGGGAGTCGAGGGAGAAAGAGAGGATCGATTTCATTGTCAACACAACCCTAGTTTTCTAGCAATCGAGTACTTTTCCGGCTGAACCCTCGAGATCTACTTGCCCTCTACTTCTTACGAAAACCCTAGTCTACAATCCATAGGCATTGACAAGTCGATACCTTGTCAATTGGCGCCGTCTGTGGGAATTAGAGGCGACAAGGAGCTGATCTCGATGGCACGCTCAACATCGTCGACATCTTCGGTGGCAAGCAACGCGATGGAAAGAGGTAAACAGATCGAAACTGGTCTAGTCGATTTTTTTCCTCACCCGCCCTCCCGTGTGGATGCATATGCGTATCTGGAGGAGCCTATGGAGATGACGTTCGGGAGGTTCCACTTCCGCGTCGGAAAAGAAGGATCACATCGTTTCGAGGTTCCGGTTTTGTCGGGATCGTCGGCGGCCGACTCCGATCTTTCGGAATCGTCGTCATCATTCGAGACGGGCGCCGAGGAGATCTCGTCGCCACGCTTCGTCAAGACTGCGACAAGCGGGAAACTCGTCAAGGTCTTCGGCAGCATGTCCTTTGAGTCGTCTGCGGACTCCAATATAAGCAGCCACTCAGACAACATCGACAGCTTCGATTTCATCGACAAATCTACTTCTGTTAGGGAGGTCTTCGCCGATCTATGCGACGGTGTCACCAACCCCGACGAAAGTCAAACTCCAAAATACCATCAAGTCTATGTAATTGGAGAAACAAGTCGCCCATAGGAGGAGACATCAGAGGCTTTCGATGATGCAGAAAATCCATACACCAATCCCGCTGATCTTATGCGAGGTTTAGGCACCAAGTATGTCGGACCTGCAACACGACAGATGGTGCAACTTCCGCAAGCGGCTTGGGATAGAGCTGCAAAAACCATCGATGGCACGGAGCCGATGACTACGACTGCCACAGCTGAACAGTTGCAAGCATACCAATATAGACTCGCCCGTGTCGGACGAGAACTCGAAAAACAGAAAGCCGAGCTTGATAGGAGGAGAGCCGCAGTTTCCGAGTCGAGCAGGCGAAGAGCTGAGCTGAGTCGCCAATCAGGTACTTCGGGAGGAGATAGTCACAGAGCAGCTCGCAATAGGGCAAGGTCTCGGTTGCAGCATATACCTGAAGCCGAAAGGGAGAATCTGGTCCAAAACCTCGACATGTCCTTTATGTCGATAGACACAAGGGGAAATATTATTCCCAAGACACCAGAAGCTGGATATATGGCGACCCAGGCTTTCATCTTGGCGTCTAGGCCACCTCCCGGAGATCCAAGAGAAGCATTGTACATTATGGCCATGACAGGAGTTGGAGCCATCGGAACAGCGTTCGCGAGTACAAGCACACCTCTCGAAGGCACAGCAAGACAAAATAGTCCACGACCTACAGTAGTAGGGAAAGACCCTCCGATAACGAGCGGTGCAAGAGATACAGCGACGCAGGCAAGGGTCGACAGAGCGCGGCAAGAAAGAAGATAACGTCGACACTCACCAGAGGTCGATGAGGAGGATATGTGCGGGCTCCCCTGCTTCACCCGACGAGTTCGTAAAACTCGGGTCCCATCTGGGTTTAAGTTACCCGACAATTACAAGAAGTTCGACGGCCTGCAAGATCCTGAGGACTGGTTAGTCGACTACCTGGAGACGGTGAAATTGACAGGTGGAACTAAAGCAACGCCCATGCAAAGCATCCAGGTGCACTTGAGTGGAGCAGCACGGTCATGGATAAAAAAGTTGCCGCGTGGTTCCATCGACAGCTGGGAAAATTTCGAGGATATATTTGTGAAGAGTTTCCTATCCTTGTCACTCGCTCACCCTCTCACATGCACACACACGACCCCCACCTCGCTCTCGCGACCACCAAGCCTCAGCGGCATCACCGCCCACCCCCGGCTGTTCCCGGCCAACCCCGGTACCATCGTGATGGGGCTTTTGCTCTCCTCGACGAGCTCTACCAACCACCCTGTTCGATTTGTTTCCCCTGTTCGCTCGCCCATGACCCCGGAAACCCTCGCGGTGGATGGTCGATCTGACCGCCGCCGGCCTCTTCTAATGTCGTCGACTGTCGGAGTGGTTCCGCCATCGACCTCTCCTTCAGAAACTGCCGCCACGACGCTTGCCCCTTTCTCCCACGCCTCCTCTAGAACCTCCATGAGCACATGTACCTCTATCTCCTCAAGCTCCAGGTCTATTCCGTTGTGTCTAGCTGCTCTTGTTCATGAAGTGGTGGTGTGGTTCTGGTGGTGATGTACTAATGATGGCGATGATCATGTATTGGTTTTGCTGGTGTTGCTGCAATGATATTACCGTGTCATCTACGACCCTGGCGCTGGCGAGACGGCATCCTCTGCAACCCCGGTGTCATCGACCCACTGCTATTGCGTTGTTGTACTCACTACAAGAAATCAGGTCTATTGCAACAACAGTATTCGTGGCAATAAGTGTTGAATTGTGGCAATAGGTACCTACTGCCACGACATGACTTTCGTTGCCAAGCGTTGCGAAAATTCGCATGGTAATAGGTTATTGCCACAAAAAACAAAATGTGGCAAGAAAACATGCTATTGCAACGACGTTGTGATAAGTTGCCACATTTTTTATCGTGGCAGCACACGCTTGTTGCCACAATTTGGTTTGTGGGGATATCTTAATGCAACATGCATCAACATCGTGGCGATTGGCCGTTTGTCGCAATAGACATTCGTGGTGATAGCCTATTCCAACGACACTTGTTTTCGTGGGCATACCTCTTTCGCCGCGAACCCTCTATGGGCTGAATTTGGTGGCAACAAATGGTTATCACAACGGCGAAAATATATGTGGCGAGTAACTATTGCGACAATACAAACATTTCATGGCGGAAGGGCTATTTCAACAAAACTGAATTTGGTGGCGTCAAAGAGTTACAACCGAAACTAGGTTGTGGTAATAGATTATTGCAACCAAAAAAAAATAGTACATCCAATCAATTATATTATTCAAACCACAAGTATATGATGTAGATTCATAAAATATCATAGATCTCATCACAAATATCCTTAAAATGAGACCGAAATATAATTTAGCAATCGTTTAACATAGTGAATATGCCATCCTAATCAAATGCAAAGACTATAGTGTTCGTGATGTATATTCCAGTCCAGTTTAGTTACAGTTTCCTGCAATCAAGAAATCAAGAAACTATTTAGCTCAAGTTAGTGAGTCGAATATAATAGGAGCATGGAAGGCAATCTGGGCACATGTCAATACAGTAATATAGTTTCTAGAGATCATCAGTATTTGAAAAGTATTAGCATGACAGTCCAATACATGGCATGCAGAATACTGACGCATAAAATAAAGCTAGTTGAACTACTATGCAACCAATTTGAAACAAAACAACTGTGTAAGTTTTAAAGATCATAGAATGGGATACTAATCTAGTTGTGGGTGTAGGCAGAGCTACAAACAAATGTATGGGCGGGAAGAATTAAAGAAAAGAACAAAAACTCATAAGTGTGTTGCTGCTGTTAAAGCCTAGTCGAGAGACGCAAGAGTTTTTTAAAACTTTCCAATCTTAACAATTTGGCAAAGAAAAAGTTACGTGCTGGTGTTGCCTTGCTACAACTGAAGGGAAACTGGAGTTGAGCAGCTCAATTAATTCATGTACTGGTATAAATTTTTTTGGCAAAAAACTAGGCAGGCTATGGCAAGGTTTTGCCCCTACATAGCTCCGCCAATGTGTACAAGTATTAACCACGCAGAACAACATTGACCCACCTACTGATAATGAAATACAAACCAATATTCAGCTAGTGTCACCTACATGTGTGTAATGCTACAATTGCAAGAAAAAAAAGAATGAGGAATTATATATATATACCTTGAATAAAGAATACGCATGCTACAATTTTTAGTAGACTTTGTATGCTGTTATACTTGTAATCCTTGTTACGAGAACAGATCCTTTCTTTACTGAATACAAGAACAATTAATGGACTTAGAATTATCAATGTGCAACCATTTAGAATAGTAATTAAGAATTAAGGAAAGTGATGTACCTTGCAGAATGGAGTAATGTGAATCATATATTTCCTCTTAAGCTTGCACTTAGTGCCATGTCAGTGGTCTCCCACCAGCACGGTCTTGCGTTGAATTTGTCATTGTACCCTTGTGTAGGTAATCACAGAATTAGAGTCAACTAGTCATCAACCCGTGTGTATCCACAGGCTAGCTTCAAAATATATTTAGTGTTTGTCATAATTGATCAAATTATAAAAATGAAATATGCAACTTTACTGGAGAAGACATACTCGGAGCATTGGATTTACTGACAATGGTAACATGCAAGCAAAGATAGAAAACTATCCACATGTAAGTGAAAACTATCCCAAGTGAAAAATCTGCAACCAATCGGAGCAGTAGGAAAGGACTGTAAATACGGCCAACTACTGCATATGTAGCTCAATACAAAGTGGAGTTGTGGGTTAACCCCTTTAAGACCTAGGGCTGCCATAGTGACATTAGCTTTACAAAGATGATATGTAGTTGCAGCCAAAATAATCACTGGAAAACGCTTATTACATCTGGTTGTCTAAGGTTTACACTACTGCATGAAGGTAGAAGATAATATTCTCATGGGCACCAAGATTTTTTTTTTGTTCACACTAGCTTCGAGATTTTATAATTAATGCTCCACTGACACATAGCAAGAAGCACTCACTGTTTCTAAACTAAAACAAAAAAAGGCTGGACGCCTCGTGCAGCAAAGCACCATTGGATGGTCATGGTTCAATAAGAGGTGGTAGTATTGGTGGAGGCACCTAGCAAGAATCCAGCGATCACACGATGAGACGATGAGTGATTGCCATATTCTTGCCCGGTTTTGGACTTTTTCGATCAAAAGCAGCATACTGTCTGACTTCAAACAGGAGAAACTGTTCTTTGGAGCAGATCAGCGAGAGACTGGTGTGATAGCTGATGGATGGCTGAGCGAAGTTGGCTTCGAGATAGACGACGGCTGCCGTGCGGCCGCATAACCAATATGAAATGGAGAGCCCCTTCATATGCAGAAACGGATTCTTCATAGATCAATCTTCAGCAGGCCATAGAGGATAGAGCATGACGACGTCTAGATCGGAGCACCATATCGGCAGATCGGGAAGGAGGCATCACGATGATGTGAAGGAGAGAAATCACACCTCGTATAGGTGAGATACAGAGCGCATGCCAGAGGCGAGAACGTGGATTGATGATTGCGGTCAATTCTACGATGGAAAGGGCGCGCAGCACTGAGAGGGATCGACGGGCCGGCCGGCCGGAGGACGACGGGGAGTTGGTCGTTTCCCTCTTCGCCTCGCGTGAGAGCAGGGAAAGGGGAACGAAAAGTGGCGCGGAGGAGAAGGAATTACCTGCGACTCCGGTGTGTTCGAGAGATTCGACGGCGCCGTCATGACGCTGTGAGGACGGACGAACGAGGTAGCTCTCAGATCCGATCTCACGATTTGCTTATGAGAAATAACCGGGAGTACTACTTATTATAAGGGGGTCTAGCGGGAGGTTTGAAAATTATGGCACAATACAGGACCAAAATTTGGCGGGAAGTTACAAAATAATTGAAGGTTAGCGGGAGGGTTTTGGTGGAAGGAAGAAAATACATCTTTATACGCGCTTAATTATTTTTTTGAACTGTATTTATTTTAAATGATCGTTCGTAATAATAGAATAATTTGGAAAAAGATATGGAATATATCTGCTTCTGAAAATATTATTACTATTTTTTTTTGTAAAAGGCTATTTTGCAAATTGGCCAAGATAGATATCCACGTCGTTGCCAATCGAACATGCCGGTTGTGATGGCGGGGAGAGTATGCAGTCCACACAAGAATAACCATCGAGCCAAGCCGATAAGGGTAATGGAGGTGGTGTGTGCTACACTCATTGAAAAAAACCTCATGCCACCCTCGCCACCATTTACCCATCTCATCTATTTAACCTACGCCCCAACAAGAACCCTACCCGTGGCTATAGGTAATATGTCAGAACACTTTGAGACCGCCTGACGATTTTTGGAGTGAGTCAGAGAGGAGGAAGAAGATGGGCCAGGACTCCAAGAAAAAGATAAGAAGATTTCCTAGCACGCCGCAGCCGGATCAACGAAGTGCCAACACGCTCTTGTCGATTCCTCATCGCCGACAGATTCAGAAGATTCTAAGGAGGGCCAAGAGGTCGTATCCATTGGCGGATTGAGGAAGGCCGGATCTTGGAAGCGCTAACACACTCTCACATATTCCTCATCGACGGCGGATTCAAAGGATTCAGAGGAGGTAATGCGGATGGAGCCCATAAATGTGTCGTATCCGTTGGCTGATCGACACAATACGAATCAAGGAAGCGCCAAGATGCCATGGCCACTGCCGGATCCAGGAGCTATGGCCTTGGTGGCCCATGTGAAAGCCTACCGTTGACTATGGAATATTGTTGCAATATCTTGTTCATAATTGCAACAATAGTGGGTTGTTGTAATATGCTCTACATATTGCCACATATACAAAAATTGTCGCAGTAAACAATAGTTATTGCAACACAGTGAAATTGAGGCGAAAGATATATGCTATTACAACCAATGTGTGATTTGTTGTAATAGCTGGCCAATTTTTGCCACAATATTTGTGCCTATCGCAACGTGACACAGTTGTTGCAATATGTGTATGAATATTACCATGGATGTATATTTTATTGCGAGACCTAGTTTCTATCGCAACAAAATGAATAACAAGTGCAATGAAATGTGGTTGTTGCATTATCGTGGCCATAGTGCAACATCCATGCATATTGTTGCAATATACGACCTATATTGCAACAAAACATGTACTTATCACGACAAAACTAAACCGTGGTAATATGTGGGGCCTATTACCACAAAAGTGAAATTGGTGGCAATATTTCATTTTGTTGCAACGAAATGTGGTTGTAGCAATAAAAATTGTTGCAATAGACCGGATTTCCTGTAGTGACTCGTATATGTGATGGTTTGTGGCGGTGGGAATGGCATGGTGGTGACTACTTCATCCTCGACGCCGGTTGGACGGTGTTGCCGAAGCAAGCCCGGCATCGCCTACTGCATCAACTCTCTACTCCACTCACTGTGAGCTACTCTCTTTCCCTTCACTGCATATGGTCATGTATTGGTGGTCTATTCATGTGTGTGCTTATGGCCTAGTTACGAATTTATATATGTTGTGGAGATGCTTCAATCAGAATGAATGTGTCATCCTAGAATTCTGTAAGGGGTTGTTGGACTGCTGCTATCTATGATGCCTCTATTTGGAATGATTACTCATCCAGGCATGTGCTTGGTTTAGTGGTTTGACTATGAGCTTAGAAGCATACTTGTAGTGCCTTGGTGCCCCCATTTTACTTGTGCTTTTTGTATATATGATCCGAGACAAGCTAGCTTGTCTTGGTGGTGTATTGAGATTTATCTCTGGACAGATATGCTGCTTATAAATGGATACTTTATATGATGGTTAGCTTGTGGTCTTGCTTGCTTTTCTTGTTCTACTTAGTTGGCCTAGGAGTGATTTGCTGGCTACATCTAGTGGATTTCGGTGAAGGGATGTACTATATATTTTTGATAAGAACAGATGATGTACTTGTTTCTTTGGCCCTGCCTATGATGCAAAGGCCTAGGCCCATACTTGTGATAAGAACAGATGCTTTTATGTGGCTTTTATTTCTTAGTGATGATACTGGCATAGCGTCGTCGAGCTGGGTAGCTGGGTAGCCTAGAAGATTACAGTGACATTAGGCTAAATAATATGAAGTGATCTATAATATCTAAATTGGAACAACCCACTAAAAGTAATTATCTCAACATGCAAGCTATCCATCTCATCAAGCTTCTCCAACCAATCATAACATGCCATGTCATGCCACTAACTTATTTTGCAACAAATGCAACTATGCCATGTCGTCCTTTTTAATTGACCTCACAGCCTATGTGTTACTAATCACTATAAATAGCATTGCATTAACAATATATTAATTAATCCCAAACACAACACTCACACGTCATGCGTTCTATTTAGTACTCCGTAGACGAGCGGACTAGCTGCAGCACATAAACAGACACCAACGATACCTCTTCTCCATTGAACTTGATTATTTTCGTTTTTTTCAACACAACCTATGGGAAAAACAACTGCGGTTTATACCTCCGAGAAGCTAAGGTCTCCTGAAACGTTTTGTGTTCTCTGCTCTTTATGGGGCAACCAACTAATCGAGTTTCTCACGTCCTCTTCGGATTCGTAACTCTAATCCCGTCCCCTCCCCTTCTCTTTTTATAAGACTCCCTTCTCCGGAAATCCATACATTGTCTCTTCCCAACCAGGAAACCACCATGGACGCCATCCACTTCAGAAAAAAAACACTAGCGGTACTCTTCCCCCAAATATTATTTCCACTCATATGGGTGATGTGGCCAGCGCTATCACCAACTGTGCTATGGACGAGATGGGGCTGACAACACTTCTTAAGCCTCTATTCGGGTATTAACGGCATACCCTGGTTTTGAGCCAGACCACAGCTCTTTTCTGTCAGCACATACTCTCCAGAGGCAATTGAAAGCTTCTGCATGTGGTGGCTGCTTCAGACGCATGGGTTTCCAGTTGCAGATGGAATCCACTTATCAAGCTTTCAGGTAATTTTATTGAGCACCGTTGGCATTTCTTTTTTGCTTCTGGCTGGTGCTTTCTAGGTAGCTCTTCCCTCAAGTCAAATTGGGATTTACTATTTTGAAGTTTTTATTTACTTTTTTACCATTGTGGTATCTATAATATCTAAATTGGAGCTACCCACTAAAGGTATTTCTTTGCAATCATGCCACATCACCTCCATCAGTTTTAAGTTAATTGTCTGTTTATTTGTTTAGCAGCAGATCATCACTCTTTTTTACAGATTATTTTTTAAAAGTTCCACTGGAGGCTGCGCTCCTTCCTCTTCAGAGTATTCTCATCTTATTGTCAAATCTCTTCCTCTCCTCCACTATCTACCCACGACAAATGCAAAAGTAACTCATTTATTCTCTATTCATCTTCTTCACCAAATGAATGCAAGGGTAACTAATGGATCTGCTATGCGTTGTAAGTACCGGAGCTGCTCCGTTCCTGTCATCTCCACCTCATTCCTCATGTTTAGCTTGATACCGATGGATGAATTTGAAGCCGACACCCTTGAATCCCGTCGCTTGCTGGTGTCGCGCTCCCATGGCTTTACTGCCAACGTGTTGGACCAGATGGGTCACCAGGCCTTGAAACTCATCTCACCCTGGATGTAGTAGCCTCGATCTCCAGCCTATGTTTGGATTTCAGTCTTAACCCAACACCATGCAGATACAGATGTAGGTAGTATTAGATTGCCTCCATTGTAACTTTTGCAGGCTGTAAAATTGCATGATTAAGTTATTCAAAGAAGTTGTTTTATTTTCCTACTGTTGTTCAAAGATTCAGATGTGGATAGCTGGTTTCATATGCGTCAGTGAGGTTTTTGTTCCTCTTAACATTCAGTTGATTTTCCAAGACTGATCCATTGATTTTATCTGGTAGGGAAGGAGATGGAAGACGCCGAACATGCAAAGCAGGAAGTCCAATCGAAGAACATGGAAGGTCTGTCCAATTAGCGTTCATTAAGCAGAACGAAACAGTTAAACTGTTCTTGCCTTCATCAGCGCGTCATGGTACATTCTCCCTCATTTTTTTATTTACTCAGTTGCTTGCCTATCCAGCAAACCCCTATTATATGAGACCATGTTACAGCTCAGATGTCTCGATTATGCCAACTAATATAAAAGGTGAGTTCTTCCTGGAATACTCTCATGTTCTTCTGTTTCACGAAATGTTTACCTAATAAAATAAAATATATATCATCAAATTTCTGCTAATTATTTCATTTCTAAATTTTTAGGTCGGAAATTATTGGACTACCAAGGATTTGAGTAATTCCTACAATAGCATACTTTGTTACGAACAAGATTACTATCCATGTTCTAGGCAAGGCAACAAACGAGACAATAACCACTAAGTTTATCCACATCAGTTCAAGCAGTATTTCTTTATTTTTGTTTTTCTTAGGACGGTTTGATTACAAATTAAACTGGAAAGTCAGAAATATTATTCAGGCGTCTATTGAGTTTGTTGTGGAAAGTAACGCAACCTATGTAGTCTTCCACGAAGATGGGCATTTATGTGAGAGATATTTCGCCATGTAACAGGTGTACATCGGAGGCAGCTTTGAAATTGCAGAATGCTTGCAGCTAAATTGCTAAGTACAGAAAAATTTATGAGTGTAAAGTTATTTAAATAATATATTATATATATGTGCCTAATAAAATCTTTCCATACCATGCGTCAACTTCACATATTGCTATTATTTCAAGTATAAGCTTTTCTGAATATATTTTCTTTACCATATGGTTTCATGTGCCCAAACTTCACCTTTTACAATTCTTCTACTAATATTTATGTCTACATTTTTTTCTATAAATTACCGCAGCAACGCGCGGGGTATCATCTAGTTTATACTATACATGAATTGATTATATTTAAACAATCGGAAGAAAAAGTATTACACCTCCCTCTCGAGAAGGATGTAGTAGATTTGTCTTGGGATGTATCTTTACACTTACACTATATAGTGTAGAGATACATCCAAATTTCGAAAAAGTTGCCACATCCTTTTCTGCACGGAGGTATTACAAGATTATCAAAAAATATTGAGCCCCGCACATCTTGATCCACAATTCTTTTTCTCGATAGTTGGATACTAAGTCTTTATCCACAACGTCAGTTGTAGCCTTGTAGGTAATACGATCGGTCATTGCTCTAATCATATACATTCATGGTAACCGCATGCTAACGTGTGTTCGCCACACACATATATGCCATCGGGTCTATCCCAATACATTGTAAATCAGTTATTATGAGAAAAGGGTGTAATTGGTTTCGAAGGGTGAATAAGCTCCATACCAGACAAATTATTTTCGATAGAGTGCTATGTTTCAAAGAAACATGTTAGAAAAAGCTCTATAGATAATTAGAAAAACATTATTATATGATGTTGGATTTGAAGCTCACCGCCTTGTTTGGCTACGCATATTTACGAAAATTTTACAAATGGTAATTTCAAGATAGACATGCCCCACTTGTAAGTTCGTTAACACAAATTTATGGTTATACTAATTCGGACTCCGAGTGAGAGGGTACGATGCGGTAAATAAACAACAATTATATTCGTATTGCTAATTTATTCTAATTTTAATACTGTTTTGTGTGGATTTAAGTGGTTTTATCAAAAAATTCACATTGGCGCAATGATACAGAATTAGGACAAGATTGATCCATTGTACCTTAAGAGTTATTTTTACAAAGATCATGTCAACAACATTACAGTTCTTATTTGAAATCAAACTCAGTGACACATAAATAATCCGCTAGCATAGTTCGACTAAATAGAAAAGAGGGTAAGAACAATATATACATTGAGGTAGTTCATCGGTCTATTATTAGAGAGAATAATGATGTAAGTGTAAGAGTAGCAATAACAATATGATGGATTGTCACCATAAAAATCCACTAATGCAATATTACACCTTCAATATCCAGTCAATAAATTAGTGGACTTTTATTCACCACAAAATTAAATATAAATTATAGCAAAAAAATTAGGTCTAGGATTATTGATTATAGAATATGTGACATGGTATTCTTTGAAATGTCACAGTAACTATTCTTGAGAAATCAAAATTATTCAAAATATATGACAGATGTAATGTTTTACCTCATATAATTTTTTGGGGAATATATATATATATATATATATATATATATATATATATATATATATATAGGGTTGAACTATTCTGCAACCAGTGCTCAGAATATTATTCTGAGCACCACCGGCTCCTATAAGACGGATCCGTGGAGGTAAAAAAATGAACCGATCTGTGGCGGAAAAAGTCAACCTGAACGCTGCCCAATTCTCCAACCACCCACCTCCTTCTCTCTCGACCACCACGCGAACCAGCGCTCATCACGAACCAGCACCCACCATCGCGGCCGCCTGCCCCGCGCCGGCTAGCATCGCCGCCTACCCTGCCCCGGCAACCGCCGCCGCTGCCTTCCCCGCCTCCACGACCTCCACCTTCTCCCACCTCCTGACGCCCAACGCCGTCCGGCCACCTGTTCCTCCGCCGCCGCTGCCTTCCCCGCCTCCACGACCTCCACCTTCTCCCACCTCCTGACGCCCAACGCCGTCCGGCCACCTGTTCCTCCGCCGCCGGCGAGCCCCCTGTCCGCCCACCCGCCGGCGGACAGCAGCCCCCTGTACCGCCTCCTGGAAGCCCGCCGCTCCGACGCCTCGAGGACCCCCACGCCGCCGACCTAAGGGCCGCGCCGCCTCCTGCAGGTCCTACTTGCGTCGAGAGCTGCGGTGTAGATCGCCGTCGCGGTTCCGGGCTCTCGCGCTGGTCCCCCGCAGCCGCCCCAATCCAACTACGTCATGGATCCCGCGTCTTCCTCGCCGGCAGTTCCCTCCTCCAGGAACGCCGCCACGACCACCTGGAAGTGCTCCCTCACTGCCGTCATTCTTCTTCTACTCGCCCGCTTCGATTTCCTTGTCCACAACTGGCCTGTCGAGCCGCCGGCGTTGAACATCTTCGACGCGGCATCTGTACTTTCTCCACACGACCACCTGTTTCTTTGTGCCGGCCTGCTTCAGGGCCATCGGCAGAAGGCCGTCGCCTCTCCCCCGACCTCCAACACGGCTATAGTGCCCCAAAGCGAGCTCCGTTCTGCCGTTTACCATGCACCGCGGCCGCGCGTCCTGGTCAAATTTGGTCGGCATCGTGCGCTTCTGTGTCCGTGTTAGCATTTTTCTAAAAAATACTTTGATGTTGATGTCTCACTGCTCTGAACAATGTCCGTATGAATGAAAACAGAGGGAAGTATTGTTTCATTACCTTCGGTAGTCAGCGATAAGTACGACCTTATCACACAAGCAGTATATGTATTTGTATTTAGAAGTTCAACTGTTCATGTGGCATGTCTGAATCTGCTATCGATTTTGTTTCTCGCCCCAGCAACTCGCTGTGACAAGTTAGCAGTAATACTAATATGAAAAACAGCAGGAGCAAGAGGAGCCGCATGTATGGAACTGAATAGGCTATTTGTTTGGGTATTTTATCTCACTTTTTTGGATTATCATTGATAAAAAAGCATCAAAATTCGTATCTCTGTTTTTCTATTTGACAGTTCATACATGTGAGAAAAGAAGTGCAATCTGATCATACATCATAGTGATGTGTTCTTGATTTGCAAGTGGTTGGATAGGCAATTTGATTTTATTTGTATCTCTATATTTATACATTTGACAATGTGTATGTTCTTGATGAGGGCAACTGACAACAAAAACTCTACAGACACTGCCCAGTGACCTCTTCATGGTACTGGCTCGTGCTTGCCTTCCTCCACGTCAGCTGGTATTTCTTTGGGCAGTGCGCATGGTTACACGTTCTGGGAGCTTCCTCCTAATGTGCAGTTTTTTGCGATGCTTCTAGGATCATGCCGGTTAGACGAATACGGTCTGAGAAGTATAGGCCTTGCCTCCTGCCGGTTAGTGTGAAAAATGATAAAAAAATTGTCCAGAAGTGCAAACCGGTTACACTTGTAAGTACAAGCTTAGGTTTTTGGGAAGTTTATAGAAGAATGAGTTTGATTATCCCAGGTTTCAGTTTGAAATAACAACAGTTGTTCAAGTTCAAACTTGTGTATTGATTCTAACACTAAAACACGGGTTGCCTCTCACCATGTCAATGAGGCGGAGCATCTACCAGAGAACATGGTCGCCAGCAGCGACAAGTTTGCATGCTAAAGACGTCGAGTAGCAGCAGGCACGATTAAGGACTTTTTTATTTGTCACAATTTCATGCTAAAAAAGCTGAAAAATAAAAATAAATATGTTACGTCATATGCTTCAAAGAAAACTATGCACGGAAGTACGTGTATATGGCGGCGATAAGTACAAGTTCATACCGTCTGGAAGTCCAAGCAAAAAAAGGTTAAAATTTATCATGAAAATACATAGAGCTTAATATAGAAAGTACAAGAAAACCTACAAAAAACAAATGTAGAAAAAATAAAATAATCCCGTCATTTGAGGAGAAGTTCAAATGCTTGACGGTAAGAAGTACAACCATTCGGCACAGTACACCCACTTAATATAGAAAGTACAAAAAACAAAATAATCTCGTCATTCATGAGGAAGTTGAAATATTTGATGATGAGAAGTACAACCATACGACATGAGCAGTACAACCACTTATTGTAAGAAGTACAAGAAAACCGACAAATTTCAAATGTAAAAAAGTAAAACAATCCCGTCATACGCGAGGAAGTTCAAATATTTGACAATGAGAAGTACAACCATTCGACACGAGCAGTACAACCACTTATTGTAGGAAGTACAAGAAAACCGAAAAAACCAGAATGTACAAGAAAATAAAATAATCTCATCATCCGCGAGGAAGTTCAAATACTTGACGGCGAGAAGTACAACCATTGGACACGGGCAGTACAACCACTTATTATAGGAAGTACAAGAAAACCGATAACAATCCAAATATACAAAAAAACAAAATAATCTTGTTATTCGCGAAGAAGTTCAAAGACTTCAAGTTGAGAAGTACAACCATTCGACACAATAAGTACACAAACTTAATATAGGAAGTACAAAAAGCCGACAAAATACAAATACACAAAAAACAAAAAAACCCCTCATCCGCGGGAAGTACAATCAGTGATTCCGAGAAGTACGAGTGGTGATTGCAGGAAGTACAAGCGGTAACTACGGGAAGTAGAAAGTGTTTAGATAAAAATTTATTAATTTTTCTGAACGGTTTCGTGAAACCGCACCAAGAAGTAGAACCGCGTTGCCCGAGAAGTACA
Source organism: Lolium perenne (assembly GCF_019359855.2). NCBI lineage: Eukaryota > Viridiplantae > Streptophyta > Magnoliopsida > Poales > Poaceae > Lolium > Lolium perenne. Next base: position 260,919,565 of record NC_067249.2, read on the forward strand.
AGCACATGTCGAGAGAAGTTCAATGCTCTGTTTTTGCGAGGCGAAAATCTATTGTGCAAATCTCATTGTTTTGATCACCAACCACCTCAACCATTGCCACCCAAAGGTTTATCTGATAGATTAGGAGTCTAATTTCATTACCTACAACATTTCACAACAAATAAAGAGATCTAATGCATCAAATTCAAGTCGTTATCTCGCAAAGTATACCGGAAACATGATTTCAAAACTTCTAAAATTAATTTTAAACCATTTAGATTTGGCAAAAATGATATATATGAAAAAGATGCGCCTTTTTTACACCTTTCCAACCGTATATCATTTGCATTGCTTAAATATACCGCATAGAAATCGCGGGGAAAATCATTTGGTGCCCGTCTTATAAAACGGGCGGACAGTAATTCGAGTTATTCTCTTAAACTATAAGGAATTAGAGAAAACAATTGGAAGATGAAAGTTGCGCCTAGTCCGTAGCTTTCCAACGCCATATCATTTGCATCATTCCGACATACGGTTGAAACAAATCGTCCAAATTACTGTCCGCTCGTTTTTTGAGTACGCCCGAATTTCGGTATTTTCAAAATTGTTCAAAAACTGTGAGGATTTTGAAAAAACGTAAAACATGAAAAAGTTGCGCGATTTCATTATCTTTCCAACGGTATATCATTTGCACAGTTTCGATAAGCGGTTCGAAAATCGAACTAAAAGTTCATTTTCTGGCCATATAGAAGCGTTTTCGTATTTTCAAAATTAAATTTAAACCGTGCAAAATCTGTGAAAAGTGTGAACATGAAAAAGTTGCGGTTTTTCATTATCTATCCAACGGTATATCATTTGCATAGTTCCGACAAATGGTTGAAAAACTCGTGGTATAATCAGTACCTCTAAAGAAAACGGGAAGTTCAGGTAAGTTCGACAGAAAGTTGAACCCTGTTATCCGGAAAGTACAACCTTGTGTCCAGGAAAGTACAAGTCGGTGCTCAGAATATTATTCTGCAACCGGTTGCAGAATAGTGTTGGTATATATATATATATATATATATATATAGTTCAGGTAAGTTCGACAGAAAGTTGAACCCTGTTATCCGGAAAGTACAACCTTGTGTCCAGGAAAGTACAAGTCGGTGCTCAGAATATTATTCTGCAACCGGTTGCAGAATAGTGTTGGTATATATATATATATATATATATATATATATATATATAGAGAAACTCTATTAGACCCCCTGGATGCAGAATAAGTAATTCTGCACCCTGGTCATATACGGAGCCACGTAGCCACCCGGTTCCGTTCCATCGAGCCTTTTTGTGTTGGGCTCGGTCGTAATTTTTTTTTTTACCCCGACAGTTTAGTTTCTCGGTCACCTGATCCCACTACCCACATCGCCCGTCACCTGATCCCCCCCCCATCTCGTTTTTCTAATCGAGCGCACGCGGCGGCGGGCGGTTGAGCGGCGGCCGGCGAGCGCATGGGCTGCAGGGTGGACTCCTTGGCCATAGGAGCTGCTTCTGCCCCGACCGTGTCCTCGGCTGCGTCGTGATCGGCGGCCGAATCGGCGGCGGCGTGCTCGTCGGCGGCAATGGAGACATGGTCTGTGGCGTGTTGCAGGCGGGCAGCATCTGCATCCACGTCGCATCTTCTTGCCGTGCATATTGAGCGCTTGCTCAGAAAGGGCAGCTCGCCAAGGTCTGCAACCATGCGAGCAACAGCTTTCGCCGGACACCTTTGGTAAGCAACATGTTCTCTTTGCCCTCAGATGCTCAGATCCATCATTATTTTTGCAAATCCGTGTGGAGCTTTGATGTGAAAAGGTTGAGGCAGTGCAAGCACATAGCAATGACCGCCCGACATCAACAGTTTAATGTGTGTAAATCTCAGATGTTGATATTATCTCACCACGGCCATATATAGTTAATTAGTTACCGTTCAAAATCGATTTGTTCCAGAAAATTGTTTATGGATTAACTACATATATTATACGAAATTGTTCCAGAAAATTACAAATTAGATTTAGCTATTGAAGCTGCATACAACCACTGCCCATGACTCTGCTGTGCATTACTCCGGCTAGAAGCTGGCTTACAATGACTGCCCCATGGCTCTGTAGTGCATTGCTCTCACTAAAAGCGTCATCTTTAGTCACATGTTGAGATTTGTTTTCACAACTGAAAGATTTAGATGTCAATTTGATCTTCTCGATGATCATACTTGTTCAATATAGATAAAATAAATCCATGTTTAGTACTAGTAGTTGTACTTTTTTACCTTCGTAATGATTCAGTTTTCGCCAAAGAAAATTCTTCAGCTGAAAATTCTGTTCACTTTCTCATGTTGATCAGAATAGGTCGCACTTTTGATATGCTGTTATGGATTACTGTATATTGCTGCCACGCTAGCATATGATCCTTGTGCATGTTGTTTGCTAGGTGGTGATACCTTTTGTTATTTGGAAATATACGTTTATCAATTTGGCGGTTCTTTCTTGTTTTTTATGCTATCCCTGTGACATAACTTGGTTATTTGGAAGTTCTGTTCACCTTTTCAGCTTCCTCGTTGCAACATTTTCATGTGCTTGAAAATAGATGAGCATGATCTGTTAGTTTCTTTGCGTCCAGCTTTGATCATGTTATTAGCCTATCAGATTTTGCATTTAAGGACCGACCCTGCTTCAGTATCACAAATATGTATTTTAGATCTGGCAAAATTATCATTGAGGATATTCCAGTAGCATATGATCCGTCGGGGCAGAGCAGAGCAGCCATCGCCCAAAGGGTCGTTGCTCGCATGCCCGCACGTCCGACGTCCTCCACCAGCGACCGCCGGGAGGAGGGTGGGAGGAGAGGGATTGAAGAAGGGGAAGCCAGCCCCGCAGCTAGCGTCGCCGTGGAGCGCCATGGCTGCGGCCCGCACGGCCTAGGTTAGGCCCAGATCGGGCCCGAGCGCCACCGCCTGCAGGCGCGCCGCCACCGCCACCAGCAGGCGTTCCACGCCGCGTAGCTTCCTGGCACCGCGCCACCGCGCCGCCGCGCGCCGCCTTCGTTCCCTGCCCCTACACCACGCCGCCTCGCAGCCCGCGCGACCCGCGTGACGTCGCCGCGAAGGAGCTCCGTCAGGGTGCGCCACGCATACAGCCCCCCGCCTTCGGCGGCCGGGCGCCGCCACCACCGCCAGCGGCGGCGGCCAGGGAGAGCTCGGTTTGGTTTTAGGGTTTGGGGTGGTCGCCTCCGGAGTCGCCCGCGCGAGCGACCCGGGAGGCAGAGATACCTTTGTCAGGCGGCACCATATCACCTCTCCCTAGTTTCTGTGTAAGCTTACAAGTATTAATGCATTTATTTAGCGTTAGAAGCTTATGAATAGTTAGATTCTAAAATCATCTTTACATGTCTGAAAGTGCATTATAGTTCTTAGAATGTCAGGGCAGTAAAAAACGAAATTATTTGGCAGTCTACGTGCAGGTTTTATCAACTCAATTATTCAGATTGAAGCTAAGTTCTGAACTTTGTAGTTGAGGAGTAGCTAGCTCCCATTTATTTAAATATTTTGGCAAAAACTAGTTATGTTAGCCTTCTTTGAGGTGTTTCTGTTGAAGCTTGATGTGTAATCTTTGCTTCTTGCAATTGCAACTATGTATTCGTATTTTAAATTGTCTTATCTTGCTTGAAAATTTATATCGCTTAGTATCTTAGTTGAGTCATCTTTGTTTCAGAATATCCAGTGAGAACTGAGAAGCAAGCAATAAGCCACTTGCTTACCAAGAGCTAGTAACTTCGGTTGCATTGTTTTTCACCAGAAACATACATCTTCTATTTAGGCGAATGATTATTATTTTTATATGTGCTGCATTTGGTTATGCATAGTTTTTTTTGATATACTTACCATTTAATATCGTTTCTCTTTACAAACTTTTTGGGATGCTTATCTAGTATGATCTCTGCAGTTTCAGGCATGAACAACAAGTTACTCACAATTGAGTTGAGAAATGCCTGGCAATTATTTGGCAATTGGCAAGAAACCAGCATGATGCCAACTTGAGCTGATATAATTTCCTGATGTTATACATCTCGATGTAAATGTGAAGCGGTGTAGCTTTCTGCTAGTACTACAAACCCCGGATATACTAGCCATTTATTATTTTTATATGTGGCTTTATTATGCCAACAATTAGTTCGTTTCTTTTCTAAGGATGCATCAAGTACGTTTGAAGTTTAATGTGATTTCAAGAGCTTTTGTGATAATCTTATGGTCAGATAATGGATTGCAGATTTTAGCTTTTTTACGTTGACTGTAATTTCACGAGCTGGAGCATGGATTGCTGATATGAGTTTACGTTAGTTCTCTGTATTTTTGGTTGACCATGATAATTTGACATTGTCATTTTAAGTTTGGCTAGCAATTTCTTGGATAAATAAATTTTACATTGGCAGTCGAAACTGTTACGTCATTGTTCTTGAAAATAACTCTTTGGTGAACTAGTTCGTAGGTAAATTGATCGATGGTCACGGAGGTCGTCAACCTTTCTCTCAGAATTACATAGCTAGCTGGTCGATGGAGCTAGCAACTTTACTTTACTCGATCCCGTCCATATGGCATCCCCTGTTAGCCCGCCGTATTTTTACGTCACATGCAAGTTAGTGGGCTGGCTTCGGTTGCATAGCGGCCGCACGCATCGCCAAAGCTTATGTCGCACGCGAATGATTTTTTACGTCGCCAGTTAGCACGCACGTAAGGGCGCGGCACGCATAGAGCGGCTGGGAGTCCGGCAGGGGTGCAGAATAAGTATTCTACCCCCAGGGAGTCAAATAGCGCGTCTATATATATATATATATATATATATATATATATATATATATATATATATATATATATATATATATATATATATATATGGAAAATAGTGGGCTACCAAGGGTGGTAGCTATGCATACACATCCAACCATTAGATCATATATAGGGAGCACAAAAGGAGCACACGGTGTTAGACCTTTTCGTTTTCTTCCCATTTCGAACTATTCCCTCCGTTAGTTAACCATACCGTAACTCTTGCAAATACCAAAACAACAACCAGCCACGGACACGGGTTGTACGATAGGAAAAGAGCCGTCCGACGGTAATTTTCCAATTTTTTCAACAACACCACGGTGCATACAAACTGTAGCATTTATTTTACCAAAACAACAACAAGTAGACGGTCACGGTGTGACCTTTTTTTGAGTTGACAACGTGTGGATATGGCACCACCTTTTTTAAAAAATCCCGTGACCTACACAACCATGACCATGGCCGATGCAAATGTGTGAAAACAAGAAACAAGTAAAAAAGGCACATCTCCAGACAGTTGCTTATAGCCACCGTGACCGTGACAATGTGTCAAAAGGTGTAAAAAAGGCGAAATGAGAACACGATGGATGGTCACTACCGTTGCCGACTGGATGTGTGAAATCACGTTAAAAAGATGACGGTTGTTCATTTCCTTCTCTTCACGATTCGGAGCTGATCAACTACGGAAACAATTACACTGGGCATTTAGTCTTGCTCCTCAAACCCTTTCCACTACATTGCATAGTTTGGACACAGCTCTTGTTACGAATTATCCACTCGACACATGGACCGCAACGTAGTTCCATACCTTGGCTCATCGTCGCCGTCTGTCGACGAGAAGATTGAGCAACCGCCTACCGATAGCATGGTCCAAGATGTCGCAGAAATGAGCATCGACGACCTCCCAGATGGAGTGATTGCATCTATACTTGAATCAATTGCAGCATCAGCTCGTGTGCCCGCCGACTTTCTATCCGCAACCATGACGTGAGTATATTATTTTTAATTTTATTTATAACCCCCCCTCCCACACACACGATAAATAATCCGTGGTTACAATCGTTTAAACGCAGGTCCAAGAGGTTCACAGAGACTGGTAGGAGCCGTTCTGTCCTAAAAAAAAGTTAGTGCGTGTTGCTTCGCCGTGAGCGCGCAAAAATGGTCGGATGGTCTCGTGGCCGCGAACGAGGTCATACACCCGGGGATTCACTGCCCAGCATTCTCCCGGAGGTGGGCATCCTCAATTCTCTCCTCTCCCTCTTTATGATTCTTGAGCTCAACTGATTTGATATAGTTAGCTCTATATGATGAATTTTTCAGCTTGTTTAATTTGATGCCATTCTAATTGATCTTTCTGGTCCCCATCGTCATCCTAGCAATCGCAGACGGAGACCCGTGCGGGGGTCTGCCACCTCCTTCCCGTGATTCCCGTCGGCTCAAGTGCGACCCACCCTCTCCACTTCTTCCCTGCACCCGGTGGGATTTTGAGCTGTGTGGGCGATGGCACGCTCCTCTTGGGAGGAGCAGGGGCAGAGCTCTGCACTTGGGAGGCCTATAAGGGGTGGCTCGCGCACGCCCCGTGTGCAAGTGGATGCGCGGGATGCCGCCACCTTCAGGGATGCAGGTTGAAGAAACGCCGGAGAAGAAGGCTGTCGGGGAGGGAGGCGCTAGGAGTCGCGGGACGAGCGAGCAGTGGGCGAGCAGGCCGTCGGGGCATGGGGATACAACCGGACGCGCGACGGCTGGGCACGGCGGCGAGCGAGCTAGGCCGGCCTAGTCCGTGGGCACTCACGAAATATGGCCCCGCGCTCTGCCTCGCCGGTGGCGGTGGATTCGTTGGGGCGGCGACTTCGAGAAGCTCGGGACGGACGGGCGCACGGTCGCTTGCGATGCCCAAGCCATCCCTGCGCTGGCCCATGTTCCTCCACCTCCGTGAGGCTGCAAATTTTTGTTGGCCTTGGCGGCCGGGGCCATCGGCGAGGAAGATGCGGGCGAGCGGTGGAGATATCAGTCAGAGGAGGATGGTTCGCCGTCAACCGCGCGTCGACGACGAGGAGGAGCAACCGCCAGCGACTCAAAACCGGGCACGGGTGCTCTTTTTTTTGAACTGGGGCACAGGTGCTCTTAGTTGCACTTTTGTTTCGGCCATAGGGACGGAACCTTTTTTCTGAAAGAACACGGTCACGGTTTCTTTATTACTTTTACCGTCTTCATTTGTTGAAACGACCGTGCCACGGTTCCTATATTTGTTGATATGAAATGGTCACAGCTAGCTTTTTTTCTACTCCGTAAAACGGACGGGCACAGCTCACAGTAATTTAACAGATGTTAACGGTAGCGCGGATCTCAGAACAAAAATGGGATCTCCTCATGCTTGGCCATCCTGATAGCTGGAGGCTGCCATGTCCTGATACCTAAATTTGATGCAAAATTGGCTACCGATCGAAGCCATCCGGGAACACAGAGTGACTTTGTAAAAATGGAAAAAAACTAACACCACTTTCCAGGGTGGCAAAGGGGTCTAGCTGTGTATACCATCAGACAAAAAAAATGTCAAAACCATTTCAAAACAACTTAGAGTCGGAGGAATTTTTTTGCGTGGGAAACCGCGACCAGATCCACTGCGCACAATACCGTCGGTAATGTGTGAAAAATAAACTAGCATCGCCTGCGATGACCGAAAAGGATGCAGCTCCATGTGCCGTTCAAAACACATAAAACTTCCAAAACGACAAGTTAGCATAGGCTCGGCCTATGAATTTTCACCGTACCATACCATATGCAATGTGTGAAGAATAAACCAAAACAACAACCTAGCTTTGGCATGGCACCATACCGTATGCAATGTGTGAAAAATAAACCAAAACGACAACCTAGCTTCGGCATGGCACCATACCGTATGCAATGTGTGAAAAATAAACCAAAACGACAACCTAGCTTCGGCATGGCAAACAACCGTTACATGAGATGACGGACGCGTTTTTGATCTACACCTGGAAAGAACTAAAGCCCCACTATCCAACGGTTTCTACCCTATGCATAGCTACCATATATATATATATATATATATATATATATATATATATATATATATATATATATATATATATATATATATAGGATCAATAAAAAATACCCCTGGGTGTAGTTACACCCATATCTATATACTTCCGTACGGAAGTATATACGATACTTTATCAGTTTGAGTATGTTCGTATACAATATCTAAGATACTCCAAACCAAGTTTGCTGAAAAAAAATGCAAGTGAACCCATAGTTTGCACTATATATCTGAAATATATGTATATGTATATGTATACGTAAAAAATAAGTCTACGTAAAAAATGTACATACTACCTATAAAGTAGTATATATACTTCCAAAATGGTTTTATATACTTCATACTATATGTACATACTCTTCAGCATGATAGATACTATCTATCTATATATATATATATATATATATATATATATATATATATATAGGACATATTCATACTACACCCGGGTGTAGTTACACCCACGCGTATTTCTCATAATCTAGAGGGTATCTATCATACCGAAGAGTATGTACATGTAGTATGAAGTATGTAAGACTATTTTGGAAGTATATATACTACTTTGTAGGCAGTATGTACATTTTTTTACGTAGACTAATTTTTTACGTACACATATGCATGTATTTCGTATATATAGTGCAAACGTGGTGCTTATTTATATTTTTTTCACCAAACTTAGTTTGGAATATCTTAGATATAGTGTAAGAACATACTCAAGCCGATAAAGTATCGTATATACTTCCGTATGGTAGTATATTAGATATGGGTGTAGCTACACCCAGGGGTAGGAAGTATTTATCCTATATATATATATATATATGGCCCAACTATTCTCGAACCCCCCTTAAGAGTGGTTCTAGAATAGCTATTCTAGAACCCCCCAAACCAACTGGGCAAGCGAACCTCCCACCCCGCGCGCAAACCACCTCCCGCCCCGCGCGCCTCCCACCTGCCGCGCGCGCATCGCCTCCCACCACCTGCCGCGCGCGCCACGGCGACCGCCGCCACACCACTGCCGCGCCCCGGCGACCGCCGCCCCCACCACCTGCCGCGTCCCCGCCGACCGCCGCCCCACCACTGCTGCGGCCCCGGCGACCGCCGCCCCACCACTCGCTGCGGCCCCTCGGCGACCGCCACCCCCACCACTGCCGCGCCGCCGGCGACCGCCGCCCCACCACCCGCAGCGCAGCTTCCGCCGCCCGTTACTCGCAAAGGCGCACGACCTCCACCGCCCCACCACCTACCACGCGCACAGCCCCCGCCATCCCCACCAACTGTCGGAGGCGCCACTGTCGCCCCAGGGAGTCTACCTCCCGCCCCCTGCGCCCAGCTCCTCCGGCGGCGCCCCAACCAGACCGAGAGTACAAAAAATCTCTAGAGTACAAAAAATCAGGAAGTTCACATGTACAAGACTCAGTAGTTCACATATGCGGGATTTGGATGTTTCACATACATGAAATTTTTAAAATTATAAAATTCTCCAGATTTCAAAAAATCAGGAAGTTCACATCTGCAAAGACTTGGAAGTTCACACTCGCAAAATTCAGAAGTTTAGAAATTTTTTCTAGAGTTCAAAAAATGGGAAGTTCACATCCGCCTAAATTTAGATGTTCACTTTCGCAGATTGGTGAAGTTCACTTTCGCCGAATTCAGAAGTTCAGAAGACTGCTGCATAACTAAACATGAAATTGAAAAGTTCACTTCGAACACAAAAATATAGAAGTTCACATTATTTTGGGAAGTTCACTTCGAACAAAAGACAAAACAACTCGGAAGTTCAATTCGAACATGTGGAAGTTCGCAATATTTTCAGAAGTTCACTTGCCACCACCGGGAAGTTCATTTACCTCCATACGGAAATTCACTCCCCGTATAGAAGTTCATATTTGAAATGGAAGTTCAATCTTACAATGTTGAGGTCCGTCTGGAAGTTCAGATGCAGAGAAGGGGAAGTTCAGATAGTGCAGATGCGACGGTAGTTCGCTATATTTTCTGAAGTTCACTTCAAACTAGACCAAGTTTTGGAAGTTCGCCCTGTACAATATTGAAGTCCGTCAGGAAGTTCAGATTCAGGGGAAAAGAAGTTCACATCCACATAAGTTCGCTATAATTTTATTACATGCCTGAAACTTTTATACCGCGATCGGAAGTTCACTAACAGATAGAAAGGAAGTTCACTTCTATATTCGAGCACCTCATACACTCTGTTTTTCTGGACGGAAATCATACGCATAGAAATCGTCCGTACAACCACCGATTGCGCAAATCGACCAACTCAACGTACAATTAGCACTAATATAACTCTACTAATACTCCAACATATCTCAATGCCACACCTAATCAATCTAGATGAGCCAATTTCGAAATGTTCCTGTGTCGGCGTTATCTTCACTTTTATGTATTTCTGAAATTAAACTAAAACCATTTAGAATTTGGAAAAACATTCAACATGAAAAAGATTCGCCTAATCAATATCTTTTCAACGCAATATCATTTGGAAAATTCCGATAAGTAGTTCGGAAATAAGCCCCAAAAACAGTTCGAAAAACCGGGAAGTTCGAAAACGTAATCACGTATTTTCAAATCTGCTCTTAAACTATAAAGAATTTAGAAAAGTGTTCTTCATGAAAAAAGGTGCGCCTAGTCAGCACCTTTCCAACGGCATATCATACGCATAATTCCGATAAACGGTTTGAAAACTGGAACCCCAAAACTGTATAAAAATAGAGAAATCCGCGAAAACGTTGTTTTGTATATTTCAAATTAGTTTTAATCAATGTAGAATTTGAGAAAAGAATGAACACGAAAAATTTGCGAAATTTCCGTGCGAATCCAACGGTATATTATACGCATCAATCCGATAAGCGGTTTGAAAATCATCATGAATATACTGTCCGCACGAACATACAATTTTGGTATTCCGTCGAGAAGTTCACTAGGAAAACACGCGGAAGTTCAGAAAGGGTTCGAGAAGAATACCAGACCTATATATATATATATGTATATATATATATATATATATATATATATATATATATATATATATATATATATATACCAACACTATTCTGCAACCGGTTGCAGAATAATATTCTAAGCACCGACTTGTACTTTCCTGGACACAAGGTTGTACTTTCCGGATAACAGGGTTCAACTTTCTGTCGAACTTACCTGAACTTCCCGTTTTCTTTAGAGGTACTGATTATACCACGAGTTTTTCAACCATTTGTCGGAACTATACAAATGATATACCGTTGGATAGATAATGAAAAACCGCAACTTTTTCATGTTCACACTTTTCACAGATTTTGCACGGTTTAAATTTAATTTTGAAAATACGAAAACGCTTCTATATGGCCAGAAAATGAACTTTTAGTTCGATTTTCGAACCGCTTATCGAAACTGTGCAAATGATATACCGTTGGAAAGATAATGAAATCGCGCAACTTTTTCATGTTTTACGTTTTTTCAAAATCCTCACAGTTTTTGAACAATTTTGAAAATACCGAAATTCGGGCGTACTCAAAAAACGAGCGGACAGTAATTTGGACGATTTGTTTCAACCGTATGTCGGAATGATGCAAATGATATGGCGTTGGAAAGCTACGGACTAGGCGCAACTTTCATCTTCCAATTGTTTTCTCTAATTCCTTATAGTTTAAGAGAATAACTCGAATTACTGTCCGCCCGTTTTATAAGACGGGCACCAAATGATTTTCCCCGCGATTTCTATGCGGTATATTTAAGCAATGCAAATGATATACGGTTGGAAAGGTGTAAAAAAGGCGCATCTTTTTCATATATATCATTTTTGCCAAATCTAAATGGTTTAAAATTAATTTTAGAAGTTTTGAAATCATGTTTCCTAGATACTTTAAGTAGATAACGACTTGAATTTGATGCATTAGATCTCTTTATTTGTTGTGAAATGTTGTAGGTAATGAAATTAGACTCCTAATCTATCAGATAAACCTTTGGGTGGCAATGGTTGAGGTGGTTGGTGATCAAAACAATGAGATTTGCACAATAGATTTTCGCCTCGCAAAAACAGAGCATTGAACTTCTCTCGACATGTGCTTGTACTTCTCGGGCAACGCGGTTCTACTTCTTGGTGCGGTTTCACGAAACCGTTCAGAAAAATTAATAAATTTTTATCTAAACACTTTCTACTTCCCGTAGTTACCGCTTGTACTTCCTGCAATCACCACTGCACTTCTCGGAATCACTGATTGTACTTCCCGCGGATGAGGGGTTTTTTTGTTTTTTGTGTATTTGTATTTTGTCGGCTTTTTGTACTTCCTATATTAAGTTTGTGTACTTATTGTGTCGAATGGTTGTACTTCTCAACTTGAAGTCTTTGAACTTCTTCGCGAATAACAAGATTATTTTGTTTTTTTTGTATATTTGGATTGTTATCGGTTTTCTTGTACTTCCTATAATAAGTGGTTGTACTGCCCGTGTCCAATGGTTGTACTTCTCGCCGTCAAGTATTTGAACTTCCTCGCGGATGATGAGATTATTTTATTTTCTTGTACATTCTGGTTTTTTCGGTTTTCTTGTACTTCCTACAATAAGTGGTTGTACTGCTCGTGTCGAATGGTTGTACTTCTCATTGTCAAATATTTGAACTTCCTCGCGTATGACGGGATTGTTTTACTTTTTTACATTTGAAATTTGTCGGTTTTCTTGTACTTCTTACAATAAGTGGTTGTACTGCTCATGTCGTATGGTTGTACTTCTCATCATCAAATATTTCAACTTCCTCATGAATGACGAGATTATTTTGTTTTTTGTACTTTCTATATTAAGTGGGTGTACTGTGCCGAATGGTTGTACTTCTTACCGTCAAGCATTTGAACTTCTCCTCAAATGACGGGATTATTTTATTTTTTCTACATTTGTTTTTTGTAGGTTTTCTTGTACTTTCTATATTAAGCTCTATGTATTTTCATGATAAATTTTAACCTTTTTTTGCTTGGACTTCCAGACGGTATGAACTTGTACTTATCGCCGCCATATACACGTACTTCCGTGCATAGTTTTCTTTGAAGCATATGACGTAACATATTTATTTTTATTTTTCAGCTTTTTTAGCATGAAATTGTGACAAATAAAAAAGTCCTTAATCGTGCCTGCTGCTACTCGACGTCTTTAGCATGCAAACTTGTCGCCGCCGCGACCATGTTCTCTCGTAGATGCTCCGCCTCATTGACATGGTGAGAGGCAACCCGTGTTTTAGTGTTAGAATCAATACACAAGTTTGAACTTGAACAACTGTTGTTATTTCAAACTGAAACCTGGGATAATCAAACTCATTCTTCTATAAACTTCCCAAAAACCTAAGCTTGTACTTACAAGTGTAACCGGTTTGCACTTCTGGACAATTTTTTTATCATTTTTCACACTAACCGGCAGGAGGCAAGGCCTATACTTCTCAGACCGTATTCGTCTAACCGGCATGATCCTAGAAGCATCGCAAAAAACTGCACATTAGGAGGAAGCTCCCAGAACGTGTAACCATGCGCACTGCCCAAAGAAATACCAGCTGACGTGGAGGAAGGCAAGCACGAGCCAGTACCATGAAGAGGTCACTGGGCAGTGTCTGTAGAGTTTTTGTTGTCAGTTGCCCTCATCAAGAACATACACATTGTCAAATGTATAAATATAGAGATACAAATAAAATCAAATTGCCTATCCAACCACTTGCAAATCAAGAACACATCACTATGATGTATGATCAGATTGCACTTCTTTTCTCACATGTATGAACTGTCAAATAGAAAAACAGAGATACGAATTTTGATGCTTTTTTATCAATGATAATCCAAAAAAGTGAGATAAAATACCCAAACAAATAGCCTATTCAGGTCCATACATGCGGCTCCTCTTGCTCCTGCTGTTTTTCATATTAGTATTACTGCTAACTTGTCACAGCGAGTTGCTGGGGCGAGAAACAAAATCGATAGCAGATTCAGACATGCCACATGAACAGTTGAACTTCTAAATACAAATACATATACTGCTTGTGTGATAAGGTCGTACTTATCGCTGACTACCGAAGGTAATGAAACAATACTTCCCTCTGTTTTCATTCATACGGACATTGTTCAGAGCAGTGAGACATCAACATCAAAGTATTTTTCAGAAAAATGCTAACACGGACACAGAAGCGCACGATGCCGACCAAATTTGACCAGGACGCGCGGCCGCGGTGCATGGTAAACGGCAGAACGGAGCTCGCTTTGGGGCACTATAGCCGTGTTGGAGGTCGGGGGAGAGGCGACGGCCTTCTGCCGATGGCCCTGAAGCAGGCCGGCATAAAGAAACAGGTGGTCGTGTGGAGAAAGTACAGATGCCGCATCGAAGATGTTCAACGCCGGCGGCTCGACAGGCCAATTGTGGACAAGGAAATCGAAGCGGGCGAGTAGAAGAAGAATGACGGCAGTGAGGGAGCACTTCCAGGTGGTCGTGGCGGCGTTCCTGGAGGAGGGAACTGCCGGCGAGGAAGACGCGGGATCCATGACGTAGTTGGATTGGGGCGGCTGCGGGGGACCAGCGCGAGAGCCCGGAACCGCGACGGCGATCTACACCGCAGCTCTCGACGCAAGTAGGACCTGCAGGAGGCGGCGCGGCCCTTAGGTCGGCGGCGTGGGGGTCCTCGAGGCGTCGGAGCGGCGGGCTTCCAGGAGGCGGTACAGGGGGCTGCTGTCCGCCGGCGGGTGGGCGGACAGGGGGCTCGCCGGCGGCGGAGGAACAGGTGGCCGGACGGCGTTGGGCGTCGGGGAGGTGGGAGAAGGTGGAGGTCGTGGAGGCGGGAAGGCAGCGGCGGCGGTTGCCGGGCAGGGTAGGCGGCGATGCTAGCCGGCGCGGGGCAGGCGGCCGCGATGGTGGGTGCTGGTTCGTGATGAGCGCTGGTTCGCGTGGTGGTCGAGAGAGAAGGAGGTGGGTGGTTGGAGAATTGGGCAGCGTTCAGGTTGACTTTTTCCGCCACAGATCGGTTCATTTTTTTACCTCCACGGATCCGTCTTATAGGAGCCGGTGGTGCTCAGAATAATATTCTGAGCACTGGTTGCAGAATAGTTCAACCCTATATATATATATATATATATATATATATATATATATGACATATTCATACTACACCCGGGTGTAGTTACACCCACGCGTTTTCTCATAATCTAGAGAGTATCTATCATACCGGAGAGTATGTACATGTAATATGAAGTATATTAGACTATTTTGGTAGTATATATAATACTTTGTAGGCAGTATGTACATTTTTTACGTAGACTCATTTTTACGTATACATATGCATGTATTTCGGCTATATAATGCAAACTACATGCTCACTTGCATTTTTTTTCACCAAATTTGGTTTAGAATATCTTAGATATAGTGTAAGAACATACTCAAACCGATAAAGTATGATACATACTTCCGTATGGTAGTATATGAGACATGGGTGTAGTTACACCCAGGAGTAGGAAGTATTTAACTTGTTAAAGATGATGCCCTAGCATTTGCGAGGGCCACCTTGCTAGTTGGTTATAACAAAAAGAAAATTCCCTATTTTATGCTTTTTTATTTTTCAGGAACCTAAACGGTGTTAAATGAACTTGGTATTTTTTGAGGATTATTTTTACGTAAATACAATGACCTGTAGCACTTGGACCTCAGGAGGGTAGCCCAAAAGAGCCTAGATGGCACGAGCCCTACCCTAGGCCACCCATGCTCTCTTCTTCCTCGAGGGTCGCCAGCTGTCCATTTTCATCCCAGGCTCGAAGTCTTGACCTAGAAATGCCTATAAAAAGGACCCCTAAGGCGCTCTCGAGGGAGGCGGCCACGAAAACGTAAAAACATCAAAATAGAGCCAGATCTGACAAAACACTAGTGGAGAAGAGGCCTTTGGTCCCAAGCAAATGTCCCAGTGCAGAACCAAACCGGGACTAATGTGGGTATTGGTCCCGGTTCGTTTTGCCCAGGGCGACCCCACTAGCTCAGAGCTTGTCCGGTAGTGGCCTTTGGACCCGGTTTGTAATACAAACCGGGACTAAAGGGTCCACGGCAGGGCGCGGCAGGCCGTGTCAGGCGTGGGAAACCTTTAGTCCCGGTTTGTAATAGAAACCGGGTCCAAAGGCCCCCCTCTGGACCCGGTTTGTGTTACAAACCGGGACAAGGTCCCCAATCTGGCTATATTACCTTGCCCTGTCCAAGTGTGAGCCACACTTGGACATTTTTTCACTTTCTTCACAAGAGGGGTGTATTGCTCTCCTCTCTTCTTCACATGCACAAGAGGTGTTTGATGAAATGCTTAAGAGGATTTGCCACTTGAGTTTACACAAATCAAGCCACACTTAACTTGTTTTTTTCTTCTTCATCGAGGTTAACAACTTTATCCTTTTCATCTGTAATTGATAAAATGCATGTGTATATATACATCGTGATGTTCTGTAATGGTTTTGATCAGCTAAATTATATCATGCAGATGAATCGGCAATGGATGTACATTGACCGACGGTTTGACGAGTTCACTTCGGGCCTGGATAATTTTATGGCCGTGGCGGAGGCAAACAAACATGGTGGCTTCATGTATTGTCCATGTGTCAACTGCAAGAATACCGTAAATTACGCTCACTCGAGTCTCATTCACAGCCACCTTTTGCGATCCGGTTTCATGCCCAGTTACTATTGTTGGACCAAGCACGGAGAAAGAGGGGTTATGATGGAAGACAATGAAGAAGAGGAAGATGATGATGACGGTTATCCCAATTTCCCTGAATATGATGATACTGCAGAAGGCAATGAAGACAATGAAGTAGAAGATCAAGAGGCACCAGATGAGCCTGCTGATGATGATCTTGGTCGGGCCACTGCTGATGCAAGGAGAGAATGTGAAACTGAAAAGGAAAGGTTGGTCTTCGACAAGATGATAGAAGATCACAACAAATTGTTATACCCAACTTGCGAAGATGGCCATAAAAAGCTAGGCAGCACACTGGAATTGTTGCAATGGAAGGCAGAGAACGGTGTCACTGACTCAAGATTTGGAAAGTTGCTGACGATAATTAAGAGGAAGCTTCCAAGGGGTAACGAATTGCCCGCCAGTACGTACGAAGCGAAGAAGATTGTCTGCCCTCTAGGATTAGATGTGCAAAAGATACATGCATGCATTAATGACTGCATCCTCTACCGCGGTGAGTACGAGAATTTGGATGCATGTCCGGTGTGCACTGCATTGCGGTATAAGATCAGACGAGATGACCCTGGTGATGTTGAGGGCGAGCACCCCAGGAAGAGGGTTCCTGCCAAGGTTATGTGGTATGCTCCTATAATACCACGGCTGAAACGCTTGTTCAGAAATAAAGAGCACGCTAGGTTGTTGCGATGGCACGAAGAAGACCGTAAGAAAGACATGATGTTGAGGCACCCTGCTGATGGCTCCCAATGGAGAAAAATCGATAGAGAGTTCCCAAACTTTGCACAGGATGCAAGGAACTTAAGGTTTGGTCTAAGTACAGATGACATGAATCCTTTTGGAGAGCAGAGCTGCAGCCATAGCACCTGGCCTGTGAATCTTTGTATATATAACCTTCCTCCTTGGTTGTGCATGAATCGGAAGTTCATTATGATGCCAGTGCTCATACAAGGCCCGAAGCAACCCGGGAACGACATTGATGTGTACCTGAAGCCATTAGTTGAAGAACTTCTACAGCTGTGGTCAACAGGTGTACGTGTGTGGGACGAGCACAAGCAGGAGGAATTTGACCTAAGAGCGCTGCTTTTCGTAACCATCAATGACTGGCCTGCTCTTGGTAACATTTCAGGACAGTCAAACAAGGGATACAATGCATGCACGCACTGTTTACATGAGCTCGAAGGTGATTATTTGGAAAAATGTAAGAAGGTCGTGTACCTGGGGCATCGTCGATTTCTTAGGACTACCCATCCCGTAAGAAAGAAAGGCAAGCATTACAACGGTGAGGCTGATCACCGGAGGAAGCCTCCCCATCGTGATGGTGTTGATATATTTGGTATGGTCAAGGATCTAGATGTAATATTTGGAAAGGGTCCTGGCGGACGGTCTGTTCCGAATGACGATGCCGGACACGCGCCCATGTGGAAGAAGAAATCTATATTTTGGGATCTACCCTATTGGGAAGTCTTAGAGGTCCGCTCTTCAATCGATGTGATGCACGTGACGAAGAATCTTTGCGTGAACCTGCTAGGCTTTCTGGGCGTGTACGGGAAGACAAAAGATACACCAGAAGCACGGGAGGACCAGCAACGTTGGAAAGACCCCAAAAAGCTGCATGAGAGAGTTAAAGGACGTCATTTCTCTAGCTACGCTCTTACAAAAGCAGAGAAGGAAATATTTTTTGAATGTCTGAGCAGTATCAAGGTCCCGTCTGGCTTCTCCTCCAATATAAAGGGAATAATAAATATGGAGAAGAAAACATTCCAGAACCTGAAGTCTCATGACTGTCACGTGATAATGACACAGTTGCTTCCGATTGCATTGAGGGGGCTTCTACCGAAAAATGTTCCACTGCCCATTGTGAAGCTATGTGCATTCCTCAATGCAATTTCTCAGAAGGTAATAAATCCAGAAATTCTACCGAGGTTGCAAAATGATGTGGTCCAATGTCTCGTTAGTTTTGAGCTGGTGTCCCACCATCCTTCTTCAATATTATGACACATCTCCTCATTCACCTGGTCGATGAGATTTCCATTCTCGGTCCTGTGTTTCTACACAATATGTTCCCCTTCGAGAGGTTCATGGGAGTCTTGAAGAAATATGTTCATAACCGTGCTAGGCCAGAAGGAAGCATCTCCAAGGGCTATGGAACAGAGGAGGTCATTGAATTCTGTGTTGACTTTATTCCTGACCTTAAGCCGATTGGTGTTCCTGAATCGCGGCATGAAGGGAGACTAAGTGGAAAAGGCACGCTAGGAAGGAAATCAATGATATGTAGGGACGAGATTTCTTTGACTCAAGCACACTACACAGTTCTACAAAGTTCCACCATGGTGGCTCCGTATATCGGTGACCACAAGAATTTTCTACGCTCCCAGAACCCGGGGCAGTCGAACGATTGGATTAGACGTGAACACATGTCGACTTTCGGCGGTTGGTTGCAAAAACATCTCCTGAATAACGAAGATATTGAAGATCAGCTGTACTTGCTGGCCCAGACACCATCTTCGACTGTAGTTACTTTCCAAGGGTACGAGATAAATGGGAATACATTTTACACGATCGCCCAAGATAAAAAGAGCACCAACCAAAACAGTGGTGTCCGATTTGATGCAATAATGAATGAAGGCCCAAATGACACATATTATGGTTACATAGAGGATATATGGGAACTTGACTATGAACCTTCTTTTAAGGTCCCTTTGTTTAGGTGCAAATGGGTCAACAAAACAGGAGGCGGGGTTCAGGTAGACAAGTTGTATGGAATGACAACAGTGAATCTCAACAATCTTGGGTATAGAGACGAACCATTCGTCCTAGCCAAGGATGTGGCCCAGGTTTTCTATGTGAAGGATATGTCTAGCAAACTAAGAAAAAGGAAACATAATGAAACAAATACATCAAACGATGAGCCAAAGCGCCACATAGTTCTTTCTGGAAAAAGAAACATCGTGGGAGTGGAGGACAAGACAGACATGTCAGAAGATTATAATAAGTTTGATGAAATTCCACCCTTCAGAGTGAACATTGATCCAAGCATCAAGTTAAATGATGAAGATGCTCCATGGTTAAGGCCGAAGAAGATTAAATGATGAAGATGCTCCATCATCAAGTTAATTGAAGAATGTTCATGGCACAAATGAGTATCTCAACATGGGGCAATCAATTTCCCATTTATTTTTGTGTAATCATTTAACTGTATGTAAGATATGAAAAGTGGAGATGTGGTTGGCTTTTTGTACCATATATATAGAGGAGATGTAGTCGTTCACGGGTTTGTGATACGTCTCAAACGTATCTATAATTTCTTATGTTCCATGCTACTTTTATGATGATACTCACATGTTTTATACACATTATATGTCATTATTATGCATTTTCCGGCACTAACCTATTAACGAGATGCCGAAGAGCCAGTTGCTGTTTTCTGCTGTTTTTGGTTTCAGAAATCCTAGTAAGGAAATATTCTCGGAATTGGACGAAATCAAAACCCAGGTTCCTATTTTCAGACGAAGCTTCCAGAAGACCGAAGAGTCAACGAAGTGGGGCCACGAGGCGGCCACACACCAGGGCGGCGCGGCCCAGGCCCTGGCCACGCCGGCCTGTGGTGTGGGCCCCTCGGGCGGCCCCCTGACTTATCTCCTCCGCCTACTTATAGCCCTCGTCGAGAAACCCCCAGTACCGAGAGCCACGATACGAGAAAACCTACTGAGACGCCGCCGCCGTTGTAGGATAACGTTGCATAGAAAACAAAAAATTTCCTACCGCGAACACGCAATCCAAGCTAAGATGCAATCTAGAAGACGGTAGCAACGAGGGGGTATCGAGTCTCACCCTTGAAGAGATTCCAAAGCCTACAAGATGAGGCTCTTGTTGCTGCGGTAGACGTTCACTTGCCGCTTGCAAAACCGCGTAGAAGATCTTGATCACGATCGCTTCCGGTGCCACGAACGGGCAGCACCTCCGTACTCGGTCACACGTTCGGTTGTTGATGAAGACGACGTCCACCTCCCCGTTCCAGTGGGCAGCGGAAGTAGTAGCTCCTCTTGAATCCGACAGCACGACGGCGTGGTGTCGGTGGTGGTGGAGAAATCCGGCGGAGCTTCGCTAAGCGTGCGGGATGTGGTGGAGGAGAGAGGGCCGCTAGGGTTTGGGAGAGGGGGGCGCCGGCCACTAAGGGGTGCGGCCACCTTGTGGTCTTGGGGTGGCCGGCCCCCTCCCCTTGGCCCCTCATTATATAGGTGGAAGCCCCAAGAGTTGGTCTCCAAGTCTTCGAATAAGACCCGAACCAAAAACCTTCCATATGGTGGGGAAACCTAGCCAAGCTAGGACTCCCACTAGAGGTGGGAGTTCCACCTCCCATATGGGGGGGTGGCCGGCCCCCTAAGGGGGAGTCCACTTTGGACTCCTCCCCCACTAGGGTTGGCCGGCCATGGAGGTGGAGTCCCATGTGGACTCCACCTTCCTTGGTGGTTTCTTCCGGACTTTTCTAGAACCTTCTAGAACCTTCCATAGAACCTTCCGCGTCAATTTAATTCACATAAAATGACATCCTATATATGAATCTTATTCTCCGGACCATTCTGGAACTCCTCGTGATGTCCGGGATCTCATCCGGGACTCCGAACAAATATTCGAACTCCATTCCATATTCAAGTTCTACCATTTCAACATCCAACTTTAAGTGTGTCACCCTACGGTTCGTGAACTATGCGGACATGGTTGAGTACTCACTCCGACCAATAACCAATAGCGGGATCTGGAGATCCATAATAGCTCCCACATATTCAACGATGACTTTAGTGATCGAATGAACCATTCACATACGATACCAATTCCCTTTGTCACGCGATATTTTACTTGTCCGAGGTTTGATCTTCGGTATCACTCTATACCTTGTTCAACCTCGTCTCCTGACAAGTACTCTTTACTCGTACCGTGGTATGTGGTCTCTTATGAACTCATTCATATGCTTGCAAGACATTAGACGACATTCCACCGAGAGGGCCCAGAGTATATCTATCCGTCATTGGGATGGACAAATCCCACTGTTGATCCATATGCCTCAACTCATACTTTCCGGATACTTAATCCCACCTTTATAACCACCCATTTACGCAGTGGTGTTTGGTGTAATCAAAGTACCTTTCCGGTATAAGTGATTTATATGATCTCATGGTCATAAGGACTAGGTAACTATGTATCGAAAGCTTATAGCAAATAACTTAATGACGAGATCTTATGCTACGCTTAATTGGGTGTGTCCATTATATCATTCACATAATGACATAACCTTGTTATTAATAACATCCAATGTTCATGAACATGAAACGATGATCATCTATTAATCAACAAGCTAGTTATACAAGAGGCTTACTAGGGACTCCTTGTTGTTCACATAACACACATGTATCAATGTTTCGGTTAATACAATTATAGCATGGTATGTAAACATTATCATAAACTCAAAGATATTATAATAACCATTTTATTATTGCCTCTTGGGCATATCTCGAATAGTCTCCCACTTGCACTAGAGTCAATAATCTAGTTTACATTTGTAAAGATATAACACCTTGGTCTTCTGGTGCTTTATCATGTATTGCTCACAGGAGAGGTTTTAGTCAACGGATCTGACATGCTCAGAAGCGTATGTATTTTGTAATTCATTTGCGTCTCAACGTATCACTCATTTCCAAATGAGTCGGCATTAAATATGTTTGGTCTTCTGGTGGAACCTTAATTCCGCGGTCTGAAATATGTCACTAATATTGTCACACACAATATAGCTTCAAAGTTCTGACTTTGTCGGAACTACACCAAGTTCTCAAAGAACCTCTTGACTTAACATCCTTTGTTATTGTCAAAACAATGACATACTCTGCCTTCTTTTGTAGAATCCTTCACAATATTTAGAACTTTTCTAAATCTAGCATAGACAACTTCTAGCTCATTGTGCTACCTTTTAAACAACACTTAGTCTAATTTGAGATTGAAATTATATTTTATATGTGACAAAACCAATATCGGTGTAACACCTTACAGCGATTTGTTTGTCATTTCTTCATACAAATATATATATATATATCCTTAGTTCTTCTAAAGTACTCAAGGATATTCTTACTGTCGTCCAATGATCATCATATGAATCATTCTGGTATATGCTCATAACACTTTATAGCACATGATATCTGATTGTGTACATATTATTCGTGATCTATAATCACTCATGTGTTTTTACTCATTGAGTGTCAGATACACTCAAGTCTTGTTAAAACTTTAACATGACAAGAATATTTTCTTAATATTTCTATATTGAACCATTTCAATATCTATTCTATGTACTTTGACTTAAACTTATTTATGTGTTTCAATCTATCTTCATAGATCTTGACACTAAATTTGTTTCAGTCCATATCCTTTCATTGAAGTTAATTTCTCAATGAATCCTTTTTAATCAAGTATATAATTACATCATTTATAACCAACTATATGTCACCTACATAAAGTATTATAAATATGTCTTAGCGCTCCCACTTAATTTCTTGCAAATGCAAGCCTCTTCATCGTCTCTGATGAAATCAAAAACTCTTTGACTATTTCATCTGGTGAAGATTTCTACTCCGCGATACTTACTTCATCCAATTGAAGTTCGTATACCTATCTAGTATTCCACAGACCAGCAAAACTCTTGGTTGTATCTTGTATACACCTTTAATACATACTTTTGATAAGTAATGTATTTTGCCATCCTACTAGAATAATCCATATAGACTATAAGCATTTCTACGGAAGATCTAATCTTATCGTAGTCAACTCTTTGAACTTTGTCGTAAACAATTTTTCGACAAGTCGAGCTTTTTCAAGGATATTTCATCCAAGTCTATAGATCCATTTACTTTCAAAAAGTATTCATCTATTATGGATTTCATGGCGCATGGCCATTTTAACGGAGTCAGGGCCCATCATAACTTCTTTGTTTGTAGTTGGTTTATCATTGTTCAAAATCAATCCTTTGTCCACAAATCATTTATTTGATGACAAAGTAAACCATACCTACAAGGTTCAATATGTACTTCGATCTCCATGGCTAAAACACTTTGTTGTCATGGGAGCCATGATTGTTGTGGCCGCTTCCGAAACCAATTCCGATGCTGCGCTACTCTGATCATTATGCTCAGGTTCATAAACCTTATCAAATTATATTGTCCTCCCACTCAAATACTTCACTAGAAACAATTTCTCGGAAATAAGAAACATTGACAAACACTTTTGTCTTTGTCTTGTGGGAAGAATTCCCAATTAAATCTCTGGGATAACCAACAAAGGCATTCATCCGATTTTGGTTGTAAATTCTTAGACCAAAATTTAAAGAAAAGACTATTAGGGTTTATACCCATACCATAACTCGTATGGTGTCATTTCAACGGATCATGATGATGCTCTATTCAGTGTAAAAGCGGTAGTCACTAAAGCATAATCCACAAAAATATAATGGCGTCATAATATTTTATCTCATCATTAATCCAACAAGGTTTGGATACATATCTCGGATACTATATCATCATTATGATACTCCAAGAATGTGAGTTGTAGAACAATTTCATAACTCTCTTAGATGTTCGCTAAAACTCGTAATTCAAATATTTCCACCATGATCCAATCATAGATATTTGACTTTTCTATTACGATGATTTCCACTTCATGCTGAAATTTATTTGAATCCATTCAAATGTTTAAAACTTCTTCCTTATTGAATATATTCACATATATATACTCAATTCATTGTTGAAAGTTTTCATGAAGTAGAAGAATCTCCCGCACAGAACTATGCCCAGTGAACCACATACATCATCATGTATTTTTCCACTAAGTTAGTTGCCCGTTCAACTTTTGGCCTATGAACGGTATTTTAATCATTCTCTTTAGAAAAGATTTGCAAGCGCCAAATGATTCAAAAATCAAATGACTCCAAAAATCCATTTGCATGGAGTTCCTTCATGCGTTCCTTTCTAACATGACCTAAATGGCGGTTCCACAAATAAGTGGAATTCAAATCATTTGCCTTATGGCATTTTAGCGTCAGTGTTATGTAGGTGTGTTTCACCATTAAGATTTATAATAACTTATCCATCGTACATGGAGTAATGTCATAATTTGAACAACTCATTGTTTTCATTTGACCAGAGCAAAATAACAATTATTAAGTTCTTTATTATAAATTCTAAGGGCTAGATAGAATGCTAACGACGAACATAATAACACTTTATTTTTGTTCCAGACGTGCATTCTTATCATATTCCTTGTCAGTCACTTAGGCCATTGTATTCTTGTATTGCGTTGTTTTGTATGACACTTCATACCAACCAGTATGGTACAAATACCCAAGAATTTCATTGTGTGACCTAACTAGGAATACAACCATAACATGTATATCATTTATATACACATGAGCTAGACTTTCTATTCTTTTCTTTCTTTTTGCCAAAATATCTTTTGCAGTTTCTCTTTTAGCTTTCCTCATTATTCAGAAAAACACTTTAACATCAATAACTTCTAGGTTTGTTGGTCAAATACCAATAACCTTGAGGTTCTTACTTTGAAGTTGATCATCATATGACAAGTGTTCTAGATTTCACTTATTAGTAACTTTGTAATATGATGAACAATTTCACTCATATTTTTATCCATCAATTCATGACAACTTTTTTGAGACCATGTCTGTACATGCTAGGCTCATAAAGTTTAACCTTAGTATTCGCATGTGCAAATCTGGCTTGCACCCGTTGTATGCACACGTAGAATCTATCACACCCGATCATCACGTGATGCTTCGAAACGACGAGTCTTAGCAACGGTGCATACTAAGGATGATAACTTCATGGATATGCGAATATTATTAGTGCCCCAATAGTTGGAGGATTGTGACGCCTGGCGTCTTCAACCTTCATACATTCCCATAAAACTTATGAGTTTATGTAGTCTCACCAAATTTATATTCTATCATCTTGCAATAAGGTCTTAGATATCTCATATATCTCATACCTTGATTATTTCTGAAAACTAAATTTTCAGCTCCTTACTTTTCAAATAGATTTGAACTTCAAGTTTCACGGAGACAAGATAACTTTGGGTACTAATTGAAACCATAGCTCTTTGAATCAACGATGTGAGGTTTACTAAAAGTTTGCAATAGGACTTAATCAATTCTTGATTCTTTAACAATACGGTACTAATCCGTAAAATTTCTTATCAGATTTAACAGTATTTCTATCTCAATAACAAGACTAGCGCATAGTAGTAAACGAATGCCAATACTACAAAATTAATACAAAATACTACTCAGACTATGTTTATGATAATTAGTTCATGTTTTAATCTAATTACTAATGAACTCCCACTTAATACAACATCCCTCATAGTTGTTAAGTGGTACACGATCCAAATCCACTACACCAAAACCGATCATCACATGAGATGATGTAGCTTCAATGGTGAACATCAACATGTTGATCATATCATCCATATGACTCGTGTTCAACCTTTCGGTTTCCGTTGTCCCGAGGCCATGTCTGTACATGCTAGGCTCGTCAAGCAAACCCAAGTATTCCGCGCGTGCAACATGGCTTACACTCGTTGTTTGTGAACGTTGAGTCTATCACATCCGATCATCACGAGATGCTTCGAAACGACGAACTGTTGCAACGGTGCATACGAGGGGAGAACACTTTATTATCTTGATATTAATGTGAGGGATCATCTTATAATGCTACCGTCGCGTTCTAAGCAAAATAAGATGCATAAAGGATTAACATCACATGCAATTCATATGTGATATGGTATGGCCCTTTAGTCTTTGCGCCTTCGATCTTCATCTCCAAAGCACGGACATGATCTCCATCATCTTCGGGCATGATCTCCATCATCGTCGGCGTAGCGTCAAGGTTCATGACGCCGTCTTCATGGTTGTTCACCTCATGTAGCAACTATTACAACTACTTTGAAATACTACTCAACATGAAATTTAAAGACAACCATAAGGCTCCTGCCGGTTGCCACAATACAATAATGATCATCTCATACATATTCATCATCACATTATGGCCATATCACATCACCAAACCCTGCAAAAACAAGTTAGACGTCTCTAATTTGGTTTGCATATTTTACGTGGTTTAGGGTTTTCGAGTAAGATCTAATCTACCTACGAACATGAACCACAACGGTGATACTAATGTTGTCAATAGAAGAGTAAATTGAATCTTCACTATAGTAGGAGAGACAGACACCCGCAAAGCCTCTTATGCAATACAAGTTGCATGTCGAACGAGGAACAAGTCTCATGAACGCGGTCATGTAAAGTTAGTCCGAGCCGCTTCATCCCACTATGCCACAAAGATGCAAAGTACTCAAACTAAAAACAACAAGAGCATAAACGCCCACAAAACCATTGTGTTCTACTCGTGCAACCATCTATGCATAGACACGGCTCTGATACCACTGTAGGATAACGTTGCATAGAAAACAAAAAATTTCCTACCGCGAACACGCAATCCAAGCCAAGATGCAATCTAGAAGACGGTAGCAACGAGGGGGTATCGAGTCTCACCCTTGAAGAGATTCCAAAGCCTACAAGATGAGGCTCTTGTTGCTGCGGTAGACGTTCACTTGCCGCTTGCAAAAGCGCGTAGAAGATCTTGATCACGATCGCTTCCGGCGCCACGAACGGGCAGCACCTCCGTACTCGGTCACACGTTCGGTTGTTGATGAAGACGACGTCCACCTCCCCGTTCCAGCGGGCAGCGGAAGTAGTAGCTCCTCTTGAATCCGACAGCACGACGGCGTGGTGTCGGTGGTGGTGGAGAAATCCGGCGGAGCTTCGCTAAGCGTGCGGGATGTGGTGGAGGAGAGAGGGCCGCTAGGGTTTGGGAGAGGGGGGGCGCCGGCCACTAAGGGGTGCGGCCACCTTGTGGTCTTGGGGTGGCCGGCCCCCTCCCCTTGGCCCCTCATTATATAGGTGGAAGCCCCAAGAGTTGGTCTCCAAGTCTTCGAATAAGACCCGAACCAAAAACCTTCCATATGGTGGGGAAACCTAGCCAAGCTAGGACTCCCACTAGAGGTGGGAGTTCCACCTCCCATATGGGGGGGTGGCCGGCCCCCTAAGGGGGAGTCCACTTTGGACTCCTCCCCCACTAGGGTTGGCCGGCCATGGAGGTGGAGTCCCATGTGGACTCCACCTTCCTTGGTGGTTTCTTCCGGACTTTTCTAGAACCATCTAGAACCTTCCATAGAACCTTCCGCGTCAATTTAATTCACATAAAATGACATCCTATATATGAATCTTATTCTCCGGACCATTCCGGAACTCCTCGTGATGTCCGGGATCTCATCCGGGACTCCGAACAAATATTCGAACTCCATTCCATATTCAAGTTCTACCATTTCAACATCCAACTTTAAGTGTGTCACCCTACGGTTCGTGAACTATGCGGACATGGTTGAGTACTCACTCCGACCAATAACCAATAGCGGGATCTGGAGATCCATAATAGCTCCCACATATTCAACGATGACTTTAGTGATCGAATGAACCATTCACATACGATACCAATTCCCTTTGTCACGCGATATTTTACTTGTCCGAGGTTTGATCTTCGGTATCACTCTATACCTTGTTCAACCTCGTCTCCTGACAAGTACTCTTTACTCGTACCGTGGTATGTGGTCTCTTATGAACTCATTCATATGCTTGCAAGACATTAGACGACATTCCACCGAGAGGGCCCAGAGTATATCTATCCGTCATTGGGATGGACAAATCCCACTGTTGATCCATATGCCTCAACTCATACTTTCCGGATACTTAATCCCACCTTTATAACCACCCATTTATGCAGTGGCGTTTGGTGTAATCAAAGTACCTTTCCGGTATAAGTGATTTATATGATCTCATGGTCATAAGGACTAGGTAACTATGTATCGAAAGCTTATAGCAAATAACTTAATGACGAGATCTTATACTACGCTTAATTGGGTGTGTCCATTATATCATTCACATAATGACATAACCTTGTTATTAATAACATCCAATGTTCATGATCATGAAACGATGATCATCTATTAATCAACAAGCTAGTTATACAAGAGGCTTACTAGGGACTCCTTGTTGTTCACATAACACACATGTATCAATGTTTCGGTTAATACAATTATAGCATGGTATGTAAACATTATCATAAACTCAAAGATATTATAATAACCATTTTATTATTGCCTCTTGGGCATATCTCCAACAGCCGCCAATCCCATCTCGGGGATTCTGGAGATCACCTCCGGCACCCTGCCGGAGAGGGGAATCATCTCCCGGAGGACTCTACACCGCCATGGTCGCCTCCGGATTGATGTGTGAGTAGTTCACCCCTGGACTATGGGTCCATAGCAGTAGCTAGATGGTTGTCTTCTCCCCATTGTGCTTCATTGTCTGATCTTGTGAGCTGCCTATCATGATCAAGATCATCTATCCGTAATGCTACATGTGTGTTTGTTGGGATCCGATGAATAGAGAATACTATGTTATGTTGATTATCTATCTATGTGTTGTTTATGATCCTGCATGCTCTCCGTTGCTAGTAGAGGCTCTGGCCAAGTCATTGCTTGTAACTCCAAGAGGGAGTATTTATGCTCGATAGTGGGTTCATGCCTCCATTGAATCTGGGACAGTGACAGAAAGTTCTAAGATTGTGGATGTGCTGTTGCTACTAGGGATAAAACATTGATGCTATGTTCGAGGATATAGTTATTGATTACATTACGCACCATACTTAATGCAATTGTCTGTTGTTTACAACTTAATACCGGAAGGGGTTCGGATGATAACCTGAAAGTGGACTTTTTAGGCATAGATGCATGCTGGATAGCGGTCTATGTACTTTGTCGTAATGCCCAATTAAATCTCACAATACTCATCATGTCATGTATGTGCATTGTCATGCCCTCTCTATTTGTCAATTGCCCAACTGTAATTTGTTTACCCAATATGCTATTTCTTATGGGAGAGACACCTCTAGTGAACTGTAGACCCCGGTCCATTCTTTTACATCGAATACAATCTACTGCAATACTGTTTCTACTGTTCTCTGCAAACAATCATCATCCACACTATACATCTAATCCTTTGTTACAGCAAGCCGGTGAGATTGACAACCTCACTGTTTCGTTGGGGCAAAGTACTTTGGTTGTGTTGTGCAGGTTCCACGTTGGCGCCGGAATCCCTGGTGTTGCGCCGCACTACACTCCGTCACCAACAACCTTCAACGTGCTTCTTGGCTCCTACTGGTTCGATAAACCTTGGTTTCTTACTGAGGGAAACTTGCTGCTATACGCATCACACCTTCCACTTGGGGTTCCCAACGGACGCGTGCTGTACGCGTATCAAGCTAAATTTCTGGCGCCGTTGTCGGGGAGATCAAGACACGCTGCAAGGGGAGTCTTAACATCGCAATCTCTTTACTTTGTTTTTGTCTTGCTTTATTTTATTTACTACTTTGTTTGCTGCATTATATCAAAACACAAAAAAAAATTAGTTGCTAGTTTTACTTTATTTACTGTCTTGCACTCTATATCAAAAATACAAAAAAATTAGTTACTTGCATTTACTTTACTTAGTTCATCATGTTTCCTCCTAATTTTATTCTAAAAGATGTACCGGTAGGCCGAGGATCTATCCTTGGGAAAGATAATATAGAAGATTTTTTCACTCATATTAGTACGGTTGAAGATTTTGAAGATAGACACTTGGTAGAACTTGCTCCTACTTATGAAATTGCTGTTGCTTCTTTAGTACACGCATTAGAAGCTAGATTTGTTAATCTTAATCCCGTGATCCAACATATGTTTCTTACACTAAGTGATATGGAAGAAGGAGAAAAGAAAGATTTTGTTTTAGAAACCCTTCTCAAAGAATTTGGGGGTATTGCAAGAGAAGCTAGAAAGGTTTTTATTAAATATAATATGCTTGGCTCTTATACCAACTTTGCTAGTATCCTTGAAAAGATGGAAAAAGATAGACAAAAGTACACTAATCAAGTTAATTATGAGGGGGATATTAAAACATCAATACCTTGTAAGCTCTTAGGGATGTGTGAGGCACTAGAAAATAACTATGCTTGGCTTGTTCCTGAAAATTTGTTTGATGAAAATAGCAAGCCCAAGACTAATGAAAAGGGAGCCTCTGAAACTTACATAGATAAGATACAATGCATAGTTGAGAAAACCCCAAACACTGCTGTTGATGCTCCACCACTTGATAATACTTGATACACACTTTCTGCGCCTAGCTGAAAGGCGTTAAAGAAAAGCGCTTATGGGAGACAACCCATGTTTTTACTACAGTAATTTTGTTTTATATTTGAGTCTTGGAAGTTGTTTACTACTGTAGCAACCTCTCCTTATCTTAGTTTTATTGCATTGTTGTGCCAAGTAAAGTCTCTAATAAAAGTATGATACTAGATTTGGATTACTGCGCAGAAACAGTTTTCTTTGCTGTCACGAATCTGGGTCTAATTCTCTGTAGGAACTCAGAAAATTATGCCAATTTACGTGAGTGATCGTCAGATATGTACGCAACTTTCATTAGTTTTAAACTTTTTCATTTGAGCAAGTCTGGTGCCTGTTAGAAATTCGTCTTTACGAACTGTTCTGTTTTGACAGATTCTGCCTTTTATTTTGCATTGCCTGTTTTGTCATGTTGGATGGATTTCTTTGTTCCATTGACTTTCAGTAGCTTTGTGCAATGTCCAGAAGTATAAAGAATGATTGTGTCACCTCTGAATATGTGAATTTTAATTGTGCACTAACCCTCTAATGAGTTGCTTTAAGTTTGGTGTGGAGGAAGTTTTCAAGGATCAAGAGAGGAGGATGATATACACTATGATCAAGGAGAGTGAAAGCTCTAAGCTTGGGGATGCCCCGGTGGTTCACCCCAGCATATATCAAGAATACTCAAGCGTCTAAGCTTGGGGATGCCCAAGGCATCCCCTTCTTCATCGACAACATTATCAGGTTCCTCCCCTGAAACTATATTTTTATTCCGTCACATCTTATGTACTTTACTTGGAGCGTCTGTTTGTTTTTGTTTTTGTTTTGTTTGAATAAAATGGATCCTAGCATTCATTGTGTGGGAGAGAGACACGCTCCGCTGTTGCATATGGACAAATATGTCCTTAGCTTTACTCATAGTATTTATGGCGAAAGTTTCTTCTTCGTTAAATTGTTATATGGTTGGAATTGGAAAATGATATATGTGGTAATTGGTATAACATCTTGAATAATGTGATACTTGGCAATTGTTGTGCTCATGTTTAAGCTCTTGCATCATATACTTTGCACCTATTAATGAAGAAATACATAGAGCATGCTAAAATCTGATTTGCATGTTTGGTTTCTCTAAGGTCTAGATAATTTCTAGTATTGAGTTTGAACAACAAGGAAGACGGTATAGAGTCTTATAATGTTTACAATATGTCTTTTATGTGAGTTTTGCTGTACCGGTTCATCCTTGTGTTTGTTTCAAATAACCTTGCTAGCCTAAACCTTGTATCGAGAGGGAATACTTCTCATGCATCCAAAATCCTTGAGCCAACCACTATGCCATCTGTTTCCACCATACCTACCTACCACATGGTATTTCTCCGCCATTACAAAGTATATTGCTTGAGTGCTACCTTTAAAATTCCATTCTTTATCTTTACAATATATAGCTCATGGGACAAATAGCCTAAAAACTATCGTGGTATTGAATATGTACTTATGCACTTTATCTCTTATTAAGTTGCTTGTTGTGCGATAACCATGTTTCTGGGGACGCCATCAACTATTTCTTTGTTGAATATCATGTGAGTTGCTATGCATGTTCGTCTTGTCTGAAGTAAGAGTGATTTATCGTGATCAAATGGTTTGAGTATGCATATTGTTAGAGAAGAACATTGGCCCGCTAACTAAAGCCATGATCCATGGTGGAAGTTTCAGTTTGGACAAAAACCTCACTCTCTTATGAGAATATTATCTGTTGTTGAATGCTTATGCATTAAAAGAGGAGTCCATTATCTGTTGTCTATGTTGTCCCGGTATGGATGTATAAGTTGAGAATAACCAAAAGCGAGAAATCCAATGCGAGCTTTCTCCTTAGACCTTTGTACAGGCGGCATAGAGGTACCCCTTTGTGACACTTGGTTGAAACATGTGCTATGCTATGATAATCCATGTAAATCCAAGCTAATTAGGACAAGGTGCGGGCACTCTTAGTATACTATGCATGAGGCTTGCAACTTATAAGATATAACTTACATAACTCATATGCTTTATTACTACCGTTGACAAAAAAAAATCTTGTTTTCAAAATAAAAGCTCTAGCACAAATATAGCAATCGATGCTTTCCTCTTTGAAGGACCTTTCTTTTACTTTTATTGTTGAGTCAGTTCACCTATCTCTCTCCACCTCAAGAAGCAAACACTTGTGTGAACTGTGCATTGATTCTTACATACTTGCATATTGCACTTGTTATATTACTTTACATTGACAATATCCATGAGATATACATGTTACAAGTTGAAAGCAACCGCTGAAACTTTATCTTCCTTTGTGTTGCTTCAATACCTTTACTTTGAATTATTGCTTTATGAGTTAACTCTTATGCAAGACTTATTGATGCTTGTCTTTAAGTACTATTCATGAAAAGTCTTTGCTTTATGATTCAGTTGTTTACTCATGACATTTACCATTGTTTTGATCGCTGCATTCATTACATGTGCTTACAATAGTATGATCAAGATTGTGTTGGTAGCATTGTCACTTAAGAAATTATCTTTGTTATCGTTTACCTACTCGGGACGAGTAGGAACTAAGCTTGGGGATGCTTGATACGTCTCAAACGTATCTATAATTTCTTATGTTCCATGCTACTTTTATGATGATACTCACATGTTTTATACACATTATATGTCATTATTATGCATTTTCCGGCACTAACCTATTAACGAGATGCCGAAGAGCCAGTTGCTGTTTTCTGCTGTTTTTTGGTTTCAGAAATCCTAGTAAGGAAATATTCTCGGAATTGGACGAAATCAAAACCCAGGTTCCTATTTTCAGACGAAGCTTCCAGAAGACCGAAGAGTCAACAAAGTGGGGCCACGAGGCGGCCACACACCAGGGCGGCGCGGCCCAGGCCCTGGCCGCGCCGGCCTGTGGTGTGGGCCCCTCGGGCGGCCCCCTGACCTATCTCCTCCGCCTACTTATAGCCCTCGTCGAGAAACCCCCAGTACCGAGAGCCACGATACGAGAAAACCTACTGAGACGCCGCCGCCGCCAATCCAATCTCGGGGGATTCTGGAGATCACCTCCGGCACCCTGCCGGAGAGGGGAATCATCTCCCGGAGGACTCTACATCGCCATGGTCGCCTCCGGATTGATGTGTGAGTAGTTCACCCCTGGACTATGAGTCCATAGCAGTAGCTAGATGGTTGTCTTCTCCCCATTGTGCTTCATTGTCTGATCTTGTGAGCTGCCTATCATGATCAAGATCATCTATCTGTAATGCTACATGTGTGTTTGTTGGGATCCGATGAATAGAGAATACTATGTTATGTTGATTATCTATCTATGTGTTGTTTATGATCTTGCATGCTCTCCGTTGCTAGTAGAGGCTCTGGCCAAGTCATTGCTTGTAACTCCAAGAGGGAGTATTTATGCTCGATAGTGGGTTCATGCCTCCATTGAATCTGGGACAGTGAAAGAAAGTTCTAAGATTGTGGATGTGTTGTTGCTACTAGGGATAAAACATTGATGCTATGTTCGAGGATATAGTTATTGATTACATTACGCACCATACTTAATGCAATTGTCTGTTGTTTACAACTTAATACCGGAAGGGGTTCGGATGATAACCTGAAAGTGGACTTTTTAGGCATAGATGCATGCTGGATAGCGGTCTATGTACTTTGTCGTAATGCCCAATTAAATCTCACAATACTCATCATGTCATGTATGTGCATTGTCATGCCCTCTCTATTTGTCAATTGCCCAACTGTAATTTGTTTACCCAGTATGCTATTTCTTATGGGAGAGACACCTCTAGTGAACTGTGGACCCCGGTCCATTCTTTTACATCGAATACAATCTCCATCGCACATCGTTTCTACTGTTCTCTGCAAACAATCATCATCCACACTATACATCTAATCCTTTGTTACAGCAAGCCGGTGAGATTGACAACCTCACTGTTTCGTTGGGGCAAAGTACTTTGGTTGTGTTGTGCAGGTTCCACGTTGGCGCCGAAATCCCTGGTGTTGCGCCGCACTACACTCCGTCACCAACAACCTTCAACGTGCTTCTTGGCTCCTACTGGTTCGATAAACCTTGGTTTCTTACTGAGGGAAACTTGCTGCTGTACGCATCACACCTTCCACTTGGGGTTCCCAACGGACGCGTGCTGTACGCGTATCAGTTTGCAGGGGAAAAATTCCGAGGCGCAGTTTCCGAAGATGTCGTAGGGCATGTGCACCAACAACATCTTCGAGAAACTGCGCCACGGGAGATTTCCCAACCCTTTCCCCAACACTATTAGAGGAGATGTAGTCGTTCAGGGGCTTGTAGGAAAAAAATCCGAGGAGCAACTTCCGAAGATGCCGTAGGGCGTGTGCACCAACGACATCTTCGAGAAGTTGCGCCACGGGAGATTTCCCAACCCTTTCCCCAACACTGTTAGAGGAGTGTAGTCGTTCACGGGCTTGCGGGGAAAAAATTCCAAGGCGCAGCTTCCGAAGATGCCGTAGGGCGTGTGCACCAACAACATCTTCGAGAAGCTGCGCCACGGGAGATTTTCCAATCCATGGGAATGAATCTCTGCTTGGCTTGTTGATCTGCTTGGCAAGCCGTATCGATGCTCCTTTTATAGGCACAGCACCGCTTCTACTCGACAGGGCGTCGTGCGCTACATGCTTTATCTCATCGAGCAGTGCGTCCACCCATGCGTTCTTATCCTGCCGACATCTTTAGTCCCGGTTGTACCCACCAGCCGGGACTAAAGGTTACCCATACGTCCTTATCCCACCGACAGTTTTGTTACATGACAAAAAAAGGATCTTTCGTCCCAGTTGTACCCACCAGCCGGGACTAAAGGTTACCCACACGTCTTTATCCCACCGACAGTTTTGTTAGATGACAAAAAAAGGATCTTTCGTCCCGGTTGTACCCACCAGCCGGGACTAAAGGTTACCCACACGTCTTTATCCCACCGACAGTTTTGTTAGATGACAAAAAAATGATCTTTAGTCCCGGTTGTACCCACCAGCCGGGACTAATGTTTTCGGCGCCACTGCGTTCCCGCCTATTTTTCTTCCCGCGCTTTTCACTGCGTTCCTGCCTATTTTTCTTCCCGCGCTTTCCTCTGCTTCCTACCTCTGTCCTCCCGCCATTTTTTCACTATATATATATATATATATATATATATATATATATATATATATATATATATATATATGTAGGCTTGGCCTCCATTTACATATCACATCTAGACTCATATCTGCAAACCTCATCACTCTGTCCCATGGCTTCCATCGTATCTCTAACCCTCCGGGCGGCGGAGGCGCTTTGCGCGTCAAACTACCCCTGCCCGCCGGGCTACCGCGTCCCGACCGGCTGGTTGCTGAGCGTCGGAGGCATACCGGTCCCTCCTTTCCCTCTAGGTGTGGCGCGCGAGATGGCCATCACTAACCACTACTACTTCGAGCTCACGCCAGAGCAGCGGAGGAATCCCCAGTGGCATCCCGACTACTTCCCGACTTGGGAAAGCTTCTTCATCAATTGGCGTGAGAGGGCGCTTGCCAGGCACGAGGAGGGCGGCCCGCCTCCTTCGGACTTCAACGAGGCCGGCCGTCGGCTGTGGTGGCGCGGCCGGATTCTCCAGGGCGTCATGGCCTACCGTGGCCCCCGCCTGCGCTACCCTCAGTCCCAGCCCACGCGTGCTCTCCCGTCGAGGTTCGACTACCGCGACCCCGATGCCGGCGACGATGATGATGGCGACTGCGATGACTACAGTGGCGAGTACGATAGGGCGAGGCACGAGTATGACTGAATGACTCGAACAGTCGAATCTGGCGATGTATCTTAATTAATTTTCAGTTGAGCTATGT
Source organism: Lolium perenne (assembly GCF_019359855.2). Lineage (NCBI taxonomy): Eukaryota > Viridiplantae > Streptophyta > Magnoliopsida > Poales > Poaceae > Lolium > Lolium perenne. The sequence continues at coordinate 260,956,327 of NC_067249.2, forward strand.
ACTTTAATTCCATGTATGTGGCGGGAAACTTTTATCCGAGGAGCTCTGTACTTTAATTTCAGTTCAATCGTAGTAAATTTCGTGTCAACCACTTTATTGAACAAAAACAACCGACATCGACTTTATAAACTAAATTTAAACTAATAGAACCGACAACGACTTTATTGAAATTACAATAAAATAGATAAATTACTAGTCTAGTCTCTACTCGTCGTCGGAGGTTGTCTCCGTCCAAATGTCCTCCCACCGAGGGTCGTTTTCGGTCCAAGTTGTATTCGGGTTCTCGAGCTCGAAGGCGGCGACGGCCCGACGGTGGCGCCTGTTGGACCTGCGTTGTGCCCTAAGGTTAGCAAAGAACGTGTCGGTGTTGTCGACATCGTTGGGGAACTGCGCCCTCCACTGGCGCATCAACTGCTCGTCGCGCTCGGCGATGGCGATCCTGCGCTGCACCTGGCGGTGCCGGCGACGGTCCTCGTCGTCGACGAGGCACGGCGGTGGCGCGAGGAACTCCGCCTCCTCTAGCGATTCAACATCCGGGAAGTTCATGTCTCGCCCTAGCCGCCGAAAGCGTCACGCCGCCGCGTCTTAAGCGCGCGCCGCCAGCTCCGGCGTGTTGTACGTGCTGATACGTCTCAAACGTATCTATAATTTCTTATGTTCCATGCTACTTTTATGATGATACTCACATGTTTTATACACATTATATGTCATATTTATGCATTTTCCGGCACTAACCTATTAACGAGATGCCGAAGAGCCAGTTGTTGTTTTCTGCTGTTTTTGGTTTCAGAAATCCTAGTAAGGAAATATTCTCGGAATTGGACGAAATCGACGCCCAGGGTCCTATTTTTCCACGAAGCTTCCAGAAGACCGAAGGAGAGACAAAGTGGGGCCACGAGGCACCCAAACACTAGGGCGGTGCGGCCCAGCCCTTGGCCACGCCGACCTGTTGTGTGGGGCCCTCGTGTGGCCCCCTGACCTGCCCTTCCGCCTACTTAAGCCTCCGTCGATAATAGCCCCAGTACCGAGAGCCACGATACGGAAAACCTTACTGAGACGCCGCCGCCGCCAATCCCATCTCGGGGGATTCAGGAGATCGCCTCCGCACCCTGCCGGAGAGGGGAATCATCTCCCGGAGGACTCTACACCGCCATGGTCGCCTCCGGATTGATGTGTGAGTAGTTCACCCCTGGACTATGGGTCCATAGCAGTAGCTAGATGGTTGTCTTCTCCTCATTGTGCTTCATTGTCGGATCTTGTGAGCTGCCTAACATGATCAAGATCATCTATATGTAATGCTATATGTTGTGTTTGTTGGGATCCGATGGATAGAGAATACTATATTATGTTGATTATCAATCTATTACCTATGTGTTGTTTATGATCTTGCATGCTCTCCGTTATTAGTAGAGGCTCTGGCCAAGTTTTTACTCTTAACTCCAAGAGGGAGTATTTATGCTCGATAGTGGGTTCATGCCTCCATTAAATGCGGGACAGGTGACAGAAAGTTCTAAGGTTGTGGATGTGCTGTTGCCACTAGGGATAAAACATTGATGCTATGTCCGAGGATGTAGTTATTGATTACATTACGTACCATACTTAATGCAATTGTCTGTTGTTTGCAACTTAATACTGGAAGGGGTTCGGATGATAACCTGAAAGTGGACTTTTTAGGCATAGATGCATGCTGGATAGCGGTCTATGTACTTTGTCGTAATGCCCAATTGAATCTCACAATACTCATCATGTCATGTATGTGCATTGTCATGCCCTCTCTATTTGTCAATTGCCCAACTGTAATTTGTTCACCCAACATGCTATTTATCTTATGGGAGAGACACCTCTAGTGAACAGTGGACCCCGGTCTATTCTTTTAATCGAATACAATCTACTGCAATACATGTTTTACTGTTCTCTGCAAACAATCATCATCCACACTATACATCTAATCCTTTGTTACAGCAAGCCGGTGAGATTGACAACCTCACTGTTTCGTTGGGGCAGAGTACTTTGGTTGTGTTGTGCAGGTTCCACGTTGGCGCCGGAATACCTGGTGTTGCGCCGCACTACATCTCGCCGCCATCAACCTTCAACGTGCTTCTTGGCTCCTACTGGTTCGATAAACCTTGGTTTCTTACTGAGGGAAAACTTGCTGTTGTACGCATCACACCTTCCTCTTGGGGTTCCCAACGGACGTGTGTTTACACGCTATCAAGCATATTTTCTGGCGCCGTTGTCGGGGAGATCAAGACACGCTGCAAGGGGAGTCTCCACAATCCAATCTCTTTACTTTGTTTTTGTCTTGCTTTATTTTATTTACTACTTTGTTTGCTGCATTATATCAAAACACAAAAAAAATAGTTGCTAGTTTTACTTTATTTACTGTCTTGTTTGCCATATTAAAAACACAAAAAAATTAGTTGCTTGCATTTACTTTATCTAGTTTGTTTTATTTACTATTGCTAAAATGAATACTGCTGAGAATACTAAGTTGTGTGACTTCACAACCACAAATAATAACGATTTCTTATGCACACCTATTGCTCCACCCGCTACTACAGCGGAATTTTTTGAAATTAAACCTGCTTTACTGAATCTTGTTATGCGAGAGCAATTTTCTAGTGTTAGTTCTGATGATGCTGGTGCCCATCTCAATAATTTTGTTGAACTTTGTGAAATGCAAAAGTATAAAGATGTAGATGGTGACATAATAAAATTAAAATTGTTTCCTTTCTCATTAAGAGGAAGAGCTAAAGATTGGTTGCTATCTCTGCCTAAGAATAGTATTGATTCATGGACTAAATGCAAGGATGTTTTTATTGGTAGATATTATCCCCCTGCTAAAATTATATCTTTGAGGAGTAGCATAATGAATTTTAAACAATTGGATACTGAGCATGTTGCACAAGCATGGGAAAGAATGAAATCTTTGGTTAAAAATTGCCCATCCCATGGACTGACTACTTGAATGATCATCCAAACCTTTTATGCAGGACTGAATTTTTCTTCGCGGAACCTATTGGATTCAGCTGCTGGAGGTACCTTCATGTCCATCACTCTTGGTGAAGCAACAAAGCTTCTTGATAATATGATGATTAATTACTCTGAATGGCACACGGAAAGAGCTCCACAAGGTAAGAAGGTAAATTCTGTCGAAGAAACCTCTTCCTTGAGTGATAAGATTGATGCTATTATGTCTATGCTTGTGAGTGGTAGGACTAATGTTAATCCTAATAATGTTCCATTAGCTTCATTGGTTGCTCAAGAAGAACATGTTGATGTAAACTACATTAAAAATAATAATTTCAACAACAATGCTTACCGGAACAATTCTAGTAACAACTATATGCCATATCCTTATAATAATGGCAACGGTTATGGTAATTCTTATGGGAATTCTTACAACAATAATAGGAATACACCCCCTGGACTTGAAGCCATGCTTAAAGAATTTATTAGTACATAAACTGCTTTTAACAAATCTGTTGAAGAAAAGCTTGGGAAAATTGATATACTTGCTTCTAAAGTTGATAGTCTTGCTGCTGATGTTGATCTTTTGAAATTGAAAGTTATGCCTAATAGGGATGATGAAAATAAAATTGTTACTACATCAAATGCCATCCAAGTTAGAATTAATGAGAATATAAGATTAATGGTTGAACTGCATGCTAGGTGGGAAAGAGAAGAAAATGAAAAACTAGCTAAAGAGAATAATGTAGCTAAAGTTTGGACTATTACTACCACTAGCAATGCTAATGCTACACATGTTACTGCACCTCCTACTAATAATGGTAAAATAATTGGCGTTGGCAATGTTTCCACTTCTAATGCAAAGCGCGAAAAACTGCCTGAAACTGCTAAAACTGCTGAAACTGCCTGTGATAAAACTGCTGAAATTTTTTCCAACATTGGGGATAATGATCCCATTGCTTTAGATTATAATGGTTTGGATTTTGATGATTGTCATATCTCTGAAGTTATAAAGTTCTTAGAAAAACTTGCTAAGAGTCCTAATGCTAGTTGAAAGATCGAGATGTCGCCTAGAGGGGGGGGGGGGGTGAATAGGCAATTACAAACTCTTGCGGATTTGTCTTGTAAGAATGCGGAATTAAACTATCGTTTAGTTTACAAGCACAAACCCTAAATATGCTAAGCTCAACTAAGTGTAACAATAGCAACTAGAGCTAAGCAAGATAGGCACAAGATATATGTAGCACAAGTGATAGAAAGATATATGTACTTCAAGCACGATGGCTATCACAAGGAAAGAGAGCTCGGTTATAGAAATAACCGAGGCACGCGGAGACGAGGATGTATTCCCGTGTTCCCTTGCTTTGCAACAAGGTACGTCACGTTTGGAGGAGTGGAGGTCCCACGAAGGATTCCCCGCGCCACGAAGGCTCACCCTATTCTCCGAACCACACCCACGAAGGATAATGGCCCTTTCCTTATGGTTAGCTTTTCCTCCGCTCCGGAGATGGCAAGCTCCACAACCACTTCAAAAACTCCACGAAGGAGAAGCCCGGGCCCCTTCACAATCTTCCACGAAGAGATCACCGGGACACCAACCAAGCCAAAACTAGGAGGTCACCCTCCAAGAGTAACAAGCTCACGGTCTCTCACTCGAACAAATCGTGGTGGAGAGCTCAACACTATGCAATGATGCAAAGCAAGAACACCGGAGGTGTTCAAGTCCTTCACACTCAAATCCCACCAAAGCAACGAATGCTAGGATGAGATTGGAGAGGAAGAACAAGGGGGAAAGTCAACCAAAGACTCCAAGATCTAGATCCCAAGAGATTCCCCCACTTAGAGAAGAAATGGTTTGGTGGAAGTGTAGATCTAGATCTCCTCTCTCAAATCCTCAAGTATGAGCAAGAATGGTTGGAGGAATCAAGGGAGAGAGCAACTTCTTCAAATGCAACAATGGAGGTGAGAGAAAGTGGAAGAAGTTGTTGCTCAAGGTGGAAGAAGGGCTATTTATAGTCTAAGGAGAAAAATAACCGTTGGGGAAAAAGCAGGGTGAAAATCGCATTAAAATCGGGCAAAAAAGGTGCCCAGGCCGGCTGCCAGGCCGGTTGACCGGAGCCTGGGCTGGGGAGGCCGGCGGCCTGCCCGGTCCGACCGGCCCAGCAACCGGGCGGGCAGATGCCACGCTGGGCGGCGGAAAAGCCTTAGGCGCGCGGGGGAACGGCCCAGGCCGCGTGGGCGGCGACGGCCCGACAGCGCATGGGCGGCGCGGAGGGCAGGCCGCGCGGGGCGCCGGGGGCGCAGCCGCGTGGGCCACGGACGGAGAGGCAGCCCGGTCAAGACCCGGTCGGACCGGAGGGGCAGCTGGGCTGGCCGGCGCGTGGGCCGGTGGCCGCCGGTCCGGTTGGCGCCCGGTGCGGACCGGGTGGGCCGGCGTGCGGCCCGGCAGGCCGGGCGGCAACCGGCAGCCTTTCCCTTTTTTTCTTTTCTTTTTCTTTTTCTTCTTTTACCTTTTCTTTAATAACTATTGCTCCCGAACTCCGATTGACTTGAAACTAATTTCGTTGGAAAGATAACAACAAATGCTATCCAATAGAAAGTGCAAACTCAAGAAACTGTAAAAGAGGATTTTATCATGAATATAAAAGGGTAGAACCTTATATCATGAATAACCGGTAAAATCACCCAACCTCGAAAACGTCATAGAAGATGCATGCGAACTCCGTTTTCGATGAACTTGGGCTTGTTGTAAAGCTAGCAACAAGCTCAAGAACCTCACATAGAGAAACACCAAGAAGCAATAAGGATATGCAAAGTATGCAAGGGGTTGAGCTCCCTAAGACGATGTGAACAAGTTACCCAACCGAAAGCCCCTCTTAATAGTGCGACTATCTATCCTATAATCCAGTCTCCCAACATCCACCTTGAGACCGGTAAAAGGAAAACCTAGCAAGGCCATACCTTTTCCTTGCGCATCCCGCTTGATCTTGATGATAACTCTTCAAGCTTCACTCAAGCCGGAATGCCTCACTTGATCAATGTTGCTTCGTGAAGACTCACAAATGCTCCCCCATACACTATGATGGGAAAGCCCCATTGATGCACATCTTCACATGTCCATTATCACCAAATGGATGACAAGCTTCAAGCATGTGATCCATTCAAGATGCTCATCTTGAACTTTCCCAACTCAACCTTGTATCTTCTCATACTCACATAAGATAGAGCATGGCTAATATTGAGTTCCACATAAGAACTCCATCTTCGTTTCTTCTTCTTGATCATATCACATATATATCTTCATACCGATGATCTTGATGCCAATACACAAGGTATACCTTTATCTTCATGGCATCCATACTTGAATCCAACACATGGAGTACAAGTAGCACCTATGGAATATTCCTTCATATAAACTCAATGAAAACATTAGTCCATAGGGGTTGTCATTAATTACCAAAACCACACATAGGGGCAATGTACCCTTACAATCTCCCCCATTTTGGTAATTGATGACAACCACAATAAGAGGGTTTATATAATGAATATTAGTGACACGTACGCAACTTATCCGAGAATAAGTTGTATACAAGAGGTTGTATTTGATATGGTCAAGTAACACAAAGCTACTAGCCCATATCAAAACCGCCTCTACTCACACAACTACAACAAATGCAATGGATGTGAGTAGAACCAATATATATAGAGAAAACTCCCCCACAATGTATGCACGTGTGATGAACATGAATTCATTGCATACATTGTCAAGATTAACCTTTGGGATAGTTTCCACTATATATATACAACCATGCAAGACATATAAATATGGAATGCATGAGAGGCAAAACACTTAAGCACAACCAAACTTAAGTATAAAACCATTCCCTTAAACCCTCTAAACTTCTCCCCCATTGGCATCGATTGTCAAAATGGGTGAAAAACTTAGAAGGCCAATATAATGTGAGTTCCTCCCCAAAGTGTGCACTTCTCATAATTTGAGTGGAATCAAGTGCACATATCCAATGATGAATACTTGAAGGAAATCAAACTATATTGAGGATCAAAGATTGCACAAAGATAACATGGTGAGGTGAGCTTCAACAAATAAAGCAAGCAATCAAAGATCCAATTGGACAAACAAAGATATCATGATAAGAGAGATATAGTGCTCTAAAAATAAGAAATCTCCCCAAGGTTCGTGCACAATTTATAATGTTTGCATTTGAATACAATATGCACAAACATGGAATCCTCACTCCCTATATATCATTTAGAACACAACTAAGATAAAGAGAGTATGCTTATCAAGAACAACTTTAGTCCAACAATTACGAGATATGAGTGCATGAAGAAAATAAATAAACCAAGCACTCATAAATTTTCTTTACCAACCCACTAAAAACAAAAAGGGTAAAAGATGGTCGGCAAAGATCAAGGATATCAAGGTGATGGATTAACACTCTTATGTATATGAGTTTCTAAAGTGGACAAAGTGATCCATAAAGAAACATGCACACACAAGAGGTTAACAAAGTAAATAAAACAAGATATCCATGATGAAGTCATAAAATATACCAAAGGATGTTTGCTTAAGAAGCATATATAGCCTATGGCTCCAATTTTCACTTATGGTATATATGAATGAACTTCAACCAAGTTAAACCTAAAAAACATCACAACTAACAATAAGGGAAGTAGAGCTAGTTGGAGTGTTTTGAGAAAGGCAACAAGTATCATAAATATGGATTTATTTCGCAATTTCATCAATATTGCACATAAGAGCTCTTTGAGGAATTGATATGCAATAGATTGCTAGAGGGCATATTTGGGTAGGTGAATCATAAACATGATGTATATATATTCCCAACATATGCATCTTCTCAAATTACTCAAATGTACAATAAAAAGTTTTACTTTAAAAATTAGTTTTCAAGAACCGCAATAATTTTTGAAATAAATAATTTCATGCCAAGATACAACCTACAAGAGGTTGGATGCTATATGAGAGTGCATGAATAAGATACTTGTTACCGAGATGGCAATGGCTAGATGTAATAGATAAGAGTTTATTGATCATCCTAGCTTGACTCCAATCCTCATATGGTGACAACACCTTCCTTATAGATGAGACAAGCCTCCATTGCATCTCCAATGTACCTAAAACATCATTCAAGTACATCTTGGTCCCCAAACTCATTGGTTCCAACATGGTTAGACTAACCACAATATATAGGATACACTCCATATAAACATGTGCATATTTAGATGAAATTTGAATTTCATGCACATCTTAGCCATTTAGGATTTGATGGAGTATATCTTACATAATGGATCAAAAGAAAGGAAGCATGCTACAAGTATAAACAAATTACATATAAGCATGCACCAAACTTTTAAAGATCCAAGAAGGATATAATTTGGACAAAACACCAAAAGAATTAAATAAGGCATAGAGGTGCCACAAAACAAATTTGTTGTCCAAATTATATCTAAGAAGCAAATCTCAAAAGATTTGTTCAACAAAGTTCAATAAATGAACTAAGAAGAGACCATTGAGCATAAAGGATGAAATAAGGCAAACATGCTCAAATATTTATCTTATTTACCAAATAATGCATAGAAGAAGGAATGAGATAGCAAAACTCCCCAAAAGAGCAAGGTTCGAACAAATAAACCAAACCCTCACTTTTCACAATGGCACAATGTACCGTAAAGAAAAGGTATGTATTCCAAAACAAACACTTGATATGAATCAAAAGGATTTATCAAAATATTTTTCAAAGGGACAAGGAAGACATATGGGAGCTATAAAGATTTCTTGGAAATAAAATAAGGAAGTAAGAAACAATCCAAGGTGAAGATGATCCAAAAATTCAACCACATACAAGGTTATCAATTGTCAAAGACAATGAGTATATTGGAAATAATTTCCGGTGGAGTATTGATAATGATAGTAGGAATCAACTTCACAATAAAAGGCATAGGATAAGTATATAGAATTAAGCACTATGCACGGATGAAGATTCTTGATAACTTCAACTAGTCACACAATCACGCACGGCAATGATTAGAATAACTTGAAGCAAACGGTGTCCCAAATAAGATATAGAGATATGTATTTGAGGAAAAACCGTACCAAGAATTTCATATTCAAACAAGAGCCCACAAGATGAGTAATAAAATATTTTTATTAGGAATGGAGCTTGTTTGAGCAAACATGCCACCTAGGAACAAGATAATTAAGAGCATCAAATCTAAGTGGCATAACCTCATATGTTCACATTTTCTAGGCTTGTGATATGTACAAAACATATTACTCCCCCATAATGTGATAAAACATTTCTTCTAAATAAGAGGCAACTAAAATTCAACTAGAGATGATTAATGGATATTTAGAATTTGAATTTCTCATGAGTATGACACACCACATAGTGACTAGATAATCTTGCAATATCAATACTAAGTGGTGGTACTCATGTACACTCATTTTGAAGAAAGAGAGATGCACAAAGCATATCACTCCCCCAAAATGGGATGTTCCATTAATCACTTCAAAGAGAGCCAAATAAGATATCATTAATATGCATTAGGCTCAAAACAATACACAAGTATATGATGAGTCAAACAAACATACTTGAATACACAAGATAGGCAAGTAAGACACAACACATATATACACATATTCGGTACAAAACCAAACATGCAAAGGGGCAAGTAACTTACAATAAACATGACGAGTTGAAGTATAAGTTACCGCAAAGAGGAACATTGGATATAAGATATAGATGATAATCCATATGACTTGGCTTGGTAAAAATGTAATATATGAAGATCCCTTAATTCTTCATGAAGTAGCCAATTCTCCAATGACCTCCACTTGTACCTATTGATCAAGTTTGAGATTGTTGGTCCCCAACCAAGTTGGGTCCTAAGAGGTTAGTCACAATAGGCTTGGCAACCCAAATGGTTCTTTTCTTGAAACCACTTTGAGTTCCAACAAACTTGGCAAACACATTGCCATCCTTATCCTTCCCTAGAGAATAATCATCATCAACAATTATAGGGTTAGATAAGGTACCACCTAAGCAAGAAGAAGCAAAGTGCCCCTTCTCACGGCATAAGTAGCAAGTGTTCCCCTTTCTCTTCTTTATTGATTTCTTCTCTTGGGGAACAATATCTTGATTCTTCTTGGGAAGTGGCCTATCTTCAACTTGAGGTCGAGCATGAGCTTGACCTTTACCTTGTGGCCGTTTCCCTTGTTGTTTCTCACTCAAGTGCTTCTTCTTTTTCTTCAATGGGCATGATCTAACATGATGCCCTTCAACCTTGCACTTGAAGCAAACCAACTTGGCCGGATCATCGACTTTATCTTGGCCCTTCTTCTTGTTGCTCTTGCTCTTGGACTTGTTCTTGTTATTGGAGTTGAATCCAAGTCCACTCTTGTCATTGGGGGATTGTTGCGCACTCAACATCTTGTCAAGTGCGGATTTCCCTTCATGACGTTTTTCCAAGTCTTTCTTCAAAGAAAGGACTTGGGCCTCGAGCTCTTTTATTTCCTCTACATGGTTAGTAGAAATACAAGTAATAGAGGAAGTAGAAGCTTCATTGTTGGAGCAACAAGGCAAAGCAAGTAATCCAACACAAGGTGTATCACTAGTTTGACTAGATGGTTTACAAGGACTAGCACATGGCAATATAGCATTTGTAGTAGAGATTGTGCTAATGTCCACATGAGACTCACAAGATATTACCTTAGTGATACTAGCCTCATGAGCTAACTTTAGCCCATCATAGGAAATTAGAAGATCATCATGAGAGCTTGAGAGCTTTTTATGACTTTCTTCCAATTCCCTATAATTGCTAGTTAGCAACTCAAGTTGAGCCCTTAGCTCAACATTCTCCTTTATGGTCGATGCTTCACAAGAATTAGAGTTAGTAGAACAAGCATCATCAATAGATTTTTCATTTTCAAGCTCATAGGATTCAATTTTTTGTGTAAGCATAAAATTAGTATGCTTCTCATCTTTTAGCTCATGCTTGAGGAGAGTGAATCTCATTTCCTCATTTTCAACATGGGACTCCAACTCCACTATGGTTTCCCTATATTTATACAAGGTATCCATAGAGTGTTCGAGATTAGCACGAGCTTCTTTATTACCACGAAGAGAAGCATAAACCATTGCCATATCATGCACCAAGGTATTATATTCTTCATCATTATCATCATCATCATTCTCATCATTAGAGGTCGTGTTAGGAGTCAAAGTAGGATATACCTTTGATCAATTTGCCATAAGGCACATGTGCATACCGGAGGATGAAGATGAAGATATTCTTGAATCCTCATTTGAAATCATGTCTTGATCCATAGAGTGTTTGGTTTCCTCTACATTGTTAGTCAACAAGCAACTAGAGGAAATAGAAGCATTTTGATTATGGGAGCAAGACAAGGCAAGCATATCATCATGAGATCTATGTAAGCAATTTACACATGATATGCAAGGACTATCAACACAAGCATGTAGATTATTTTCAATGCTCTATGTGTTTAAGTCCAAAGAGGAAACATTGCAATGGGATAGAGATGAAGAGTCATCACTATTGAGCACAATATCAACATTGCAATTTCCCTCACCACTCACCACATCATTACCTTGTGTCTTGCAACACGTTGGTGAGGTGGAAGTAGATGATATATCATCACGGCCGGAGGTGGAAGCAACTTGGAGCTCTTCATGATGTGAAGGGGAAGAGAGCTCCTCGGAGGCACCACCAACCAAATGAGAAATGGATCCACCAAACATTTCTTTAAGCTTGATCCACATCTCATGAGACGACTTTCGCTTTATATATATCAAGAACCTACGAAAATCGGGTCTCAAAGAGAATAAAAGCTCATTAGATACTTGAGCTTCAAGATGTAAGTTTTTCTCGTCCTCTAAAGATAGATTTTGAGAATCCATCGGAGGAGAAAAACCGACATCTAGAAATTGCTCCATATGTGGACACAAGGTCCGAAGCTTACAAAGCAAGCAATTTCTCCACAAAAGATAATTTGTGCCATTAAAGACAATTGTGTCATTGTGCACTATACTATCCGACATCTTTACTCTCAAGGCGGTGAAGACTTAAACAAGGAGAGACCTTGCTCTGATACCAATTGAAAGATCGAGATGTCGCCTAGAGGGGGGGGGGTGAATAGGCAATTACAAACTCTTGCGGATTTGTCTTGTAAGAATGCGGAATTAAACTATCGTTTAGTTTACAAGCACAAACCCTAAATATGCTAAGCTCAACTAAGTGTAACAATAGCAACTAGAGCTAAGCAAGATAGGCACAAGATATATGTAGCACAAGTGATAGAAAGATATATGTACTTCAAGCACGATGGCTATCACAAGGAAAGAGAGCTCGGGTATAGAAATAATCGAGGCACGCGGAGACGAGGATGTATTCCCGTGTTCCCTTGCTTTGCAACAAGGTACGTCACGTTTGGAGGAGTGGAGGTCCCACGAAGGATTCCCCGCGCCACGAAGGCTCACCCTATTCTCCGAACCACACCCACGAAGGATAATGGCCCTTTCCTTATGGTTAGCTTTTCCTCCGCTCCGGAGATGGCAAGCTCCACAACCACTTCACAAGCTCCACGAAGGAGAAGCCCGGGGCCCTTCACAATCTTCCACGAAGAGATCACCGGGACACCAACCAAGCCAACTAGGAGGTCACCCTCCAAGAGTAACAAGCTCACGGTCTCTCACTCGAACAAATCGTGGTGGAGAGCTCAACACTATGCAATGATGCAAAGCAAGAACACCGGAGGTGTTCAAGTCCTTCACACTCAAATCCCACCAAAGCAACGAATGCTAGGATGAGATTGGAGAGGAAGAACAAGGGGGAAAGTCAACCAAAGACTCCAAGATCTAGATCCCAAGAGATTCCCTCACTTAGAGAAGAAATGGTTTGGTGGAAGTGTAGATCTAGATCTCCTCTCTCAAATCCTCAAGTATGAGCAAGAATGGTTGGAGGAATCAAGGGAGAGAGCAACTTCTTCAAATGCAACAATGGAGGTGAGAGAAAGGGGAAGAAGTTGTTGCTCAAGGTGGAAGAAGGGCTATTTATAGTCTAAGGAGAAAAATAACCGTTGGGGAAAAAGCAGGGTGAAAATCGCATTAAAATCGGGCAAAAAAGGTGCCCAGGCCGGCTGCCAGGCCGGTTGACCGGAGCCTGGGCTGGGGAGGCCGGCGGCCTGCCCGGTCCGACCGGCCCAGCAACCGGGCGGGCAGATGCCGCGCTGGGCGGCGGAAAAGCCTTAGGCGCGCGGGGGAACGGCCCAGGCCGCGTGGCGGCGGCGGCCCAACAGCCGCATGGGCGGCGCGGAGGGCAGGCCGCGCGGGCGCTTCGGGCGCAGCCGCGTGGGCCACGGACGGAGAGGCGGCCCGGTCAAGACCGGTCGGACCGGAGGGGCAGCTGGGCTGGCCGGCGCGTGGGCCGGTGGCCGCCCGGTCCGGTTGGCGCCCGGTGCGGACCGGGTGGGCCAGCGTGCGGCCCGGCAGGCCGGGCGGCAACCGGCAGCCTTTCCCTTTTTTTTCTTTTCTTTTTCTTCTTTTACCTTTTCTTTAATAACTATTGCTCCCGAACTCCGATTGACTTGAAAATAATTTCGTTGGAAAGATAACAACAAATGCTATCCAATAGAAAGTGCAAACTCAAGAAACTGTAGAAGAGGGTTTTATCATGAATATAAAAGGGTAGAACCTTATATCATGAATAACCGGTAAAATCACCCAACCTCGAAAACGTCATAGAAGATGCATGCGAACTCCGTTTTCGATGAACTTGGGCTTGTTGTAAAGCTAGCAACAAGCTCAAGAACCTCACATAGAGAAACACCAAGAAGCAATAAGGATATGCAAAGTATGCAAGGGGTTGAGCTCCCTAAGACGATGTGAACAAGTTACCCAACCGAAAGCCCCTCTTAATAGTGCGACTATCTATCCTATAATCCGGTCTCCCAACATCCACCTTGAGACCGGTAAAAGGAAAACCTAGCAAGGCCATACCTTTGCCTTGCGCATCCCGCTTGATCTTGATGATAACTCTTCAAGCTTCACTCAAGCCGGAATGCCTCACTTGATCAATGTTGCTTCGTGAAGACTCACAAATGCTCCCCCATACACTATGATGGGAAAGCTCCATTGATGCACATCTTCACATGTCCATTATCACCAAATGGACGACAAGCTTCAAGCATGTGATCCACTCAAGATGCTCATCTTGAACTTTCCCAACTCAACCTTGTATCTTCTCATACTCACATAAGATAGAGCATGGCTAATATTGAGTTCCACATAAGAACTCCATCTTCGTTTCTTCTTCTTGATCATATCACATATATATCTTCATACCGATGATCTTGATGCCAATACACAAGGTATACCTTTATCTTCATGGCATCCATACTTGAATCCAACACATGGAGTACAAGTAGCACCTATGGAATATTCCTTCATATAAACTCAATGAATACATTAGTCCATAGGGGTTGTCATTAATTACCAAAACCACACATAGGGGCAATGTACCCTTACACTAGTGCTATAAATTTGGCTTTCACGAAACATATTACAAATGCTCTCATAAAAGCTAGAGAAGAGAAACTAGAACGCGAAACTTCTATTCCTAGGAAGCTAGAGGATGGTTGGGAGCCCATCATTAAGATGAAGGTCAATGACTTTGGTTGTAATGCTTTATGTGATCTTGGTGCAAGTATTTCCGTTATGCCTAAGAAAATCTATAATATGCTTGACTTGCCACCATTGAAAAATTGTTATTTGGATGTTAATCTTGCTGATAATGCTATAAAGAAACCTTTGGGGAGAGTTGATAATGTTCATATTATGGTTAACAATAACCTTGTCCCCGTTGATTTTGTTGTCTTGGATATTGAATGCAATGCATCTTGTCCCATTATATTGGGAAGACCTTTTCTTCGAACTGTTGGTGCTATCATTGATATGAACGAAGGTAATATTAAATATCAATTTCCTCTCAAGAAAGGTATGGAACACTTCCCTAGAAAAATAATAAAGTTACCTTTTGATTCTATTATTAGAACAAATTATGATGTTGATGCTTCATCTCTTGATAACACTTGATACACACTTTCTGCGCCTAGCTGAAAGGCGTTAAAGAAAAGCGCTTATGGGAGACGACCCATGTTTTTACTACAGTACTTTTGTTTTATATTTGAGTCTTGGAAGTTGTTACTATTGTAGCAACCTCTCCTTATCTTAGTTTTATTGCATTGTTGTGCCAAGTAAAGTCTCTAATAGAAGGATGATACTAGATTTGGATTACTGCGCAGAAACACATTTTCTTGCTGTCACGAATCTGGGTCTAATTCTCTGTAAATAACTCAGAAAATTATGCCAATTTACGTGAGTGATCCTCAGATATGTACGCAACTTTTATTAGTTTTAAGTTTTCTCATCTGAGCAAGTCTGGTGCCTGTTAAAAATATGTCTTTACAAACTGTTCTGTTTTGACAGATTCTGCCTTTTATTTTGCATTGCCTATTTTGTCATGCTTGATGGATTTTTCGATTCCATTGACTTTCAGTAGCTTTGTGAAATGTACAGAAGTATAAAAAATGATTGTGTCACCTCTGAATATGTGAATTTTGATTATGCACTAACCCTCTAATGAGTTTGTTTTGAGTTTGGTGTGGAGGAAGTTTTCAAGGATCAAGAGAGGAGGATGATACAACATGATCAAGGAGAGTGAAAGCTCTAAGCTTGGGGATGCCCCGGTGGTTCACCCCTGCATATATCAAGAAGACTCAAGCGTCTAATCTTGGGGATGCCCAAGGCATCCCCTTCTTCATCGACGACATTATCAGGTTCCTCCCCTGAAACTATATTTTTATTCCGTCACATCTTATGTACTTTGCTTGGAGCGTCTGTTTGTTTTTGTTTTTGTTTTGTTTGAATAAAATGGATCCTAGCATTCATTGTGTGGGAGAGAGACACGCTCCGCTGTTGCATATAGACAAATATGTCCTTAGGCTTTACTCATAGTATTCATGGCGAAAGTTTCTTCTTCGTTAAATTGTTATATGGTTGGAATTGGAAAATGATATATGTGGTAATTGGTATAATATCTTGAATAATGTGATACTTGGCAATTGTTGTGCTCATACTTCTCTTGCATCATATACTTTGCACCTATTAATGAAGAAATACATAGAGCATGCTAAAATTTGGTTTGCATAATTGGTCTCTCTAAGGTCTAGATAATTTCTAGTATAGAGTTTGAACAACAAGGAAGACAGTATAGAGTCTTATAATGTTTACAATATGTCTTTTATGTGAGTTTTGCTGCACCGCTTCATCCTTGTGTTTGTTTCAAACAACCTTGCTAGCCTAAGCCTTGTATCGAGAGGGAATACTTCTCATGCATCCAAAATCCTTGAGCCAACCACTATGCCATTTGTGTCCACCATACCTACCTACTACATGGTATTTCTCCGCCATTCCAAAGTAAATTGCTTGAGTGCTACCTTTAAAATTTCCATTCTTTATCTTTGCAATATATAGCTCATGGGACAAATAGCTTAAAAACTATTGTGGTATTGAGTATGTACTTATGCACTTTATCTCTTATTAAGTTGCTTGTTGAGCGATAACCATGTTTCTGGGGACGCCATCAACTACTCTTTGTTGAATATGATGTGAGTTGCTATGCATGTTCGTCTTGTCTGAAGTAAGAGTGATTTATCATGATCAAATGGTTTGATCATGCATATTGTTAGAGAAGAACATTGGGCCGCTAACTAAAGCCATGATCCATGGTGGAAGTTTCAGTTTGGACAACAAACCTCAATCTCTTATGAGAATATTATCTCTTGTTGAATGCTTATGCATTAAAGAGGAATCCATTATCTGTTGTCTATGTTGTCCCGGTATGGATGTCTAAGTTGAGAATAACCAAAAGCGAGAAATCCAATGCGAGCTTTCTCCTTAGACCTTTGTACAGGCGGCATAGAGGTACCCCTTTGTGACACTTGGTTGAAACATGTGCTATGCTATGATAATCCATGTAAATCCAAGCTAATTAGGACAAGGTGCGGGCACTATTGGTATACTATGCATGAGGCTTGCAACTTGTAGGATATAATTTACATAACTCATATGCTTTATTACTACCGTTGACAAAATTGTTTCTTGTTTTCAAAACTAAAGCTCTAGCACAAATATAGCAATCGATGCTTTCCTCTTTGAAGGACCATTCTTTTACTTTTATGTTGAGTCAGTTCACCTATCTCTCTCCACCTCAAGAAGCAAACACTTGTGTGAACTGTGCATTCATTCCTACATACTTGCATATTGCACTTGTTATATTACTTTACATTGACAATATCCATGAGATATACATGTTACAAGTTGAAAGCAACCGCTGAAACTTCATCTTCCTTTGTGTTGCTTCAATACCTTTACTTTGAATTATTGCTTTATGAGTTAACTCTTATGCAAGACTTATTGATGCTTGTCTTGAAGTACTATTCATGAAAAGTCTTTGCTTTATGATTCAATTGTTTACTCATGTCATTTACCATTGTTTCAAATCGCTGCATTCATTACATGTGCTTACAATAGTATTGATCAAGATTATGTTGGTAGCATTGTCACTAAGAAATTATCTTTGTTATCGTTTACCTACTCGGGACGAGTAGGAACCAAGCTTGGGGATGCTTGATACGTCTCAAACGTATCTATAATTTCTTATGTTCCATGCTACTTTTATGATGATACTCACATGTTTTATACACATTATATGTCATATTTATGCATTTTCCGGCACTAACCTATTAACGAGATGCCGAAGAGCCGATTCTTTGTTTCTGCTGTTTTTGGTTTCAGAAATCCTAGTAAGGAAATATTCTCGGAATTGGACGAAATCGACGCCCAGGGTCCTATTTTCCACGAAGCTTCCAGAAGACCGAAGGAGAGACGAAGTGGGGCCACGAGGCGCCCAAACACTAGGGCGGCGCGGCCCAGCCCTTGGCCGCGCCGACCTGTTGTGTGGGGCCCTCGTGTGGCCCCCTGACCTGCCCTTCCGCCTACTTAAGCCTCCGTCGATAATAGCCCCAGTACCGAGAGCCACGATACGGAAAACCTTACTGAGACGCCGCCGCCGCCAATCCCATCTCGGGGGATTCAGGAGATCGCCTCCGGCACCCTGCCGGAGAGGGGAATCATCTCCCGGAGGACTCTACACCGCCATGGTCGCCTCCGGATTGATGTGTGAGTAGTTCACCCCTGGACTATGGGTCCATAGCAGTAGCTAGATGGTTGTCTTCTCCTCATTGTGCTTCATTGTCGGATCTTGTGAGCTGCCTAACATGATCAAGATCATCTATCTGTAATGCTATATGTTGTGTTTGTTGGGATCCGATGGATAGAGAATACTATGTTATGTTGATTATCAATCTATTACCTATGTGTTGTTTATGATCTTGCATGCTCTTCGTTATTAGTAGAGGCTCTGGCCAAGTTTTTACTCTTAACTCCAAGAGGGAGTATTTATGCTCGATAGTGGGTTCATGCCTCCATTAAATGCAGGACGTGTGAGAAAGTTCTAAGGTTGTGGATGTGTTGTTGCCACTAGGGATAAAACATTGATGCTATGTCCGAGGATGTAGTTATTGATTACATTACGCACCATACTTAATGCAATTGTCTGTTGTTTGCAACTTAATACTGGAAGGGGTTCGGATGATAACCTGAAAGTGGACTTTTTAGGCATAGATGCATGCTGGATAGCGGTCTATGTACTTTGTCGTAATGCCCAATTGAATCTCACAATACTCATCATGTCATGTATGTGCATTGTCATGCCCTCTCTATTTGTCGATTGCCCAACTGTAATTTGTTCACCCAACATGCTATTTATCTTATGGGAGAGACACCTCTAGTGAACTGTGGACCCCGGTCCATTCTTTTAATCGAATACAATCTACTGCAATACTTGTTTTACTGTTCTCTGCAAACAATCATCATCCACACTATACATCTAATCCTTTGTTACAGCAAGCCGGTGAGATTGACAACCTCACTGTTTCGTTGGGGCAAAGTACTTTGGTTGTGTTGTGCAGGTTCCACGTTGGCGCCGGAATCCCTGGTGTTGCGCCGCACTACATCTCGCCGCCATCAACCTTCAACGTGCTTCTTGGCTCCTACTAGTTCGATAAACCTTGGTTTCTTACTGAGGGAAAACTTGCTGATGTACGCATCACACCTTCCTCTTGGGGTTCTCAACGGACGTGTGTTTACACGCTATCACGTGCCGAGGGTGAGGCGGAAGCCACCGGCGCGTATCTCGGCGGTGAACCTACCGCTCGGACGCACTCGAACGCCACGGACACCGGACGCCCCTCGACGACGTGGAGGCATCCTGGAGATGAATGAGCGGAGGCGGTGGCGACGTGTGGTTGCGCCCGCACTCGTCGCTCTATATAGCGCACGCGGGGCATGGCACGTGTAAGCCACGGCTACACACGTCGCACGCCGGCGTCGGCGGGGCGAGGCACGTGGAAGCGGTGGCTACACGTCGCACGACGGCGTCGATGGGTAAGCGACACGTGTGGCACGGCGGAGGGACACGTGGCACAGGGAAGGGACACGTGTGGCACGGCGGCGGTGGCCAGTACATGGCGGTGACGGTGGTGGCCAGTACACTGCGGTGACGGTGGTGGCCAGTACACTGCGGTGACGGTGGTGGCGGTGGCCAGTACACGACAGTGGCGGTGGCCAGTACACGGCGGTGGCTGTGGCGGCGGTGGCCAGTACATGGCGGCGGCGGCGGTGGACACGTGTGGCATGGCGGTGGCCAGTACGTGTTTTTTTTGATTTGAAATAAGGCGGGAATTAAATTTTCAAAAAAAATTGGCCTTTGGTCCCGGTTTGCCGGTTTGTATTACAAATCGGGACCAAAGGGGGGCCTTTGGTCCCGATTTATGCCACGAACCGGGACCAAAGGGGGGGGTATAACTGTATCGCTTCGTCTCCGCGGAGATCAATCCCGCGGAGACGAAGCGCTGAGCGCCGCCAGGCTGCCCAACCGCCACGCGAAATCGTCGCCGCCGCCGTCGCCGTCCACCGCGCCGCCGCCCGCGCCGCCGCCCGCGTCACCGCCCGCCGCCGTCCGCGCGCCACGCCCACGCCGTCGCCGTCCGCGCGCCACGCTGTCGCGCCATCCGCGCGCCGTCCGCCCGCCGCCGTCCGCGCGCCACGCCCACGCCCGCGCTCGTCGCCTCCTCTCCTCCGCCCGCGTCGCCGTCCACCGCGCCACCGTCGCCGTCCGCCGCGCGCCTCCTCTCCGCCGGCGCCAAGGTGAGCCCCCGGCCACCCTTTTTTTAATTTTTTAGATTTTTAGAATGTTAGTATTAGATTTTTAGAAATAGTTAGTATTAGATTTTTTAGATTGTTAGTATTAGATTTTTAGAAATAGTTAGTATTAGATTTTTAGAAATAGTTAGTATTAGATTTTTAGAAATAGTTAGTATTAGATTTTTAGAAATAGTTAGTATTAGATTTTTAGATTGTTAGTATTATAGTTAGAAAAAAGTTATGAAAAGAATATTTGTTAGAAATAAGATAGAAAATTATAGTTAAAAAATTATAGTAGTGAAAATTATTAGTATAGTTAATCCGATATGTTAGAAAAATTAGTGAAAATTATAGTTAGAAAATTGTTAGTATAGTTAATCCGGTATTGCGGGTGGCCCTGCCGGTGCCGAGTCTGTGGCGGTGCCCCTACCGGCGCCCGTGCTGGTGCCGAGTCCGTGGTGGTGCCCCTACCGGCGCCCGTGGCTGTGCCGATGATACGCGTACAGCAGCAAGTTTCCCTCAGTAAGAAACCAAGGTTTATCGAACCAGTAGGAGCCAAGAAGCACGTTGAAGGTTGATGGCGGCGAGATGTAGTGCGGCGTAACACCAGGGATTCCGGCGCCAACGTGGAACCTGCACAACACAACCAAAGTACTTTGCCCCAACGAAACAGTGAGGTTGTCAATCTCACCGGCTTGCTGTAACAAAGGATTAGATGTATAGTGTGGATGATGATTGTTTGCAGAGAACAGTAGAAACAGTATTGCAGTAGATTGTATTCGATGTAAAAGAATGGACCGGGGTCCACAGTTCACTAGAGGTGTCTCTCACATAAGAAATAGCATATTTGGTAAACAAATTACAGTTGGGCAATTGACAAATAGAGAGGGCATCACAATGCACATACATAACATGATGAGTATTGTGAGATTTAATTGGGCATTACGACAAAGTACATAGACCGCTATCCAGCATGCATCTATGCCTAAAAAGTCCACTTTCAGGTTATCATCCGAACCCCTTCCGGTATTAAGTTGTAAACAACAGACAATTGCATTAAGTATGGTGCGTAATGTAATCAATAACTATATCCTCGAACATAGCATCAATGTTTTATCCCTAGTAGCAATAGCACATCCACAATCTTAGAACTTTCTGTCACTGTCCCAGATTCAATGGAGGCATGAACCCACTATCGAGCATAAATACTCCCTCTTGGAGTTACAAGCAATGACTTGGCCAGAGCCTCTACTAGCAACGGAGAGCATGCAAGATCATAAACAACACATAGATAGATAATCAACATAACATAGTATTCTCTATTCATCGGATCCCAACAAACACACATGTAGCATTACAGATAGATGATCTTGATCATGATAGGCAGCTCACAAGATCAGACAATGAAGCACAATGGGGAGAAGACAACCATCTAGCTACTGCTATGGACCCATAGTCCAGGGGTGAACTACTCACACATCAATCCGGAGGCGACCATGGCGGTGTAGAGTCCTCCGGGAGATGATTCCCCTCTCCGGCAGGGTGCCGGAGGTGATCTCCAGAATCCCCCGAGATGGGATTGGCGGCGGCGGCGTCTCAGTAGGTTTTCTCGTATCGTGGCTCTCGGTACTGGGGGTTTCGCGACGGAGGCTTTAAGTAGGCGGAAGGGCAACGCGGGGGGCCACACGAGGGCCCCACACGCCAGGGCCGCACGGCCTAGGGCTTGGCCGCGCCGCCCTGTTGTGGCGGCGCCTCGTGGCCCCACTTCGTTGACTCTTCGGTCTTCTGGAAGCTACGTGGAAAAATAGGAACCTGGGCTTTGATTTCGTCCAATTCCGAGAATATTTCCTTACTAGGATTTCTGAAACCAAAAACAGCAGAAACAAGAATCGGCTCTTCGGCATCTCGTTAATAGGTTAGTGCCGGAAAATGCATAATAATGACATATAATGTGTATAAAACATGTGAGTATCATCATAAAAGTAGCATGGAACATAAGAAATTATAGATACGTTTGAGACGTATCAAGCATCCCCAAGCTTAGTTCCTACTCGTCCCGAGTAGGTAAACGATAACAAAGATAATTTCTTAAGTGACAATGCTACCAACATAATCTTGATCATACTATTGTAAGCACATGTAATGAATGCAGCGATCAAAACAATGGTAAATGTCATGAGTAAACAACTGAATCATAAAGCAAAGACTTTTCATGAATAGTACTTAAAGACAAGCATCAATAAGTCTTGCATAAGAGTTAACTCATAAAGCAATATTTCAAAGTAGAAAGTATTGAAGCAACACAAAGGAAGATTAAGTTTCAGCGGTTGCTTTCAACTTGTAACATGTATATCTCATGGATATTGTCAATGTAAAGTAATATAACAAGTGCAATATGGAAGTATGTAGGAATCAATGCACAGTTCACACAAGTGTTTGCTTCTTGAGGTAGAGAGAAATAGGTGAACTGACTCAACATAAAAGTAAAAGAATGGTCCTTCAAAGAGGAAAGCATCGATTGCTATATTTGTGCTAGAGCTTTTATTTTGAAAACAAGAAATAATTTTGTCAACGGTAGTAATAAAACATATGAGTTATGTAAATTATATCTTACAAGTTGCAAGCCTCATGCATAGTATACTAATAGTGCCCGCACCTTGTCCTAATTAGCTTGGATTTACATGGATTATCATAGCATAGCACATGTTTCAACCAAGTGTCACAAAGGGGTACCTCTATGCCGCCTGTACAAAGTTCTAAGGAGAAAGCTCGCATTGGATTTCTCGTTTTTGGTTATTCTCAACTTAGACATCCATACCGGGACAACATAGACAACAGATAATGGACTCCTCTTTTAATGCATAAGCATTCAACAACAGATAATATTCTCATAAGAGAGTGAGGTTTTTTGTCCAAACTGAAACTTCCACCATGGATCATGGCTTTAGTTAGCGGCCCAATGTTCTTCTCTAACAATATGCATACTCAAACCATTTGATCATGATAAATCACTCTTACTTCAGACAAGACGAACATGCATAGCAACTCACATGATATTCAACAAAGAAATACTTGATGGCGTCCCCAGAAACATGGTTATCGCACAACAAGCAACTTAATAAGAGATAAAGTGCATAAGTACATATTCAATACCACGATAGTTTTTAAGCTATTTGTCCCATGAGCTATATATTGTAAAGGTAGAGGATAGAAATTTTAAAGGTAGCACTCAAGCAATTTACTTTGGAATGGCGGAGAAATACCATGTGGTAGGTAGGTATGGTGGACACAAATGGCATAGTGGTTGGCTCAAGGATTTTGGATGCATGAGAAGTATTCCCTCTCGATACAAGGTTTAGGCTAGCAAGGTTATTTGAAACAAACACAAGGATAAACCGGTACAGCAAAACTCACATAAAATACATATTGTAAACATTATAAGACTCTATACCGTCTTCCTTGTTTTTCAAACTCAATACTAGAAATTATCTAGACCTTAGAGAAACCAAACATGCAAATCAGATTTTAGCATGCTCTATGTATTTCTTCATTAATAGGTGCAAAGTATATGATGCAAGAGCTTAAACATGAGCACAACAATTGCCAAGTATCACATTATTCAAGGTGTTATACCAATTACCACATATATCATTTTCCAATTCCAACCATATAACAATTTAACGAAGAAGAAACTTTCGCCATGAATACTATGAGTAAAGCTAAGGACATATTTGTCCATATGCAACAGCGGAGCGTATCTCTCTCCCACACAATGAATTCTAGGATCCATTTTATTCAAACAAAACAAAAACAAAAACAAACAGACGCTCCAAGCAAAGTACATAAGATGTGACGGAATAAAAATATAGTTTCAGGGGAGGAACCTGATAATGTTGTCGATGAAGAAGGGGATGCCCCAAGGCATCCCCAAGCTTAGACGCTTGAGTCTTCTTGATATATGCTGGGGTGAACCACCGGGGCATCCCCAAGCTTAGAGCTTTCACTCTCCTTGATCATGGTGTATATCATCCTCCTCTCTTGATCCTTGAAAACTTCCTCCACACCAAACTCAAAGCAACTCATTAGAGGGTTAGTGCACAATTAAAATTCACATATTCAGAGGTGACACAATCATTATTTATACTTCTGGACATTGCAAAAAGCTACTGAAAGTCAATGGAACAAAGAAATCCATCCAACATGACAAAACAGGCAATGCAAAATAAAAGGCAGAATCTGTCAAAACAGAACAGTTTGTAAATACGAATTTCTAACAGGCACCAGACTTGCTCAAATGAAAAAACTTAAAACTAATGAAAGTTGCGTACATATCTGAGGATCACTCACGTAAATTGGCAGAATTTTCTGAGTTTCCTACAGAGAATTAGACCCAGATTCGTGACAGCAAAGAAAACTGTTTCTGCGCAGTAATCCAAATCTAGTATCATACTTTTATTAGAGACTTTACTTGGCACAACAATGCAATAAAACTAAGATAAGGAGATGTTGCTACAGTAGTAAACAACTTCCAAGACTCAAATATAAAACAAAATACTGTAGTAAAAACATGGGTTGTCTCCCATAAGCGCTTTTCTTTAACGCCTTTCAGCTAGGCGCAGAAAGTGTGTATCAAGTATTATCGAGAGATGAAGCATCAACATCATAATGTGTTCTAATAATAGAATCAAAAGATAACTTCATTCTCTTTCTAGGGAAGTGTTCCATACCTTTCTTGAGAGGAAATTGATATTTAATATTACCTTCCTTCATATCAATGGTAGCACCAACAGTTCGAAGAAAAGATCTTCCCAATATAATGGGACAAGATGCATTGCATTCAATATCCAAGACAACAAAATCAACGGGGACAAGGTTATTGTTAATGGTAATGCGAACATTATCAACTTTCCCCAAAGGTTTCTTTGTAGAGTTATCAGCAAGATTAACATCCAAATAACAATTTTTCAACGGTGGCAAGTCAAGCATATTATAGATTTTCTTAGGCATAACAGAAATACTTGCACCAAGATCACATAAAGCATTACAACCAAAGTCCTTGACCTTTATCTTAATGATGGGCTCCCAACCATCCTCGAGCTTCCTAGGAATAGAAGTTTCGCGTTCTAGTTTATCTTCTCTAGCTTTTATGAGAGCATTTGTAATATGTTTCGTGAAAGCCAAATTTATAGCACTAGCATTAGGACTTTTAGCAAGTTTTTGTAAGAACTTTATAACTTCAGAGATATGACAATCATCAAAATCCAAACCATTATGATCTAAAGCAATGGGATCATTGTCTCCAATGTTGGAAAAAATTTCAGCAGTTTTATCACAGGCAGTTTCAGCAGTTTTAGCAGTTTCAGGCAGTTTTTCGCGCTTTGCATTAGAAGTGGAACCATTGCTAACACCTATTCTTTTACCATTATTAGTAGGAGGTGCAGCAACATGTGTAGCATTAGCATTGCTAGTGGTAGTAATAGTCCAAACTTTAGCTATATTATCTTCTTTAGCTAGTTTTTCATTTTCTTCTCTTTCCCACCTAGCATGCAGTTCAGCCATTAATCTTATATTCTCATTAATTCTAACTTGGATGGCATTTGCTGTAGTAACAATTTTATTTTCATTATCCCTATTAGGCATAACTTTCAATTTCAAAAGATCAACATCAATGACAAGACTATCAACTTTAGAAGCAAGTATATCAATTTTCCCAAGCTTTTCTTCAACAGATTTGTTAAAAGCAGTTTGTGTACTAATAAATTCTTTAAGCATGGCTTCAAGACCAGAGGGTGTATTCCTATTATTGTTGTAAGAATTCCCATAAGAATTACTATAGTCGTTGCCATTATTATAAGGATATGGCCTATAGTTGTTACTAGAATTGTTCCGGTAAGCATTGTTGTTGAAATTATTATTTTTAATGTAGTTTACATCAACATGTTCTTCTTGTGCAACCAATGAAGCTAACGGAACATTATTAGGATCAATATTTGTCCTATCATTCACAAGCATAGACATAATAGCATCAATCTTATCACTCAAGGAAGAGGTTTCTTCGACAGAATTTACCTTCTTACCTTGTGGAGCTCTTTCCGTGTGCCATTCAGAGTAATTAATCATCATATTATCAAGAAGCTTTGTTGCTTCACCAAGAGTGACGGACATAAAGGTACCTCCAGTAGCTGAATCCAATAGGTTCCGTGAAGAAAAATTCAGTCCTGCATAAAAGGTTTGGATGATCATCCAAGTAGTCAATCCATGGGTTGGGCAATTTTTAACCAAAGATTTCATTCTTTCCCATGCTTGTGCAACATGCTCAGTATCTAATTGTTTAAAATTCATTATGCTACTCCTCAAAGATATAATTTTAGCAGGGGGATAATATCTACCAATAAAAGCATCCTTGCATTTAGTCCATGAATCAATACTATTCTTAGGCAGAGATAGCAACCAATCTTTAGCTCTTCCTCTTAATGAGAAAGGGAACAATTTTAATTTTATTATGTCACCATATACATCTTTATTCTTTTGCATTTCACAAAGTTCAACAAAATTATTGAGATGGGCAGCAGCATCATCAGAACTAACACTAGAAAATTGCTCTCGCATAACAAGATTCAGTAAAGCAGGTTTAATTTCAAAGAATTCCGCTGTAGTAGCGGGTGGAGCAATAGGTGTGCATAAGAAATCATTATTATTTGTGGTTGTGAAGTCACACAACTTAGTATTTTCAGGAGTATTCATTTTAACAACAGTAAATAAAGCAAACTAGATAAAATAAATGCAAATAACTAATTTTTTTGTGTTTTTGATATAGAGTGCAAGATAGTAAATAAGGTAAAATTAGCAACTAATTTTTTTTGTGTTTTGATATAATGCAGAAAACAAAATAGTAAATAAAATAAAGCAAGACAAAAACAAAGTAAAGAGATTGGATTGTGAAGACTCCCCTTGCAGCGTGTTTTGATCTCCCCGGCAACGGCGCCAGAAATTTAGCTTGATACGCGTACAGCAGCAAGTTTCCCTCAGTAAGAAACCAAGGTTTATCGAACCAGTAGGAGCCAAGAAGCACGTTGAAGGTTGATGGCGGCGAGATGTAGTGCGGCGCAACACCAGGGATTCCGGCGCCAACGTGAAACCTGCACAACACAACCAAAGTACTTTGCCCCAACGAAACAGTGAGGTTGTCAATCTCACCGGCTTGCTGTAACAAAGGATTAGATGTATAGTGTGGATGATGATTGTTTGCAGAGAACAAGAGAAACAAAGATTGCGAGATTGTATTCGATGTAAAAGAATGGACCGGGGTCCACAGTTCACTAGAGGTGTCTCTCAAATAAGAAATAGCATATTGGGTAAACAAATTACAGTTGGGTAACTGACAAATAGAGAGGGCATCACAATGCACATACATGACATGATGAGTATTGTGAGATTTAATTGGGCATTACGACAAAGTACATAGACCGCTATCCAGCATGCATCTATGCCTAAAAAGTCCACTTTCAGGTTATCATCCGAACCCCTTCCGGTATTAAGTTGTAAACAACAGACAATTGCATTAAGTATGGTGCGTAATGTAATCAATAACTATATCCTCGAACATAGCATCAATGTTTTATCCCTAGTAGCAATAGCACATCCACAATCTTAGAACTTTCTGTCACTGTCCCAGATTCAATGGAGGCATGAACCCACTATCGAGCATAAATACTCCCTCTTGGAGTTACAAGCAATGACTTGGCCAGAGCCTCTACTAGCAACGGAGAGCATGCAAGATCATAAACAACACATAGATAGATAATCAACATAACATAGTATTCTCTATTCATCGGATCCCAACAAACACACATGTAGCATTACAGATAGATGATCTTGATCATGATAGGCAGCTCACAAGATCAGACAATGAAGCACAATGGGGAGAAGACAACCATCTAGCTACTGCTATGGACCCATAGTCCAGGGGTGAACTACTCACACATCAATCCGGAGGCGACCATGGCGGTGTAGAGTCCTCCGGGAGATGATTCCCCTCTCCGGCAGGGTGCCGGAGGTGATCTCCAGAATCCCCCGAGATGGGATTGGCGGCGGCGGCGTCTCAGTAGGTTTTCTCGTATCGTGGCTCTCGGTACTGGGGGTTTCGCGACGGAGGCTTTAAGTAGGCGGAAGGGCAACGCGGGGGGCCACACGAGGGCCCCACACGCCAGGGCCGCGCGGCCTAGGGCTTGGCCGCGCCGCCCTGTTGTGGCGGCGCCTCGTGGCCCCACTTCGTTGACTCTTCGGTCTTCTGGAAGCTTCGTGGAAAAATAGGAACCTGGGCTTTGATTTCGTCCAATTTCGAGAATATTTCCTTACTAGGATTTCTGAAACCAAAAACAGCAGAAAACAGCAACTGGCTCTTCGGCATCTCGTTAATAGGTTAGTGCCGGAAAATGCATAATAATGACATATAATGTGTATAAAACATGTTAGTATCATCATAAAAGTAGCATGGAACATAAGAAATTATAGATACGTTTGAGGCGTATCAGCCGAGTCCGTGGCGGTGCCGCCGCGACATAGTGCCGACGCCCCTGCCGGCGCCCCCAAAATAGAGTATATATGTAGTGCCGGCGCCCCCCAAATGGTAGTGCCGGCGCCGACTAACATATAGTGAAGTTATTTTTTAATTTATGTTAAATTTGGTACATATATATATGATTTGTTTTCGTAGCTACGATGCCGCGACAGCCGCCGCGTCGTGGTCTGACTCTTCTAGAGGAGATGCAGCAGCTGGGGGAGGTCCGGGACTGGGCTCCGCCGGGGTGGCACTGGGAGGTCTTAGCTTCCGGGTCGCGCACCTTGGTGCGGAATCCGGGTCCCGTCGTCGACCCGGATATTCTTTGGTGGAGGTCTTATGGGCCACGGTCGTTTCAGAGGGAGCTGGCCCCGCCGGAGGAGGTAGCTCAGCGCATTGCGGCGGAGGACGAGCACGTTCGCCGTTACATGTATGCGTTAGACAACATGTATAGGACCGGATGGAGCGTTATGCAGGGATCTCATGTTAGCTATGCTCCCGTGACTGTTCCGTGGCTTTGGGGGTTCACCCGGCGCGGCTCAGGACCCGGTCGGCGCGTTATAGGACCCGGTCGGCGCGGTTGAGAGGTTGTAGTAGTGATTGATGTATTAGGGTTAAATAAACATGAACCCGATCTATGTATGCATGTAACTGCATTATCTGCTTTCAGCACTATATTATCGATCCTTAGTTAAGAACTACATATGTAACTCCATTTTCAGTTTTCTGCATTATCCTTAATTTGATCATATGATGGTTCCTATATATAGCTTGCAGGTCGTTGTAGAAAGCATGGAGAGAGATGAAATTCAAGAAAATTTCATGGAGAACCTCATAGCCCACGGTACTCTGGATGATCGCGACGACGTTATTCCAGATGATGGCGATGACGATGTCACCGCAACTTTTTTGAATGACTCTGGTGAGGGAGCGGAGAATATTGAGGAAGAAGATCCTAATGCCGCCGGTGAGGAAGAAGATCATCATAATGGCTCCGGAACCGTAGTTATCACCCAGGTATATAAATTAATTAAGCCGATGTTGATCGACTAGATGCATTAACTAATTAAATTGTACTGACTATGAATTATTTCTTTTTAGCCCTCCGGATCAAGCACTTCTTCTGTAAAGTCGAGGAAGCGAGGCCCGGCCAAAAAGTTGGACGACGGTGTTAGGCACGACATCACCCACATCGCTACGGATGGTAAACCGATTGCTCCAGAGAAAGTTGCAAAGGCATTTATAGCTCAATGCGGAGTGCTTTTTAGGGACCACGTCCCGATCACCATTCGAGAATGGAACAAGCCGAAGGGACTTGTGCTGTCTGCAGAGGAAGAAGCTCAAGGTCTTTATATCGATGATGTAGCCAAAAACAGCATTCTGACCAAGCTCATGTCACATTTCAACATAGTACCCGAAGAGGGGGATGACACTGAAAAGGCCAAGATGGAGCAGGCCCTCCGCGAGTTTGCCAAGAAGAAGATGGCCGAACTATTCAAGAACCACAAGAAAAGATTGCGCGGCCTTATCAAGAAAAAGAAGACTCCGGACAGTGAGAAGGTAAAAAATCACTGGGACGAATTCGTGAAGTACAGCACGGAGTCAGAAGAATTTCTGAAAAGGTCGGAAACAAATAAGGCAAATGATGCGTTGAAGCTATATCACCAAATTCTGGGTCCAGGTGGATACAGGGCTAACCGTCCTAAGTGGCAGGCAGCTGAGGCGGAACTGACCAGGAAAGGGATCAGATTAGGGACACACGGTTGGATCGAACGGTGTAAGGAGTGGTTCTACGGGATTGGGGGAACGATGCATCCAGAAACAGGGAAGTGCATCTATAAGAAAGCTCATCTGAAGTTTCCCATTGAAGCCCTGGAAAAAGCACATAAAGACGTGGAGGAGGGGAGGTTCCAGCCCGAAAGAGAGAACGATGAGCTGACACGCGCCCTTGGGAACAAAGAACACGGCGGACGAACACGAGGCACAGAAGGCTCCGTTCCGTGGAAGTATGGCTTTCCTGCGGAAAGGAAGAGATTTCCTGATAAAAGCCATGAGAGGAGAAAGGCAAGGGAAATAGACCGCATAGCGTCCTTAGAGGAGGGTATGAGCACCATGAAAGCCCAATTAACCATGGTAACCCAAGTACTTACATCGCAGATGGCTCAGGGGCAGGTTGTAGATCCTGCATTGCTCAATTCCCTCGTCCCGCTGCAATCTCAACAACACCGGAAAAGCAGCGTGGCTTCCTCTCAGCAGGTGGATAATGATGATGATGACCAGGTGGTCGAGCCTCCTCGCTACCCCCCCCCCCCCCCCCGTGGATGATCTCATGAGAGCCGTCCTTGTGAGCTACATGTTAAAGTTTTCAACCTATCCTTCAAGGCGGTGGTCGGCATCCTCTTACCTACAAGGTCTTACCATTGCCGTCCGGTCCAAGACGACTTTGCTGTTGTGATGGTGGATGAAGTGTTGAGAGATTACGAGGGGTTGGTGCTTGAGCACCCTGCAGGTGAAGATGGGGAAATCAAAGAACTGGGAGAAGCCCGTAGAACCACCGTGCAATGGCGGAAGGAGAACATTGTGTTTCCAGGTGAGAAGCCACCAAGCAGGCCACCTCCTCCGCCTCCTCCGCCACCTGCGCAGTCTCCTCCGCGTGATGATTCTCCTCTGCACGATGATGATTCCCCTATGCATGAGCAGTCTCCTCCGCGTGAGAATACTCCGCCGCCTCCTCCTCCTCCTCGTGAGAATACTCCGCCGCCTCCTCCTCCTCGTCAGGAGACTCCGCCGCCTCCACCTAAGCAAAAGAGGAAGCTAACCGCAGCACCTCCTACAGCTCCGAAGAGATCATCAACTCCGATGAGGGCACAGACTCCAGAGTTGTTACCACATGAGCAGACTGAAGAGCAAAAGGCATTTCTTGCGCCGAAGAAGATGCTTATTCCACCGCATACAGTGAAGCACTTTGCCGAGACGAGAATGAAGAGATCTGAGCTGAGAGCTGATTATGACCGCTCTCTTGGACAGTCCTCTAGAGCGAGCAAAGAAGCAAAAAAAAGTCGCCCAGCTTGGACAGCAGGACATTCAGGCCGTACCCCACTTCGTCGTGGAGCCCTATCATGATCCAGAGACGGCATCGATGATCGAACGGGATGCTAGAGCTCAGGGAGCATCAGTTGAGTACGAAGATTACTATCCAACGGCTCAAGTGGTAAACAAGTATAAATACGGAAAAGATCTCGTCAAACCTGGCGAGCTCACGCATCTAGGGACTCAGATGCGCAGGTTGCATGACTGGTACCTGAAAGCCTGTCGAAGAGGTGATCGCTACCTCACGGTGTATCTTAGAGATGAGCATTACTTCCGGGGGGTCGAGGAGATAAACCTTGAGTTAGAAGAACTGTTTCAGTTATTCAATCAAGACGCCCTCGACAAAGCTGTCATCAGTTGCTACTGCCTGTAAGTGATTTATTTATGTAATTAAGTCTGTACCTCAGCGCTCATTCATTTGCACTAACAATTATCCTCACTATATTCTTTGTGTACGCTATACATTTAATTATGCAGAATGAAGAAGCTCGAATGCAAAAGAGGCAAGCTCCTACCGCTGGGGTTCATAGACCCAGACACAGTTCATGAAGTTACGGTTCGAGACTTCCCCAAGGACACAGAGGACAACATGTTAATGTTTTTAGTGGAGAAAGCAAACAAAGAGGATATATTCTTTCCCTACAACTTCAAGTGAGTATTATATATAACATACATTATGCTTGTGCACCTTCCACTTTATTCTCGTAATCATTGAGCTATGCTTGTGCAGATTCCACTTTATTCTCCTAATCATTGATCTTCACAAAGGAGTCGTAAATGTCATGGACTCGAAACGTAAAGAATATGCGGAATGGGCGAACATGGCTGCCATCCTCCAGAGGTAATTTCAATCAATTTCGTATTGGCATCTTCATCTGTTCTAATTCGACGATATCATCAACTAATCAATAACTCATTTACTCATTATTTTTTGCCGGGCAGGGCCTGGAAACGGTTCATCACTACTGTTCCGGGTACATGGAAACCGGAGCTTACATTTCAAGATTACCCTGTAAGTAGTACTATATATCTATGTCCGTGAAACTCTATATATGATATTTACTTTCAATACGATGCTTGATCGAACTATTTTTTCGTAAAGTGTATGAGGCAGGAACCGGGAATAACTTATGTGGATACTACGTCTGCACCTTCATTCGTGACATGGCCTGTCCCAAGGGTGGGGATGCCCATATACACCACACTCGTGTACGATAACAAATTCTCACAATTATCTTAATTAGTACCATCTATTGTATTGAGTTCCATTCATATATTGATCTCCTTTTTTAAATATAGATGAAACGCCTGCGGGACACTCTCATAACGGAGGATCAAATACGAGCAATTCAAGAGGAAATCGTGGGATTCTTTCTTACCGATGTCATTACCCCAGGTGGAGAGCACTATAAGAAGGTCATAGCTAGATGTTGAGCAACTTCGTAGAAGCTAATAGATTTAGTAAAGAGATCCGACTCTATATTGTAAATATGCATGCATTACGTGTACTGTTGACGATGTCTATATATATTCACGAAGATATTTTGTGGTTTCTTGAATGATATATATATGCATTGCTGAAACTCTGCCGCGGCAGAGAAACGCCATGTTTCTCTGCCGCGGCAGAGAAACGCTGCTACAGCCTAAACCTGTGCCGCGGCAGAGAAATAGCAATTCTCTGCCGCGGCAGAGAACCACAGGCCCGGTTCGTACCACGAACCGGGACCAAAGGCCATCCACCGCGAGCTTCCTGGCCGCACCACGTGGCGCCGCCTTTAGGCCCGGTGCAACTTTGAACCGGGACTAAAGGGGGGACCCTTTAGTCCCGCCTTATTGGTCCCGGTTTGAAAACCGGCACTGAAGACCCAAATGGATCGGGCCTATAGCCCCGTTTTCCACTAGTGAAAAATTGAAGAGGGAAGCACCGATGGCATCTCTATGTTCTTCAACATCTCAACCATCATCACCACCATGAAGAGGGAGTAATCCACCTCTGAAGTCATTGCCACATGAACAACACAAGTACTCTAGTTCACTTCAGCAACCAGACAGGTAGACAAATTTTCTACGCAGATCATTGGATGTTATCGAAGCACAGCACTTGCATGTTTAGATTTCATAACAGGGACAAGAATTCCTCGTTCCATTATTCAAAGCTGGCAGCCACATGGGAAGAGAGTGGAGACAAAACCGAAACAAAAGAGGCTAGCCTCTCAGCTCCGGAAGACAAGAATTGTATTCTCGGCAGCAGAGAACAAAAGCAACACACAGATGCATGTCTTCACGTGAGAAGCACCAACAGTCCAACACCATCGTTCCCAGTCTTTGAAGCACCAACAAACATTTACTATCACTGCATACTCACCGATGCAGTTGCCCAACATGGAAACAGTCTCGTACTAGTAAAATAAGCCTGGTTGTTTTTCATCAGCCCATCATCATCGCATAGATCAACTGCCATCTATTACTGAACTTCAGTCTTTGCATAACTTAAACTGAACACATTAAACATGTACTATGTCAGTCATCTGCAGCCCAACATGGATAATAACATAACATATCACACAGTCTTGTACTAGTAAATTAAACCTGGTAGTTTTTCATCAACACATCATCGTCGTCGTCGTCGCATAGATTCCATCTACTGAACTCAGTCTTTGCACAACTTAAACTGGGACTACAAGAACAGCACCACTGGGCTGCTATGCTAGCTACTGAAAGTCGTCTTCTGCTACTACTGCTGTTACTACAAGGTGCAATGCCGAGCAGCAGCATGCATTATCTAATCACTAACAGAAATTAAGGTAAGACACAATCAAACCAGACACCACCATCTTCGGCGAACAAACAACAAGTTTGTTTCTTGCTAGAGCATCATTCCCTTCCAGCCAACATAACCAATAACTGAATCGGCCACATGGTTAGTTACCCATTTTGCAGCTGCAGTGGTTGCTACCTGGGATCAGAGCAGGATGTCGGCCTTGGAAGGCAGCCTCCGGAAGAAGTTCATGAGCAGGGACGGCATCCTGCTGCGGAACCGCGGCGGGCGCATGGCGTACAGGCCCGAGAGCCCGATCAGCACCTTCATCGGCACGGCGTAGGCGACGACCGCAGCAGCGACGCAGGCAATGGAGAAGAGCAGCGTCGCCCTCGGGTCGCGCCAGCTGAGGACGGCCTGCATCCGCTCGCCCTGCGTCGCGATGTCGCCGACCACCGTCTGCACCCTCCCCGCCACGCTGCGGAGGCGGTCGTACCTGAAGCGGACGACGTCGCCGCGGCTGGAAGGGAAGGTGTCGAACTCCTCGTCCAGCTCGTCCACGGTTGCCGCGTCGGCGTGAGACAGCCGCATATCCATGTGAGGCGGGTTCCTGGGACGGACACGGTACCTCCATAGCCCGGTGAACGCCATCACCAGGAACGCCGTCGGCGCGATCAGCTCCGGCATGAGGACGAACACCAGGAATGTGAACACCGCAACGCACGAGTGCACCGCATATCCCTTCACTATTGGCCCCCGCTGTATCGTCCGCCGTCGCCGACGCTCAGGTCTCCGCGGATGCCACTGCTCCGACTCCGTATCAGCTGACCAATCTCATCACCGTGCGCCTCAAGCCAGACAACTATTTGTACTGGCGCGCACAGATACTGCCACTCCTTCGCAGCCGTCGCCTCGATGGGTTCGTCGACGGGAGCTTCCCATGTCCGTCACGCACGGTCGCCGCGCGTACGGCGGACGGCACGAGGGTGGAGGCGGAGAACCCCCTCTACGCCGCCTGGGTCGCGCAAGACCAGGCCATCGTCTCGGCACTGCAGTCCTCGCTGACGGAGGGTGTTGCTGGCCTTGTGCTGTTTGCCGCCACCTCTCACGACATCTCGCGCACGTTCGAGCAGAGCTACGCTCAGCAGTCCGTGGCCCGTGGCAATGATCTTCGCCGCCAACTCACCGACTGCAAGAAGCTCAACTCCTCTGCCCACGACTACTTCAACAAGGTCAAAACGATCTCGGACACGCTGACCTCTATCGGCCAGCCTCTCCGGGACTCTGAGTTCGTCGAACATGTTCTACATGGGCTTGACAAGGAGTATGACAACCTGGTGGAGCATGTTGAGGATCGACCCACACCGACCCTTCCTCACGAGCTCTATACGCGTCTACTGGCCACCGAGCGGCGCATTGAGGCACGCCGCCATGAGGCTTCCGTCGTCCACGACCTCGCCGCCCATGCGGCCTACCGTGGCGCCCCTAGTGGCGGTCGCACACCTGCACCTGCGCCACGCCCTCCGTTCTCTGGCCCGCCTGCTGGAGGCGGTCAGTGGCAGTCTGGCCCGCCTGCTGGGGGCGGTCAGTGGCAGCCTCGCCCACCGGCTCCGCCATCCCCGGGTGGGCGTCCTCGCCCCATATGCCAATTATGTGGCATCACGGGCCACGTTGCATCGAAGTGCCACCGTCGCTTCAAGCGCGACTTCCTCGGCATCGGCAATGACGGTCGCGGGAACGAGAAGCAAGCCGCCATCGCCGACAGCTACTCCGGCTACACCCCCTCCTTCGTCATTGATCCCACCTGGTACTTCGACACCGGGGCGACGGATCACATGACAAGCGAGATGGGTAAGCTCAACGCCAACGAGCCCTACCGTGGGCAATACAAGGTCCGCACCGCTGATGGTTCAGGTATGCCCATCACTCATGTTGGCCAAGCATCTCTTCTCTCTAACACCTCCCGTCAGTTACACCTCCGCAATGTCCTTTGTGTTCCCCTAGTCACTCGCAATCTTCTTTCTGTTCGTAAGTTTACTTATGATAATGATGTTTTTTGTGAGTTTCACCCGTTTCATCTTCTCATAAAGGACCGAGTCACACGGGAGGTTCTGCTTAGAGGTCGAGTTCACCAGGGCTTGTACGCGTTGGAGGCGCCGTC
The DNA here is from genome assembly GCF_019359855.2 of Lolium perenne. Classification (NCBI taxonomy): domain Eukaryota; kingdom Viridiplantae; phylum Streptophyta; class Magnoliopsida; order Poales; family Poaceae; genus Lolium; species Lolium perenne. Next base: position 260,993,253 of record NC_067249.2, read on the forward strand.
GGGTCTGGAGGTCTTCAGTGGTGTACGTGTGTCGACTGCACATTGGCATGCGCGCCTTGGCCATCCTGCGTCTCCTGTAGTGAGCCATGTTCTTTGTCGCCATGAGCTCCCTACTTTATCTAGTAATAAAAGTCTAGCAGTGTGTGATGCTTGTCAGCAGGGAAAGAGTCATCAGCAACCTTTTGTTTCCTCCACTAGAGTTATTCAAAATCCACTTGAACTCATTTACTCGGATGTATGGGGCCCTGCCCAAACCTCTGTCAGTGGTCATACTTATTATGTCAGTTTCATTGATGCTTATAGTCGCTTTACGTGGCTCTATTTACTTAAAAGCAAAGCTGATGTGTTTAATGTGTTTGTGCAATTCCAGCTTCACGTCGAGCGACTCCTTAGCCACAAGATTATTCATGTTCAGTCGGATTGGGGTGGTGAATATCGCAACCTCAACACCTTCTTTAGCAAACTTGGGATTTCGCATCGCGTTTCTTGCCCACATACACATCAGCAAAACGGTACGGTTGAGCGCAAGCACCGCCACATCGTTGAAACTGGTCTCACACTTCTTGCTCATGCATCTGTGCCTTTTCGCTTTTGGAGTGATCATTTTTCCACTGCGTGTTTTTTGATCAACAGAACTCCAACTAGACTTCTCAGTATGAAGACACCCCTTGAGCTCCTGTTCAAGGAACTCCCTGATTACACATTCTTTAAAGTTTTTGGTTGCGCGTGTTGGCCTCACCTTAGGCCATACAATAGTCGAAAGCTTGAGTTTCGTTCCAAAAAGTGTGTCTTCCTCGGTTACAGTGCTCTTCACAAAGGCTATAAGTGTCTCCACGTTCCCACAAACCGTGTCTACATATCTCGCGACGTAGTCTTTGATGAAAACGTGTTTCCTTTTTCCGATATGCCATCATCTTCATCTGTTTCACCACCCACAAATAACTCTCCAGTTAGTCTTGGCCAATTTGATGATGTTGCATATTCGCCTGTGTCACCCCTGCCATCGCCGTCACCACCACCTCCACCACCGCCGCCGCCTCCACCTGCACTGCGTCCTCATACACGCAGCCGCAGTGGGATTCATCGACCCAAGGAGCGCACCGATGGCACCGTTGCATGGATTGCCTCCTGTCTTGCTCAAGCACAGGAGGATCCGTCTGCTGAACCCCGACACTACCAGGCTGCTATGAGCATTCCACACTGGCGTGCTACCATGGATCTTGAGTATCAAGCTCTTCAGAACAATGGTACATGGCAGCTCGTTCCTCCCCGCTCTGGTGTCAACATCATTGACTCCAAATGGATATTCAAGGTGAAGAAGCATGCTGATGGCTCCATTGAGCGCTACAAAGCTCGCCTGGTTGCCAAAGGCTTCAAGCAGAGGTATGGACTTGACTACGAGGATACGTTTAGTCCTGTTGTTAAACCTACCACTATTCGGCTGCTGTTATCCCTTGTTGTTACTTGGGGCTGGACTCTCCGTCAGTTGGATGTTCAGAATGCTTTCCTCCATGGCGTTTTGGAGGAAGAGGTATACACACGCCAACCTCATGGTTTTGTTGATCTTGCTCGCCCACATCATCTCTGTCGACTGGTGAAAGCTCTCTATGGTCTGAAACAGGCGCCTCGTGCTTGGCATGCCCGGCTTGGTGCCGCCCTTCGAGCTCATGGCTTTGTTCCCTCCACTGCTGACACTTCACTGTTCATTCTTCAGCGTCCCCAGCTCACCATGTACTTGCTGGTCTATGTTGATGACATCATCCTGGTCAGCTCTTCTGTTGCTGCTACACACAGATTGATTGTGGCTCTTGGTTCTGAGTTTGCTCTCAAGGATCTTGGCAAGCTACATTATTTTCTTGGCTTGGAGGTTACTTATCCTGGCGATGGTCTTGCTCTCTCTCAGCAGAAGTACTCACAGGATCTCTTGCGTCGTGCTGGTATGCTTGACTGCAAGGCGGCGATTACACCTATGTCTTCTACTGAGGTTCTATCTGTTGATGGTGGTACTTTGCTGTCTACTGATGATGCTACTGAGTACAGGCGCATTGTTGGAGGTCTCCAGTACCTTACCATTACTCGCCCGGATGTTTCCTATGCTGTAAACCGTGTCTGTCAGTACCTGCACGCGCCACGGGATACTCATTGGACTGCTGTCAAACGCATCTTGCGCTATGTGTGTTCTACTCTCACCCATGGACTTCATCTTCGGCCGGCGCCAACTGGTGTTCTTGCCGCCTTCAGTGATGCGGACTGGGCTGGCAACCCCGATGACCGGCGATCAACAGGGGGCTATGCTGTATTTCTGGGTTCCAACTTGATCGCCTAGAGTGCACACAAGCAAGCCACAGTCTCTCGCAGCAGCACTGAAGCAGAGTATAAAGCCGTTGCGGATGCCACGGGCGAGATTATCTGGATACAGTCTTTACTTCGAGAGTTGAAGATGAGTCCGAAGCAGTCGCCCATCTTGTGGTGTGACAACATTGGCGCCACATATCTGTCGCTCAATCCAGTGTTTCATGCTCGCACCAAACACATAGAGGTTGATTACCACTTTGTGAGAGAGCGAGTTGCTCAGAAACGACTGCAAATCAAGTTCATCTCGTCTAAGGACCAGCTTGCTGACATCTTCACCAAACCGCTTCCGCTTCCACTATTCCTTAGATGTAGACGCAATCTTAACTTACTGAATACTTCAGGTCACAGTTAAGATTGAGGGAGGGTGTTAGACTGTATATTTGTATATGTATTTGTACCCCTGTATGTACCTTTTGGTACCCCATATATATATATATGAGATAGGCCACGCCCTAGAGCGTTGAGCCGGTTCCTCCCAAATCCTCTTACGTTAACATGCTGCCACGAGCGGACCAGCTCGAACCACGTGCCGACAGCGATCAGACCAGAGAGCACGGCGACGAGGCGGAAGAAGTTGGCCTTGCTGCGCCGCATGCTCCACAGATGCGAGCGGTGATCCAGCATGTACTCCACAACCTCCTTGCCAAGCGACGGCTCGGTGCGGCCAAGCCGGGCAGCAACGACGCTCGTGGCCTGGAACCGCAGGCTCTCGACCTGGCGCACAAGCAGCGGCTCGACGTAGTGCATCTTGGGCAGCAACGGGCGGACATAGGCATGGTACATGACTACATGTTGCCTGCATTGCCGCAGCCAAAGCGCACGGCTAGGTGGAGCTCCCCCATCTTCTTGACCCCGGACTGATGCAGCATGAGGAGCGGGTAAGCGTGGGTGTAGAAACCTCTTCAGACACACACAAACTATAGATCCTTGATTTGCATACGAGGCCACATAAGTGAGTTATAGGGATTTAGAGAATAGATAGTTTACTTTCGTTGGTTCGACACTTAAATAATTATCGAATTGCACTGTGGTGATCCCCTGTACTTGGAGGTTATCAATTATCTAAACAATGATCTATTGAAATATTTCTATCCCAATTCTATCAATTTCAATCTTATAAAACAATAGGTTTAGTAGGTCTAGTGTTATCTTAAACCCTAGGATGAAGAGGCTATTTAGAAGTTAACGGAAGTGAAACTTATACCAAGTTGATTACGAGTATAATCTCAAAGTAAGATTATATGAGAGACAAGGATACTAAGATTTATCCTTAGGAAGACAAATAGAGATACTGAAAGAACATTTGACTGCCGTTATGATTTTGTGTGTTAGATAACAACATTAGTGATGATATAATTATATGATAAGTGGTGCAGGATATTTATTTAAGTTTGGCTTGTCAGCATTGAACCCCCAAATTTGTGGAATCACATGTTGCCGATGAAAAAGGGTTTTGAAAGAAGCTCCAAGATGGATTATCCGGGTGCAAGAAGGGTCGGATTATCACTTGCAATATTGGGGCCCTCGAAAAACGGCCAAGGACTTTTACGAGCCCATATGCGCGAGCCCCTGTATCCCCCCCCCCCCCCCCCCCCACCACCACCACCACCACCACGGATATTTGGGCGGAGGTTTTGTGGAGGCCGGATATCTCATAGAACCGGATTATACACCTCTCACTTGGTCCGGATAATCTGGGTCATGGTTTCACCAACGACTCTAATTTTAGGAGGGGTATAAATACCCCCTCCCTTCTTCAACCTCAAGATGTTCGACCTGACCAAGAAGAAACCCTAAAATCTGAGCCACGATTTCCACTTGATCTCCTCCCTCAACCAACCTAAGCTCTTGATCTTTGGAGAATCGAAGGAGAAGACCAAGCTCTACATTCTCGCCAAACCGTTTTGATTTTCCACGTCATTCACATGAGGGCCCTTTGGCTAGAGTTTCCTTTGGAAACCCTAGTTTTTGTTTACTCCATTGATAACTTGTTATTGTGTTGTAACAACCTTGGGAGCCTTCAATTCGGTTGTGGATGAACCTTGTAAAAGTCCCGGTTTCCGCTTCGAGGAAATCCCTTAGTGTACACGTGGGTCGGGCCTTTGTGGCAAAACTCACAGGAGAATAGGGTGAGACCTTTGTGGCGTTGGTCTAGCCTTTGTGGTGACCACACCCCTCCAATGTAGACGTACTTCCCCTCAAAAGGAAGGAACTACGGGAATCATCCCTTGTGTCTCTGCGTGGTCCACTCTCGGTTTCTCTATCCTTATTGTATCTTGCTTAGTTTTAGCTTGCTTAGTTGTGTAGCTTGTCATCTAGGTAAATTCACTTAGTTGCATATCTAGAGAATTTACCTTTTGTGTCAAGCTTAAATTGAAAAAGAAATAAATTTAGTAGCATCTATTCACACCCCCTCTAGGTGCGGCATACGATCCTTTCAATTGGTATCGGAGTCTCGGCTCTTAATTGTAGCTTAACTTCCTAAGAGTATGCCGAATGATGGGGATAAAGATGAAGCCCGCAAGCCAGTATCCATGGACGATCTCAAGGCTTTGGAAACTACCTTGAAATCTTCCATGGATGCTCAAATGGTAGCAATGCGAGAATATTTCGTGGAGCTAATGGCGCCGAAAGCCCCTCCCATTATTTCCATCCCTGTGGACATGAAACCTTTGTTAGCGGGTAAACCTTCGCGCTCACCCTCTAGTAAAAGGTGTGAGGAAGGTGATGACCTTGATAAAGATAAGGACTCTATACCCTCTTCCCTAAAGGGGGAGGTGGGAAGAAGGAGTACCATGAAGAAAAGTGGCGCTCCCCCGACCCACCTGTCCCTCACCCTCATATAAAGAATAGAGGTTATCCACCTAAGCATGATGTTAGTGATTTTGGTAAATGGCAATTTGAGTTTAAATCTCATGTGTGTAGTTCTTCTAAATTGGCTTCAAGAACCATTTTTTATGTTGTGTTTTCATTTCATAACGTTAGTTGGTTTATGTGCCTTTCTAACTTGTATCTTGAAAGAACACTTAGTTGTTTTAGACAGGTGCCTAAGTTTTTTCTGACATTAGAATATATTTTAAAAATTTGAGGTTATTGTTTTTGTGTCTCATCTTTTCTAGGGAATAGATGTTTTTTTTAATTTGAAATGAAGTTGTCTTCTGATCACTTCTAACTTTGTTTTACTTAGTTAAGCTTCGGTGGCTAGCTAACATTTTTATAAGTTGGGGTTATTTCTTTGTGTCTCATTTTCTTGGATACTTTGTTTTCAAATCAAATCAAGTTGGCTTTTAAGCATGGCTAAGTTTGGTTTACAAAATCTAACTAAGTTGGTTAGTCAACAAAATTAAGTTTTTAAGGGTATTATTGTGTACCTCTGTTTTGGTGGGATGGTTGGGTTTTAATTTAAAGCAAGTTGGTTTATGAATATGCTTAAGTTTGTTTGCCTAATATAATATAGTTGGCCTGTCAACATTTTTAAAATTTTGAGGTTATTATTTTTTGTCTCATCTTTCTAAGGATGTTTGATGCGGAGTGTACAAGTCCAAGTCCAAATCCAAGTTAAGTTGGACACGTACCGGCCAGCCTCCCGTGACGGCTACCAATATAAGCGATCAGACCTACCGATTATAGCGGCTATCAAAGGCATCGAGTAGCGTACATACTCACGAGACAGAAGCAAGAAGAAAGAAGATCAGCCGAGACGACATGGCGGCTTTCCGGCAACTGCTGCTCCGGGGGCTCCTCGCCGGCCGCCGCGTGGCCACGGCTCCAACACAGGATGCTCGCGCTTTCTCCACCGCCGGCGGCAGCCACCGGGCTCCTCAGGTTCGCATCGCCTCATATCCCATCCCATAGGTTGATCTGTTACCGAAATCCGTTCCTTTTTCCTGATCAATCACGCGTGCGCGCAGAGTTCCCGGCTGCTGCTGGATAGGGAGTATATTTTATGTGCATACAACCTCCGTTTCTCCAAAGGTATATATTCAGTCAAAAGTCAATGTTGTGTAAGTTTGATAAATTATATGGATAAAAAGTAACCGTCTAGTACAATACTAGTAGGATGGATCCATCTAGTACACCACTCTACTATTGGATCTATTTAATATGACTAGCACAATACATGTGCGTTGCTACAAGTGTTAAGCATGTGTATTTAGCAAATCAATTATAAACCTGAAAACCAAACAATCCTTGGCGTCTCATGACTGAATTGAACCGTCCCACCCACCTGAAGAAAAAAATTGTTGAATCGTTTGTTTCTTCCTCCACGCCAACCCTCGAGACGTCCACCCTCCCTTGATCTCCTAGTTCTTCGGGCTTACACCAGCGCATGGCTCCAGCTTCGTTCCTTCGTACTGATTGTCATGTTTCCTTCCTACTTGTCAGCCCCCGACACCAGCAGAACAACAGCATACTAGGGTGGAGTCAACTCCCACGTGTATATATCTTCAAGGATCCTCGGGCATGGGAGAAAACCAGATAGAGATAGAGAGGGGGAGGAGAGAAATTCTCCTCGAATTGTGTGTAAACATCCTCCCATGAGCCCCCTCCTTATATAGGGGGAGGGGGTGGTGCGGTCGGCCAAGGTGGCCCCACACGCCCAAACCCTAACCCTAACCCTAGCCACCCCCGCCCTTATCCCTTGGTGGGAGGCAGCCGGCCCGTTAATGGGCTCCGCTCTGGGAGGGGCCCATTAAGGTAGGTTGCACCTTTATTTAAGTGTGTTACCGAACCCTTAAGTGTGTTACCCTATGGTTCGGGAACACTACAGACATGATCGAGACGCCTCTAGAATCAATGATCATCAACGGGACCTGGATGCTGATAACCCCCAAGTTCAGGGGGTCACCGCAGTACAATCGATAAGTAGTTGAGTGTCGAACCCACAAGAAGTTGAAGGTAAACTATATATTCTCTAAAGCAATATAACCCACTTATATGGCCTTCAATTCAAAGCTAGGAGTTATGGTGTGTGTAGAGGTTTTACTAGAAACTGTAAGTGATGAAAATGAAATGCAAGTAAAACAAATGCAAGAAAAGTAAAGTGCAATAAAGTAAAATGCAATGAAATGAAGAGAAGTGAAGTGTAATAGCTCAAGGGAGCAAGTGTTAAGGCAAATTGTTATTTCATTTATGTGGTTGTCACAATTAGTGAAGCACATTATAGTCTTTTTGGTGTTTCTTCTAGAGAGGAGCCATAGATAGGTGTAGCCATGGATATGAGCAAGTACACCCCTAGTGATTTATCCTAAGGCCATTGGTATGAGAAAACAAAGGAATTATTAAGACATAAAGTTCAGCCACCACTGTAGTTTAAAGGTCTCCATAATTATAACCCTCGTTTGATTAATCATCATTAATACAACATGCATCTAAGAATTAGGACAAGGTTTTTGTCAACTCCCAATGTCCCTCTCCCTATCAACATGCAACGGTGACAACCTTATGCATCCCCCGACATATTTGTGCACTCATATATCAGTAAAAAAAGATCATCATAGAAGATAATAAATACTTATACGCAACCATCACAAACTCTCTCATATTTGCCATGAACAAATCACTACTCAAACAAGGACATAGAAACACAATAGATCATGGGAAAATAATAGATTGTAATACACATCATGTTTTCAAAGAGATTATAGTAGGGAGATGATGGAGAAGTGCTATGTATGTTGATCAAGACGTGCAGCCCGTGGAGGAGATGGCGGTGAAGATCCCCGTGTCGGCGGCCACAGGAGACGGCGGCATCCCGACGGCGGTAGGAGGGCGGCGCCGGCAGCACGAGGGAGGTGGCTGCCCTTGGGGGCAGCGGCCCCTTGCCCCTTCTTTTTCCTTGGACTTCGTGCTGGTGCGTAGGAGGTTTTTCCCCTCCTTGGCGGCTGCCAAGGAGGAGGATTTTCGTCACAATATATGGGTGCCTCAAAAACAAGGGTTTCCCCTCAATATATAGAGGTGGAGATGCAATCTTGGTCATGGGATTGATGCCCCTTTGATCTAAGAGCTCTTGGGCACCTCTAGAACCTTCCTAGGACTCCCCTTTGTACTTTATGAGTTCATAAAATCATGGCTTGGCCGAATATATCAAATATGGCAAAAGTTTGTGTCAATCACGTCACCAATTTTTAGATTTCCGAAACTACCTCTATACCCTTCAGTAAAATCGCGACTACGGGAGCATCCGGACTCCTATTGGGACGTTATTTATATAAAATTGAAGATATGGAAATGCTCCACAACTTTATCAATTGGCACTTTTTCATTTGACGCTATCTTCTGGAATCGCCAGGGCCAGCTTTAAAACAATACTGCAGGGACAGATTTCAGGAAACTCCAGATTTCACCATAATGACCGGTTTCTTTCCATATTTGCCGATTTCCTTCATAACAAAGTTCAAAACAAGAAATTGTGCACTTTTCTAACTATTAATAGGTTAGTCCCAATAATAAATATAATAAAGTTGCAATATAATAGGATTTTAGTGCAATAAATTACAAGGTTCATGTATGCATTTTACATGCATCAGATGCCCATAATGATCACTGTGTATTCCACGAATATATGTCGTTGAACCATAAACGCTGAGTTCTATTTCCTTTGTTACTTTGATACTAGCACTTGTCCGAGATTTGATCATCTGTATCATCATACCTAGTTCAATCTCGTTACTGACAAGGCTATTGAATCCTTTCCCGTGATATATATTCCATCCTCATGACCTAGTCATACGTTGCACAGCTTCATGTATGAAATCTCACCGAGTGGGTCTTGAGTATCTTTCCGTCACGCCGATGAACAAATCCCGATATCGATACATAAACCTCAACATATACCTTTGGAATACTTGAGCTACACCTTTATGATCACCATGTTAAGGTGTGACGGTAGATGTAGCCAAGGTAGCCTTGGGTGATAGTGATTAGGTATGATCTCAGACTCTAAGGATTAGGTTACTACACTTTCATAATTATCGCAACGATGAACTTTGTGACTTGGTCGTGTTGCAATACTTATATTGGATATGTCCATCATAACATTCACTCACTGATATGATCTCATTATCAGTTGAAATAAATGTTCATGATCGGGAAACATCGTTCATCGGATAACCAATGAGCTCGTTTGCAGAAAGGCTCACTAGGGACTCTCTTTTTTCCATACCAGACATGTATTAATGTTTCTGATTAATATAGTTATAGCATGGCATAAAAATTACTATGAACTCTTGATATATAATAATAATACTCTTTATTATTTGTCTCTATGGCACTATCTCCAACATCCGCCGCCTAGATGCCATGAACCTGCCTATGGAGGTTGGGCTCTTTACCCTCTGCATCGTGCTAGGCAGACACGCTCCGTCGGTCACCTCTCTCATCCCTTATCCATTCTTTGGGTGAGTTATTCTTCAACCTTTTCAACCTAAAGAAGCTACTTGTTCCGTTTCCGAGCGTGACTTATAGTTTGGACGTTGGCGACTAGTGAGGGTTGGGCTAGCAGGAGGGGCTGCCGCAGATGAGATGATATGCCTCTCATTTTTTTGATGTTTTCTTGCAAAAGTTAGTAGATTTTTTGTCATGTCGTGTCTTGATGCGATGAAATCGATCCTAAATTGTCTTATTTTCATCGTTCGATGTGAAGACTCAACGCGTTGCCAACGTTGTCGGGCGGTTTCTTGTGCAAGTGCATGGAAGAAGTACCCGCTTGTCCTGATGGTGTGCTGTCCGGAGGAGCCTCCAATGGAATCGCTGCAGGAGGCATCGGTGGTGGCGCTAGAGGAGGAGGGCATCTTAGCAGGGACGGAGCCAGGAATTATCTACAAGGGGGGCCAACTGAGCATTTCTTTTGCATAGAGGGGGCCATATGGGTAATTTAGAGAATATTCTACGTTTTTTACATAATTTATAGCGGTGTTTTAACAAATTTCCATTGTTAGGGGGGGCCATGGCCCTGGCTGGCACCCCCCCGGCTCTGACCCTGCATCTTAGGTGCTCCATCATCGTGCAACTGCGCCGAGGAGGATACCGGGCTCAAGGCCAATAACCAAAAGTTGTGCGTGTTTTTCACTAACCTCTAGAGCAGATGGCTCATCTTCAGACCGAGTATGCGTTCAAAAATATATTATACTAAACTTTTGTAACTTCTTCAAAATTACAACCCATTATCCCTACATATCATCAAAACAATTTGTTTTTCTATTATGGTTTAAAATATAATGTCATGATACAACAATCAACATGCAATCATTTTACTATCAAATTTTAACTACGGCGTCGGAATTATACTTGTGTAAAATCTAAAAATATATAATTGTATTATAACAGAATGAGAATGTGTGTTGGTTGTTTCTTGTCAAGACACCGCCTATTAGATATGTTTGGTTAAACTATATTCTTTCTCGATTAGAACAAAAAAAGAATAAAACCGCATGGTTGAGTGTAAATATATCTACATCTTCATATGTATTTTAGTTTCCTTAAATATCACGAGCAATCTCTAAAGTTGATGGAGGTTTCTCGAATACATGATTGCATATTTATATGTAAAAAAAATTGAGTATGTAAAAGGCGCCCTCTATAGGAGGGTGGTCCACGTCGCTCCTCCCGCTGACACTTGGCGTGCTTGGGTGCCTCCCTTGTTTTTCTACTCATTTCCATGTGCGACATATGGTGAGCGGGGAGGACGTCTTTGGGTTTCCCCACTAGTAGAAATCAGGGTATTAGCACCGGTTTGTTAGTCTCATTTGCACCGATTGCCCAACTGGTGCAAAGGAATCGGCACTAAAGCCTCCCTCTGTAGCATTGGTTGTGCTGTGAACTAGTGCTAAAGGAGTTCCACGTGGCCCGGGTCATGTGCTGCGCCTAGAGGGCCCTTTGGCACCGGTTTGAGCCACGAAGCGGTACTAAAGATCCGGTACAATTTTTGCTACAATTTTTGTAAAAAAAATGAAAAATAAAAGTTTATTTTTCATAATTTTTTTCATTTCTCTATTTTCGGATATTTGAACTGTTTGACGGTTTCCACTAATCTCTAATCACCCCTATTCTCATGTCAAAGTACATACTCATGGCCAAACTTCCTAGTCGGTCACCCATCCTCACACTACTCCACCCATAGCACGTTTAACTTCTCCATTCCTTCCTACACGCTATCAAGACTGCGCTCGCAACTCCTTTTAGTCCCAGTTTGAGCCACGAACCTTTAGCATCGGTTTGAGCCACGAACCAGTGCTAAAGGGTACGCGCCTGCCACGTGGCTCAAACCGATGCTAAAGGTGCCTTACAAACCGGTGCTAAAGCCCATGCGGGGTTCCCTGCGATGTCCGGGCTGCTCGAACCGGTGCTAATGCACCCTTTAGTCCGGGTTCGTAGCCTAACCGGTGCTAAAGCTCTGGGCAGCTCCAAACGTAACACCTGTTTTCTAGTAGTGCCCCTTTTTCTTTGTACGTAGAGTCGAATAAAACAAAAAAAAAAATTCTTGAAACGAGCATGCAAATCAAAATTCGATTTGACGGTTGATCTAGTCACCTCGCGATATAAAATATAGAACACATATTGATAGGTTTTGACAAACCTTTTTCGCACTGCCTTTTGTGTTTAATTTGCTCCGCATTCGCTCACACTTCACGCGATGGGTGCACTGCTCGTGCACTTCTTTTCTGTCTTCCATTGCACACTATATTCGGTCACACTGGACATGGAGGTGCATTGCCTTCCGTTGCGTGTGACATGGGCATGCCCTATCAGGTACCCACTATTAGCACATCAGGTGCGGTCCAACAAGATACCCACATGAGGATTACAAAACCCAAAAAGCATTGCATGTTACTAAGGAGCCGAATCACACGAACCTGGCGTGCGAGCCAAGGACATGCCCAGAACAAGGAACACAAGAGTTCGTATCCAACCTATAACCGACACATATATAATACCTGATACCTAACCTCTCATATAAGGGCCAGGAGGGATCGTCAGGGAGAAAAACTAAGATCCGGCATCTAAGCCCTAGCTACGCTACATCGCCATAGACATAAAAGCACCCCTGTAATCATCATCATCAATCAAGAATAGCAAGCATCACGTAGGGTTTTCCCTATGGGACCTGAAGCTGGGTAAATTGTGTCTCTTGTGTTGTTTGTACATCGATGAAACTGTAGGGATTCGTTGCATAGAAAACAAAAAAATTTCTACCGCGAGAACGCAATCCAAGCCAAGATGCAATCTAGAAGACGGGAGCAACGAGGGGATGATCAAGACTCACCCTTGAAGATTTCCAAAGCTTATAAGAGTAGGCTCTTATTGCTGCGGTAGACGATCACTTGCCGCTTGCAAAAGCGCGTAGAAGATCTTGATCACGGTGCCACGATCGGGCAGCACCTCCGTACTCGGTCACACGTTCGGTGTTGATGACGACGTCCTTCTCCCCGTTCCAGCGGGCAGCGGAAGTAGTAGATCCTCCTCGGAATCCCGGCAGCACGACGGCGTGGTGGCGGTGGTGGTGGAGAACTCCGGCAGGGCTTCGCCTATGCGCTGCGGGAGTTTGTATGTGGAGGAGGGGAGGCTAGGGTTTGGGGAGAGGGGGTGCCATGGGCGCCGGCCTCAAGGGGGCAGGGGTGGTGCGGCCAAGCCATGGGCTGCCCCCTCCCTCTCCTACTCATTATATAGGTGGAACCCCAAGGGTTTGCCCAAAGTCTTCGAATAAGACCCCAACAGAAAAACTGCCTTATGGACGAAACCTAGAGGGACAGGGACTCTCCCCTTTCCCCTTTTCTTGGCCGGCCAAGGAGGTGGAGTCCACCATGGACTCCACCCTCCCACTTGGTTGGCTGGTTAGGGTTTGTGGAGTCCCTCCGGGTGACAAGGTATTAACTTGTCAATGCCTACGGATTGTAGACTAGGGTTTAGTTGGATGTAGAGGGCAAGTAGATCTCGAAGGTTTCAGCCGAAAAGTACTCGACAAATATGAAAACTAGGGTTTGAGAGACAATGATTCGATCCCTTCTGCGTCCCTCGACTCCCCCTTATATAGGAGGCGGAGCCGAGGGATTCGTATTGTACAAGTTACAGAGTCCGGGAAGGTTTCTAACTCCTCCCGCAAGATTACAAATAATGCTTCCTATTACAACTCTAGCTTTCCTTAATAATATCTTGGGCTTCCGAATCTTCTTATTCTTCGGGTAGTGGGCCTTCAGTAAACCCCGGGTACCATCATCGGCAGGCCCATTGGGGATGCCTATGTCAGTAGCCCCCGAGATTTTGCTTGAATCGCAGAGTCAGGGAAAATCTCCACCGTTTATTTTTACTCGACAATTCAAAACTTTTCTATATTTCTTCACATAAATTTCTATATTGTGCAGGGATAATGGTAATTGGGGCTAGTTCATCTGACGGATCAGGTACTAGTTAACTGCTCTAGTGGCAATCCGCAAAAACCTACTTCAAAATCACGTCCCTGGACATGATCTCGGGACACTGGTGTAAACTTCGACAGGTGCCGCTTAAGGTCTTACCATTCTGTCGAGTCCCAGTTATATTTATCGGGTACCTAACGCGTCCGTTAGGATTTTTCTTCGTATCTGTTGATACGGATAAAAGTAGCAAACCGACGTCAGAGACGGCGCCACGCCTCACAGAACGGATCTGGGGTCTTACCTTCGCAAAGTTTGCGGCATTCAGAAATTGATCGCAACTTTGGCGTTCTGAGAATATATTGTCGAGTGCTTATTCGGCTGTTGGAATGGCACATTTTATTGAGTCAAAGATGACTTATATTGCTCTCCCGATGGGAGTATATGCAGAGTCATTTATAACTCGAAATATACTCTTTTGCTCTTCTATCTTTCCTTTTTTCCATTCTTTCTTTATTTTTTATAATTTCATCGGGCACGCGAACAGCGTTCCTGACGGGAGTAGCCCCCGAGGCTACAACCAAGGACTTGTTCTTGGTTGTAGGCTCCACGCCTTATGCCGCTATATTTTCTTTCTCTCCTGAAGTTTTATAATTTCTCGGGTGCGCGAACAGCGCTCCAGATGGGAGTAGTCCCCGAGGCTATGAACAAATATTTGTATTTGATCATAGGCTCATGTCGTTTCTATTTTGTCTTTCTTGATCTTTTCATTTTTCAAAGTAGCCCCCGAGCATTTGATCAAAAACTTGTATTTGATCAAAGGCTCTCCAATATTTTTTCATGTCGCCTTTTTATGCCGCTGTTGAGTCGAATTTTTCTCTCTGACAAGGTGACGTTATTGCTGACGATAGCCACGATTGCGAATCCGAAAATGGCGAGAAGTTTTCTCCCACTGCCTTGCGATCCCAAATTATCCATTATCTTGACACGTCGTGTAGGTGGGGGTGACATAGGCATCCCAAATGGGCCTGCCGAAGATAGTACCCGGGGTTTACTGAAGGCCCCCTACCCGAAGAATAAGAAGATTCGGGAGCCCAAGATATATCAAGGAAAGTCAAGAGTTGTAATAGGAAGTGTTATCTGTAATCTGGCGGGATGAGTTAGAAACCGTCCCGGACTCTGTAACTTGTATAGCACGAATCCCTCGGCTCCACCTCCTATATAAAGGGGGAGTCGAGGGACGAAGAAAGGATCGAATCATTGTCTACAAACCCTAGTTTTCATAATCGTCGAGTACTTTTCGGCTGAAACCTTCGAGATCTACTTACCCTCTACTTCCAACTAAACCCTAGCCTACAATCCATAGGCATTGACAAGTTGATACCTTGTCAATTGGCGCCGTCTGTGGGAACTAGAGGCGTAAGGATCTGATCCCGATGGCACGCTCAAGATCTTCGACATCGTCAACCGCAAGCAACACAATGGATCGAGGTAAACAGATCGCTGCTGGTCTTGTCGATTTTGTTCCTCACCCACCCTCCCGTTTGGATGCATATGCGTATCTGGCGGAGCCCATGGAGATGACGTTCGGAAGGTTTCACTTTCGCGTCGAGAAGGAAGGATCGTATCGTGTCGAGGTTCCGATTTCGTCGGGATCGTCGAAGGTCGATTCCGATTTTTCAAGCTATGCGTCGTCAACCGAGTCAGGAGAAGAAGAAACTTCGGCGACACGCTACATCAGCACCAGAACAAGAGAGAAACTCGCCAAGATCTTCAACGACATGTCGTTTGAGTCATCTGCGGACTCATATATAAGCAATGGCTCAAGCGATGTCGACAGTTACGACTTCATCGACAAATCTATCACAGTGGGCAAGGTCTTCATCAATCTCAACGATGATGTCACCAAACCCAATGTAGATCTGAGTACAAAGTATCATCAGATTTACGCCATTGAAGATCAAGAGGAGACATCTGAGGCTTTCGACAGTCTGGGAAATCCATACGTCGATCCCTCCAATCTGCGACAAGGCCTGGGCAACAAATACGTCGGGCCGAGCCGCGAGATAGAGTTCAACTTTCACAAGCAGCGTGGGACAGAGCCGCGAGAGCTATGAACGGTGCAGAACCAATGGCTACCACGGCCACACCGGAAGGAATTGCAAGCATATCAATATAGGCTCGCACGAGCTGCCGAGGGAATTGGAAAAGCAGACGGCTGAGTTGAACAGGAGAAAGGAAGCGACTTACGCATCCAGCGGGGAGAAGGGCAGATCTGAGTCGACAATCTAGAACTTCGGGTGATAGCCACAGGGAGGCTCGGAACAGAGGAAGATCAAGGTTACAACACATACCCGAAGCAGAAAGAGAGCACTTGGTTCAAAACCTCGACATGTCCTTTATGTCGATAGACACAAGAGGAAACATTATCCCTAAGACACCAGAAGCTGGGTATATGGCGACACAAGCTTTTATCCTCGCATCTAAACCACCTCCAGGTGATCCAAGGGAAACACTATACAATATGGCGATAGCAGGAGTTGGAGCTATGGGGACAGCGTTCGTTTCAACGCCTCCCGAAGGAACGGCAAGGCAAAATAGTCCACGACCTGCAGCAGCAACAGCGGCAGACTTTGAAGGACCAAGTGGAGCAAGAGATACAAAGAAGCACAAGCAAGGGTCGACGAGCGCGGCAAAGCGAAGGATCATCGGCAATCTCCGAACTTAACGACGAGGATATGTGCGGCTTACCATGCTTCACGAGGAGAGTCCGAAAAACTCGAGTCCCTCGGGATTCAAGTTACCCGATAATTTCAAGAAGTTCGACGGCCTCCAAGATCCGAGAGGATTGGCTAGTCGACTATTTGGAGACGGTGAAGGCGACGGGGAGGAACCAGGGCATCAGCTATGCAAAGCATCCAGGTACATTTGAGTGGAGCCGCACGATCTTGGATAAAGAAACTCGCTCCAGGATCCATCGACAGCTGGGAAAGTTTCGAGGTTGTGTTCGTCAAGAACTTCAGATCCACGTGCAAAAAACCCGCGTCGTTAGAGGAGTTGAGAGCATGTCGACAAAAGCCAGATGAGCCAATGAGAAAGTACATCCAAAGGTGGAATATCATCAAAAACTTGGCAGAAAATATATCGACGAGAGAGCAATAGATGCGTTTGTCGCAGGAGTCGGGCGTGGAGATTTTGTCGAGGATTTGGGAAGGACCAATCCAAAGACAAGATCCGCGTTAATGGAGTTAGCAAATAAATGGGCAGATGGAGAAGACGCTGTCCACAACAAACGGCACAGGTCGCCAGAGGAGGACCGTGGTCGAAACTATCAACCGAGGCGAAGATTTCCTCGGCAGTACCAGAACTACGACGCTCCAGGACAAATTTCGGCAGGTTTTCGGACAAATACAGGAGGAAGCAACAGAGATGATTACCGGAGAAGCAATGAGCAGCGAGGTGATAACAGGGATGATTCACGCAGCGGGCAAAATAGCGGGCCTAGGTTCCCAAGACCTTTCGTGTCCCACTGAAGAGATGATGAATGGACCGTGCCGGATGCACTTTTTCCTCGACAAAGACAACGGTAAAAGACGGTCGGGGCACTTGCGGAAAGACGTCGAAATTTTCAGGCAATGTTGCGGTATGCGAAAACGCTAACGCGGGCAGCACAGAGAAATCCTCGAGAACCTAGAAGCGAGATTCACTTGCCGCCTCCTCCCGCGATCACAGACGACAATCGGCATCGGCTCGTAATAGCGGCAGCACCTGCACCACCACCTTATGTTGATCCTAACTCCAATGGAGCAAATGTCGATGATTCAAAAGGGAAGGCCGTCCAATAGAGCTCGAGAAAGTAATCTCACGACGGTGTTTATGGCAGAGAAAATGCCTCCACCAACGATTGAGTACCTTAATTGGTCAGGACAAGATATCGGCTTCACAATAGCAGATCATCCGCAGCAAGTTCCTCGACCAGGGCAGTCGGCACTTATTACGCGGCGATTATCGCGGGATTTGATGTCTCTCGAGTGTTCATAGACGGCGGCAGCAGCTTGAACCTTATGTATGCGAGATACATTGAGGAAGATGAACATATCCTTAGCAAACTTGAAACCAACGAGACACAAGGTTCCACGGCATCACACCGGAGAAACCAAGTTATCCATTGGGAAAGATCAATCTCGACGTTCAGTTTGGGACCCGAGAAAATTATAGAATCGAGAGGCTCGAATTTGAAGTCGTGGATTTTCCGTCGCAGCACCACGCTCTGTTGGGACGACCAGCATATGCTAGATTTATGGCGGTGCCACACTATACATACCTGTTGTGGAGGATGCCTGGACCAAAGGGACCAATCACGGTAAAAGGAAGCTTTGCCTTAGCCGATAAGTGCGACAAGGATTTCCACCGGTTGTCGTAAACTTTCGGGATGCAAGCTGAGTACTTGGCGTCAAAAAGCATGACCGATTACGACGTGCGCCAGGCGTTGGAAGGCCAAACAAAGAATCAACTTTCAGTACTTGAGAAAAATTCAAAAGAGGTGCAGATTCACCCGACAGAGACCCGAAAAAGACGACATCTATCGCAAACGACATGGATATCTCATAGGAAAGCGCTCGTCGAGTTCCTCCGTGAGAACTGGAAAATCTTCGCATGGTGTCCAGCTGACATGCCAGGAGTACCCAGGGAACTTGCCGAGCACCACCTAAACTTGGATCCAGTAGCGAGACCAATCAAACAACCTTTGCGGCGTTTTTGAACCAAACCGCAAAGCCATGCTTTATCGAGAAATCAATCGACTACAAGAAGCTGGTTTTATCAAAGAGATATTCACGAAGCCACATGGGTAGCAAATCCTGTCTTTGGTGCCGAAGAAAAACACTAAGGTCCTTCGCATGTGCGTCGACTTTACGTGTCTCAATAAACATTGTCCAAAGGATCACTTTCCCCTCCCGAGGATCGATCAAATTATCGACTCCACGGCTGGATGTGAACGTCTTTCCTTCCTGGATGCATATTCTGGTTATAACCAGATCAGATTGAAAGAAGAAGAGGAAGTCACGACCGCGTTGAGTACACCTTACGGCGTGTTGTGCTACGTAACAATGCCCTTCGGTCTAAAAATGCGGGAGCAACATATCAAAGAATGATGCAGAAGTGTTTGGCGACACAGATCGGAAAAAACGTACAAGTATACATCGACGATGTCGTCATAACGTCAAAAAAGGGGACAACACTGATCGAGGATCTCAAAGAAACTTTTGATAACCTCGACAAATTCTGCCTGAAGCTGAACCCGACGAAGTGTTCCTTTGGCGTCCCAGCAGGAGAACTTCTGGGGTTTCTAGTCTCGGCAAGAGGGATTGAAGCAAATCCCGACAAAATACAAGCTATCATAACAATGAGGAAGCCAACAAAGTTGAAAGAGATACAACAATGCTAATCAGCGAGTCGCAGCTTTGAGCAGATTCGTCGCTAGGCTGGGTGAAAAAGCGTTACCATTTTACGCTTTGATAAAGCAAGGAGATAAATTCCGGTGGAACGAAGAAGCCGACATAGCTTTCGAGGATTTGAAGCGCACAATCTCGACACCACCAATTTTGGTGGCGCCAAAAGAAAGGGAACCTCTCCTGCTGTATATCGCAGCCACGCCCCAAGTGGTGAGCACGGTGCTAGTTGTTGAAAGGGAAGAAGAAGGAAAACTCCACGGCGTGCAGAGGCCAGTATACTTCGTTAGCGAAGTTTTATCGCCCTCAAAACAAAGGTATCCTCGGTACCAAAAGATAGCATATGGAGTGTTCACGACAGCACGAAAATTGCGCCACTATTTTTCGGCACATCCGATCATAGTGGTCAATGAAGCTCCCTTGTCAAATATCTTGAACAACCCAGAAGCTACGGGTCGTGTCTCCCTTTGGGGAATAGAACTTTCCCCTCGGGACATCACGTATGAAAAAAGAAAAGCAATCAAGTCGCAAATACTGCCGGACTTCATTGCAGAGTGGATGGAGTTGCAAAATACAGGACCTCCAGACTTGTCGAGAACCTGGACCATGAACTCGACGGGTCCAAAAGACTAGAAGGAGCTGGCGCAGAGTAGTACTCATATCACCCGAAGGCGATAAGTTAAAGTACATCCTTCGGATGACGTTCCCTAACGCATCTAACAATGAAGCAGAATATGAGGCTCTCATACACGGGATGAAGATGGCGAAAGCCTGCGGTGCAACTCGACTAAAAATCTTTGGCGACTCACAGTTGGTGGCTCAGCAAGTTATGAACCAATGTGACGCGATCAATGATAGCATGATGGCATACAAGGAGGTGTACAACGAGCTCGAGAAGTTGTTCGATGGATGCGAAGTAAATCATATTAGCAGATTGAGCAACGACGAAGCCGACGTTCTTGCAAACATCGGGTCGCAATGCCTTGCGGTCCGCCAGTGTATTACGGGAAGAGATAACGAGAGGACCACCAAAACAACAAAATCAAAAAGAAGGAGAAGAAACCCTCGGGGCTACCAAGGAAAAGCAAGAAGAAGAAGAAGAAGAAGATCGGGACCTGGTCATGATGATACGAACACCGTGGATGCAGCCGTACATATCATACATCCTCGGGAAAGAAATACCCGACGATCCGGTTGAGGCAAGGCGAGTAATTCGACGCTCCAAAGCTTTCACGGTGGTCAAAGGAGAACTGTATTAGCGAAGTATTTCAGGCGTCTTGCAAAGGTGTGTTACACCCGAAGAAGGAAGAATAATTCTGAAGGACGTACACGAAGGAATATGTGGCCACCACGCGAGTAGTCGAGCTATTGCAGCCAAGGTCTTTCGGGCAGGATTCTCCTGGTTGACAGCACTCGAGGACGCCAAGGACATAGTAAGAACTTGCGACGCGTGTCAAAGGTTTGCCGCAAAACCTCACTCTCCAGCGGCGAGAGCTAGCACCAATACCATTGTCATGGCCCTTTGCTCAATGGGGACTTGATATGGTGGGCAAGTTACACAAATCCTGGCCAGGAGGAAAGGAGTATATGCTAGTAGTCACGACAAATTTACAAAGTGGATAGAAGCGAAGCCGATAAATTCACCAGACGGAGCATCCGCAGATAAAATTCATAAAAGGCCTCGTTTTCAGATTTGGAGTGCCCCACAGCATCGTCACGTACAACGGCGGTAACTTCACATCCCACGAATTCAAAGATTATTGCGAAGAGGTGGGTATCAAGTTGCACTTTGCGTCGTTGCACATCCTCAAACCAATGGGCAAGTCGAGAAAGCCAATGGTATAATCTGCAATGGCATCAAGAAACGCTTGTTAGGACCACCGGAAAAAGCTCGACATACCTGGCCGGAAGAACTACCAAGTGTGTTGTGGAGCATCCGAACAACACCAAACACGCAACACAGAAACTCCGTTTTTCTTGGTTCATGGAGCGAAGCGATACTACCAATCGAGATAGAGCACAATTCTCCACGTGTCGTCGAATATGACGAAGAAGTGTCGAGAAAAGCACTAGAAGACGACGTGGACGCACTTGATGAAGCCGAGACGAAGTATTGTCTCGGGTAACCAAATACCAACAGATTTGAAGAATTACCACGATCGACGTTTGCGGCCAAGATCTTTTCAGGTGGGAGACCTACGTCTTCGTCTCACTCACAAAAGTCATGAAAAACTCGAGTCCACAGCGCTTGGCCCTTACATTGTCACGGAAGTAATCGGAGGAGGAGCATACAGGATAAAGGACAAGAAGACAGGGGTGGAGGAGCCAAACCCCTGGAACGTGGCGCAGCTCAGGCGGTTCTACGCCTAGAGTCGAAATATAGTCCTTGTAAAACTTCAATATACTGAAACGCCCGCGAGTTTTCAGACGCACTCTTTTCCTTTTTCGGGGCACCGAGTGGGGCCGGAGAAGGTTTTTAATGAGGCGGGCTCGCGGTGCTGCAATATAATAAAGATAGTGTCAATATACCTTTCTCTTTATCGACATGTTCAAAGTCTTCGCTCAACGAATTTCAATATAGTCCATCAAAAGAAAAAACCTTGCCTTGGTATTAAAATACCTCGTGAGTCGATTACAAAATAGTACTCAATAAAGAAGCTCGGGGGCTCATATTCCCCATAAATATATAAATGCCTTGGTTCAAAACCTCGCAAATATATAAATACGATGAAAGAGTCACCGAAACACTCGGGGCTAGACGAACGAGAGAAATATAATGATTGCTTTACAATATAGTCATGGATTACAAAGAAGAAGTATCTACAAGAGGAAAATAACTAGTCTTGATTCAATATGTCATCAAGAGTAACTCTGTTTTCTTCAGGAGCAGCACCAAGAAAATCGGCATAATGGCCATCGGCAAAAAAGTCGGCGTCCATCCGAAGAAGGTCCTCAATCATTTCTTCGGCTATAGGCGTAACCTTCGTGTTAATCCTGTCAACACCAACTCTTCGACGTTGCACCTTTTGGTGAACTTTTGCGACAACTTGGGTAAGGTCAAGATTTGAGTGGCAGATCTGGAGCATGATAAGAGCAAATCTGGCGCCAGCTACCAGTTGAGCTTTGACAAAATCATGGATACTGCCAGCATCCTTGAATCTTTCCATCAATTCAGGGAGAGTTTTTGGTTGGACGTTCCGAGGAAACATGGAGTTGTAAACCATGGACAAGGTCTTGGTACAGAAGTCAAGGAAATCGCGAGTTTGAGAGGTGCGATCTTGGAATCGACAATTTGTCGGGTCCTCTGCAGGGTAGCCCAAAACAAAGAACCACGGTCCAGGGAAAGGTTAACAAGGAGGTTCGTCCTAGCATTTACCCTCTCTTCCTCGGCAGCAGCATCAGTAAAGGAACCTATCAAAACAACGAAGGGGAAACCTTTAAGAGACATAGCATGAGGATGAAAGATATCGGAGGATGAAGCAAGCATACCCGACATATCTGAACTGGCTTCATTCATTAATTCGAGCATGAAATTTTCTCGAGTGGTTGCCTTTTCAGCCTCGGAAGCAGCAATTTCCTTAGCAGCCACGGCCTCGCGAGCTTGCTGAAGAGCAACTTTTTCGGCTTCAGATGACTTACGAGATTGCTCCATCATCACAAGTGTTTGCTTCTTCGCATACTGAAGCTGCTGTCGAAGCTCATCCAGTTCTTGCGACAAGGTATCGTCGACAGGTGCAGTATCAGCAAAAGTTCTCCGCGCGCGAGAAGAAGAAGGCGAAACATCGGAAGGAGCGGAAGATGGAGTATAGTTATCAAATATCAACTGAAATTTAAACAAGACAACATCAAACAACAAGCAAAGATAGAGTTTTCATTAATCTCTTGGAATAATTACAAGGGCATTACAGTGGAGCTAAGGAAGTACGTGTCGCCAAATGACTACTTTGGAGACAAGAGCAAAAGAAACATAGAAAGAAAAATAAAGAGGCATGCAACTAGACCTCCGGCCTTGATGAGCTAGGAGTCGACGCTGGTTTGATCCCGAGATAGGCCAAGATCTTCTTCGTGTTGGGCTTGGCTGCCTTAATCAACGACCTCCATCTTGATTGCTCTATCTGCTCGGTGTCGCCAACTTTCATCCAGTCAATAGTCTGTCGACTGTCAGCAACCAACGCGACAGTGTTCTCAACGGCAACCTTCATATTTTCTTGGCGCATCTTCAGTCCAAGGTCTTCCGGTGTATTGAACATCTTGGCAAGGTTGAGGAAAGTCGCAGGCTCCTCTTTCTTCGGGAAGAAGTAGGGGAACAATGCCGACAACACTGCGCTAGCATTCGACACACCTTCACGAATCTTGGATTCATGAAG
Source organism: Lolium perenne (assembly GCF_019359855.2). Taxonomy (NCBI): domain Eukaryota; kingdom Viridiplantae; phylum Streptophyta; class Magnoliopsida; order Poales; family Poaceae; genus Lolium; species Lolium perenne. Next base: position 261,016,776 of record NC_067249.2, read on the forward strand.
CTCCAGATAGGAAAGTGCGTCAAGGACAGGGTCATTGACAGGATTCGTCAGATCAAAATCCTGGTTTGTTTGGGCTGTCAAGGAAACAAAGCATTAGTGAAAAGACAAGAAACAACGATTCTCATAAAAATAGAAGGGATCAGCAAAATTACTGAAAGTGCGGCGACTACGAGTTTTCGTGCGCTTGAGGATTCCTTCTTCACGAGAAGCTTGCGCAGCTTTGTGCTCATCCAAGGCAGCTGTAGCATCCTCAAGTTTTTTCTGCGGTTCCTCGACACCGGCAGCTTTCGCCTTGGCTTCATCGACTTCGGCCTTGGCTTTGCTAGCGGCGAGTTCGGCTTTCTTGCGAGCCGCCTCACTTTGCTCAAGTTTTCGAGCAAGTGCGTTGGCGCGTTCGTTGGCCTCTGCAAGTTTCTCTGTCGAGATATGGAAAAGAGAGAGAAGAAAGATCAAAATCGCGAAAAGCAACAGGAGTAAAAAATCAAGGAAAAACAGCAAGTATAAAAGTCGTTACCTTCGGCTCTATTAGCATATTCACGGTATCCAATAAATTGGGAACCGATGCGGAGAAGATCTTTGATCATAGGCTGTTCAAGGTGAACACAGCAAGAGAAACATCGGCATGAAAAAGAGAAAAGGTGTGAAAAAACAAAATAAGGAAAATATAGATGTCGACAAGCTTACATCATCTAAGAGCAGAGTCGTTAACCGCCCAACCGAGGGCAGGTTCAACAATCTTTTCAACCCTTGTCCTTTTTGGTGAAGGAGCAAGGGGCTTGATGGTGGAGTAGTGGTGACGACGTTTTGTTGAGGAGGCGCGGTTTCTTCTCCTACACCTCGCGTGTCTGCAGCAAGGACAGTACGTGACGTGCTTGTCCGAGGAGCCACGTCGATGGTTGGTACTTCTTCCTCGTCATCACTGTTGATCAAAAAATCGGCAGCATAAAAAGCAAGACAAGATAAATATTTCGAGTACAAAAAAAAAAAAAAGGGGGAGAAATAAAGACGACTTACGAGCTGACGAGGGATTCAACATAAGGATCGTAAGCTGCCTTCGGATGAGAAGGAACAACTTCTTCAGCCTTAGAGGTGCCAGAATCCTCGGCATCAGTCCTTTTCCTTTTGTTCCTTGGAGAAACAGCAGGAGGAAGGGATTGCGTCGACTCACTGGCTTCAGACTCAACTTCTTTTTCGTGAGAAGCCGCAGATTTGTGAGAACCCGCGACTTCACTTTCAGGAATAGAAGAACCTTGAGTATCTTCGGCAACGATGGCCTGTTCTTCGACTTCTCCATCCTCAGGAAGAGGAGGAAGGGAAGACATAGTAGGATGGTTCTGCAAGAAAATAGCGACAAAAGAAAATTAGCGAGATACCAATACAATGAGATGCAAGGAAAAGTTTAGAACAAGACAAAAACTCGAGAAGACAAAATACCTCGGGAAGAGGATTGGAAGCACTGTATGGTTCTACTCGACAAGAGGAGGGAATAGGATCCTTCTTGGCTAGTCGAGAAACTCTTCGAACCAATTTCTCCAAGTCCTTTACAGAAAGATCGTTGGAGATTCTGTTGGCGTCGTTTTCGCCAGAGTACGTCCAAAGGGGATTTTTGCGAGCCTGAAGAGGCTGCACTCTAATACTAAGGAAGTAGGCAGTGATTTGAACACCAGACAGCTCTTTGCCTCGAGTGTTTTGAAGCTGATGAATACGAGACATGAGTGCCTCTGTCGCCTTTTCTCTTCCTCGAAGCTTCGGCATCCCGGGAGCGGCGGCGCTGAATTCCGCACTTCCGTCGAAAGGAACTATGTTGTGTTCAACGGAGTTGGCGCTTTCTTCATGAATGTAGAGCCACTTTTTGCGCCATCCTTGGACAGAATCGGGAAATTTGACGTCGAAATAATCGACATCGGTACGAACACAGATAACAACGCCACCTATGTTATAAGTGACGTTGTGGGAGCCATTGCGGCGGAGGCAGAAAATGCGTTTCCACGAGCCCAATTGGGAGGGATTCCGAGGAAGCATTCGCAAAGTGTGATGAAAATAGAAATGTGAAGGATGGAATTGGGGGTCAACTGGTGCAGTTGAATCCCATAAACGAAAAGAAGGCCGCGGAGGAAATCGTGAATTGGGGTCAAAAGACCACGGATAAGGTGATCAACAAAACTAACCCGGTACTCCATTGGAGGCTTGGGGTAGCTTTCTTCGCTGGGAAAGCGGATGGCGTCTTCCTTCTTCATGAGGCCAAGCCTCTTCAGCATGTTGATGTCCTGGTTGGAGATTTTAGATCTCTCCCACTCAAGATCCTCGGCGGCCATCTTGGATTCCGGAGTACTGTGGCGAGTGAGTCGCGTGCGCGGTGGCATCAACGGCAATGGGCAGAGCAATGCTCGTGAGTGCGGATGATCGAGAGAGAGTTGGGCGCGGGGAAGCTTTTGCGAAGAGGAACAGATGAGCGGCGCAAGCGAGGGATGAACGGAGGTTGAAGAAAGGTTTATATAAGAATCGGGTGAAGCGGTGCGCCGTTGGATGAAGAAATCGTGTGGTGAAAAAAGATCTTCTAGATACAAGGGTAAAAAGGTATTTTTCTTGAGATAGGCGTTACCGTACGTGCGCCGAGAAAAAGCGGAGGACGTGTGTCCCCACTTGCACGACGTGTCAACATGGTGGAAACAATGGACCCACAAGGCAGAAAAATCAAGATTATAAACAGAGATGAAGCAATTTTGTTTAAGGGAAGCATGTCGACAAGAAAAATAAAAGAAGATTGGCGACAGGAGGAATTATTAAATACTTCGGGAGCCTTTGATCAAATACAAGTTTTTGCCCAAACGCTCGGGGGCTACTTCGACAAAAAGTAAAATTTCGAGTATGGCAATATAGAAATTGCGGGAGCCTACAACCAAGCACAAGTCCTTGGCTGTAGCCTCGGGGGCTACTCGCATCGGGAGCGCTGTTCGCGCACCCGAGAGATAAAAAAAAAGAGAGAGATCATATTGGGAAATAACGACAATATAGCGACAAGGTGGACTAAAATGTCGAGCCTACAACCAAGCACAAGTTCTTGGTTGTAGCCTCGAAACTACTCCCATCGGGAACGCTGTTCGCGTGCCGATGAAGTTCAAAAATAAAAGATAGAAAAGCAAGAGAGTATATTTCGAGTTATAATTAACTCTACATATACTCCCATCGGGAGAACAATATAAGTCAAAATTGACTCGATAAAATGTGCCATTCCAACAGCCGGAAAAGCACTCGACAATATATTCTCAGAACGCCGAAGTTGCGATCAATTTCTGAATGCCGCAAATTTGCGAAGGTAAGACCCCAGATCCGTTCTGCTGGGCGTGGCATCGCCAAAGACTGCGCTCTGCTACCTTTATCCGTATCAACAGATACGAAGAAAAATCCTAACGGACGCGTTAGGTACCCGATAAATTTGACTGGGACTCGACAGAATGGTAAGACCTTAAGCGGCACCTGTCGAAGTTTACACCAGTATCCCCGAGATCATGTCCAGGGACGTGATCTTGAAGTAGGTTTTTGCGGATTGCCACTAGAGCAGTTAACTAGTACCTGATCCGTCAGATGAACTAGCCCCAACTACCATTATCCCTGTACAATATAGAATTTTATGTGAAGAAATATAAAAAAGTTGAAGCTTTCGAATAAAAATAAACAGTGGAGATTTTCCCTGATTCTACGATTCAAGCAAAATCTCGGAGGGCTGCGACATAGGCATCCCAAATGGGCCTGCCGAAGATAGTACCGGGGTTTCTTTGAAGGCCCCCTACCCGAAGACTAAGACGCTGCGGGAGCCCAAGATATATCAAGGAAAGTCAAGAGTTGTAATAGGAAGTGTTATCTGTAATCTGGCGGGATGAGTTAGAAACCGTCCCGGACTCTGTAACTTGTATAGCACGAATCCCTCGGCTACACCTCCTATATAAAGGGGGAGTCGAGGGACGAAGAAAGGATCGAATCATTGTCTACAAACCCTAGTTTTCATAATCGTCGAGTACTTTTCGGCTGAAACCTTCGAGATCTACTTACCCTCTACTTCCAACTAAACCCTAGCCTACAATCCATAGGCATTGACAAGTTGATACCTTGTCAGGGGGACACACGTCCTCCACTTTTTCTGACGCACGTACCGTAACTTCTCCAGTGTTAAAATACTTTTTTACCCTTGTTTCCACGTGGTTATCATCTATCACACATTTTTTCCATCCAACGGTCCGCCGCTTCGCCGCACCTCTATATAAGATCTCCTTCTTCTTCCTCGAGCACTTCCGCTCACGCCGCTCTCCTGCTCTCCTTTGCAAAACCTCCGCCTGCGCCCCACAACTTCCTAAGCTCATCTTCTCCAAGCTGCATTCCTGCGCCATTGTTGATGCCACCGCGTCGGTTGATCAAGCGCAGCACGCCTGAATCGTCAATGGCTGCCGTAGATCTGGGAAGCGCGGAGTGGGAAAGGTCCAAAATTTCCACCCAGGACATCAATCTCTTGAAGAAGCTGGGGATTAGCAAGAAGCCTAAGGCGCTGTGCTTCCCTAGTGAAGAAAGCTACCCAACCCCTCCAATGGGGTATCGGGTAAGTTTCGTCGACCATCTCATCCGCGGTCTTTCCGCCCCCATTCATCCTTTCCTCTGTGGATTGCTTTTTGTGTATGGTCTTCAAGTTCACCACCTCACGCCCAATTCTATCCTCCATATCTCCATTTTCATCACCCTCTGTGAGGCCTTCCTTGGCGTCCAGCCTAACTGGGCGCTATGGAAGCGCATTTTCTTTTGTCGCCACAATGGCTCTCCCAATGTCACCTATAATATAGGCGGCGTTGTTATTTCTGTTCGCCCCACAGTCGATTACTTCGACGTCAAACTCCCTGACTCAGTTCAAGGGTGGCGCAAGAAGTGGTTGTATATTCAGGAGGAAAACCATGGATGTGCTGAAGGCAACATCCCTCCTTTCGATGGTGCCGACAAAATCCTTCGCTGCCACTCTTGGGATGCAGAGGCTACCGAAGAAGAAAAAACTTCGACAGAGGCCTTGATGACTCGCATCCATGAGTTGCAAAATACTCGCGGCAAAGAGTTGTCAGGTATCCAAATTACAGCATATTTTCTTCGAACCAGAGTGCAACCTCTTCAGGCTCGCAAATACCCTCTCTGGAAGTATGCTGGCGACGAAGACGTAGATCGGTTGTCAGCGGATTTGGAGGTCAAGGATTTAGAAAAGCTTGTCCGAAAAATCTCCTCTCTCAGCAAAAAATATTTTATCCCTTCTTCTTGTCGTGTAAAACCGTACAGCGCCACCAATGCGCTTCCCAAGGTAAACTTTGTCGATTGATTTGTTATTGCCTTGCTATCTTTTTGTAACTCCTTTTTTTTGTTGACATCTTCCCCTGTTTTTATATAGAACCATCCAAATCTTGTCTCGCTTCCTCCCCTTCCTGAAGGTGGAGAAGTCGAGGAAAGGGCCGTTGTCACCGACGACAACCAAGATGCCCCCTCTTTTGTGAATGAACCCGCAGATTCTCGAAAATCTGCGGGATCTGTTGAAAAGGAGGCTGCCTCTGAAGGCACTGCATCAGCACAATCTCCTCCTCCTGCTGTTTCTCCAAAGAACAAAAGGAAAAGGAATGATGTCGAAGATTCCGGCACCTCCAAAACCGAAGAAGCTGTTCCTCCACATCAGAAGGCAGCTTATGATCCGTACCTTGAGGCCCTCATCAGTTCGTAAGTCACCTCTTTCTTTTTTTTTTGTACTCGAAGATTTTTGTCTATCTTGCTTTTTTATGCTGCCAACATTTAATCGCAGTGATGATGAGGAAGAAGTACCAGCTTTTGATGTGGCTGCTCGAACGAGTACGTCACATACTCTAGTTGTTTCGAAGACGCCAGTTGAAGGGGAGGAATCCTCACCTCCTCAACAAAACGTCGGCGCTTCTACTCCTCCTTCAAGCCCCCTTGTTCCTTCACCGAAAAGGGCAAGGGTTGAAACAATCCCGGAGCCTACTCTCCAATTGAGTAACTCCTCTAACCCTCTCTTGGATGATGTAAGTTCTTAATTTTCTTGTCACTGTCTATATTTCCTCTGTTTGCTTCTTTATGCCATCATATTTTTCCCATACCGACATTTTCTTTCTTTGTCCTTCTTTGACAGCCTATGATCAAAGAGCTTATTCGTATCGGTGCCCAATTCATTGGGTATCGTGAGTATGCGAGTAAGACTGAAGGTAATGCCTTGCTGCTTCTTTTTGCCCTTGCCTTCTTACTCCTTTGTTGTCGATGTTTTTAACTAAATTTAACTTTCTTGGCAGAAAAACTGGTGGAGGTCAACGAACGTGCCAATACACTTGCTCAAAAATTAGAGCAAAGTGAAGAGGCTCGTAAGAAGGCCGAATCAGATGCTATCCAAGCTAGAGCATAGGCTGACAAGGCCAAGGCCGATGCTGCTGGTGTCGAAGATCTTAGGAAGAGACTTCACGATGCCGAGACTTCGCTGAGCGAGCATATAGCCGCACAATCTGCTTGCGAGGAAGCGATCATTAAGCGCGTAAGGTCACAAAGCCGTCGCTTTGTCAGTAAGTAGCTGAACCACTTCACATCCTTTGGACTTTCTTTCCTTCACTTGTTTGTTGATCAATAAGTTTTGATCTTGACAGGTAAAACATCTCAAGAATTTGAACTTGAAGATCCCGACAATGATCCTCTTCTTGACGCCATTTCGTTCCTTGAGTTTCATGGAACAGAAGCACGCGAGGGCATTGATCAAGCTAAAGCAGGGCTGTCGCGACTCTTCCCCTATTTCTTCCCGAAAAAAGAGGAACCCGCAACTTTCCTTGCTCTTGCCAAGTGCTTTAATCCTCCTGAAGATCTTGGGCTGAAGATGCGCCAGGAAAATATGAAGGTCGCTGTTGAAAGCACTGTTGCCTTGGTTGCTGATAGCCAACAAACTATCGACTGGGCGAAAGTAGGCGACACAGAGCAGATAGAGCAGACAAAATGGCGATCGTTGATCAAGGCGGCAAAGCCCAACACGAAGAAAATCCTGTCCTATCTGGGATCAAGCCATCTTCAACTCCTAGCTCATCAAAGCCGGAGGTCTAGTTGAATGCCCCTTCTTTTTATTTTTCCTGTTTCTTAAGCTATTGTCGCCATATTAGCTTTGGCGACAATTACCTTAGTACTTTTGAAGAACTCCTTCTGTAATATCCATGTAAATTTCTTGAAGATCAATGGAATTCTGTCTTGTGCAATCCTTTGATATTGGAATTTTCTTTTCCAGTTGATATTTGATAACTACTCTGCCGATCCTCATTCTGCCGATACTTCTCCTGCTTCCTCCTTCTCGAAGAAAATACTAGTCAATGATAACTTTGTCGACGGTTCTTCAAGACAACATCTATCGCAAGATTTGCAAGAATTGCGCCAACAACTCCAATCCATGAAAAAACAAACTCTTGCGATGATGGAACAATCTCGACAAGCATCCGAGAGAGAGAATATTTCTCTTCAACGGGCAAAAGAAGCCATTGCTGCAAAGGACGCTGCTGTTACTGAGGCTACCGAAGCTTCCTCACGAGAAAATTATATGCTTCAGCTAATGACTGACGCCAGCTTGGACATGACAGGTATGTTTCTTGTTCATAACCATGATGGATGTTGTTTTTGCTATTTTTCCTTCCTCGTCAATTTATTCACTGTACCAGGCTCATTTTTGGATACTGCTGCCGAAGATCAATGTGTTGAAGCTCGAGCCAATGCTCTGCTCAGACTGGCTGCACAACATGGTTCTAACTTTTGGGTTACTCCCGAGCGTACCCGTCAAATTGTCAGATTCCAAGATCGCGCGGGTCAGGTCCGTGATTTCCTTGACTTCTGTACGAAGACCTTATTTTTAGTTTATGGAACCATGTTCCCTCGCAACAAAATGCCAGAAACTCTTCCTGCATTAATGGAAAAATTTCGAGATGCTCCTCGAATCCATGGCTTTGTGCGGGCTCAACTTTCTGCTGGCGCAAGATTTGCTATGATGATGATAAAGATTTGCCATCCAAAATTGCCCATGGATCAAATTGTTCCCACGTGCCTGGCTAAAATGTCGAAGAAAAAGAGAGACGTGGGCAAGATTGATGATCTGGTGACTCCTGTAGCCGAAGATATGATGGATGAACTTCTTCGGATGGACGCTGAGTTCTTTGCGAAGGGTAGCTATGCCGAGCATAGTACCCGTCCTTCCAATGAACGAGTAACCATAGACCATGTGCTAGGTATCCACTGAGGGTTTTTCCTTTTTCTCACTGTAGTTTAACCATTGATACGTCTTTGTAAACATGATCTATATTGTAAAGCTGTCAACTCTGTAAGTATGTATTGTTTTTATTTTTGATCGTCGAGCCCCCAAGCCTTTGGCTAGGGCTTATACTATTTTGTTATCCCGAAGATTTTTCTCTTATTGCGAGAAGGTATATATATTTCGCTATCAATGGGTACGAGCCCCCGAGTGTCTTGGTGGTGACGTTCTATATTTTTGTTGCGAGGTTTTCAGACCAAAGCAATAACATTTTGACGGGTACACTATATTTATGGTTGTTGGCTTCCGATGTTCTATTTGGCGAGGTATTCTTGTACCAAGGCGAAATATTTCGGTAAGCCTAGTTTATCTATATTGTATATATTTTGTAACTTGAAGTCATTGAGCCCCCGGGCATGTCGAAGTATATCTCCACTATCTTTATTATATTGCAGCACCGCGAGCCCGCCTCATTAAAAACCTTTCCGGCCCCACTCGGTGCCCCGAAAAGGAAAAGAGTGCGTCTGAAAACTCGCGGGCGTTTCAGTACATTGTATTTTTACAGAGGAGGACTATATTTCGACTCTAAGCGTAGAACCGCCTGAGCTGTGCCACGTTCCAGGGGTTTTTCTCGGGAACCCCTGTCTTCTTGTCTTTTATCCTGTACGCTCCTCCTTCGATTACTTCCGTGATGACGTAAGGGCCAAGCCATGGTGACTCGAGTTTTTCAGTGCGCTCTTGATTGAGTCGCAAAACTAGGTCTCCAACTTGAAAGGATCTTGGTCGCAAACGACGACTGTGGTAGTTTTTCAGGTCCTGCTGATATTTAGTTACCCTTGATAATACTTCGTCTCGAGCTTCGTCGAGTGCGTCGACGTCGTCTTCCAAAGCTTTCCTGGAAACTTCTTCGTTGTACTCTGTGACTCTGGGGGAGTCGTGCTCTATTTCTATCGGCAGTACTGCCTCTGCTCCGTGGACTAGGAAGAACGGGGTCTCCTGTGTTGCTGTATTTGGTGTTGTTCGGATGCTCCATAACACACTTGGTAACTCTTCTGGCCAGGTATGTCAAGCTTTTTCCAGTGGTCCTAACAAACGTTTCTTGATGCCATTGCAGATGATGCCATTGGCTTTCTCGACTTGACCATTGGTTTGAGGATGTGCAACTGACGCGAAGTGCAATTTGATGCCTACCTCTGCACAGTACGCCTTGAACTCCTTTGACGTAAAGTTGCTGCCATTGTCTGTGACGATGCTGTGAGGTACTCCAAATCGAAAAACGATGCCCTTCACGAACTTTATTGCTGATGCTGCATCTGGTGAATTTATCGGCTTTGCTTCTATCCACTTGGTGAATTTATCAACAGCAACCAACATATACTCGTATCCTCCTGGCGAAGCTTTGTGTAATTTTCCCACCATATCGAGACCCCATTGAGCAAAAGGCCAAGATAAGGGTATTGGCATTAATTCTGCTGCCGGAGAGTGAGGTTTTGCGGCAAATCTCTGACATGCGTCGCAAGTTCGCACTATCTCCTTTGCGTCCTCAATTGCTGTCAACCAGTAGAATCCTGCTCGAAAAACTTTGGCTGCAATAGCTCGACTGCTCGCGTGGTGGCCACATACTCCTTCGTGTACGTCCTTCAGAATTATCCTTCCTTCTTCGGGTGTGACGCATCGTTGTAACACACCCGAGATACTGCGTTTGTACAACTCCCCTTTGACCACCGTGAAAGCTTTGGATCGCCTAATAACTCGCCTTGCTTCAACTGGATCGTCGGGTATTGTTTTTCTTAGGATGTATGATATGTACGCCTGCATCCACGGGATTTGCACCATCAATACTAGATCTTGTTCCTCTTCTTCTTCTTCCAATGCTTCTTTCGCAGCCCCCGAGGGTTTCTCGCTCTTCTCCTTCTTTGTTAATTTCTTCGGCTTCGTGGATCTTTCTGTTATCTCTTCCCAGAACACACCTGGGGGAATTGCGAGGCACTGCGACCTGATATTTGCGAGAACATCGGCTTCATCATTGCTCAACCTGCTGATATGGTTTACCTCGCATCCATCAAACAGTTTCTCCAGCTCATTATACATCTCTTTGTACGCCACCATGCTATCATTGACCGCATCGCATTGGTTCATGACTTGCTGAGCTACCAATTGTGAGTCGCCAAATATTTTTAGTCGAGTTGCGCCGCAGGCTTTCGCCATCTTCATCCCATGTATAAGGGCTTCATATTCTGCCTCATTATTAGATGCGTTTGGGAACGTCATCCGCAGGACGTACTTCAATTTGTCGCCTTCAGGTGATATGAGTATTACCCCTGCTCCAGCTCCTTCTAACCTTTTGGACCCGTCGAAGTTCATAGTCCAGGTTCTCGATAAATCCGGAGGTCCTGTGTTTTGCAACTCCATCCATTCTGCGATGAAGTCTGGTAGAATTTGTGACTTTATTGCCTTTCTTTTTTCATATGTGATGTCCCGAGGAGAAAGTTCTATTCCCCAAAGGGAGACACGGCCTGTAGCTTCTGGATTATTGAGTATGTTGGATAAAGGCGCCTCATTGACCACTATTATCGGATGCGCCGAAAAATAGTGGCGCAATTTTCTTGCGGTTGTGAATACTCCATATGCTAGCTTTTGGTACTGCGGGTACCTTTGTTTTGAGGGCGATAATACTTCGCTGATGAAATATACTGGCCTATGCACTCCGTGGAGTTTTCCTTCTTCTTCTCTTTCGACAACTAGCGCCGTGCTGACCACCTGAGGTGTAGCCGCAATATATAACAGGAGCGGTTCTTTCTCTTTTGGCGCCACTAGAATTGGTGGTGTCAAAATTTTCCGTTTGAGGTCCTCGAAGGCCCTATCTGCCTCTTCGTTCCACTGGAACTTCTCTCCTTGTTTGATTAGGGCGTAGAATGGTAGCGCCTTTTCTCCCGACGGCGATGAATCGCTTAAAGCTGCAACTCGCCCGGATTAAACTGCTGTATTTCCTTCAACTTTGTTGGCTTCCTCATTGTTACGATAGCTTGGATTTTTTCGGGATTTGCTTCAATCCCTCTTGCTGAAACTAGGAACCCGAGAAGTTCTCCTGCAGGGACGCCGAAAGAACATTTCGTCGGATTCAACTTGAGACAAAATTTGTCGAGGTTGTCGAAAGTTTCTTTCAAGTCCTCGATTAATGTTGCTCCCTTTTTTGATGTGATGACGACGTCGTCGATGTACACTTGTACATTTTTCCCAATCTGTGTTGCTAGGCACTTCTGCATCATCCGTTGATATGTTGCTCCCGCGTTTTTCAACCCGAAGGGCATTGTTTTGTAACAAAATACGCCATACGGTATGATGAACGCTGTTTTAGCTTCGTCGTCTTCTTTTAATCTGATCTGATTGTAACCGGAATATGTGTCCAAGAAGGAAAGACGTTCACATCCTGCCGTGGAGTCGATAATCTGATCGATCCTTGGGAGGGGAAAGTGATCCTTTGGACAATGTTTATTGAGGCACGTAAAGTCGACACACATGCGAAGAACTTTCGTGTTTTTCTTCGGCACCATCACTGGGTTAGCTACCCAAGTGGCCTCAGTAGATATCTCTTTGATGAAACCAACTTCTCTAAGTCGATCAATTTCTGACAACATGGCTTTGCGGTTTGGTTCCGAAAAACGCCGCAAAGGTTGCTTGATTGGTCTCGCAATAGGATCCAAGTTTAGGTGGTGCTCGGCAAGTTCCCTGGGTACTCCTGGCATGTCAGCTGGACACCATGCGAAGATTTTCCAGTGCTCACGGAGGAACTCGACGAGCGCGCTTTCCTACGCGAGGTCCATGTTTGTTGCGATGGACGTCGTTTTCTTCGGATCTGTCGGGTGAATCTGCACTTCTTTAGAATCTTTTGCTGTATTGAAAGTTGATTCCTTGTTGGGCCTCCCTACGTCTGGCAGCACATCATAATCAGTCATGAGCCTTGACGATGCGTACTCTGCCTGCATCCCGAAAGTTTCTGATAGTCGATGAAAATCTTTGTCGCATTTATCGGCTAGCGCGAAGCTTCCTTTGACTGTGATTGGTCCATTAGGTCCAGGTAACCTCCAAAGCAAGTACGTGTAATGTGGTACCGCCATAAATCTGGCATATGCTGGTCGCCCCAACAAAGCGTGATACTGCGACGGGAAATCCACAACTTCGAATTCCAACCTCTCTATCCTGTAGTTTTCTCGGGTCCCAAACTGAACGTCGAGATTGATCTTCCCCAGTGGGTAACTTGGCTTCTCTGGTGTGATGCCGTGGAAACGTGTGTCGGTTGGTTTCAAATTTGCGAGGGAAATATTCATTTTCCTTAGCGTATCTGCGTACATAAGGTTTAGACTACTGCCGCCATCTATGAATACTCGAGATACATCGAAACCCGCAATTAGTGCTGGTAAGATCAGTGCTGACTGCCCTGGTCGAGGAACTTGCTGTGGATGATCAGCTATTGTGAAGCCAATATCTTGCCCTGACCAGTTAAGGTACTCGACTGTTGGTGGTGGCATCTTCTCTGCCATAAACACCTGTCGCGAGATTACTTTCTGAGCTCTATTGGATGGCCTGCCTTTCTGAATCATCGAGACCGCTCCGTTAGAGTTAGGATCGACGTAGGGCGGTGGAGCAGGTGCTGCCGCTATTCTGAGCTGATGTCGATTTTCGTCTGTAACCGCGGGAGGAGGTGGCAAGTGAATCTCACTCCTAGGTCCTTGAGGATTTCTGTGAGCTGCCTGAGCATTTGCATGTCCTGCCCATCTTAACATTGCCTGGAAATTTCGGCAATCCTTTTGCAAGTGTCCTGACTGTCTTTTTCCATTACTATCGAGAAAGAAGTGCATCTGATACGGCCCGTTCATCATCTCTTCGGGAGACACAAAAGGTCTCTGGAACCTTGGCCCGCTATTTTGCCTGTTATCTCTATTGTCGCCTTGCTGTGCATTACTTCTCTGGTAGTCATCCCTACTGTTTCCTCCATTGTTTCCCCGAAAGCCAGCCGATATTTGGCCAGGTGCATCGTAACTTGAAAATTGACGGGGAAATCGGCGCCTATTTTGAAAATTTCGACTGCGATCTTCCTCTGGGGACCTATGTCGTTTGTTATGTACCGCATCTTCGCCATCTGCCCATCTGTTTGCTATCTCCATTAAAGCTGATACTGTTCTTGGGTTTGTCCTCCCCAAGTCCTCCACGAAATCTCCTCGTCGAACTCCTGCAACAAATGCATTTATCGCTCTTTCGTCAGATATATTTTCTGCCGAGTTTTTGATGATGTTCCACCTTTGGATGTACTTCCTCATTGATTCATCATGCTTTTGTCGACATGACCTCAACTCCTCTAGTGTCGCAGGTTTCTTGCAGGTTGACCGGAAATTCTTGATAAACACATGTTCGAAACTTTCCCAGTTGTCGATGGAACCTGGGGGAAGCTTTTTTATCCATGATCTGGCGGCTCCGCTCAGATGTATCTGGATGCTCTGCATGGCTGTCGCTCTGGTCCCGCCTATCAATTTTACTGTCTCGAGGTAATCCACAAGCCAATCCTCGGGGTCTTGCAGGCCATCGAATTTCTTGAAACTATCGGGTAGCTTGAATCCTGATGGAACTCGAGTTTTTCGGACCCGTCGTGTGAAACATGGGAGTCCACACATGTCCTCTTCAGCAAGTTCTGGTGAATGCCGACGTTCCCTTCTTTCTTGTCGCGCTCTATCAACTCTAGCCTGGGTAATTGTGTCCCTGGCTCCACTTGCTCTTGGTGGATCTTGCACTGCTGCGGTAGGTCTCGGACTATTTTGCCTTGCAGTTCCTTCGGGAGGTGTGGCTGTGAACGCTGCTCCCATGGCTCCACATCCTGCCATGGCCATGTTGTACAACGCTTCTCTTGGATCTCCGGGAGGTGCCCTGGACGCTAAGATGAAAGCTTGTGTCGCCATGTACCCTGCTTCCGGTGTTTTTGGGATAATATTCCCCCTCGTGTCGATTGACATAAAGGACATGTCGAGGTTTTGGATTAGAGTCTCTCTTTCAGCTTCCGGTATATTTTGCAGCCGAGATCTTGCTCTCCTCCGAGCTTCTCTGTGACTATCTCCCGAAGTTTCTGAGTGTCGACTTAATTCCGCTCGTCGCCTGCTTGATGCGGAAGCTGCCTCCCTTCTTCTGTTCCAAAGCACATGTTTTTCCAACTCTCTTCCAGCTCGGGCGAGTCTATATTGATAAGCTTGCGCTTCTTCTTCGTAGCAGTTGTCTCCATTGGTTCAGAGCCATCCAAAGCTTTCGCAGCTCTATCCCAGGCTGCTTGTGGAAGTTGAACTCTGGCACGTGGTGTGGGCCCAACATATTTAGTGCCCAAACCTCTCCTTAGATCTGAGGGATCGACATAGGGGTTTCCCAAATCGTCGAAAGCCTCTGATGTTTCCTCTTGATCGCGACTTGCTTCTCCAATGGCATAAACTTGGTGATATTTTGGAGTTTTCGCTTTGTTTGGTTCGGTGACACCATCATAGAGATTGGTGAAGACCTTCCCAATAGAGATGGATTTGTCGATGAAGTCGAAGCTATCGGTGTCGCTCGAATCATCGCTTAAATAGGAGTCCGCCGATGACTCGAAGGACATGTCGCTGAAGATTTTGGCGAGTTTTTCACTTGCCCTGCTGCCGATGAAACGTGGCGACGAAATCTCCTTGTCGCTTGACTCGATTGATGATACTGAGTTTGATAAATCAGGACCAACCGCTGATAATCCCGACGAGATCGGAACTTCGAGACGATACGATCCTTCTTTCTCGACGCGGAAGTGGAATTTTCCAAACGTCATCTTCATGGGCTCCTCCAGATACGCATATGCATCCAAACGGGAGGGCGGGTGAGGAATAAAATCAACGAGACCAGTTTCGATCTGTTTACCTCTGTCCATGATGTTGCTTGCTACTGATGAAGTCGACGATCTTGAACGTGCCATCGAGATCAGCTCCTTGTCGCCTCAAGATCCCACAGACGGCGCCAATTGACAAGGTATTAACTTGTCAATGCCTACGGATTGTAGACTAGGGTTTAGTTGGATGTAGAGGGCAAGTAGATCTCGAAGGTTTCAGCCGAAAAGTACTCGACAAATATGAAAACTAGGGTTTGAGAGACAATGATTCGATCCCTTCTGCGTCCCTCGACTCCCCCTTATATAGGAGGCGGAGCCGAGGGATTCGTATTGTACAAGTTACAGAGTCCGGGAAGGTTTCTAACTCCTCCCGCAAGATTACAAATAATGCTTCCTATTACAACTCTAGCTTTCCTTAATAATATCTTGGGCTTCCAAATCTTCTTATTCTTCGGGTAGTGGGTCTTCAGTAAACCCCGGGTACCATCATCGGCAGGCCCATTGGGGATGCCTATGTCACCGGGACTCCTCCTTCCATAGTGATTTATTTCCGGATAATTCTAGAAACCACCTTCCATAAATTCACCGGATCATTTCCAAACTTGGAAAGTGACTTCCTATATATGAATTTTATTCTCCGGACCATTCCGGAACTCCTCGTGATGTCCTGGATCCCATCCGAGACTCCGAACAAAACTTCGAACTCCATTCCATATTCCATATCTACTTAAACGACATCAAACCTTAAGTGTGTCACCCTACGGTTCGCGAACTATGTAGACATGGTTGAGACTTCTCTCCGACCAATAACCAATAGCGGGATCTGGAGATCCATAATGGCTCCCACATATTCAACGATGACTTTAGTGATCGAATGAACCATTCACATACGACACCAATTCCCTTTGTCACGCGATATTTTACTTGTCTGAGGTTTGATCATCGGTATCTCTATACCTCGTTCAACCTCGTCTCATGACAAGTACTCTTTACTCGTACCGTGGTATGTGGTCTCTTATGAACCATTCATATGCCTGCAAGCTATTAGACGACATTCCACCGAGAGGGCCCAGAGTATATCTATCCGTCATCGGGATGGACAAATCCCACTGTTGATCCATATGCCTCAACTCATACTTTTCGGATACTTAATCCCACCTTTATAACCACCCATTTACGCAGTGGCGTTTGATGTAATCAAAGTACCTTTCCGGTATAAGTGATTTACATGATCTCATGGTCATAAGGACTAGGTAACTATGTATCGAAAGCTTATAGCAAATAACTTAATGACGTGATCTTATGCTACGCTTAATTGGGTGTGTCCATTATATCATTCACATAATGACATAACCTTGTTATTAATAACATCCAATGTTCATGATCATGAAACGATGATCATCTATTAATCAACAAGCTAGTTATACAAGAGGCTTACTAGGGACTCCTTGTTGTTCACATAACACACATGTATCAATGTTTCGGTTAATACAATTATAGCATGGTATGTAAACATTATCATAAACTCAAAGATATTATAATAACCATTTTATTATTGCCTCTTGGGCATATCTCCAACAGTCTCCCACTTGCACTAGAGTCAATAATCTAGTTTACATTTGTAAAGATATAACACCTTGGCCTTCTGGTGCTTTATCATGTTTTGCTCACGGGAGAGGTTTTAGTCAACGGATCTGACACGCTCAGAAACGTATGTATTTTGCAATTCATTTGCGTCTCAACGCATCACTCATTTCCAAATGAGTCGGCATTAAATATGTTTGGTCTTCTGGTGGAACCTTAATTCCTTGGTCTGAAATAAGTCACTAATATTGTCACACACAATATAGCTTCAAAGTTCTGACACTATTGGAACTACACCAAGTTCTCAAAGAACTTCTTGACTTTAACATCCTCAGTCATTGTCAAAACAATGACATAATCTGCCTTTGTTTGTAGAATCCGTCACAACATTTAGAACTCATCTAAATCTAACATAGATAACTTCTATCTCATTGTGCTACCTTTTAAACAACACTTAGTCTAATTTGAGATTGAAATTTTATTTTCATATGTGACAAAACAAATATCGTTGCAACAACTTACAGTGATTTGTTTGTCATTTCTCCATACAAAACTATATATATATATATATCCTTGGTTCTTCTTAAGTACTCAAGGATATTCTTTACTGTTTTTCAATGATCATCACATGAATCATTCTGGTATATGCTCCTAACTCTTTAGAGCACAGGACATCTGATTTTGTACATATTCTTCGTGATCTAAATCACTCATGTGTTTTTACTCATCGAGTGTCAGATACACTTAAGTCTTGTTAAAACTTCACATGACAAGAACATTTTCTTAATATTTATATATTGAACTATTTCAATATCCATTCTATGTACTTTGACTTAAACATATTATGTGTTTCAATCTATCTTCATAGATCTTGATACAAAATTTGTTTCAGTCCATATCCTTTCATTGAAGTTAATTTCTCAATGAAACCTTTTAATCAAGTATATAATTACATCATTTATAACCAACTATATGTCTTCTACATAAGTATTATAAATATGTCTCAGCGCTCCCACTTAATTTCTTGCAAATGCAAGCCTCTTCACCGTCTCTGATGAAATCAAAAACTCTTTGACTATTTCATCCGGTGAAGATTCCAACTCCGTGATACTCACTTTATCCAATTGAAGTTCGTATACCTATCTAGTATTCTACGGACTAGCAAAACAATTGGTTATATCTTGTATACACTTCTAATACACACTTCTGTTAAGTAGTGTATTTTGCCATCCTACTAGTATATCTCATAAAAGAAATATGTAGTGATTACTAGAATAATCCATATAGACTCTAAGCATTGCTACGGAAGATATAATCTTGTCGTAGTCAACTCTTTGAACTTTGTCGTAAACAACTTTTCGACAAGTCAAGCTTCTTCAAAGATATTTCATCCAAGTCCATCAATTTTATAGATCCATTTACTTTCAAAAAGTATTCATCTATCATGGATTTCATGGCGTATAGCCATTTTAACGGAGTCAGGGCCCATCATAACTTCTTTGTTTGTAGTTGGTTTATCATAGTTCAAAATCAATCCTTTGTCCACAAATAATTTATTTGATCACAAAGTAAACCATACCTGCAAGGTTCAATATGTACTTTGATCTCCATGGCTAAAACACTTTGTAGTCATGGGAGCCATGATCGTCATGGTCGCTTTCGGAACCAATTCCGATGCTGCGCTACTCTGATCATTATGCTCAGGTTCATAAACTTTATCAAATTATATTGTCCTCCCACTCAAATACTTCACTAGAAACAATTTCTCGGAAATAAGAAACATTGACAAACACTTTTGTCTTTGTCTCGTGGGAAGAATTCCCAATTAAATCTTTGGGATAACCAACAAAGACATTCATCCGATTTTGGTTGTAAACTCTTAGACCAAAATTTAAAGAAAGGACTATAAGGGTTTATACCTATGCCATAACTCGTATGGTGTCATTTCAACGGATCATGATGATGCTCTATTTAGTGTAAAAGCGGTAGTCACTAAAGCATAATCCACAAAAATATAATGGCATCATAATATTTTATCTCATCATTAATCCAACAAGGTTTGGATACATTTCTCGGATACTATATCATCATTATGATACTCCAAGAAATGTGAGCTGTAGAACAATTTCATGACTCTCTTAGATGTTCGCTAAAACTCATAATTCAAATATTTCCACCATGATCCAATCATAGATATTTGACTTTTCTATTACGATGATTTCCACTTCATGCTGAAATTTATTTGAAGCTATTCAAATGTTTCAAACTTCTTCCTTATCGAATATATCCACATATATATACTCAATTCATTGTTGGAAGTTTTCATGAAGTAGAAGAATCTCCCGCACACAACTATGCCCAGTGAACCACATACATCATCATGTATGTTTTTACTAATTAGTTGCCCGTTCAACTCTTGGCCTATGAACGGTATTTTAGTCATTTCTCTTTTAGAAAATATTTGCAAGCGCTAAACGATTCAAAAAATCAAATGACTCCAAAAATCCATTTGCATGGAGTTCCTTCATGCGTTCCTTTCTAACATGACCTAAATGGCGGTTCCACAAATAAGTGGAATTCAAATCATTTGCCTTATGGCATTTTAGCGTCAGTGTTATGTATGTGTGTTTCACCATTAAGATTTATAATAACTTATCCATCGTACATGGAGTAATGTCATAATTTGAACAACTCATTGTTTTCATTTGACCAGAGCAAAATAACAATTATTAAGTTCTTTATTATAAATTCTAAGGGCTAGATAGAATGCTAACGATGAACATAATAACACTTTATTTTGTTCCAGACGTGCATTATCATATTTCTTGTCAGTCACTTAGGCCATTGTATTCTTGTATTGCGTTGTTTTGTATGACACTTCATACCAACCAGTCTTTTCTTTTCTTTTTGCCAAAATATCTTTTGCAGTTTCTCTTTTAGCTTTCCTCATTATTCAGAAAAACACTTCACTTTTAATAACTTCTAGGTTTGTTGGTCAAATAACAATAACCTTGATGTTCTTACTTTGAAGTTGATCATCATATGACAAGTTTTTCAGATTTCACTATTAGTAACTTTGTAATATGATGAACAATTTCACTCATAATTTTATCCATTATATCATGACGACTTTCCGAGACCATGTCTGTACATGTTAGGCTCGTAAAGTTTTAACCTTGGTATTCGCATGTGCAAATCTGGCTTGCACCCGTTGTATGCACACGTAGAATCTATCACACCCGATCATCACGTGATGCTTCGAAACGACGAGTCTTAGCAACGGTGCATACTAAGGACGATAACTTCATGGATATGCGAATATTATTAGTGCCCCAATAGTTGGAGGATTGTGACGCCTGGCGTCTTCAACCTTCATACATTCCCATAAAACTTATGAGTTTATGTAGTCTCACCAAATTTATATTCTATCATCTTGCAATAAGGTCTTAGATATCACATATATCTCATACCTTGATTATTTCTGAAAACTAAATTTTCAGCTCCTTACTTTTCAAACAGATTTGAACTTCAAGTTTCACGGAGACAAGATAACTTTAGGTACTAATTGAAACCATAGCTCTTTGAATCAACAATGTGAGGTTTACTAAGAGTTTGCAATAGGACTTAATCAATTCTTGATTCTTTAATAATACGGTACCAATCCGTAAAGTTTCTTGTCAGATTTTAACAGTATTTATATCTCAATAACAAGACTAGCGCATGGTAGAAAACGGATGCCAATACTACAAAATTAATTCAAAATACTACTCAGACTATGTTTATGATAATTAGTTCATGTTTTAATCTAATTACTAATGAACTCCCACTTAATACAACATCCCTCATAGTTGTTAAGTGGTACACGATCCAAATCCACTATACCAAAACCGATCATCACGTGAGATGATGTAGCTTCAATGGTGAACATCAACATGTTGATCATATCATCCATATGACTCGTGTTCAACCTTTCGGTTTCCGTTGTCCCGAGGCCATGTCTGTACATGCTAGGCTCGTCAAGCAAATCCAAGTATTCCGCGTGTGCAACATGGCTTACACCTGTTGTATATGAACGTTGAATCTATCACATCCGATCATCACGAGATGCTTTGAAACGACGAATTTTGGCAACGGTGCATACGAGGGGAGAACACTTTATTATCTTGATATTAATGTGAGGGATCATCTTATAATGCTACCGCCGCGTTCTAAGCAAAATAAGATGCATAAAGGATTAACATCACATGCAATTCATATGTGATATGATATGGCCCTTTTGTCTTTGCTCCTTCGATCTTCATCTCCAAAGCACGGACATGATCTCCATCATCAACGGGCATGATCTCCATCATCGTCGGCGTAGCGTCAAAGTCCATGGCGCCGTCTTCATGGTTGTTCACCTCATGTAGCAACTATTACAACTACTTTGAAATACTACTCAACATGAAATTTAAAGACAACCATAAGGCTCCTGCCGGTTGCCACAATACAATAATGATCATCTCATACATATTCATCATCACATCATGGCCATATCACATCACCAAACCCTGCAAAAACAAGTTAGACGTCTCTAATTTGGTTTGCATATTTTACGTGGTTTAGGGTTTTCGAGTGAAATCTAATCTACCTATGAACATGAACCACAACGGTGATACTAGTGTTGTCAATAGAAGAGTAAATTGAATCTTCACTATAGTAGGAGAGACAGACACCCGCAAAGCCTCTTATGCAATACAAGTTGCATGTCGAACGAGGAGCAAGTCTCATGAACGCGGTCATGTAAAGTTAGCCCGAGCCGCTTCATCCCACTATGCCACAAAGATGCAAAGTACTCAAACTAAAGACAACAAAAACATCAACGCCCACAAAACCATTGTGTTCTACTCGTGCAACCATCTATGCATAGACACGGCTCTGATACCACTGTAGGGATTCGTTGCATAGAAAACAAAAAATTTCCTACCGCGAGAACGCAATCCAAGCCAAGATGCAATCTAGAAGACGGGAGCAACGAGGGGATGATCAAGACTCACCCTTGAAGATTTCCAAAGCCTATAAGAGTAGGCTCTTATTGCTGCGGTAGACGATCACTTGCCGCTTGCAAAAGCGCGTAGAAGATCTTGATCACGGTGCCGCGATCGGGCAGCACCTCCGTACTCGGTCACACGTTCGGTGTTGATGACGACGTCCTTCTCCCCGTTCCAGCGGGCAGCGGAAGTAGTAGATCCTCCTCGGAATCCCGGCAACACGACGGCGTGGTGGTGGTGGTGGTGGAGAACTCCGGCAGGGCTTCGCCTATGCGCTACGGGAGTTTGTATGTGGAGGAGGGGAGGCTAGGGTTTAGGGAGAGGGGGTGCCATGGGCGCCGGCCTCAAGGGGGCAGGGGTGGTGCGGCCAAGCCATGGGCTGCCCCCTCCCTCTCCTCCTCATTATATAGGTGGAACCCCAAGGGTTTGCCCAAAGTCTTCGAATAAGACCCCAACAGAAAAACTGCCTTATGGACGAAACCTAGAGGGACAGGGACTCTCCCCTTTCCCCTTTTCTTGGCCGGCCAAGGAGGTGGAGTCCACCATGGACTCCACCCTCCCACTTGGTTGGCTGGTTAGGGTTTGTGGAGTCCCTCCGGGACTCCTCCTTCCATAGTGATTTATTTCCGGATAATTCTAGAAACCACCTTCCATAAATTCACCGGATCATTTCCAAACTTGGAAAGTGACTTCCTATATATGAATCTTATTCTCCGGACCATTCCGGAACTCCTCGTGATGTCCTGGATCCCATCCGAGACTCCGAAAAAAACTTCGAACTCCATTCCATATTCCATATCTACTTAAACGACATCAAACCTTAAGTGTGTCACCCTACGGTTCGCGAACTATGTAGACATGGTTGAGACTTCTCTCCGACCAATAACCAATAGCGGGATCTGGAGATCCATAATGGCTCCCACATATTCAACGATGACTTTAGTGATCGAATGAACCATTCACATACGATACCAATTCCCTTTGTCACGCGATATTTTACTTGTCCGAGGTTTGATCATCGGTATCTCTATACCTCGTTCAACCTCGTCTCATGACAAGTACTCTTTACTCATACCGTGGTATGTGGTCTCTTATGAACCATTCATATGCTTGCAAGCTATTAGACGACATTCCACCGAGAGGCCCCAGAGTATATCTATCCGTCATCGGGATGGACAAATCCCACTGTTGATCCATATGCCTCAACTCATACTTTCCGGATACTTAATCCCACCTTTATAACCACACATTTACGCAGTGGCGTTTGATGTAATCAAAGTACCTTTCCGGTATAAGTGATTTACATGATCTCATGGTCATAAGGACTAGGTAACTATGTATCGAAAGCTTATAGCAAATAACTTAATGACGTGATCTTATGCTACGCTTAATTGGGTGTGTCCATTATATCATTCACATAATGACATAACCTTGTTATTAATAACATCCAATGTTCATGATCATGAAACGATGATCATCTATTAATCAACAAGCTAGTTATACAAGAGGCTTACTAGGGACTCCTTGTTGTTCACATAACACACATGTATCAATGTTTCGGTTAATACAATTATAGCATGGTATGTAAACATTATCATAAACTCAAAGATATTATAATAACCATTTTATTATTGCCTCTTGGGCATATCTCCAACAGAAACCACCTGCGTGCTTCTTCTCAAAAACCCAAGCCCATAATCCATGGGCATTGAAGTGGTAACCCCATTTAAATTGGCGCCATCTGTGGGAACTCTACGTGCTGGAGTCATGGCTTCTGCTGATCCAACCTTCGCGATCTACGACTCGCCGGCCCCAGACAATTTGATTTGCTTCGGATCTCTCACCTTTAGGCCACGATCGTCAGCTCGGCGTTTTGCCTTTAGTTCTTTCTATGAAGGAATCGATATGGCGCTTGAAGATCTTTGTTTTCACGTCAGCACGGTGGACACTCTACGCCTCCCAGATCCGATCCATTCGGCTCCGGGGGAATCAACATCATCATCGACTACCCTAGCCTCTCCAGCACCATCTTTTGCCGGCTCCTCCAATGAGTCAGAATCTACACCAACATCAATCTACTGCATCGATTGTGATGCCCATCACATCGCAGGTTCGAATGATCTCATCCGAGATAACGACGATGGCTTCACCGATAACAGGAGCTGCAACAACAACATGTATCCAACATGTTTACACTATCCGGTTGTCAACCCTATCACAGGACTTGACGACTTGATGATGGGAATCCTCAAGTATCTGCTGGCAGTACTACCGACAACATCCCTGGAGAGGATTAGGAAAGAGCAAGGGAAGCCATCAGAGGCATGACTCCTCTGCGGGTAAAAGTGACGCGGGAAGAACCGTGGTGTACCGCCACATCCTCCAAAAAGAGCACGCGATTGAGAGCAAGATGCAAGCAGATCTTGAAGCACGCAAAAGTTTGCCGACGCAGCGAGCCAGCGGCGGGCACAACGGGCTTTGCTCCACTCTTCTTTAGCCAGGACACCTAAACGGCACTCTCGGCTGCAGGACATGCCCGAGAAAGACAGGCGCGAGCTATCAACGCGCCTCGACTCATCCTTCATGACGGTGGACACAACATACAACCGCATGGCCAAGACGCCAGAAGGTGCCCTAATCGCGGGTACTACGTACCTGCTGGCTAATCAGCCTCAACGATCCCCGAGCAGCTATTCATCGGTCCGCTATTGCTGGCCTAGGTCTCACAAGTGTCATGCTCACGTTAGATGGGAAGCGGATCACCGAAAAGGCGGTGGTACCATGACGAGCAGACCGCTCTCCACCGCGAGATGACAACTTATCACGTTGCCAAGAGCCACGAGAACGAGGAACCCGTGAACACGACGCCCGTAGAGACATCACGCAATGCAAGGTCGATAGATCTCGCGTAGAGCGTGCCAATAACGATTCCTCTAACTCCGACAAAGATGACGAGTTGTGCGACGCAAGCTGCTTCAGTTGCCGCATCCGCCGGGACAAGATGCTGAAAGGTTTCAAGCTGCCCTCCGATACTCCCAAGTACGACATGCAACATGAGCCAAAGACTTGGCTTGACGACTACCAGATGACACTAAGAGCATCTCCACCGGCCGATAGCGGTCCCAATAGCGATTTGGAAGTAAGTGCCAAGGAGGTTCCGAAACCACCCCCATGAAATCCGTACAGCTGAAAGGCTCCGTGTGCTTGGCTTAGGAGCTCACCCCACACCCGAAGGATCGCCTTTGCATTACTGGGCCGAGTGAGCCTTTAGGATTTTTAGAAATTATTTTTTTCGCGAAAACGCAAAAGCCTTGCGTTTCGATGCATTGATAGAAAAGAAGGTTATATGTACAAGTCCAAAAAAGGACCAACACCACGCCATACAACTCAACCCAAGAAAGCTAATCTAAGGGAGTAGTTGGCGAAGACCTCGGGCCCCCGCGTCCGCCCACTGCCGCGCCTCGGCCGTGATGTCCTCGAACAGGGAAGCCACCGAGGGACGCGCATTGTCGAAGACTGCAGCGTTCCTATGCTTCCATATTCCCCATGCAGTGAGCATGATCAGTGACGAGGTACCCTTGTGCAGCTGGCGAGGAGCGGTCCGCACCGCCAGCGACCACCACTCCGCGAAGTCACCCTCAACCGTGGGTGCCCTGAGGTGGATCGAATCCACGATAGGACCTCATACCAGATAGTCCTGGAGAAGGGACAACCGGTAAGAATGTGCGAGTCTCCTCGAACTGGTCGCACAACGGGCATCGCACAGCGTGTGGTAGACCACGACGCGCAAGCCTCTCACTCGTCCAACATCTGTCGAGGCAGGCCAACCATATGAAGAACTTCACCCTAGGCGGCGCCCAGGATTTCCAGTTTAGCTCCCACGATCCTGAAGTGACCGCCCCCTGGAAGAGGGTGTCATAGCAGGATCGGGAAGAGTACTGAGAGTCTGTCGTTAGTTGAGCATCCCTGAGTCTGCTCCACAGTTGGACATATTGCCAGAGCGCCAAAGCGCTAGGCGCACCAACTATGTCGGAGATCCAACTGCGCTCCACCAGCGCCTGTTGCACGGTACGCTGCCTCCTACGGCGCTTGGGGATCAGCGCATAAACTTCTGGCGCTATCTCCCTGATGGATTGACCATCCATCCACCTATCCTCCCAAAACAGGGTGGACGTCCTGTCGCCTACCACCATGTAGGTGGAAGCAGCAAAGACATCAAGCTCTGCCTTGGAGAACTGCATATCGAGGCCGCGCCAAGGTCGCAGGGGGTCAGTCCGCATCCTCCACAGCCAGCGGACCCTTAGGCTGATAGCGGTGCGGGCAAGGTCCGGGATCCCCAATCCACCGAACCGCAGCGGACGACATACCCTAGACCAGTTGACATGGCAGTGTCCGCCACTGGCGTCAGCCCTGCCCACCCACAAGAATCCGCGTAGGATCTTGTTCACTTGCTTAAGTGCTTTCTTGTTGATGGCAAGCACTATGAGCTGGTGCAGCGGTATGGCCGCAAGCACCGAGCGGACAAGTGTCAAGCGCCCCGCCCTAGGCATCATGGATGCCTTCCAGGTAGGCAGCTTGTCCGCCAACCGATCCACCACAGGCTGAAACGCCTCACCCGACAACCGTCTGATCGATAGAGGGATGCCAAGGTACTTCACCGGGAAGGGTGCCAACTGGCACCCCATAACGGTGGCCGCACCATGGGCCTCCTCCTCCGAGCAGGCAATAGGGGATACCGAGCACTTGGCGAAGTTGGTATGCAGTCCCGATGCCTCCCCGAAGAGTTCCAAGATGTCGCGAATAGCTCGCAACTCCGTCTCATCCGGATGGCAAAAGATGACCACGTCGTCGGCGTAGAGTGATACCGACGTAACCATCTCCCTCCGCGCCAAGCGTCGAAGGATCCCCAACTCGATGGCCTTAGCCAGCACCCTGTTAAGCATGTTCATGGCTAGCACGAACAGCGAAGGCGATAGCGGATCACCCTGTCTTAGGCCCCTCCTATGCCAGATAGGGGGGCCTGGCTCGCCATTGAGCATCACCCTAGTGCTTGCCGTGGACAGTAGAATGGCCACCAACTCACAGAACCTCGGTCCAAACCCCATCTTACGGAGGACCTCAACAAGGAATCCCCATG
Source organism: Lolium perenne (assembly GCF_019359855.2). Lineage (NCBI taxonomy): Eukaryota > Viridiplantae > Streptophyta > Magnoliopsida > Poales > Poaceae > Lolium > Lolium perenne. The sequence goes on from NC_067249.2 coordinate 261,043,712, forward strand.
AGATGGAGTCGAAGGCCCGCGCTATGTCCAACTTGAGCATCACCCGTGGCTCTTTCATCCGATGGAGGAACCTAGCCGTCTGCTGAACCAACATGAAGTTGTCGTGGATGCACCGTTTGCGAATGAAAGCACATTGGTTGCGATCCACCAGAGACTCCATCCAAGGGGCCAGGCGAGACGCCAGAGTTTTCGCCACCAGCTTGGCAAAGATATGTATCAGGCTGATCGGTCGGTAGTCACCCAGCGCCGCCGCATCCGGGCGCTTGGGCAGCAGTATCATCAGAGCCTGATTCAGGCCCTGGAATCCGCGCCCGCTCAACGTGAACAACTTATTGAAAGCTGCCATAAAATCCTCTTTCACTATCCCCCAACAACTTTGAAGGAACTCAGCCGTGAACCCGTCTGGGCCCGGCGCTTTGCCATGGGGCAGCCGCCTAACAACCTCCCAGATCTCGTCCTCCGTGAACGCAGCCTCAAGCTCGGATAGGTCCACTGGGTGCGTTCCCAGGAAGTCCAGATCCAGCGAGTATCGACGGTCCACAGGAGTGCCTAGGAGACCCTCAAAGTGAGTGAAAGAAGCCTCCGCCATGGCAGCATGGTCTGAGATGACTGCGCCCTCGACCTGGAGGCTATGGATAACGTTCTTTTGGCGGCGGTAGGCCGCATGTTGGTGGAAGAAGGCCGTGTTTGCATCCCCTTCCCTCAGCCATGCAATCTTGGCCCGTTTGTGGGCCATCGTGCGCTCGAGGGAAGCCAACCCCAAATAGGCGCGTTTAAGGTGAGCCCGGAGTCGACGCTCGTCCGGAGACACCGTTCGTGATTCCATGGCGACATCCAGCCTCAACACCACTTCCCGCGCTGTCATCAGCTGCAGTTTTACATCCCCGACTATGGACTTAGTTAAATAGGTTGGCCAATTTAAGGCAAAATTCCAACACCAATTGCTTCAAAGGTAATGAGATGAATCTAGTGAAGTAGTAATCACTGGAAAAGACAAGTACTTCACTTGAGGAACCAGACCGGAAGACAAATTTTCTCTGCAGATCATTGGATATTAACAAAGCACAGCGCTTGCATGTTCAGATTTCATAACAGGAACAAGAATTCTCTGTTTCATTATTCTAAGCCTGCAGCCACATGGGACAACCACATTAGATACAAGAAGTAATGCTGTTAGAATCGGTGCATTCTCAGCCCCTATACGTGTCATCTCTGCGTTTTGTGTCTCTGAATGTGGGCTCCATGGGCTGCAGCGATTCAGCCTCCAGGCAACGATGTGCCTTCTCTGCTGATGGGCCAGTGGTTTGTGGGCCTGTGTAGAAACAGCTGCCTCATGCTCATGCTTTGGACGGTGCCGTCCGTTCCACCTCTTTCTTTTCTCTTGGTCGGTTGGTCGAGTCTTTGAGTTCCTCCATGAGATTTGACCGAGGGCTGGGTTTCTCTCGACCGGAGCTAGGTTCCTCCGTGAGGAGGGAGGAAGCCCGCCGCTGCTGCTTCTGTTAGTCTGATGATGGCGGGAGCGACGTCAGACACAGCAGCCGCGGGCGCATTCGCCGCCTCTGGCACCAGCGCCAAGCCGCGGGGGGCCGCCTCCGCGTGCCCGAGGGTCGTCGCCGCCGGTGGGCGGAGGCGCTGCAGGGTCGTGCACTGCGACGCCGGCGGGGACGCACAGGCGTTCGCCAAGGCGGCCAGCATCGCCGCGCTCGAGCAGTTCAAGATCTCCGCCGACCGTGAGTCCCTTCCCCTCTTCCGATTTCGCTTCCCCTAGCCCCGCCTCTCTGGGTCTGAAGGCTACGCTGGTTTACTTAGTTTAAAGTACGCGAATTAGGGTATCTTTGTGGTATTCCATGGTCGTTGCGGGAGTTGGCGTAGGTTCTGGCCTAGCATGTGTAGATGCCTTCTTCGATAAAGATGTGTAGATTCCTGGGTGCCTGGACAATAGAAAAGGAGAGATTGCATTGTTGTCCCCCGGTTCTGCTTTGATTGTTGTGAGCACATGGAGGATTTTTGCAGGTTATTGACCTTGTGTTCACAGCCTATCTGTTCGGCGGGCCAAGCAGTTTGAGAGGTAGGATACATGATACCAATCAGTTGTGATGGCATAAGAGCCAATTGGACATCAAGGTATTGAAAATGTCGATATCTTCATGAAACCTTGATTAGATTTCTTTTTGCTCTGACTTTCGAAAGATTGGCAACTTGTAGTGGTAACTCATCTTGGAGTCATGCCCTTCGCAGATATTTGCACTTCGTATGTTCATTGCTGATGAATAAATGATATAGTATTTTTTATTTCAACAAAAAGATTTGACATACTTTGCTTAGCAAACTGGTGTTCTTACTGTTGCAGCATAAACTAAGGAGCCTGCCTGACTAATAATACCAAATACTAATATAAATACAGATCACATAATATAAGATGGTAAGAATAGACGGTAGTTGTCCCATGGTTTGGGTATCACATATTGGCCAATTGCAGGAAATCTTTGATTCTTGTTTGGTATTATTTCGTTTTGTGCTTTAGTCCATCCGATATTTGTACTGGATACCAGTTTCTAAACTATGACACTGTATGTGCTGATCTCAAATTGGTTACCAATGAGCAGGGTGAAGCCACATCTTCCTATCTCTACGCGCTCTCCCAAGGAACTCACCAAGGTATGGTTCTCCTTTCCAAGTAGCATTTTGTCTGTGTGAGTTTCAGAACAAAAGATAAACATGCAATGTGCTTCTTAGAGATCTCATGCCATATTGATTGTGCATGCATCTGCTTAATCATTAAAATTTCAGACTTTTGAATCGAATGATGTAGCAGAACGGAGATGGAAGAACGATTCAGAATTCTGGATATTTTTTTTAGATATTTGCCTTCCTGAGATTTCATTTAATTGCGAATGTGTCACATTTCTTTCGTATGCAGAAATCATCACTCATTCTCATCTTATGTAATAGCATGCTTTTGTCAAACTATGGTAAATAGATCCACTATAACTTCAAAACTGAAATTCCATTCGGATTTACTATGGCATTTTTTTTTGCTAATGTTTAGCTCGCTGGTATTTCCATTCACCAGTTACTGTATTACAGTACCTTGAACCTTCTTCAACATACTGTATCTCCCTTCTTTCACACACATTTAGGTGGCTTTTGCTCTGTAAGCTTTTACATTGCAAGTCTATTTGCTACTTCTATGTTTATCAATAGTATATATCAATGAACTTACTTGAGGACTATAAGTGTGTAATTAGATAATTAATTTACTATATTTTGGAAGGATTATCTTAGATACTCAGATCGCAGAGTGTTCTGAAGAATACTGCTGCAGTTGGAAACTGTTTCGTAGTTCAGTAGCCGTGTACTTCAAAAGCTGATCTGAATATGATTTTTAGTATGTTATGGTTCAGGGACCAATTTGTGTCTTCATTTCTTGAGTAACAGAAAGCTTGAGAAACTTGGATTTTATCTTAATTACTCGACGCATACTCTTTTTGAATCATTCAAATTTAGTTTCTCTTTTACTGCAAAAGAACCAATTAGGCTGTATCTAAAGCTAGCCCGCTATCTAAAAATGATTCACATAGATTTCTATATGATTACAAGATTTTTTTTATGTTAATCTGTCTTGGTTCATGTATTTCAGGTTACAGACCCATCAACGCTTCTGTGTAGTCTCTTATCTGTTTATTCTATTATTTTGACAGCCATTATAGAAGGTGACACGCTACAAGAGTATTGGATATTTTGTTGTTCCTGAGTTCATTGTATATGTACCAAAAGCTTGAAAGGGTCAGCTATTTTCTGTTTCCTCTTTGCACAGGTACATGAATACTTCTCATTATATGTGTATATTAGTATATAGTACTACCTAGCCATGTTGATGTTTCTGTAACAGTAGCATCTCTTTTTGGTGGGATAGTAACATAACATGTATTCTTATACAATGCTAAGCTGTGAGGATAGCCACAATTATTTACTTTTGTATGAGCAAAATAAATGTAGTTTGTTGTTTACTGATCTTAATGTTGTTAGTTTATAGGGTTATTGTGAGTTGATGGCTAATTTTGTTGGGTTTCTTGCTTAAAATTATCTTAGAGAATGCAATTTGGTCATGTGCACTCCCCCTAAACTTGACAACAGTTGTTTTTGAACTATCAAAGTAAGATAATTGGTTGTAGAACAAACTCATTTCCTGCCCTTCAATTGTTTCATTAGCTGTGTTTGGTTGAGTATTAAACTAAGCTTTAAGCGTGGTGAATACCCAGCCTGCTGAGCCCCTTCCCTCTGCTGCAGAGGAACCACCATGTTGATGGCCGTGGGGCTGGAGGCGGTTGGTGCAGTGGGCTATACCTTTATTTGTATATTAGCTCTATGAAACAAGCATATGATGATCTGATTCAGCTATCTAAGTTACACACCATATCGCTACAAGTTACATCTCCAGATTCAATATCGCTACAATTTATGCCATTTTTTTATTTCCTTGTCGGTTCTTACATTGGATTTGACAGTCTATCTTCCCATTTTCATAGCCAAACGGGTGGATTTGGACCCACCTATGTCTCAACTTGGAATTTTGATTTTTCAGGTTTTTGGATGTACCTATTTCATATCTGTGTACTTCCCTAAACGTGTTGAATAACACATGTGATCCATATTCCATGTGCCGATGTGCCTAATGTTTAGTTTTAGACCTATTGTTATTCAAAAGTAATTATTTTCTCTTACACTGCAGCCTAAGCAGCTTCATGACATATATGGATAGGTCGAGCATGTCTTTTTTTTCGCATTTTTGCTTGACCATTGCAGGCCTGGTGCGAAGGACACTTTCTCCTATGTTAATTTCTCTCCAGTTATACCCCTTTTGTTACATTTAGGGCGTGTTCGGGAAGCCTCCAGCTTCCCAAAATCCTTAGATCCAGCTCCGTCAGCCCAACTCCAGCGTCTGGACTAGAGCAGTAAACGTTCGGGACAGATTCACTTTTTCTTTTTCTCGGTCGTCTTCCCCCATTATCTCGGGATTTCCAATTCCTCTCACCACCAGATATTCCCTCCCATCGAGTCAAGGTCGGAGGAGCCCTTCGAGGAGGAGATCGAGGGAGCGGAGGCCGGAGAAGCTGTTGCAAGAGTCGATCTTGGAGGAGGACGCCGGCAGGCTCGTGGAGGCGCGTGTGAGTCGGGCTGAGCTCGAGTGGATGGGCTTGACGACTGCTGCCAGGTGTGGCTCGGGCCTGGGTCGCTGTTGTAGATGATCCCAGTGGATGCGGAAGGAGGCGGCGTCGGGTTGGAGGCCGGGAAGAGTATGGAGGCCGCGGAGGGGGAGCTCGGGCGTACTGGCAGCTCCGGTGGCTCGGGCAGACGGCGAGCTCGGGTGGACGAACAGCTTCAGCGGCTCGGGCGGACGGCCAGCTCCGGCGGCTCGGGTAGACGGCGACGCCGGAGTTGAGGTGCGGCGGCGGCTCGGGAGCCTGTGGTGGTTAGGTCAAGGACGGGTCGGGAGCACTTGGCGTGGTGTGGGAGAGAGCCTCGCTCGGGGAAGGAAGGAATCGAACCGAGTAGTTTTCTCACTTGGCGGTGGCAGAGCGTCGTAATTAATTGCTGCTCCGCGTCGGGCTGCTCCGCGGATCAGCGAAATAGGTGCTCCGTGAATTACACAGCCGAATCGTCCCGCTCCGCGGATCTGGCTCCGTGGAGTTGCCACGTTCGGCGCTGCTCCGGGCCGGAGCACCGCGGATCTGGGAGCCGGAGGGTTGCCGAACACGCTCTTATACTGGACACGATGTAGCTATAGCGCTCGAATTTTGAAGTATTTTTTATTAAAGCTTCCTCATTATTAACTTTATTCCAGTGATATTAGTCTGATTGTTGGGTATGACAACATCCTTTGTATGTATCAATCTTATTTGTAACACGTTTCCCATTGTGATGTATTATCATATTAAAATATTTTTGGGTAGATACTAAAAAGATTGTATTCTAAAAAACTACACCAGCCATCAACACATGAGACCCGTAGAAACCATAATCACAATCAAAATTGTGAACACATTGTGCCAAGTGCCATGCAGACCGAGTTTTATGTATGTAAAAAATTCACTAAATACAGCGTACAAGCTCTGTTGTGTGACAACCTCAGGCAGGCGGCGAGGCGAAGCTCGCGTGTCTGTCTAGTGGGAAGAGACTGGAGACAAAACTCAAACAAAATATGCTAGCCTCTCAGTTCACGAAAACAAGCACTTTGTTCTCGGCAGCAGAGAACAAAAGCAACACACATATGCATGTCTGCACGTGAGAAGCACCAACATGTTTGTTGTGTTTACTATACTATTAGTGAACACAACAAACATTTACTATCACTGCATACTGACCGATGCAGCTGCTCAACATGGAAACAGTCTTGTACTTGTAAATAAACCTGGTTGTTTTTCATCAGCACATCATCATCGCATAGATCAACTGCCATCTACTGAACTTCAGTCTTTGCATAACTTAAACTGGGACTACAAGAACAGCACCACGGGGCTGCTATGCTAAGCTACAAGTCGACTTCTACTTCCGCTGGGCAACACAAAGCAGCATCATACATTACCTAATCATTAACACTAATTAAGCTAAGCAACAACAAGCCAGGCACCGCATACAGCAAACAAACAAGTTTGTTTCTTGCTGAATTCCTGTGAATGCATCATCCTTTCCAGCCAAAATAACCAATAACTGAATCAATCGGCCACATGGTTAGAGGGCCCATTTTGCAGCTGCAGACGTTGCTACCAAGGATCAGAGCAGGATGTCGGCCTTGGAAGGCAGCCTCCGGAAGAAGTTCATGAGCAGGGACGGCATCCTGCTGCGGAACCGCGGCGGGCGCATGGCGTACAGGCCCGAGAGCCCGATCAGCACCTTCATCGGCACGGCGTAGGCGACGACCGCAGCAGCGACGCAGGCGATGGAGAAGAGCAGCGTCGCCCTCGGGTCGCGCCAGCTGAGGACGGCCTGCATCCGCTCGCCCTGCGTCGCGATGTCGCCGACCACCGTCTGCACCCTCCCCGCCACGCTGCGGAGGCGGTCGTACCTGAAGCGGACGACGTCGCCGCGGCTGGAAGGGAAGGTGTCGAACTCCTCGTCCAGCTCGTCCACGGTGGCCGCGTCTGCATGAGACAGCCGCATATCCATGTGAGGCGGGTTCCTGGGACGGACACGGTACCTCCACAGCCCGGTGAACGCCATCACCAGGAACGCCGTCGGCAGGATCAGCTCCGGCATGAGGACGAACACCAGGAACGTGAACACGGCGACGCAAGAGTGCACCGGGTGCTGCCACGAGCGAACCAGCTCGAACCACCTGCCGACGGCGATCAGACCAGAGAGCACGGCGACGAGGCGGAAGAAGTTGGCCTTGCTGCGCCGCATGCTCCACAGATGCGAGCGGTGATCCAGCATGTACTCCACAACCTCCTTGCCAAGAGGCGGCTCGGTGCGGCCAAGCCGGGCAGCAACGACGCTCGTGGCCTGGAACCGCAGGCTCTCGACCTGGCGCACAAGCAGCGGCTCCACATAGTGCATCTTGGGCAGCAGCGGGCGGACATAGGCATGGTACATGTTGCCCGCATTGCCGCACCCGAAGCGCACGGCTAGGTGGAGCTCCCCCATCTTCTTCACCCCCGACGGATGCAGCATGAGGAGCGGGTAAGCGTGGGTGTACACCCTGTCCGTCTCCAATGTCGAGAGCCTGATGCGGACCTTGCCGATGCAGTTGTCACGGACAGCAACCGTGGTGTTCCCTGATGCCGGCTTGTCGACATGGCAGTTGTCAAACACGCCGACGGTGATCACGGTGCAGGGGTCGAACACCTCCCAGGTGTACTGCTCGTTCCACCGGGGGCACACCGAGTCGACGACGGTTCGAGTGCGGATCCACTTCTGCCCATACTTTGCAACGCAGTACGAATCTGCCGTCGCACCCCTGCCATTGCCAGCCTTCATCGGTATCAGTCCACTAGCTCCAAGCACGCCAAGCTCGAGCACGCCAACATGCGGGTGCCACAGCTGCTTCGCCGTCGGCCTGAGATCGCTGCTATACGCCGTTGCTTCATCCAGAACATGGTAGCCGCCATCGAGACTTAGCCGGAGATGCACCCGGCTCCCGAACCTGTTGGGGTTGTTGGCGGCGACATTGCCAGCACCAGTGCTACGGTCCAGCCCAAACCACCTGGAGACAACAAGCTTCTCGTCCCAGCGCCTCTCAATGGCGGACACCGGAAGGACGAGGCGGCCGAGAACGTCGTCCCTTCCAGGTGACACATGATCCTCCAGCGACAGCACCAAGAACTCCTCAAACGGCTCAGCAACCACAAACATGAGGTCTTCGTTCCAGAACGGGCTGGACGGCCCCCGGTTCGCCATGACCGGCGACGGCCGTGTCCGCAGCATCTGGCTCCCAATCTGCGCGCGCACGAAGAGCTCCGGGTACCTGCCCATCCCCATGAGCCCCTGCTTGTCCATGGGGAGCAGGTCCTGCGCCTCGATGACGGACACCCGAAGGTACCAGAGCTTGGGCGCGACGTAGACCTTGGACTTGATGGATCCCAGGGGGCCGTGGCCCTGCACGGCGGCGGCCCTGGAATGCCAGGCCTCCCCGAACGCCTCGTCGGCCTGGGTGCCGTACCACACGGCGACCATGACCTCCACGCCGCCGCGCTCGCCCTTGCGGTCCTCCATGGCGTACCACTGCGGCGCCAGCGTGCTGTCGGGCGGCGCGCGGCGGGGAACCTCGGAGAGGTCGAACCAGAGGCGGCCGAGGTGGTCGTCGCCGCCGCCGCCGCGGGCGCGCACGAAGATCTCGACGAACGAGGACTGGATGGTCTCCTTGGAGAAGGCGAAGACCTGGTCCCACGACTGGTGCTGCCCGGCCGCGGCGGGCGTCACGCCGCGGTAGTTCCCGAGCTTGACCTCGGCCACGACGGCCTCCCCGCCCTGCGCCGCCGCGCCGCGCGCGCGCACCACGCGCACGTACAGGTACTGCATCTGCTCCACCAGGTCGTAGGTCGCGCTCGCCTTGTCGGCTGTCAGGCCGCCGCCGAGGCTGGGCCGCGTCTCCTTGAGGGCGAAGTCGGCGGGGCCGGAGAAGAAGGGCGGGGCGGGGTAGTGGTCGGAGAGCATTACCGGCTTCATGGGCGCCGGCTGCGGGTGCGGCATCATGTCCATGGGCGCCTGTGGCTGCTGCTGCTGCTGCGGCGGCGGATGGTGCGGCCGCACGGGCACCACCGGCTGCTGGTTATGCTGCTGGTTGTGCTGCTGCTGCTGCTTCCTGTTCCCCGACAGAGGCGGCGCGGCCACGACCTCTGGCGCCTTGGCCTGCTTCTCCTGCTTGCTCGCCTTGGCGACCATCTCCCCGGCCCCGGCGCCGGTGCGGTAAATCTTGAGGGTGATCTCGCCGCGGATGTGGGAGAAGAGGCTGCGCTTCTCGAGCGTGAAGAGCTGCGGCACGACGGGCTCCCCGGGAGCCGGCACGCCGGCAGCCGGGACGCGGACCTTGCCGAGGAAGTTGCGGCCGTTGCCGGCGGAGGCGGAGGCGGAGGATGCGCGGTCGTTGTAGACGGCGACGTCGATGGCGCGGTAGGGGAGGTCGTCGGGGTCGGCGAGGGGGAAGAGGAGGCGCTCGTTCCAGACGGGGTTGAGGTCCTTGGGCCTGGGCCTGGTGCGGCGCTTCTGGTGGTCGAACTCCACCTCCACGTAGGGCGAGGAGGAGCCCTGCCCGTCCTTGGGCATCAGGTTGTGCGCCGCCACCACCTCCACCACCAGCTTCTCCGCCTTCGCCATCTCCCCGCTCCGGAGCTACTGCAACCAATCGATTCTTTGTCGGGAAGATTCAAACTTGGTCGGAGAACAGAGGAGGGAGGTTCTTGCTGCTGCTGATTTGGGGAATGAAGCGAGGTAGGATAGGAGAGGGGGGCTATACGGGGAAGGAGGATGCAGGCGCGCGTGGTGGAATCTCCATCATCGCAATCGATGAGATGAAGCAAGGTGGGGGGCGGGGCTCTGCTTTGCTCGCTGCTGCGGCTCGTCTCCTCGGGTAAGGTGGTGGTGCTCTGCCTCTGCCGCTGCGCTTCGCTTTGGGTGGTTTTTGAGGCGGGGGTTTGGCGTTTGGGGTTTGGGCGCGCTCGACACTGGTTTTGGTCTGGTCTCCTTGCTTCTTGAATGCGACGATCTTTGGAAGACGAAAAGGAACGAGTCTTGAATGCAGTGAGCTTGGAGAAGGAACGATTTATTTTGGGTGGATGGTCGTTCGACGACCTGAGGATATGTTTGACCGTGGCGCTACTGAATTTACTCCACTGCAATTAATCGGTAAGGTTCCTGCTAAAATTTAGTCAACACTCAATATTTTCAACGATTAACCAAAGATATCTAAAAAATACGAAGATATAAAATATCAAATCAATATTACGAGATCCAGCATAATATATTTTTTCATACAGTAATATACTTGTGCACTATTGTACTTGTTGATATCCTTTATACGGATTATTATTCTTGGTCAAACTCAAAAAATTACAATTTTTTGCTAGGCATGCTATATGCCAAGCTTTTTGGGACGGCATGAGTGGCAGTTAAATTTGGGCTATGTATCAATGGTTCGACCAAAAGCTATGATTTCCCTAGAGTTCGAGCGGGTAGTGACTTGTTGCGTCGAATGTGGATGCACAATACGCGGATTTGAATCAGAAATAGAAAAGACTCTGGGATAAGAAAACATAGTAGTTACAGTTATTTAATCTTTTAGCCTTTCAAGATTAAGTTAATTGAAAAATAGAGGGATGATTTAGACAAATATCTAAGCATTGATAAGATGGTAGTACAAGTATAAATAGAATTACGGTCGGAACCTTGCCTAGAGAGATTTCTGATCATGCGGCCTTAATTCCGGATACCGGTATTAAATCTCCCGTTGTTAATAAGATTTTTCTATTTGAGTTACGTTGGTTCCAAAGATTTGAGATTTTTATGGTGATTTCAAAATATTGGAATAAAACCAAGAAAGGAAAGGGCATTCTGGCTTTTTGCATAACTTTTTATTAATGCTAGAAGAATTTTGAAAGGTTGAAATTTAAATATAGAAGGTGAGAATAATAGGAATATGATTTCTTTGTCTAATCAGATTGATGATATTGGTAAGAAGAGTGAAGTTATGGTTTTATCCGCTGCTGATTTTCAACTTAGAAAAAGTTTACTAGAATAATTTAATGCAAATGTTCAAACAAAAGGATTTGCTCTAAGGTGATCGTAATACTAAGTGTTTTATGCTTAAGGATAGTGGTTGTAAATTTAGAAATATTTTTTATAGATTCATACAAGAGGAAGGTTTATATACGGGAGACGGTGAGATTTTAAATTATGCAACTAAAATTTACAAGAATTTGTTTGGTGATGTTCTCCTAATACCAGTAGCCTTACTGGATGAGTTACGTGAATGTTAGTATATTCATGATAGAAACAAGTTAAAATAACTCTTTACCTTAGAGAAAATTAAAACGGTGGTCTTAATTTCATATCGATCGACATAATCAAAGATTTACTTGGGTTCTAGATGGACTTTCGTCTTGGGGATGTTTGACCCGCCGCTACTGAATTTACTGCACTGCAGTTAATCGGTCAGTTTCCTGCTAAAGTTATTTTTACTAGTACTAGTAACGGCTTGATTTTCCAAATATTCTCCATCCATCACGAAAAACATGGCGTATAAAATTTAGTTAAAACTCAATGTTTTCTAAGATTAACCAAAGATATCTAAAAGAATACAAAGATCTAAAATATCTAATCGATATTACTAGATGTGTGTAGACCAACAGAACAACGAGGATTAGGTGTAAGTTATATTTTTGTTAAAACATAAGTTTATGATGTAAATGGTTGTGAAAATTAGAAAATGAGGATGAGTTTTGGCAGGACATGATAAGAGCGAAGTATGTCGTCCATCCTGCCCATTCTCATTTTTTGTTTGGCGTAGTGTCAGTTAAAGATATCTTCTATAGCCATTGTGATTGTGTGCTAGGTCATGGAAGTAAAACATGATTTATGGAGGATAAGTGGTTGGATCAAAACCCATTATATATGATGTTTCCAATATTATACAATCTAACTTTTAGTCACTATATTACAGGTCATACTATTTTTACAAAAGGGTGGAAGTGTTCAAAGTTTAGACATTTCCTTAGAGAAAAACTTTGAAAATGTGGAAAAACCTTGAGGATTTATGGAGTAATGTTTGTTTGAATGAATCTTCCGATATGTTAGATGGGGTTTTTACGGTTAAGTCTTTATATTATTATTTGATGGCAAGTACTAGAGTAAAGTTATCTTATAAATTCCTCTGGGCTTTAAAGATTCATTTAGGAATCAAAGTTTTATGTTGGTTAGTGGTTAAGAATAGGGTTTTGACTAGAGATAATTTGAAGAAGAAAGGTTGGAAAGGAACTGAATTGTGTTAGCTTTTTGGAGCAAATGAATCTTTTGAATATTTACTTTTTACTTGTCCACAAGCTAATTATATGTAGAATTTATCATATATTTCTATTGGGATATATTCATAGCCCTCCTAGTTCTCTGTTTTTTTTTTTGAGAAACACAGTGCAAACGCAGACGCTCACATACACGCGTATACACTCACCCCTATGAACGCACACACGCACACCCTACCCCTATGAGCACCTCCGGAAGACTGAGCCGGCGGATTGAATCTTGAAGTTGACGAAGTCACCACAGGCGCCTCGCTGTCGACGGGAACGTCGCCTCTCACTGAATGAATATTCCGCATTTATGAGACACACAAATGTCAAACCTGGGATTTCGGATCACCATGAAACACACAACCAACCTAGAAAACCGAAATTATCAAGGGTGGGTAATGTGGTAATGCCACCATGCACAAGTATGCCAAATGTTGACACTATCCAAGGTGGATTTGATTTTGTAATATGCTATTGCCTCGTTTTCGTATTATGCTAGTAGTTGTGTGTTGGAAAATGTTTATAGTCTAAAACTGGTATGTAATGTTTATTTGTGTTACTTAAAAAAAAGCGAGCCTGGACGCTTTCCCCCTACCGTCACTGTAGCAGGGGCGATTTTCTGGATCCCGCCGGCCAATCCACTAAGCCACCGTCGATTCGCCGGATCCCCGCCTCCGTCGGCCGCTCCGGCGGCGGGAGGTTGGGGATCCCGTCTTGCAGTGTGTATAGAGTAGGGTTTGGTAGGTCTCCTGCCGGCGGCGTCGAGGAGTGGGCGGCGCGGTCGGGGCGGAGTTTTGTGGTGGCGGTCGGCCTCTCCGGCGGTGCGGCTCGGTGGAGCCTCTCTGCAGATCGACCACTTTGGCCATGTGTGCAGGTCCTTGGAGCTGTGCTGCATGGCGTTCCCTCGCCGGTGTCCATGGTGCGGTGGAGCCGGACGTCTGAAGAGCTTGAAGGTCTTGGTGTTGTTGAGCAAAGCGACGATGTCGGCGGTGCTGGGCGGAGGTTCCTCGGAGCTGAGTTTGTCGACTTCCCGGCCGCAAGAGGGTCTTCTCCCGTTCCAGGGTCAGTGAGGAGAAGCAGCGGCGGCGCGCCGTCATACGTCCTCGTCGTCGATGTAGTCGGGGTCCTGTTGGCCTTATCTGTAATTTTTCAGTTTGTTAGGGACCTTTCTGTAGGAACTTTGGCTTAATATCATCAGTCCTTTATCGCAAAAAAAAAAAAAAATGTTTATTTGTGTTTCTATTCAGGCCATTGTTGGGTCCTTTTATGTGCTGTCCTTTTAGAGATTTGGTAGAAGGTTTGGAAGTTTGTCAACATTTACTGTATGTTTGTAATGGACAGGGTCGGAACCTGAACCTCTATCAATTTCAGTTATGAAAGTGAGGCCTTTGTGGCCTTTTTCTCGAAAAAATAGTATACATAAAATAGATGAATTATGCTAGTTGCAGAATTTAGAGCTTGATATGTTTGCAAGGAGAACTCGGTAACTCACTAACTTGGAACCACGTTCAATATTGACCTTGACTCTTCACTCAAAAACTTGATGATCTGGTTTGATACATTTAAATTATTCTAATTATTTTTCGGCTAATTCATATGAAATCGCATATGGATTCGTCTAAAGAAATCAGAGTTGGATTCCATGTGTGTGACAATTACATAACTAGTAGATAATGTTATATAAAACTGAAAAGACCAAGAAACAAGATGGCTAAGAAAATAATACGGATGAAGACCAAATGAAGTGTGTTTTTAACCGATTTAATTCACTCATTTCCAGAATAGAAAACATAACTATATTGAAATGTGTGTTAAGAGCTGCGAGAGCAAAACCCCTATATTTGCCCAAGTGGAAAAGGTGAGCAAAAATCAACCTAACGGCTATTAACTGAGATTTAAACAACATTCATTTTGCTTTCTACTTTTAGATGTACTACTAAGCTACCGGCGCCTCGTACCCAAGGTTTTTCTCTCTTGTTTTAATAAAAATATATGCGTGTGGGTACCGGTATTATCGGCTGCCGGAAATACTAGTCTAAATATCGACCGAGATTATTCAAGCAAAATTAAAAATTTATCAAAATTTTGTGGATTTTAGTAAATTAAAAAATTTTAGGTAAATTCAGGCCGGTATTTACTTATACCGGTGGCTACTGAGAAAAAACTGGTTGCCTCCGAGATTTCAAAACTATCGGCCTGGAAAAAGAACCTGCACCTACCACGAACTTGCAAATCATTGACGGCGCATACACGAACTTGTCCCGCATGTGCATAGTCCTCCACGAACTTGCAAATCATTGACGGCCGCGTCCCCTTTGACACGCTGTCAATCGCCTTTGACAGCGTCGGCTGCCACGTGTCTTCATCTGATATGCTGTGGGAACAAATGAACCCGACTGTCAAGTTGATGGCCAAGTGGAGCACATTTTGCAAGTTCGTGGAGGACTATGCACATGCGAGACAAGTTCGTGTATGCGTCGTGCTAAGGGCATCTCCAGCGGCGCGACGCAAACGGACGCTGAGCGACCGTTTGTGTCCGACGTGACCGGAAATGCGTCTGGCACCACCTCCAGCGGGGGCGACGCATAGTGACCGGGCCGTCCGTGGAGACGCAAACCTGGTCCAAATATGCACCAGGTTTGCGTCTCTGCGGACGCTGAGCGGACGCGCTGAAAGAACATCTCTCATACTATGTTTTGTGTGTTTGATGTCAATGTATGTGATACACTAATGTTTGTCTAAGTGGTACATGGATTATATAGATACATTTATATGTGTGTTGGATGTGGTCAGTTCTGTCAAAAAGAAGCAGCAAAAAGATCATCAGGCCGGATAATCCGGGCCGGATATTTCCAAAATATCCGGCCCCGGTTTTCGGCTAAGGACTTGAGGATTTGTGGCTCAGTATGCTTCTGGATAGGGGCCGGACATTTTCCTGGATATTGTCCCGGTTTTGTCCCAGGCCCGGATTATCCGGGCCGGACATTTCTGAAATATCCGGGGCCCTCGAAAATGGCTAAGGACCTGAAGAAAAGCAAGTCTGGATAGAGGCCGGATATTTGGCCGGACATTCTCCCGGTTTTGTACTTGAGGCCGGATTATCCGGGGGGGGGGGGGCGGATTATCCGGCCCTTACTTAGGCCGGAATATCCGCCCCCCCGGAAGTCCCAACGGCTGGATTTTGGGGATGGGGTATTTATACCCCTCTTCTTCTTCCTTCCTCCTTTGCTCAATCATTGCACAAGAAATCTGCCAAGCTTCACTTCCATTAGAGCCACCTCAAGAAACACAAGATTTGCAAGATCTCCTTCCTCCCCCAACCAAAGCTCTTGATCTTTGGAGATTCGAAGGAGAAGACACCGATCTACATCCTCACCGAAGCGTTTTTCATTTCCCCCTCATTTGTTTGAGGGATCTCATGCTAGTGTTCCTATTTGGTTCCCTAGTTGATTTGTGTTGATGTGTTATTGTTGATTGTTGTATTGTTACAGATTTGGGAGCCTCCAATTCAGTTGTGGATGTGTGCCCCAAGAACCTTGTAAAGGCCCGGTTTCCGCCTCGAGGAAATCCCTTAGTGGAAGTGGGCTAGGCCTTCGTGGCGTTGCTCATCGGAGATCTGAGTGAAGCCTTCGTGGCTGTTGGTTTGGCTTTCATAGCAACCACACTCCTCCAAACGTAGACGTACCTTCTTGCAAAGGAAGGGAACTACGGGAATCATCTCCGTGTCATCGCGTGCTCCACTCTCGGTTACCTCTATCCTATTCTATCTCTTATATTGCATAGCTATATCTTGCTTAGTTGGTTATATTGTTATATAGGTAAATTCACTTAGTTGCATATCTAGAGAATTTACCTTTGTGTCAAACCTAAATTGAAAAAGAACTAAATATTGGTTAGCACCTATTCAGCCCCCCCCCCCTCTAGGTGCGGCATACGATCCTTTCAATTGGTATCAGAGCCTCGGCTCTTATTTCGGGCTTAACCGCCTAAGAGTATGCCGGACGACGGACCTACGGAAGGGGAGGCTAAGATGGTCACCATGGATGATATCAATTCGTTGAGGTCATCCATGGAAACTCAAATGGAAAGCATGAGAAAGATGATTTCCGAGCTTTTGACTCCGCCCCGTCCTGTGGCTCCCACCAAAGAGGTTAATGTCACGGATGCGTTAGAAGAGGGTGATGCTTCGGTATTACCCTCCGCTACCACACCCGTGGATGGTGATAACTTAAACACTATCAAATCCCCCATTGCATCTCCTAAGGGAACTAGTGGAGGTGAGAGCTACAATCGAGTACCTCCACCTTTTCTATCTCCCGATATACCGGTTCACCATACTCATATAAACATCCGGGGCGACCCACATAAGTTTTCCGTTAATGATTACGATACTTGGCAATTTGAGTTTAGCTCTTATGTTCGCAGTGCCTCCAATGAACTTTGGAGAATCATCGTGGAAGCTTCAAGCCTTACAACCCCGACAAGTTGACTAGAAGAGAAGCGGTTGATAGTCAACTCAACAACACCGCCTTGCACATGATTTAAACTAGTGTGGGGACAAAGGAGTTGTCTCGTGTTCGGCATTTCACCACCGCCAAGGAGGCTTGGGATGGTTTGGCCGCGAGTTGCATTGGAAGTGAGAGCACAAGAAGGAACAAGTATAATGCTCTTCGGAATAAAGCCGAAGGATTCATGAGGCTACCGGATGAAGATCATGAAGACATGTATGGAAGACTTCTCACCGTTGCCGGTGCCTTCCGGAATGTTGGTGCCACTCACATTGATGACTCTTGGATCAAGGAAAAGTACATTGATTGCATGATGCCGTTTGAGCCTATTGATGTCAAGACTCTTGTCGGTAGAGAATGCTATGCCTCTCTCACCTCTCAACAAGCCGTGCACGAGATGCAAGCTCTCAAGGTGCTTGAGCAAAACTCTCATGATTCTCGCAATCGTGCTCTTGGGATGTCAAAAGGGTCCAACCTTGCCTTGGTGGTCAACTCCATGGAAGAAGTAATTCCTCAAGAATCTTATAGGGCATCTTGGAGCATGTCCTATCCGGAAGACTTGGAACACCACTACCATGACCACATGGCGTTCCATGCAAACACCTTTTGGATTGATCCATCCAAGGCCAAAGAAGACAATATCAAGAGAAACAACTCAAGGGGTCCCTCAAGCTCGGTCCCAAGAACAAGATCTTGCTACAATTGCAATGACAAACGCCATTTCATTGCCGAATGTCCCTATGAGAATAGGGAGACTCATGGTGGAAGGCTCATCCCCAAGGACAAGAGCAAAGACTCAAAGGGCAAGTATTCAAAGCCCCCCCAACAAGAAATTCTATAACAAGAACAAGAAGGGCAAAAGGCCCTCGAGGATTGTGCTAGTGACTAAAGAAGAATACCCTTCCGATGAGATTGAAAGTGCTAGTGATGATGAAGAAGAAAGCTCTAGAGAAGTGGCCGCCAATTGTCACTACCAACATTCCCTCTTCCTCTCTCTTTGATTCACCCAATGAGAACCCTCAATTCAAGAATGCACATTGCTTCATGGCATGGTCCACCTTGGACACATCAACTGTGCTATCAACTCAAGAAGAGTATACTCCGGAGATGAAGATGTTGATGATGAAGAAGATGCAACCTCAAATGGATTGGTTGCCCTTGCCTCCCTCTCTACTAACTCTTCATCAACAAGTGAATCCCCCAATGAGGTCATTCATGTGGAGGAAGAAAGTTGTCTCATGGCTAAATCTTCCGAGGTATCATCTCCTAACCCCTCTACGCCTAACATTTCAAATGATCTAGGGGTTGATCTTGCTAGTCTAAAAGTGAAACAAGAAATGCTTGAGTTTGATGATTTCATTCTTAACCTACAAGGTAACACTAAGAAGCATGTTTCAAGTCTCATGGTTCGTATAGCTCAACTAAATGGTACTCTTGAGAAAAAGTGCCAAATAGAAAGAGAAGACTCTCTAGAAATACATGCTCTTAAAAATGCTCTTGAGGAATGTCAAGAAACTATAGCATCTCTTGAAGAGAGGCTAGAAAATCTTGAAGAACCTCAAGATAAACTTAACAAGCTCACTAAAGCTAGAGATCTTGCTAGAGCTAAGACTAAAGTGCTTATAAAGGAAAAGGACAAATTTGGTGTTGATCATGAGAAACTTGTGAAGGATCTAGATGAACTAGACAAGGCTCACAAAGCCTTGAAGAGTGAATACTCTCTCCTCTCCGAGTCTTATGAGCAACTTCAAATTAGGCTTGCTTCATATGACATACCTAGTACCTCTACTCCTTCATGTGATCGTGCAAATATTATTGAGGAAAATGCTAGGTTGAAGGATGAACTCGCTAAGGCCTCCTCTCCCCAAAGTAAACTTTCCTTGGATGATCTTTTGAGTAAGCAAAGGTCAAACAATGGGAAGGAGGGACTTGGTTTTAATACCAAGGCTAAAAAGGCAAACAAGAGAAAGGCCAAGCCCGCACATGAGAAAGCTAATGGTGAAACCCGGAAGGGCAAAACCATTAATGATGATGGTACGGGAATAGATAACCCTCACTATGTTCTTTATAAAGATTATTATGGTGATGTTTATGCTAAATATGTTGGTCCATATGATGGTTATGTTGCTTGGTCTATTTGGGTCCCAAAGACCCTTGTTGCTAACAAAAGAGGACCCATTGAGAAATGGGTACCTAAATCCAAGAATTGATCTCATGTAGGACTATGCCGCCGGAAGTTCAAAATGGGTACTTGATAGTGGATGTACAAGTCATATGACCGGCGGCAAGAACCTCGTCAAGGAGTTGAGGCCCAACATAAATGATATCACCGTCTCCTTTGGCGATAATTCTACATCCGAGGTATTGGGTTTTGGCAAGGTTATGGTTGCACACAACATTACTCTTGTGGATGCCATGCTTGTCAAAACCCTTGGTTACAATTTGCTTTCCGTTTTCGCCCTTGGAAAGATGGGTTTCGCCGTCTTTATTGATAATGATATTGTGGTCCTCTTGTGGAGCAAGACTCTAAAAGTAGCTTTCGTTGGGTATCGCGAACACAACTTGTATGTGGTGGACTTTTCGGGGACCACCACGACAAGTGCGATGTGCCTATTCGGAAAGGCGGACGTGGGTTGGTTGTGGCATCGCCGCCTAGCCCATGTCAACATGAGAACTTTGCAAAGTCTTCACAAGGGGAACCATATTGTGGCACTAATGGAAAATGTGTCTTTTGCCAAAGATCGTGTTTGTAGGGCTTATGTTGAAGGCAAAATGCATGACTCTCCGCATCCAAGCAAGACCATCATCTCTTCCAAGAGGATCTTGGAGCTCCTTGATACGTCTCCGACGTATCGACAATTTCTTATGTTCCATGCCACATTATTGATGTTATCTACATGTTTTATGCACACTTTATGTCATATTCGTGCATTTTCTGGAACTAACCTATTAACAAGATGCCGAAGTGCCAGTTGCTGTTTTCTGCTGTTTTTGGTTTCAGAAATCCTAGTAAGGAAATATTCTCGGAATTGGACGAAATCAAAGCCCAGGGGCCTATTTTTCCACGAAGCTTCCAGAAGTCCGAAGACGAAACGAAGAGGGGCCACGAGGCAGCCAGAGCATAGGGCGGCGCGGCCCCTGCCCTGGCCGCGCCGGCCTATGGTTTGGGCACCTCGCGCCGCCTCTTGACCTACCCTTCCGCCTACTTAAAGCCTCCGTGACGAAACCCCCAGTACCGAGAGCCACGATACGGAAAACCTTCCAGAGACGCCGCCAACGCCGATCCCATCTCGGGTGATCCAGGAGATCGCCTCCGGCACCCTGCCGGAGAGGGGAATCATCTCCCGGAGGACTCTACGCCGCCATGGTCGCCTCCGGTGTGATGTGTGAGTAGTCTACCCCTGGACTATGGGTCCATAGCAGTAGCTAGATGGTTGTCTTCTCCCCATTGTGCTATCATTGTCGGATCTTGTGAGCTGCCTAACATGATCAAGATCATCTATCTGTAATTCTATATGTTGCGTTTGTTGGGATCCGATGAATAGAGAATACTTGTTATGTTGATTATCAAAGTTATATCTACGTGTTGTTTATGATCTTGCATGCTTTCCGTTACTAGTAGATGCTCTGGCCAAGTAGATGCTTGTAACTCCAAGAGGGAGTACTTATGCTCGATAGTGGGTTCATGCCTGCATTGACACACAGGACAGGTGAGAAAGTTATAAGGTTGTGTTGTGCTGTTGCCACTAGGGATAAAACATTGATGCTATGTCTAAGGATGTAGTTGTTGATTACATTACGCACCATACTTAATGCAATTGTCTGTTGCTTTGCAACTTAATACTGGAGGGGGTTCGGATGATAACCTGAAGGTGGACTTTTTAGGCATAGATGCAGTTGGATGGCGGTCTATGTACTTTGTCGTAATGCCCAATTAAATCTCACTATACTCATCATGATATGTATGTGCATGGTCATGCTCTCTTTATTTGTCAATTGCCCAACTGTAATTTGTTCACCCAACATGTTGTTCGTCTTATGGGAGAGACACCTCTAGTGAACTGTGGACCCCGGTCCAATTCTCTTTACTGAAATACAATCTACTGCAATACTTGTTCTACTGTTTTCTGCAAACAATCATCTTCCACACAATACGGTTAATCCTTTGTTACAGCAAGCCGGTGAGATTGACAACCTCACTGTTTCGTTGGGGCAAAGTACTTTGGTTGTGTTGTGCAGGTTCCACGTTGGCGCCGGAATCCCTGGTGTTGCGCCGCACTACATCTCGCCGCCATCAACCTTCAACGTGCTTCTTGACTCCTACTGGTCCGATTAAACCTTGGTTTCTTACTGAGGGAAACTTGCCGCTGTGCGCATCACACCTTCCTCTTGGGGTTCCCAATGGACGTGCCAACCACACGCATCAAGCAAATTTCTGGCGCCGTTGCCGGGGAGATCAAGACACGCTGCAAGGGGAGTCTCCACTTCTCAATCTCTTTACTTTGTTTTGTCTTGCTTAGTTTTATTTACTACTTTGTTTGCTGCACTAAATCAAAATACAAAAAAAAAATTAGTTGCTAGTTTTACTTTATTTGCTATCTTGTTTGCTATATCAAAAACACAAAAAAATTAGTTTATTTGCATTTACTTTATCTAGTTTGCTTTATTTACTGTTGCTAAAATGGCCAACCCTGAAAATACTAAGTTGTGTGACTTCACAACCACAAATAATAATGATTTCTTATGCACACCTATTGCTCCACCTGCTACTACAGCAGAATTCTTTGAAATTAAACCTGCTTTACTGAATCTTGTTATGCGAGAGCAATTTTCTGGCTGCTGCCCATCTTAATAATTTTGTTGAACTATGTGAAATGCAAAAATATAAAGATGTAGATGGTGATATTATTAAACTAAAATTGTTTCCCTTTCTCATTAAGAGGAAGAGCTAAAGATTGGTTGCTATCTCTGCCTAAGAATAGTATTGATTCATGGACTAAATGCAAGGATGCTTTTATTGGTAGATATTATCCCCCTGCTAAAATTATATCTTTGAGGAGTAGCATAATGAATTTTAAACAATTAGATACTGAACATGTTGCTCAAGCTTGGGAAAG
Organism: Lolium perenne; assembly: GCF_019359855.2. Classification (NCBI taxonomy): domain Eukaryota; kingdom Viridiplantae; phylum Streptophyta; class Magnoliopsida; order Poales; family Poaceae; genus Lolium; species Lolium perenne. The sequence goes on from NC_067249.2 coordinate 261,065,837, forward strand.
AATGAAATCTCTGGTTAAAAATTGCCCAACCCATGGACTGACTACTTGGATGATCATCCAAACCTTCTATGCAGGACTAAATTTTTCTTCACGGAATTTATTGGATTCAGCTGCTGGAGGTACCTTTATGTCCATCACTCTTGGTGAAGCAACAAAGCTTCTTGATAATATGATGATCAACTACTCTGAATGGCACACGGAAAGAGCTCCACAAGGTAAGAAGGTAAATTTTGTCGAAGAAACCTCTTCCTTGAGCGATAAGATTGATGCTATTATGTCTATGCTTGTGAATGGTAGGCCTAATGTTAATCCTAATAATGTTCCGTTAGCGTCATTGGTTGCTCAAAAAGAATATGTTGATGTGAATTTCATTAAAAATAACAATTACAATGATTCTAGGCCATATCCTGCTAATGGTAATTCTCACGGTAGATATGTTTCACCTAATGAAGAGAAGATGCTAGAAATTGAAAGATCCACTAAGAGCTTTATGCAATCACAATATGAGCAAAATAAATTGTTTACTAAAACAATGAATGAGCAATCTACCTTGTTGAAGAATATAGGGAATCAACTTGAAAATCTGAATAGGGAGATCTCGGGGTTGCAAACTAAACTTGCTAATGCTGAAAACCGAATCTCATACATGTCTGCATCACAATCTTCTTTAATTAATAAAATGACTGCTAAACCTGAGGATTTAGATGATAAAATTACTACTACAGCAAATGCCATCCAAGTTAGAATTAATGAGAATATAAGATTAATGGCTGAACTGCGTGCTAGGTGGGATAGAGAAGAAAATGAAAAACTAGCTAAAGAGAAGAATGTAGCTAAAGTTTGGACTATTACCACCACTAGTAATGTTAATGCTACACATGTTGCTGCACCTCCTACTAATACTAATAAAAGAATTGGTGTTAGCAATGTTTCCACTTCTAATGCAAAGCGCGAGAAACTGCCTGAAACTGCTAAAACTGCTGAAACTGCCTGTGATAAAGCTGCTGAAATTTTTTCCAACATTGGGGATGATGATCCCATTGCTTTAGATTATAATGGTTTGAATTTTGATGATTGCCACATCTCTGAAGTTATAAAGTTCTTGCAAAAACTTGCTAAAAGTCCTAATGCTAGTGCTATAAATTTGGCCTTTACACATCATATTACAAATGCTCTCATAAAAGCTAGAGAAGAGAAACTAGAGCGCGAAGCCTCTATTCCTAAAAAGCTAGAGGATGGTTGGGAGCCCATCATTAAGATGAAGGTTAAAGATTTTGATTGTAATGCTTTATGTGATCTTGGTGCAAGTATTTCTGTTATGCCTAAGAAAATTTATAATATGCTTGACTTGCCACCACTGAAAAATTGTTATTTGGATGTTAATCTTGCTGATCATTCTACAAAGAAACCTTTGGGGAAAGTTGATAATGTTCGCATTACCATTAACAATAACCTTGTCCCCGTTGATTTTGTTGTCTTGGATATTGAATGCAGTGCATCTTGTCCCATTATATTGGGAAGACCTTTTCTTCGAACTGTTGGTGCTATCATTGATATGAAGGAAGGTAATATAAAATATCAATTTCCTCTCAAGAAAGGTATGGAACACTTCCCTAGAAAGAGAATGAAGGTACCTTTTGATTCTATTATGAGAACAAATTATGATGTTGACACTTCGTCTCTTGATAATACTTGATACACACTTTCTGCGCCTAGCTGAAAGGCGTTAAAGAAAAGCGCTTATGGGAGACAACCCATGTTTTTACCTACAGTACTTTGTTTTTATTTTGTGTCTTGGAAGTTGTTTACTACTGTAGCAACCTCTCCTTATCTTAGTTTTGTGTTTTGTTGTGCCAAGTTAAGCCGTTGATAGAAAAGTAAGTACTAGATTTGGATTACTGCACAGTTCCAGATTTCTTTGCTGTCACGAATCTGGGTCTACCTCCCTGTAGGTAGCTCAGAAAATTAAGCCAATTTACGTGCATGATCCTCAGATATATACGCAACTTTCATTCAATTTGAGCATTTTCATTTGAGCAAGTCTGGTGCCATTTTAAAATTCGTCAATACGAACTGTTCTGTTTTGACAGATTCTGCCTTTTATTTCGCATTGCCTCTTTTGCTAAGATGGATGAATTTCTTTGATCCACTAATGTCCAGTAGCATTATGCAATGTCCAGAAGTGTTAAGAACGATTGTGTCACCTCTGAATATGTTAATTTTTATTGTGCACTAACCCTCTAATGAGTTGTTTCGAGTTTGGTGTGGAGGAAGTTTTCAAGGATCAAGAGAGGAGTATGATGCAACATGATCAAGGAGAGTGAAAGCTCTAAGCTTGGGGATGCCCCGGTGGTTCACCCCTGCATATATTAAGAAGACTCAAGCGTCTAAGCTTGGGGATGCCCAAGGCATCCCCTTCTTCATCGACAACATTATCAGGTTCCTCCCCTGAAACTATATTTTTATTCCATCACATCTTATGTGCTTTTTCTTGGAGCGTCGGTTTGTTTTTGTTTTTATTTTGTTTGAATAAAATGGATCCTAGCATTCACTTTATGGGAGAGAGACACGCTCCGCTGTAGCATATGGACAAGTATGTCCTTGGTTTCTACTCATAGTATTCATGGCGAAGTTTCTCCTTCGTTAAATTGTTATATGGTTGGAATTGGAAAATGATACATGTAGTAATTGCTATAAATGTCTTGGGTAATGTGATACTTGGCAATTGTTGTGCTCATGATTAAGCTCTTGCATCATATGCTTTGCACCCATTAATGAAGAAATACATAGAGCATGCTAAAATTTGGTTTGCATATTTGGTTTCTCTAAGGTCTAGATAATTTCTAGTATTGAGTTTGAACAACAAGGAAGACGGTGTAGAGTCTTATAATGTTTTCAATATGTCTTTTATGTGAGTTTTGCTGCACCGGTTCATCCTTGTGTTTGTTTCAAATAACCTTGCTAGCCTAAACCTTGTATCGAGAGGGAATACTTCTCATGCATCCAAATACTTGAGCCAACCACTATGCCATTTGTGTCCACCATACCTACCTACTACATGGTATTTTCCGCCATTCCAAAGTAAATTGCTTGAGTGCTACCTTTAAAATTCCATCATTCACCTTTGCAATATATAGCTCATGGGACAAATAGCTTAAAAACTATTGTGGTATTGAATATGTAATTATGCACTTTATCTCTTATTAAGTTGCTTGTTGTACGATAACCATGTTCACTGGGGACGCCATCAACTATTCATTGTTGGATTTCATGTGAGTTGCTATGCATGTTCGTCTTGTCTAAAGTAAGAGAGATCTACCACCTTATGATTAAGCATGCATATTGTTAGAGAAGAACATTGGGCCGCTAACTAAAGCCATGATCCATGGTGGAAGTTTCAGTTTTGGACATATATCCTCAAATCTCAAATGAGAAAATTATTAATTGTTGTTACATGCTTATGCATAAAAGAGGAGTCCATTATCTGTTGTCTATGTTGTCCCGGTATGGATGTCTAAGTTGAAGAATAATCAATAGCGAGAAATCCAATGCGAGCTTTCTCCTTAGACCTTTGTACAGGCGGCATAGAGGTACCCCTTTGTGACACTTGGTTAAAACATGTGCATTGTGATGATCCGGTAGTCCAAGCTAATTAGGACAAGGTGCGGGCACTATTAGTACACTATGCATGAGGCTTGCAACTTATATGATATAATTTACATGATGCATATGCTTTATTACTACCGTTGACAAAATTGTTTCATGTTTTCAAAATCAAAGCTCTAGCACAAATATAGCAATCGATGCTTTTCCTCTATGGAGGACCATTCTTTTACTTTCAATGTTGAGTCAGTTCACCTATTTCTCTCCACCTCAAGAAGCAAACACTTGTGTGAACTATGCATTGATTCCTACATACTTGCTTATTGCACTTATTATATTACTCTATGTTGACAATATCCATGAGATATACATGTTACAAGTTGAAAGCAACCGCTGAAACTTAATCTTCTTTTGTGTTGCTTCAATGCCTTTACTTTGAATTATTGCTTTATGAGTTAACTCTTATGCAAGACTTATTGATGCTTGTCTTGAAGTGCTATTCATGAAAAGTCTTTGCTTTATGATTCACTTGCTTACTCATGTCATGTACATTGCTTTGATCGCTGCATTCACTACATATGCTTTACAAATAGTATGATCAAGATTATGATGGCATGTCACTCCAGAAATTATCTGTGTTATCGTTTTACCTGCTCGGGACGAGCAGAACTAAGCTTGGGGATGCTGATACGTCTCCGACGTATCGATAATTTCTTATGTTCCATGCCACATTATTGATGTTATCTACATGTTTTATGCACACTTTATGTCATATTCGTGCATTTTCTAGAACTAACCTATTAACAAGATGCCGAAGTGCCGATTCTTTGTTCTGCTGTTTTTGGTTTCAGAAATCCTAGTAAGGAAATATTCTCGGAATTGGACGAAATCAAAGCCCAGGGGCCTATTTTTCCACGAAGCTTCCAGAAGTCCGAAGATGAAACGAAGAGGGGCCACGAGGCAGCCAGAGCATAGGGCGGCGCGGCCCCTGCCCTGGCCGCGCCGGCCTATGGTCTGGGCACCTCGCGCCGCCTCTTGACCTACCCTTCCGCCTACTTAAAGCCTCCGTGACGAAACCCCCAGTACCGAGAGCCACGATACGGAAAACCTTCCAGAGACGCCGCCAACGCCGATCCCATCTCGGGGGATCCAGGAGATCGCCTCCGGCACCCTGCCGGAGAGGGGAATCATCTCCCAGAGGACTCTACGCCGCCATGGTCGCCTCCGGTGTGATGTGTGAGTAGTCTACCCCTGGACTATGGGTCCATAGCAGTAGCTAGATGGTTGTCTTCTCCCCATTGTGCTATCATTGTCGGATCTTGTGAGCTGCCTAACATGATCAAGATCATCTATCTGTAATTCTATATGTTGCGTTTGTTGGGATCCGATGAATAGAGAATACTTGTTATGTTGATTATCAAAGTTATATCTACGTGTTGTTTATGATCTTGCATGCTTTCCGTTACTAGTAGATGCTCTGGCCAAGTAGATGCTTGTAACTCCAAGAGGGAGTACTTATGCTCGATAGTGGGTTCATGCTGCATTGACACCTGGGACGATGTGAGAAAGTTCTAAGGTTGTGTTGTGCTGTTGCCACTAGGGATAAAACATTGATGCTATGTCTAAGGATGTAGTTGTTGATTACATTACGCACCATACTTAATGCAATTGTCTGTTACTTTGCAACTTAATACTGGAGGGGGTTCGGATGATAACCTGAAGGTGGACTTTTTAGGCATAGATGCAGTTGGATGGCGGTCTATGTACTTTGTCGTAATGCCCAATTAAATCTCACTATACTCAACATGATATGTATGTGCATGGTCATGCTCTCTTTATTTGTCAATTGCCCAACTGTAATTTGTTCACCCAACATGCTGTTCATCTTATGGGAGAGACACCTCTAGTGAACTGTGGACCCCGGTCCAATTCTCTTTACTGAAATACAATCTACTGCAATACTTGTTCTACTGTTTTCTGCAAACAATCATCTTCCACACAATACGGTTAATCCTTTGTTACAGCAAGCCGGTGAGATTGACAACCTCACTGTTTCGTTGGGGCAAAGTACTTTGGTTGTGTTGTGCAGGTTCCACGTTGGCGCCGGAATCCCTGGTGTTGCGCCGCACTACATCTCGCCGCCATCAACCTTCAACGTGCTTCTTGACTCCTACTGGTCCGATTAAACCTTGGTTTCTTACTGAGGGAAACTTGCCGCTGTGCGCATCACACCTTCCTCTTGGGGTTCCCAACGGACGTGCCAACCACACGCATCACTCCTTCATGTGGATATCTTTGGTCCCGTTACTCATGCAAGTCTTGGTGCGAAGAAACATTGCTTGGTGATTGTTGATGACTACTCAAGATACACTTGGGTCTACATTCTCAAGACGAAAGATGAGACTCAACAAATATTCATTAACTTTGCTACCGAGGTGCAACGCCAACACAACCTCCTCATTATGGCAATAGGAGGTGACAACGGCTCCGAGTTCAAGAACTACACACTCGATGATTTTCTTAGTGATGAGGGGATTCGACATCAATATTCCGCTGCTTACACCCCTCAACAAAATGGTGTTGCGGAGAGGAAGAACCGGACTCTTATGGATATGGCAAGGTCTATGATGGCGGAGTATAAATCCCGCTATAACTTTTGGGCCGAAGCCATCTCCACCGCTTGTCACTCCTCTAACCGGCTCTATCTCCGCAAGGGCTTGAACAAGACTCCATATGAAATACTCACCGGGAACAAGCCTAATATCTCATACTTCAAGGTGTTCGGGTGTAAGTGTTTCTACAAAATCAAAGGGGTTCGTTTATCTAAATTTGCTCCTAAAGCTTTGGAGGGTATATTTGTTGGTTACGGTGCCGAATCTCACACTTATAGAATCTTTGATATAGCCTCCGGGATTATCATCGAATCTAGTAGTGTGAAGTTCGAAGAAAATGATGGCTTCCAAGTGGGGCAAGTTGATGTATGTGCAGGTGATGAAATACCTTAAGATGCCATAGTAAGAATGGGTGTGGGATTCTTCCGCCCCGTTGAGGGACACGGTGTGGCGTCTCGGGAAGGACTATGCTCTACCACGGTGGAGCCCTCATCTTCTCAACATCAACAAACCCCATCAAGTGAAGCAAATGATGCACCAACCCAAGAACAAGAACAAGACTCTCCCTCTTGTGTGCAAGATCAAGGACAAGATCAAGGACAAGATCAACCAAGAATTCATGATGGCTCCGACGAGTATCCATTTGATATTTGCTCCGCACCAAATGATGTCCAAGATCAAGCACATGAGGTTGAGCACACTCAAGAAATTGAAGTTGCTCAAGTTGAAGGTCAAGATGAGGACCCAAAAGATCAAGTTGATCAAGTGATACCTCCAAGGCCAAGAAGAACCAAGGAGGAGATCGAGGCCCGTCGTCTAGCAAGAAGAGATAGGAACCTTGAACTTCGTGGACACACTCATGATAAGGTTCTTGGTGATGTAAGGGCAAAGGTTTCCACAAGAAGGCAATTGGCTAACTTTAGCAATCATCATGCCTATATCTCCTTAGTGGAACACAAGAAAGTATTTTAAGCCCTTGAAGATTCAGATTGGTTGGAAGCTATGCACGAAGAACTCAACAACTTCAAACGCAACAAAGTGTGGACCTTAGTAGAGAAGCAAAAGGGGTGCCGCAATGTTATTGGCACTAAATGGATATTCAAGAACAAGCAAGATGAGTTTGGAAATGTTGTGAGGAACAAGGCAAGATTGGTGGCTCAAGGGTTCTCTCAAGTTGAGGGAATTGACTTTGGAGAAACCTATGCTCCCGTGGCTCGCCTTGAGTCCATTCGTATCCTTCTTGCTTATGCATCGCATCATAACTTTAAGTTACAACAAATGGATGTGAAAAGTGCATTTCTTAATGGTCCTTTGCATGAAGAGGTTTATGTTAAGCAACCCCCGGGGTTCGAGGATCTCAACTTCCCTAACCATGTCTACAAGCTTGATAAAGCTCTTTATGGTCTCAAACAAGCTCCTAGAGCTTGGTATGAGCACCTTAAAGAACTATTGGTAGACCGTGGGTTTGATGTTGGGCTAATCGATCCCACTCTTTTTACTAAGAGGGTCAATGGGGAGCTTTTCGTTTGCCAATTATATGTTGATGATATTATCTTTGGCTCTACTAACAAAGCTTTCAATGATGAATTCTCAAAGCTTACCGATAGGTTTGAGATGTCTATGATGGGAGAGATGAAGTTCTTCCTTGGTTTTGAGATCAAGCAATTGAGGGAAGGAACCTTCATCAACCAAGCAAAATATCTCCAAGACATGCTCAAGAGGTTCAAGATGACCGAGATGAAGGGTGTAGCCACTCCTATGGTTACTAAATGTCATCTTGCACTTGATCCCAATGGTAAAGAGGTGGATCAAAAGGTATATCGCTCCATGATTGGATCCTTGCTTTACCTTTGTGCATCTAGACCGGACATAGTGTTGAGTGTTGGTGTGTGTGCAAGGTATCAAGCTTCTCCTAAGGAGAGCCACATGATGGCTCTCAAAAGAATCTTTCGGTATTTGGTTGATACCCCAAGATATGGTATTTGGTACCCCAAAGGCTCAAGCTTTATTCTCAATGGATATACCGATGCGGATTGGGCGGGAGACAAGGATGATAGGAAATCAACTTCCGGGGCTTGCCAATTTCTTGGTAGGTCCTTGGTGTGTTGGTCTTCTAAGAAGCAAAATTGTATATATCTCTCCACCACCGAAGCCGAATATGTTGCCGCCGCAAGTGGATGCACTCAATTGTTATGGATGAGGCAAACTTTAAAGGAATACGGTGTCATTTGTGACAAAGTGCCTCTATTATGTGACAATGAAAGTGCCATCAAGATTGCCTATAATCCGGTGCAACATTCAAGAACGAAGCATATTGAGATCCGGAATCATTTCATTAGGGATCATGTTGCCCGTGGTGATATTGAGCTTATCTATGTTCCTACCAAAGATCAACTTGCCGATATATTCACGAAGCCTCTTGATGAAGCAAGGTTCACTTATTTGAGGAATGAGCTAAATATCATTGATTCAAGGAGTATAGCTTGACCATCTTGCAAACACACCTTCGTCTCAAAACTTTATTTGGTTTAGATGTGGGCATGGAAATAGGGGGAGTGCGGTTTAAATTATTGAGCTATCCCTCCCCCCATAATGCCAACATTAAGAAATCATTCTCTTTATATCACATGTTGATATGTGAGCTTCAATGATGAGTAGTGGCCTGGACCCAAGATATATCTTCGCGGTGCCATGCCACAACACTCATATATGGTGGCCTAGGCCACCACACTCTTATTTGTGAAGAGTTGGAGTTATTTGGATCTTGTCGCCTTTTATTTGACAACTCCATGTTCTTATGGGAAATCACTCTAGTTTGGCCTTATTTGCTCATATCTTGCAAACTTGAGTGATCATGTACCATTAACAGTTTATACCCTCTAAACCTAAGCCTACACTCTCCTATAAGCCACTTCCATCTTGCTCATTTGTCATGTTTGGTAAAAACTTGGAGTTTGAGGTTTCTCGGTCGGATGATCTAGGTTGCCCCATCTTATTGGTAAATATGCATCTTATATGTGACGTGATACTTAATTGCACCACATATGGGTTCGCAAATAACCAACTAAAGATATGCAGGATTTCCGGTGTTCTGGAATTTTCCAGAAAACCGGATAATCCGCCCCCCTGGCACCCCGGAATATCCGGCCGGGCCGGATTATCCGCCCCTACTTTGGGCCGGATTATCCGGCCTGGGCGATTTGCGGGAGGACTAAGGGAGGCCGCGGGGAGAACGGTTGCCACATCAATCAGTTCTCCCCACGCGCCCCTTCTTCCTCCTCAAGCCGCCGGAGCTCCTCCTCCTCGCCGAAGACGCCCCGTCCGCTCCCTCTCGGAGTTTTTGGGTGGATCGGGTGCCTCTCCTCCCTAGCTACCTTCTCCTCCAAGCGGCTTCCACAATGGATGCGGGTATGACTCACAATCCCTAACCCTAGGTGTTGTGATTTGTATGTGCTATTTTCTTGGTGGAGATGGTGTCTAGTTGTTCCAAATCGTGTGTAGTATACTCCTCTTGCATGCTATAAGGCCGATCTGGTCATAGAAAAGTTTTTGATTGGAAGAACTGCAAGATTCGCAGGGCCGGATTATCCACCCCCCCAAAGACCGGATTATCCAGCCTGGCCGGATTATCCGCCCCCAGGGGACACCGGATTATCCGGCCTGGAGCTTCATCGCCGCCGCAGTTTTGTTTCAATCTATCGTGTCTAGACTTGTACCAACTTACAGTATGTTTCTAGAGTACATTACTGTATCATACATGACTTATGAGCATTATCTTCTCTTTGCTATCCGTCTTTGCTATTCGTAGGTCGTGTTTCTCGGGGTGCTCGGAGACGCCCAAGGGGGTGATCGGTCAAGTGATGAGTTCGCGCCCAACGCTCCTCGCAAGTCCTCAGCATCTAGGCAGAAGAACAAGGCTACAAGGGAAAACTACAAGACCATGGACCCTGTCTCTTATTCCGCTATCCGCATGAAGAACTGGTATGAAGACCTCCCAAGGGATGAAGAGACAGAGGGCAGGAAATATTGGTGCATGGAGCAGGAGTTCATCTACAAGGACATTTATGAGCCCATGAAGAATCTGAGACCCATGCAAGCTATCGATGTGGACCTTCTGGCAGTCAACAATCATTTTGAAGATGCAATCTGGGTAGCTGGCAGGATGGGCTTGAAGGATATCATGAAGATTCAATGTGACTATAGTCCAGAGTTGGTGAAGCAATTCTTTGCCACTTTGGCCATCCAGAAAGATAAGGACCGCACTATGGAATGGATGACTGGCTCCACTCACTGTAGGGCCACCTTGCGCCGATTTGCCGGTATTTTTGGAGTTCCTGCAGGAGGAGGTCATCGCCTCCATGGACCACAGAGGACAGATAAGAGTGTGATGTTTGATCTCTATACCTCAGCTGGAAAAGTTGGTTCTTCCAAGGGGATGCTTCCCATCTATGGTCAGTTACTCAGGTTCTTTCGGGCCACCATTTCTCCAAGTGGTGGTAACAATGATGCACTCCGGGGAACCCTTGTGGATCTTATGCACCTCATCTTTAGGTGTGCTCGTGATGTTAATGAGGAACGTAACTACACTATTGATATCATGGACTTCATCTTCAATGAGATTCATGATGCCATGGTCTCCCGGACCACCATACCTTATGCACCATATATCCAGCTCCTCATCAACAACTCTGTGGCCTTGGATGGTGAAGACTTGAGCGGGTACCCATTGATGAAGCACACTGTCAAGAAGGCTTACAAGCTTAAGCCAGTCTCTTCTGCTGCACCTGCACCTGACTCCTTCATTGGTGATGCTCGTTCTAGTGGTTTTGCTCCTGCTCGCCATCCTGACCTCCCGGCTATGAAGAAACAAGTGAGCAGGCTTAGTTGGTTTCAGCGTCACATCCTTTGCATGAACATTGAGATCCATAAGGAGAACTATGCGGCCAGCCGAGAGCGTTTTGAGATTAAGCATACTCAGGCGGTTATTCTGCACAAGCTCAGTGGTGAGCAAGGACCCCCGCCTCAGCCTCCAGTTCACCCAAGTTACAGTGGGTGGCATTCTGCACAGGTTCCGTGGAGTGATCTTGATGATTGCATTCAAAGGTCCAACCTCACTCGCCGCTCTCCTGATGCCCCTGACACTGAAGATGAAGATGAGGAAGCAGTGTTCCAGTCCGATGACGAAGATGCCTCCGAGTGATCCCCATGGGGCGAGTAGCATCGCGCTTGTCCCCTTTTTGGCGTCTCGATGCCAAAGGGGGAGAAGTATTCTATTAGGACTCTCGGGGATTTGCATGGTTTGGGCACAAGCATATGCGTTTATCATTCTTCTATTGCTTGTGTTCCCTCTTATTTGAACTATTTGGTTTGCTTGTGTTCCATTTAAAACTATGTGCTATGTGGTGTGAGACATTGTTATGGTTTTCGGATTTCTATATGTTGAGATCAAGGCTATTATATTATGTGTGATGCTATATCTCCGTATTATATATCTACACATGGGTATGATTTCTAGCATCCTATCTCAACTTCATATATGTCACATAGGAGCGAGGTGCCTCAACACAAGAGGTATCCAACATGAGCTCTAACAAGAGACACATGTAGGAGGAGTGCCTCTATGTTTTGCCATCATGCTTGTCTCTATAGTGATTCTCTTACAAATCCGTATATTGTCATCAAACACCAAAAAGGGGGAGATTGAAAGAACATCTCTCATACTATGTTTTGTGTGTTTGATGTCAATGTATGTGATACACTAATGTTTGTCTAAGTGGTACAGGGATTATATAGATACATTTATATGTGTGTTGGATGTGGTCAGTTCTGTCAAAAAGAAGCAGCAAAAAGATCATCAGGCCAGATAATCCGGGCCGGATATTTCCAAAATATCCGGCCCCCGGTTTTCGGCTAAGGACTTGAGGATTTGTGGCTCAGTATGCTTCTGGATAGGGGCCGGACATTTGCCTGGATATTGTCCCGGTTTTGTCCCAGGGCCGGATTATCCGGGCCGGACATTTCCGAAATATCCGGCCCCCCTCGAAAATGGCTAAGGACCTGAAGAAAAGCAAGTCTGGATAGAGGCCGGATATTTGGCCGGACATTCTCCCGGTTTTGTACTTGAGGCCGGATTATCCCGGGGGGGGGGGGGGGGCGGATTATCTGGCCCTTACTTAGGCCGGAATATCCGCCCCCCCGGAAGCCCCAACGGCTGGATTTTGGGGAGGGGGTATTTATACCCCTCTTCTTCTTCCTTCCTCCTTTGTTCAATCATTGCACGAGAAATCTGCCAAGCTTCACCTCCATTAGAGCCACCTCAAGAAACACAAGATTTGCAAGATCTCCTTCCTCCCCCAACCAAAGCTCTTGATCTTTGGAGATTCGAAGGAGAAGACACCGATCAACATCCTCACCGAAGCGTTTTTCATTTCCCCCTCATTTGTTTGAGGGATCTCATGCTAGTGTTCCTATTTGGTTCCCTAGTTGATTTGTGTTGATGTGTTATTGTTGATTGTTGTATTGTTACAGATTTGGGAGCCTCTAATTCAGTTGTGGATGTGTGCCCCAAGAACCTTGTAAAGGCCCGGTTTCCGCCTCGAGGAAATCCCTTAGTGGAAGTGGGCTAGGCCTTCGTGGCGTTGCTCACCGGAGATCTGAGTGAAGCTTTCGTGGCTGTTGGTTTGGCTTTCGTAGCAACCACACTCCTCCAAACGTAGACGTACCTTCTTGCAAAGGAAGGGAACTACGGGAATCATCTCCGTGTCATCGCGTGCTCCACTCTCGGTTACCTCTATCCTATTCTATCTCTTATATTGCATAGCTATATCTTGCTTAGTTGGTTATCTTGTCATATAGGTAAATTCACTTAGTTGCATATCTAGAGAATTTACCTTTGTGTCAAACCTAAATTGAAAAAGAACTAAAAATTGGTTAGCACCTATTCACCCCCCTCTAGGTGCGGCATACGATCCTTTCACGCGCAAAATGTCCGCTCGGTCATCGCATGGGCCCGCCTGGCAGGGACGCAATTGCATCGTCTTCCGCGGCATTACTTGCGAGCGGCGCGCTGCAGCCTTTGTAGGGCCGCGTTAATGGCACACCTCGTCTTCCGCGAGCATGCGCAGCGAGGCGGCGTTGCAGTGGCAGGCCATTGAAGGCGAGATGGCGTCCGAGCCTCTTAAAGGGACGCTAACGGCGGCCATTTCCCCGACCAAACCATTGCCACCTCCCGCGGTATCCACCCCACCGACGCCATGTGGAAGAAATGTTGGCCATTCCGCAAGACCAAGAACGAGCAAGAGTCTAGCGGCTCGTGGTCCGGCAAGAAGGCACGGGTCGGCCGGTACGTCCGCGTCGACTTCGCGCAATAGCTATGGGAGGAAAACCGACCGGTACCATGGGCGGACGCGAACTTGTCGGGAGGGGGCTGGTACCTCAACTCGAGGCGCGTGCCGGTTCCCCCCGTGCCGCGCGAGGGGCAAGAGCAGCGGGACGAGGTGCGCCGCCGAGCGATCTTGCCGCCGGATCTGCAGGAAGATCCGGCGTACGCGCTGAACTCCTACAACTGGATTTCATTCGGGTCGTGGGAGTTCGACGCGCGTCGCCGCGCTGGCTACCTCGCCGATGTAGACTACTTCGAGCGCGAGATCGCCGCAGAAGAAGAAGAGAACGACCAGGAGGACGCAGACGAGGACGGCGACGAGGACGAGGACGAGGACGAGGACGTGACCATGGCACAGTACGGCCACGACGACGGCGGGCCTGCGTGGGATCCGGAGACCCAACCGCCAGACATTTCCGAGGAGGAGGCCATTGCCATGGCACTGGCCAACATCGAGTAGGACGAGCTCAACGAGCTCGCTTTGTGGGACGGGCTCGCAATCCAGCTCCGCGAGTCAGCGCTCGCGCAGGGGAGGCCGAAGACTCCTCCGGCCACGCCGACGCGTTCCAACGACCGCGCTCCACCTACTGCTCCGGCGTGGGATCCCTGGCCACAGCCTCCTTCCCATGCGGCGCTACCTCCTCCGATTGACCTCGTCAGCGACGACGACTAGTAGGCAGCACCTACTTTTAGCACGCCTTTCTGGCTTTTTTATGTTTTTTTATTAATGTAAATTATGACTTCATGAACGAAAAAAAAATTTATGCGTCGTGCCGCTGGAGCCACACCCCGACGGAAACGGATGCCCAGACGATTTCGACCATTTTGTACGACACAAACGAACACGACGCGTTCATTTGGACGTCCAAAATGCGTCGCACCGCTGGAGATGCCCTAATATCTCAAATCGAAATGAATGTGGATGTGGATGTGGATATATAGATAAACCAGTCTTCCCTAGCTAGTGGTACAGTAGAAGGTCGTGGTACGGACTAGGGTACATGGTACACAGGCACCTGCGTTGCTGATGCGCCCCGTTGAAAAGAGCACAGAGCGGAGCAGTACAAGCTTAAATGAGGCCGATCCGAACAAGCACGACATCCCGGCCACGGCGACGTCAGCCGGCCCATGCACGCCGTAGGAACACGCGGTGGCGATCGACCTCCCACGTCGCAAGTCGCAACAAACGGAGAAAGCGCTACGTGGACTACTGACTACAGCATGCAGAAACGAAACCGAACTCGGCACCCGCCCAATCGCCCATGCCGGTGCGGCGCAGCGCGTTTGCCGACTGCATGAACGGCGACACTTCCACCCGAAGCAACCACACATCAGGCCCCCCGCCGCCGCCTCGCGTTTGCCGACGAGGTGCGAGGGGTCCCGCCACGGCGGCGGAAACGCGGAGGCCGCGGCGTCGCCATCCTGTGGCTGCGTCTCCTGGGTCTCGGCGTGCTTTGGTTCGCTTCTCCACGCTCTGGCCTGGCTCGTGTCCCCCATCGGGTGGCGCGACCTCGTCTCTGCATGCAGCGCACCGCGGTCCAATCGCATTAAACAAGCCACTGCTGGCCGCACACAGCAGCGACACAGGCTTGGTTTGCTAGCGGAGGTGTGCAGGGGAAGGCTGCACGCCTACGGCTAGGTACATGGATCGATAGGGTACATGTACACATCGGTCACTTCGATCCAGAGCACCATGGAACCCGCATCCATCACTACTGATGCTCCGTATTCTTTTTAGAGATTGAAACCGGAACTAATATGTAGTCCCTTCAGTTCATATTAATTGACTCTAATATGGATGTATCTAAAACTAAAATATGTCTAGATACATTCATATTGAAATCAATTAATATGAATTGGAGGGAGTACTACTCTTTGCCAACATATTTTCGAGAAACATGCTACATGGCTAGCCTATGAGAGGTGGAAGGCAATCGCGCAATGACAAAATTGGCACAAGCGTGATGTCCCTGGGTGTGTGCCCTTTCGATGCAGGTAAAACACCAGCAAGCTACGCAGTGCTTTGCTCTCACTCTCTTGTCGAGACTACGTACATGTACGTAGGAGAAAGTACACATCAACCTTAGAGCAGGTCTAACAGACCCCGTAAAAGGGGCAAACCCGTATAATAACCGCCGATTTTGAGGGTTTCGGCTCTACTCGGCCGTCTAGCACGCCCCGTAAAAACGGCCCTCGCATCTTTTTTTGCTGTTTTCGAGTACGGGGTGGGTCGTCGCCCCCTACTTGTGCGGGGTGGGAGCGGGGATAGTGGGCGAAACCAGTATCGCCCACTCCACTGCGCGGGAAGCAATTCGCTGAAGCCAACCGCCGCCGCCGCCGCCTGATCTCCTCCCCCGCGCCCTTCCCGGCCGGATCCGGCCGCCATGGACCGTCCGCAAGAGCCGCCTACCGCCAGCGGTACACCTCCTTCGGGCGCGGTGGTTGATGTCCCCGTCGGAGGTCCGCCGGCCGCCGGCGTCGTGTCGGCCATGATCGCCTCCACCATCTCGTCGAAGAGGAAGAGGATCCCGAAGCAATTTTTCGAAGCACCTGCGGCGGCCGCCGATTCACCGGGCGAAGCGCCGCCGGCTGCCAAGAAGACGGGCCGGGTGAAGACCAAGGCGGCCGGGCCGAGGGGCGCCGCGCCGGCCAAGGTGCGGACAAAGGCAATCAGCCGCATCGGCCTCGCGCCTCCACCGCCCTCCAAGGTCACGACCCCTCCTCCGTCCGTTCCAGCCGTTGCGCCGCTCGCGCCGCCCGCGCCGCCGCCACCCACCATCGACGTAGACAAGGTGTTCGATGTTGAGTCCACAACATCCTACTTGGACATGCTCAACGATTCCGCGGTGAATTTGGACGCCGGTATCGGTGCATTCGATGGGGAGTGCAACGTTGAAGACTTTGATGACGAGGAGGAGGATGAGGGTGACGAGGAGGAGGTGCTTGAGGTTGATCCGGCTGCCGCCGGTTTTTCGTCGACGCCGAAGCCACGCACGGCGAACTACAGTGAGATCGAAGACGCCATTTTGGTCCGTGCTTGGAGCAAGGTGGGGATGGATGCGTGCACCGGAGTGGACCAAGGCGGCAAGCGCTATTGGCAGCGCATTGAGGATCTGTACCACCAGCTGAAGCCTCGCACGAAGAGCATGGCGGACAGATCCTACCGCTCCCTTGAAGGCCGATGGAACATCATCAAGCCGGCTTGTTCTCGTTGGAGTGCTGCCATGGATCAAGTGGCCGACAACCCTCCTAGTGGATGCGTGCCGGAGGACTATGTAAGTTTTCCTTGTGTTGATGATGTGGAAACATCACAAGCTATCCATATTATGTGTTCATGATGTGGAAACATCTCCTCATACTATTGTTGTGCAGCCCAAGTATGCTCAACAACGGTACAAGGACATGGCCGGCTCAAAGAACAAGGAATTTCAATTTCAACATTGCTTTTCCATCCTTCAACATCTTCCTAAATGGAAGTTACGGGACAACGAGCCAAAGTGCTAGAAGGAGGCACTTCTCACCATGGACGATGAAGCAGAGGACATGAGTGGGAGAAACACCTGCAAGCCCGAGGGCAACAAGAAGGCCAAGGAGAGGGTCAAGGTAGAACTTGAAGCAGCTAGCTTCCGGGAGAAGTTGGATCAACTCATGAAGTCCAAGGAGGCATTGACGATGAAGACGTTGGAGACCAAGCTCCTCATCACCGACAAGAAGAGTGAGGTGAAGCTTGCCAAGGTGCAAGCAAGGAGGAAGATGCCAAGTTGAAGGCCGAGCTTGACATGAAGATGATCGCAGCCAAAGAAGCCAAGACCATGAAGGAGCTCTTGGCCGAGGAGAGGGAAATCATGATGATGCGCACCGACGGCATGGACGAGGATCAACTGGCGTGGTGGAACGAGACCAAGGCGGACATCATTGCGAGGAAGAAGGCTGCGCGTCAAGCTCGTGCTCAAGGTGAGTCTCCGGCGAGCGGTGGCGCCGGTGGCGATGGATCCCTTGATGGTTGATCACATTTGGGAACTTCCGTGGCTTGAACATTGCCTATGATCGCGTTGTGATGATAAAACTATGAATTATGCATCACATATTTTGGATGTGCTATGTTTGATGTGAAATTGTTGTGCTTGCTGTCTAAAACCCTGTTTTGAGGGGCAGGAAACTCGGACGAGCTAGCAGAACCCGTATCCCCACCCCGTAAAACAGAAATATTCAGCCAGTGAAAAACCGGATACAGGACCCTCTACTCGGGTTTTACGGGGCGAAAAAATACGGGACCTGTTAGACATGCTCTTATCCTATCTAGTTGAGTAGTTGGCCCCGCTTGGCACCTGTTGAGTGAGTAGTGTACACAGGAGTAGCAAGTCGGGTTGTTTAGTTAAAAGTATCTACTGTACTACTCCCTCTTGGGCGCTGTTATTAAGGAGTACTCCAGGAGCTGGTCATGGGCACGGATTAGTGTCGTGCTTGGCTAGCATCCAGACTAACCAAGTTTTTAACGAGGAGCTAGGCTGTAGGGGTGTCTCCTCGGGAGGACGAATGTTCTGTTCCGTTATCCTATCCGTCGTGTACGTGGATTGAATATAGCTCCAAGATTCGTGCGGGCGGGCGAGCGTGCGCACGCCTGGGGAGGCGGGGCCGGCTCCGGCTGTGCGGGTGGGGACCATGTAACGGTCAAGCTCAGCTGGAGGGAGCTCGGGCGTGGAAAGGTACGTCATATGTCCACTGCCGCGGCAATGCTGCTGCTGCATACGGAGTACTCGTGAGCAGACCTGCGAAGCGTGGCTTCGCCTGCCGCCATCTCTTTCCCATTTCTTGCTGGTCTCAGGGCATATCCAGCGCCGCGACGCAAACGGACGCTCAGCGACCGTTTTCATCTGCCGTGATCGGAAATGCGTCTAGGGCCTGTTCCAGCGGGCGACGCAAAGTGACCGGGCCGTCCGCGGAGACGCAAACCTGGCCCAAATATGCGCCAGCGATGCGTCTCGGCGGACGTCCGGAAACGTCCGCTCGTGTCTGGCGGACGTTTCGGCTGGCCCGCCTGGCAGCGACCCTGCGTCGATGCGTCTTCTCAAACGCGCCAACGACTGCAAAACTGCGTCGCTGCATCGCTTTGGCACACTGCGCCACTTTAATAGCGACGATGCCTCGGCTGCCGGGCGGCCGCCCACCTCCGCCAACCAGGTTAATGGCGACGCCACGCGTCCCGCGGCCACCGCATGCCGCCGGCCTATATAAAGGGGGCGCGCGTTCTTTTTCCTCATCCACTCCTCCAAAGAAACCCTAGCTAGCCGCCACAAAGCTCGACCGTAGCGCCGCCTAGGTGTTCTTTCGACGCAGCCAAGCCCGCGAGGAAGTCCATGGCCGGTCCTGGTGGCCGGCGAGGCGGTCGAGGCCGCGGCCACTGGCGCCCCGTGGCGGGCGAGGGCCGCCGTGGTGGAGCAGCTACGGCCCCACGCTCGCCGTCGCCTGCACCCTCCTCGTCCTCGCAGGAGGAGCGCTGCTTCGAGTTCCTCCTCCGCATCGACGACGACCCACTCACCATCAAGCGGCTACCAGACAAGTTCGCCGAGTTCGTCGACGGCGTCGAGCCGGCGCATTTGCAGCTACGGGAGGCCAGCTGCAACTTCTGCCGCTGGACCGTGGAGGTCCTGTTCGACGGGCAGGGCAAGATGTACCTGCACACGGGGTGGGACAAGTTCGCCCGTGACCTCGACCTCGAGCCCGGCTGCCAGCTCACCTTTCTCTACGAGGGGGACGGTGAGATGATCGTCAAGGTGTTCGACGACACAGCCTGCCGCAGGCACTACCACACCGACGACTCCGGCTCCGACACCGATAGTTAGAACGTCGAGTGTTCTTTCTTTCCAGCGAATCTGGCTATAGGCCAGACGAAGCCAGTAGTGGAGGTCCCTGTCTGTTTTTCCTCGGTAGAACCAACAAGGGCACCGTCTCCTCCCGCTGGATTTTCCAGTTTGGATGATTGGGTGTGCCCTCGAATGTTCTTCCTTGGCTTCTATTTTTTTAAATTTTATATTTCTGTCAACCATGGTTCAAACTATGTGTTAGTTTGTGTAAACCATGTGCCTAACTATGTGTTAGTTTGTGTAAAATCATGTTTTAAAATGTTATATTTGAAACTATGTTTAAATGGAGAAGAGGGAAGAAAGGAAAAAAAATTAAATGCGTCCCCCCGCTGGAGCAGACACCAGACGCAAACGGACGCGCGGACAAAAACGGTAACTTTTGCGTCCGCAGTGCGACGAAAACGGACGCTCATGGACATTAAAATACGTCGCGCCGCTGAAGATGCGCTCATAGCCCCCGCAGAGAGAGTGCATGGAGCCTAGTCGAACGGGACAGCTAGCCCCTCCCTCTCTTTCCCTCGACGGCGCCGGCGGGCAGAGCTCCGCCTGGGAAGCCCCCGCAGCCTTTCCCTTCCCGCGTGGATATTTGCCTGGTCCGGTCGTGCCTAGTTCTGGTCAACCTCCATTAATTTTGCTTTGGTGTTTGGATGGCCGTTGGATCTGAACGAAGGGTGGATGTAGGGGTGCAAGGCAAGCTGTGCCTTGTGACTAGCAAGGCACTGGATCTCTGTCCAGTCGAACGCATACCTCGTACGGGAATCTTGTTGGATAAATTATCTTGTAGCAACAGTTTTTATGATTTGTATTCATGAAATATTTTTTATAATTTTTTAAAACATAAAAATACAGTTTTAAATATTTCAAAAACCGGGAGCACCGGTGCTCATGTGCATCAAATCTTCGTCTAGAGATTTGGTGCACACTAGCAGGAGTGATTCTTTTTTGGCAAAATAATTAAAAATTATATTTCCAAGTTTTAGAAAAATCTAAAAATAAATCATGATGTAGTCAGGATTGTATCCCACAAACTTGTCAAATTTCAACTGAAAATAATGTGTATTTAGGGCTGCACAAAAAATATATGAGTATAGCGATTCAAATATCCAAAAAAAAAAAATCAGACTTTGTCATTTTTGTGTAGGTCAGAAAACAAGAATGTT
This sequence comes from Lolium perenne, assembly GCF_019359855.2. NCBI lineage: Eukaryota > Viridiplantae > Streptophyta > Magnoliopsida > Poales > Poaceae > Lolium > Lolium perenne. Next base: position 261,086,457 of record NC_067249.2, read on the forward strand.
TTTAATTCAGATTTTATATGTTAGAGGAATACATCATTAACTACATTTAGAATTTTGTTACATAATTTTTTGAAATATATAAATATAATTATTGATTTTTAATACAATAAAAGAACTAGTGCCTATGATCCAAAAGGAATTTTCGAATAAAATAGCGGAATATTTCAAACAAAAAGCTCATACTATTGTAGCATCGTTAACTACTTCCCTCAGTATCCTAACCTCGGCAAGAAGCACCGCCACTTGCTTTTTGCGACACCCGCCACTAACTGTTTGCACCACTGCCGCTAACCGTTGGTATTTTGCGCTGCTGTATTTTAGCGCGTATGGTGAAATACTCCTTTTCATGGATGATATTTTTAAACATCTGATAAAGTAGTTAAATGAACATCGCAATTTTCTTTTAGCGCGCTGGCTATTTGAGGCACCACGCGGTGCAACGCTGATCGAATGACCAGTGATGCCGTGTGATGGATCCCAAGTTACGTACGACCCCCCTTGAAAGGAACGCAAGTTACGACTATAAACAGAGTCTTCACGATGGATCACGTACGACATTCCGGCCATCGTGTCGTCACTCTGGCCGTACCGCCATTTCCTAGCACCCTCTCACTCAACAGGTACGCGTCACCAACAGGCATTTGCAGTGGACAGGTTGCACACCTGAACGATTTGGACTTTTGAGGCATGGGCGGGTGATATTTGCGTTGGCTCTTCGTCGTGGTGTCCTCCACCATCACGTACGGTTCGTCACGCTTGAGATATCAAAGCGCTGCTGTGGCTACTTGCAGAAGAAACGGGATCTAAACTGAACCCGAATGCCTATACGAGGTACTGTAGTATGCAGGAGACAGCACGGCGGGGCGGCCGCGTCGATTTGGTCGAGCACGCAGCAGCAGCAGCTCGGCCGAGGAGGAGACAGTGGCTCGGCGCCGAGAACACGGGACGTCTCCGGCGTGCGTCGGGGCACGCGGTGGAAGGGCAGCTTCGATTGGCTCCCGCGCGCCTGTCTAAACAAACAAGCGGCTCGATACTGTACTTGAGTATTTATGTTGGAGCAAGATGCTGCAGAGAATCGTGGAGACACAGCGTCGCTACAGCGGCAACAGCTGCTGCTATGCAGCGCTCTCTCCTCTGTCTACGAGAGAGCATAAGAGCATCTCCAACAGGCGCGGCGCGCTATACCGCCGTTTCGGCGCGCTGCAAACCGCTGGCGCGTGTGCTAGCGATTTTTCTCCCGCCGGAGGCTGCATTTTGCAGCGCGCGTTGGTGCGGGAAAAAGGCACCTCCGCCGGAGGCTATATTTTGCAGCGCGTTTCGACCTTTAAATTCAAAATTAATCAACCGAACGATTAAAATTTGATCGAAAATACGAATATTTAAAAAGTTCAACGATACAGCGCGACATAGTAGTCGAAAACGAAAATCTAACTACTCGGAGTCCCAATCGAAGTCCGACGAGTGGGTGCTCGGAGTCGTCTCCGACACCGGCGTCGACGTCCACTCGAAGGAGGAGGAGAAGGACACAACGATTGTCGACGGCCCTGCGCCGTTCTTCTTCTCCTCCGCCTTCCTCGCCGCCTTCTCGGCCCTCGCCGCCATCCTCGCGGCGGACTCGGCGCGGCGCTTCTCGCGGCTCGCCTTCTTCTTCGCCTTGAGCGCCGCCTTCTCCTCCTCCTTCTGCGCGTAGAAGGCCTCCGTCGCGGCGAGGTCTTCGGGGAACTGCCGCGCCCACTCGGCGCGCATCGCCTCGTCGCGCTCCGCGATGAGGAGACGCCCGCTCATTTCGCGTCGCCGGCGCGCCTGCTCTGCGTGATGACGGGCGACGGCGGTGCGAGCATCTCACTTTGCTCGCGGGTGTAGACGTCGTGGAAGTTTAACGACCGCCGGGAGCGGCCGAGCCGCCACGCGACGGCGTCGTGGCGCGCGCGCCGCCTCGTGCGCCGTGTCGAATGTGCCGAGACGAATCCGCTCCTCGCTGGAGCGGATCTCCGCGTCGAATCGGCCGCTCGGCCGCGCGCGGACGCCGTGGTAGCCGGAGGATGGGCGGCGGCGCGGCGGCATCTTCGCGTCGTCGGGGAACGGCCGGAGGTGAAGCAGCGCGGGAGGGAGAGCGGCGGGGAGAGAGAGAGAGAGGCGCGGGAGGAAGACGCGTGGAATGAGTGTCACAGTCGCCGCTTCGCGCGTGTCGTCTAAATAGCGCGCGCGGCAGCCGACGCGGCAGATTTCCCGCGCGGGATGGCGCAAACGCGGACGCGCGGCAAACTTTTTTACCGCGCCTGCTGGAGCTGCGCGCGAGCGCCCGCGCGCGCCAAATCGGCGGTTTTTTTGCCGCGCGGGCCTTTTAGCGCGCCTGTTGGAGATGCTCTAAGAGCAAGGACAATAAATATAGCCTGCTGCTAGCTATATAACTCATACCATGTCACTTATAGCCCGCAAAAATGAAAACACTAATACAATAAGCTAGCTACTCCTCTGTCTACGAGTTCGTTCTTTTCCAAAATTTAAAGTTTCTTGTAAGGAGCATGATCTGCGGGGCAGTTTTGCAGCTTGTAAAATCGATTTGGAGGTGCATTTGAATATGGTTTAAATTTTAAGGGGGTGTAACGGTGAAGCAGGCTCAGCTGCGCGGGTGGGGGCTGCAACGGTGAACCTCAGCTCCGGCGCGTGTGCAAAGGCACGTCATGTCCCCGCTGCCGCGGTGCTCTGCTTCTGCGTCCTCGTGAGCAGCGAGGCGTGGCTTTGCCTGCCGCGCGCGATTTCTTTCTCCCTTTTCCTCCCGTCTCGTAGCCGTAGCAGGAGTAGGCTGTTGGTCACAACTCAGAACACGCAGAGATAGAGATAGTGCATGGAGGCAGGCCGAGGGGTATAAGCGCCATTTAACACCTGACAGAGACCGACTGACTGACTGACTGACTGACTGACGGGTATCGCTGTTTAGCTTTGTGGTTTAGAATTCCCTGGCCCATATTATCCACACGCTCCCGTCGTCGCGCGTGTGATGATGACGCTGATGCAGGACCCGAACCCACACCTTTTGCCTTGGGTCCAACTTGCGGAGACCCACCCAGAAATGCCTACTCTGTGTATCTTTTGCGTGTGGTGTTGCGGTGCGTAGGCAGGATTCAGGCCGACGGCCGATGGGGAAGGCCGGCCGGCGACTGCGCGAGGCCCCAGGAGTACTCACCGGATGGTGTGTGTACGTACGTATGGTCAGCCTGCTGCAGCCGTGTACGGTGTACCCCTCCCAAACTCTACTGTGGGTAGGACCCGTGTCGCTCCAGGCCAATCGGTTATCGGTAGCATAGCAGCACGTCCCCTACTGTTGCTAGCTTTTACCCCTACTAGCCGCCTGCTGTAGCTGTATTGCTGTGCCCTGCTTGTCGCCGTCAGCCCGCTCTGCTCATACCATACTGGCAACGGCGATGGCAGCAGCAGTAGCAGGCCTCCCATCCCTCCCCTATCAGCGGATCGGATAGGGACATGGACATCCACCTTTTTTCTGTGGCGTGTGGTGGAACTGCCAACTCCTCCTTGTCAGACAGAGTTTGAAAACGCACTGCGCGCTTTCTCTCACGAGCGTTCGTGGGCCGCGTTGCCGGATTATATGATCTGGTTGGGTTGCAACGTCCGGCCCACTGAGGTTTCACGGGCTGCATGGGAAATGCAGATACTACCGGACTGAAATGTTATCCCCAAGAGTCGATTCATCTTCGTCGTTCCGTTCGGAAAGGCAGCCTGCCCGATATCCCAGCCAGAGAGTGCGTGCAGCCCGCACGTTCCTTTGGGCTCGACCCATTTTCCTTCTCTGCTGTTTGTTCCACTTTAACATGTCTTCGCGGCTCGCCCGAGCAGGTTTTATGTTTCTGTACCTTTAGTGGTTGTTTGAACCGCACAATCGATTGAACAGGGATAATACAAGGCAATAAAAGGAGGGGAACCCTCATTTGTCACCTATTACAGTTGAGGGAGAGATTTAACATCTTCATAGGAACATCAAAATAACTATCTATAAAACTACAAACCAAAACTGAACAAAATAACATCTTCGTAGTATAACATTTTAGATATTGAAATATCTTTAGAGATGCAATTTTGAACATTCATTTGTTGTAGTATATGTAAACTCGTACTATTATTTTTAGAAAAAGTTTTTCCTCTCCAAGTTCAAAAGTTTCATTTGATGCATATCGAAATGTCACTTATTTTTGGATTGGATGGAGTTCATAATTTTTTTTACAAAAGAGAAAGGTATTTGGCTTTACCAAGGCTTGAATTTTTTTACTCTTTAATTTGTCACACTTTAGTGCGACAAAAAAAGCAAGGCTGATCAAGACTAGTTATCCAATGTAATACGAAATGAGCTAAACTTGATTCTTGTTCGTATTAGACTAGACGTCAAGCTGCTATTTCCTAGAGATTATTCAAGACTATATATCAAAAATATCTTTATAAGGGAACGAGTTAGCTGTATTGCAAGAACTAATGCAAAAGGGTTTGCGAAAAATATTAAAGAAATTTTAATATAGGACCAAACATGAAATATTTTCATTTTGAAACAAACTTTCTATATCAAATAAAATATTGCATGTAAAATACCGTTGTATCTGAAAACTAACTCTCATCATTTAAAAGAAGCAACTGAAGTCCAATTTACATCCTCCCAAGATAACGTCGAAACATAACCAGATGATGTGGCAAGATATGGATAATGCAAAGACTATCAATTGCAGTTATTCAGAATCTAATTATAGCATGATACATAGAAGATACTAATTAGTACTTAGGAAAAGTTTCAGTGCAAAAAAGCTTGGGCTTGGGAACTAATAAATGAAAAATACTCGTATTTAGGTCTGAACATAATACATTGTTATACGAGAAAATAATGAATACATTCTATTATAGGTCCAGTCAAGACATATTTTCATTATGAGAAGAACTTACTGCATCTAGTTAATATTGCCACAAAAAATGTTGTGTCTAAGAAATAACTCTCACCAATTAAAAGGAGCAAATGAAGTCCAATTTATGCTCTCCCAAGATAACAAAATATAACCAGATGATGTGGCAAGATATGGATAACATAAATACTAGTAATTACAATTAATCAGAATCCAATGATGCCACGATACATGGAAGATACTAGGTTAGTAGTACCTAGGATAGATTTATTTTTATCTTATAAGAGATCAATGTTATATCAAAATATGTTGGATCTAAACAATAGAGTATCACACATGAAGAGAGGCAAGTCAGATCAAATTTATTACTTCACCTAAATACCATCGAGATTGGCATTGCAGTGGCATTTTGGAAGGCTGAGAGTTACATTTATCGAAAAAACTAGAGAATTGCAGTGACATTTTGCAAAAGATGAAAATTATAGTGGCATTTATCGAATACGCAATAACTGGAGTGGCATATATCTAATTAACCAAAAGACAAGAACAATGAAGAACAATAGTAATATCATGACGGGTTAGAAGAACAAGGTCCTTCGTAAACATAAATAATTTATTAAGAAAATTAGTTTGAACATGTAAAATTAACATTCGCACGTGGACACCGCTTACAACCGGCACAACGGTTCTCTTGGTGGAACCTATAGCTCCCGCCAACACCACCGCCGTTAGTCACAGTAGCCATCGCCCGCACTTGTCGTGTAACAGGGTTGAGCTTAGCCGTTGCGCCACCGCACGTGCATTTAAGACACGCCAACGCTCGCGGAAACACGTTGCGCACACCGTTGCAAGCGGCTCATCCATAACCGTATCCCTGGCCCGCGGCCGACGCCCACCTCCTCACCTTCCCACCTCGTTCCCAAGGTAAGCGGCGAACACATCACCCGTCGTTTCCGCCGCCTATCGAGTACTCATCTGGTGGCACCGACTCACCGGTCACTTAATGCTTTAAACCTGATCATGCCCCTTTCCAAACATAATCCCCTAACTTAACGTTGTAACCCGTTGAGCCTTTGATTTATTTCGCGTTGTTTGGGTAAAATTTAGAAATTTAGATTGCATCTTAGTTAGCGGAGGCCGGAAGACTGGACATTTGCTTGTCCCAAAATCACCATCATCATCTATAAACAACAAAACCCTCCCACAAAACCCGTAGTAGAAAAACAAGGAGACAGAACACAAATAATTCGAGGGTATGGTCTGAGCAAAGGACTGTACAGTTGACGAGTTGACAAGCGGTGGATTCGAGCATCCCGAGAACAGCAAAGCTCCAAAGTAACCGCGTTCTTCACCGTAAAGCTGTCAGAGCAGGCGCTGACACGGTGGGCCCGACCGTGGTCGTCTAGTCTTCTTCTTCGTCTCCCATCACTTTCCAAATCCACCACTAACCCCGCGCTTAGCAGCTCATTAATCCCACTCCGCAATTAATCCATTCCAAGAGAAAGAGAGAAGAGAGCCACCAAACCGAACCTCAGCCAGCGCGAGCCCAATTTATTGCCGTCCTCCTCTTCCCTCCCCCACCACCTCCGCTCCCGACGTCGCCGCCGATCCCGCCCCCCTCCCAGATCCGCCGGCAAGGCAATGGCGTGCTAGCCCCGCGCCGAGATGAGCCGCGCCCGCGGAGGACTCCTCTTCCCCCTCATCCTGCTGCTGCTCCCGGCGGCCTGCGCGCTTCACGGTATGCTTGCTCCCGCTCCCCCGCTCGCTGCTCCGTTTCGCTTTCTGCTCCCGTTGGGTTTGGGGAACTTCGGCCGGGGTCGGTGGCGTTGCGTGTGCTCTGGGTCACTGGGCGGGGCTTCAGGTTGCGCCGCTCGGGGGACTGCATTTCGGCGGGAATTCCGGCTCCTCGTTGGTCGTTGCTAGCTCGTAGTGGAGTGGAGTGGACACCGCAGCCGCGACGTTGCTGTCACGTGGTCGGGGTGATTGGGGTTGGGGAGCTGGAATCCCGGTGGGATTCTGTCGGCCCGGTTCGGTAGGGGCTGCTATTTTCGTGGGGGGACGGGCGCAATTCTGCTGTCGGCGGGCGTGCTCTCGAGGATTATTCTTTAGATTCTGCCGTGATCGATGATTTTAGCTGCTGGGGAGGATCTAGCTAGGTGTCCTTGAGTTCAGACGTGCGTATATATGATTCCAATTCCAGCTTGGGAGTCTGCCCCTGCCCCCTCCGAGAAATTTTTCAGCCTGTTGCCGCCGACACGGAGCCGGAATGCCCTGTGTGCGGGAAGGCTGTTTTAGCTTGGCATTGTCTTCTCATGGCTGTTCATAGGCCTGGAGAAGATGGTAGTATGGTCTGGTTCCAACTGGGACTATGTCCCCTGAGAGAATCTTGTGAGAGTGTCGCGGCCGACACGGATACGGACTGCTCTGTGAGAGGGAAGGATGTTATGTCGCGGAATTGTCTTCTCGTGGGGTCGATACTTGAACCAGATCATAACATCACTGCTTGTTTCTTATGCCAATGAACCATGGCACTCGTGGGCGGTTTGCGATCCATTTTTCAGCCGCTGCTGTTGTGCCCCGCTATACCAGGTAGGAGTTAGGAGTAGTTTGCATCTGAAGCACATTTAAACGGCAGGGGCGAGCGCACCCGGGCCACATTGCCAGCAAACAGATCAATTGTATAAAGTCTTGGCGCCTACGTAGCTCAAATCTAACCTGTATTACGGTCTCCGAATGCTCAGCCAACACTTGCTTGCAACCCAAGCTTTACCTGTATTGTCCTCTCTTAATTAAATCGGAGGTAGCGCTACTACCTGCCGCTTTCCGTTACTAGAAGGTTTTAGTTGTATGCACCCCAGTAGCACTGTTGACAAGAGATGAAGGTGTGGGATGGCACCTCTTCATTGGTAGTTATTCTTTCTGACAGTTAATTAATAACATTGTTACTTTCCGTTTCTTGAATGAATAATGCGCTTGGCATCTCTCGCGCTCTTTTCTTGAGCATGAAGCATTTTTTTTTTTGCGATTAGGATGACGCACAAGCGAACATGGAGCACCACATGCACACCACCACACGCCCATGCGAGCGCGCTTCCTAACCACATCTTTAAAACTCCAGACAGTCTATCACACAGCAGCTCCTGCTGAAAAAAGTATTTCCTATTTTTTTTTTCATGTATGAGGAAGGAGGCCTTGTTGCCGTGACGTGTTTTAGCATGCTAAATTTTGAAACGTTCAGTATGATATTTTTTTTAACACAAGCGTTTCCAGATTCAACACAAAATTTATCCAGGACCATACTACTAGAAGATTTTAATTGCCTTTCCAGTTCGCCAATTCTTATTTTTAGAAACAGAAACAACGAATGGGCATTGCCTATATGGATACCAAGTATAAATGTACAATGGGTCCGAGCCTTCTTGAATTAACCATTTGAAAGTACACATGTTAATCTGAATACGATGATCGGTCGAAGTTTTCCTCTGATCAGTTTTTGCATTTTTTTCTCAAATGTAAACTTATTCCCTTGATTCTCCAGCAAACATAATTCCTAGTGCAGCGCCGCATCCATCAATTTCCCCTGATATAAGAGTGTTTGGACCTCGAATTTCCCCGGCATTTTCTCCAAGGATATTGTCTCCAGAATCTCCTGGTACGTAATTGTGACAATGTCAGCGCTAAAAGTTCATGCTTAAATTTTCTAATCATGGTTTAATATCTACTATTATTACAGGCATCCTTGTGCACCCTCCTCCACATAGGCACCACAGACGATCACACCATGCTCCTCCGCCATCCTCATCTCCCCCGCCTGAAGGTTTGCCATTTATGTTTGCAATGTTAAGCTTCAATCTTTTCCTGCATTTCATCTTCGAGTTACTTCACCTGATCCTAGATTTTGTTCACCCCTCTGCGGACTATTCTTTTTGGTACTAGTACTGTTGAGGCATGGACTGATTTGGATTCTAAATATAAGATTGTGTGTTTTCCTGTAACCTTTTGTATTAAATATTTTTGTGTGCCTTCAGCAGGTTGCTCTAGCACAGTTTGCCCTGCGCCCATGAGTTCAACACCCATTGGTTCCCCCTGTGGTTGTGTGCTTCCCCTCAGTGTAATTGTTGACATTGATGTAGCTCCATATTTACTATTCATGCACACAGCAGAATTAGAAGTTGAAGTTGCAGCTGGGACATTCCTTAAACAAAGCCAGGTGAAGATTATGGCTGCAATTCCAAGTATCCAGGATGACCAGAAAACAAGGGTCACCTTTTATTTAGTGCCACTAAGAGAACACTTTGATAGCTATACTGCATACCTAATATCCGATAGGTTCTGGAATAAAAAGGTTCAGATTAATTCATCTGTTTTCGGAGATTATGATGTTATTAATATTACCTATCCAGGTAAAAACCTATATATGGAGTATTTGCTTCTTAGATTAACTACTTCAATTTATTATTCATGTGTGCATTGTTGTCAATGCAGGGCTGGGACCTGCGCCACCAGCTATGTCATCGCGGGCATCAGGTCCTACAGGAAGTGGAGAAGATCCTATAACCGCAAATGTGAATCCGCAGAAGAAGAAGAAAATTGATACCTGGATCATCGTGATAGTTTCAGGGTCTTCTCTGGCACTAATTGTGGCATGCGCTGTGCTCATCATTCTATTAGTGAAGTGCAGGAAGTTCAAACGGCTTCATGAGGCTGGGAGCCCTCCAATCACCCCGGCAGTTAAAAGACGACACGGTAATGTGAACAGTTTTGTTATAGTTAATATGCTGTTTTACTATTCTTGCTTACTGTGCATAAATGGTATTCTAAGTATTTCTGCCCTACATCAAATTTACCTACTACTCTTGGATGGTATTTCTACTTCAAGTGATTTTATTGCCACGTAGAGGTTGGTAATCAGAGTTACACTTCTCAGCAAGGCAGCATAATTGGACAGTTTTGTCTATAAATTTAATCAAACCCTAATTTGGTAGACAAACTATTTAAGTCTATTGGTCTCATCGTTTAGTGCTCAAGTGCTGTGCGTGCTTATGTGCTGCATGTAAATCTGCATGTTTAGTCATCGCCTCTTGTGAAAAAATAATGTCGTTTTGTATGTTTGCTGTAAGAACTTTTTTAAACTTCAGACAACCTTTTCACAATGCAGTTTTGCTGCTGACACTGCATTTATGACAACAACTTATTGTGTGATACACAGGTGGCAGATCAATGTCAACTAGCTTGGTGAGCTCTGCATCGGCGTCAATGTTCTCAACAGTGGCTACTTGTGCAGCATCAGTGAAGACATTTTCGCTATCGCAACTTGAAAAGGCTACTGATGGTTTTGATTCAAGAAGAGTTTTGGGTCAAGGTGGGTTTGGACGTGTTTACCACGGGACCATGGATGATGGAAACGAGATCGCTGTTAAATTGCTGACAAGAGAGGACAGGAGTGGCGACCGTGAGTTCATTGCAGAGGTGGAAATGCTCAGTCGACTGCACCATCGTAATCTTGTCAAATTGATTGGCATTTGCACTGAGCGGGCCAAAAGGTGTCTTGTTTATGAGCTTATACGCAACGGAAGCGTGGAATCTCATCTTCATGGTATGTTATAATTATCAGTAATACAAGCTATGCTATGTTTAGTGGTAACTGTTCAAACCATGATGTTAATTTCTTATGTACTAATGCATGGCAAGCAAAATGAGATATCTTAAGGGTCTTCTAAGTTTAATCTAAGAAAATGACTAGATGAGGTTGCTCCAACAGTTTCTTTCACCTAAGCATAGACTGGCAGGACCAGCTGCCATTCTAGTTCAAATCTAACAGCATGAACTTCCTTCAATGATATGCCTCATTGAAAGCACTGGGCCATTCTAAAAAAACAGAGAAATCACCGGGCTGTTTTACAAAACAAAATTTGACTCCATACTTATCCCTTTACGCCTATACCATGAATCTTTGTGTTAATCTGATTCATCGCTATGTCCAGGTGCTGACAAGGATAAGGGCCTGCTGAACTGGGATGCTAGGATGAAAATTGCTCTGGGCTCTGCTAGAGGCCTGGCGTACCTACATGAAGATTCAAACCCTCATGTCATACATCGTGACTTCAAAGCTAGCAATATATTGTTGGAGGAAGATTTCACTCCCAAGGTTACTGATTTTGGTTTAGCAAGGGAAGCAACCAATGGAATTCATCCCATTTCTACTAGGGTAATGGGCACCTTTGGGTAAGACAATTTTTTAAGCTATATGAACTTTGGCACATAAATATGCTCGAAAGTAGCTTGTCTTTACTCGATTCCATTTTGATAATCCTCCGTGTCTAAAAAGTAAAATTTCTGTGATCATACAGGTATGTGGCTCCAGAATATGCCATGACAGGGCATCTTCTTGTCAAGAGTGACGTATACAGCTACGGGGTCGTCTTGCTGGAGCTTTTATCAGGAAGGAAGCCTGTAGGTATGTCTGATACTAGCATGGACCCTGAGAACCTCGTGACCTGGGCTCGTCCTCTTCTATGCAACAAGGAGGGCTTGGAGAGGCTTATCGACCCTTCTCTGAACGGCAACTTCAATTTCGACAACGTAGCCAAGGTGGCATCCATTGCTTCGGTGTGCGTTCACAACGATCCATCACAGCGACCATTTATGGGCGAAGTGGTGCAGGCGCTGAAGCTTATATACAACGATGCAGAGGAGGCTGGTGGTGATTCCTACAGCCACAGGGAATCATCGTGTGACCCAGACGATGACCGACAAGGAGGCTTCGTCTTTGACAGTGGCAGTGGTAGCTGGTGGCATAGCGGGGCTTCTGGGCATCTAGACTACCGGGACAACTCACCATTTATAAACATGGAATACAGCTCCGGCAGAATAGAAGCAAGGCAGGAGCATGATGACCCTAACTTGGTAGCATCAACAGGTTTTCATGTACAAAAACCAGCACTCCAGAGTAGATCAGCCCCTCTGCGGACAAAGAAGCTCTCTCCGTCCCAATGGTCAAGAGGCAGCTTCAGCGAGCATGGGCGGCCACCTCGACATTGATTTTATAAACTAGTGTTAGACTGCTAGCTTCAGTTTCTAGACCTGAGATTGTGGAGGCTGGGGGGATGCAATTCGCCTCCCGATGATTCTTGCCTCCGGTTAGTGTACAGTTTTCCAACAGAGTCCCAGTGACCCTCTGGTAGTCTGATATTGTCATCTGCCTTGGGCTGCCTGTTTCCCTAGAAGAAAGGAGGATGGGGCTGGCAGTTTGGCTGGCAGATGCTCTCTAATTTTGCAAATCGTGGTTCATTCCTGGTGTATCAGATTTGGTGATCTGGGTAGGGAATTTAGTGCCAGAAATTCTGGGCAATATCATCGTGTTGTTGTTGTCTTGTGTGAGTTGTGCCTTGCCGATGTACTGGATTATTAATAGTTGAAGTGATCTTGCTCTCATTGGCAAGGTGAAATATAGTCTCCTCTGCTTCAGTTAGTTCCTCTCTTTCTGTTGCATGTTTTATGGCTATGCCTTTTGACTGTTTGTGTTCAGAGTTCATGGCTGCATGCTGAACACATGCGTGCGGGTGCAGTCGATGCTCCTTTTATGCTTGTCCAAAATGGGTGCCAGGATACCTCTGTCATACTAAATCGCCGTTCTATAGTTGTTCCTTGCATCATTCAGTGGGGCAAGTAATAGTAATGAACTGATCACAGCACAACACTGTTTTGAAGCAAAACTGGTAAGGATTTCACATGAATCTCTGTAGAATCTTTCACACAAAACAACAGTTGACTTCAGCATCTGTTTGGAGGCATGGACCTTTGTAGAAATAAATTGCACATCCAGCAACATTTCATTCCCAAACGCCGCCGCCATGGATGCCCGCTATGGACTGCGGTGCCGCCGCCCAAGGATTGGGATGGATGGAAGGGAGGGAGATTGGTTACCTTGTGACGGCGATGAGGTGGAGGCGGAGACCGAAGACAACGGATTCCTTTTTTTTTTTCTTTTTTCCTTTTGAGGGGTATAAAGATAGCGGATTCCTATACTGCACAGGAGCATGGGCTGCGTTCCGGCAAGGTTCTAGATGTTTTTACCTTTTTCTTTTTATTTTTTCGTTCATTTTTCTGTTTTGTTTTGTTTTGTTTTTTCTTTTCTGTTCGCTTTCCTGTTTTATTTTTTGTTTTATGTCTCCTCATTTTATTTTTACTTCCTTTTTTACTTATTTTCAAATAAAATATTTTTTATTGAAAGACGCTTCTAATAATATAAATGTTTATATTGGAAAACTGTTTGAATAAAATAAACATTCTATTTAAAACCGTTCAAATGAGGTAAATGCTCTTACTAAAAGTTTATTTCAAACAAGATAAAATGTTTGTATTCAAAAACCCGTTTAAATGATGTAAACGTTTTTATTGAAAAAGCATTCAAATAAGATAATATTTTGTTTGGAAGTCCGTTCAAATGAGGTAAATTTGGGAACCAATTCGAAAAGGTTCAAGGGGCGCGTTTCTGCAGACCATTGAATTAACTATTTTTTAAGTAAATGGAAAGTTGATAATTTGTTCAGATATACTCCCAAAGCCCACCTGTCTTGTATTGGGCCGCAACCAATGCATCCCATTTAACTCAACCGTACGAAACCGTGACGCGACCCGATCATTTTTGCCGCTTAAGGCGGTCAATAGGGGAGATGAGGAGGCAGAAGACGCAGTCGTAGACGGCGAGGATAGTTGAGCCATTAAAGGGTCATCTCTGCCCACTTGACGGTTGGTATGTTCTTTTTTCTGGAGGACGGATGGGGCATCTTTGTGTGAACGAAAGCAAACCACACGCATCCGAAGCAATGGCTATTGGCACACAAATATGATTTGTCAGGTTGTTAACGCGAGGACGCGTCAGTTTTCCAACGGTCTTTGAAACTTCAGGTGAACCACCCTACAACAAGATGTTTCCTCTTTTCCTGATCCTGCATCAAGGTTTCCCTTTACCCGTCAATAATTCCACCATGGAGCAGAAAAAACTACAATCCCTACATTGTACGATGCGGCATTTCTTATCTGTAGACTCTTTGTAGCATAAGGCAGTTCATATTTGACATTTGATGGCCAGCTACTAGAACAGGAATCGAAGGGTAAGATTATTTGCAAAGGGGTGTGACTGGAAAATGTAAGGGAAAACACATACAACTCTTGGACTATTCAATTAAAATGAAAACGAGGCTACAAAAAGTTATGAACATCTATATACAAGCGAAGGGTGAACAGAAATCATATTTGGTTGCTATGAAACTGTAGATATATTGAGAAACATAGTTCTCCTTCAGACTCGGATACCGATATGTTTTTTTCTGTGTCTTAGTGGTAGTTTCAGCCGTGGAGATGTTCTTTGGTCAGTATAGCAATTGTTTCAAGGGACCCCTTGATTAAGTTATCACGGGCAAGCTCTGGTATTTTCATGTAGTGAAATCTTCCATTCCATGTGAGGAATTTGTTAGGACCAGAGGCGAAGAAAAGCTTGATGATCATGACATCTGGTGTGTAATCTAGCACTAAACAAACCATGAGCTAACATACATAAGATGGAGTTTATACAGTCAGTGTGTTATTTTTATGTATCTTATAGTAACAATGTAGCTTGTACCGGTGGTGTTGTACATTTGCGTTCATATGTTCATCTTACATGTTCCTGCGAAGAAAGCAAAGCATATGGATGCTTGGTGAATGTCCGTGAGGGACACCACAGGTCGGAGGTGGCAATTGACACATCCCAAGGTTCTCACACCTGAATAGGCGTGCTTCAGGGACATAGCTCCCCTTCTCCGCGTCAACTCAAATATACCATTGTGCTACAATTAAGAATTACTAGTAAACACAAGTTTCAGGATTGATTTTCAATATTACATGTGTTGTTGGTCAGAACATACAAAGAGTTCTTATGGGCCACTTTTATATCTTATGGTAAATTATTACGCCTCTAAATTGTGCAACTCTCTCTTCACTCTGTTTTCTCCCAATTCGACATCTCTGCTTGGTAATACACCCTTCTACAAATATAGAGGAAAGCATAGGGCCATTGGGGTGCACTATCATATATTTCACTTGGTTATTTCTTGTGTTGTTGTAGGCTCTAAGGTGGCAGTTCACTGAAGGTTTGTGTGAACAAGCATCGCTCATGAATATGCCTTTGATTTCTTTGCCCCGGTTAGGCGTTCATTCTTTCTAGTTTATAATTGAGCGAGAGGTGTGGAAAGAGAGATAAGGCGATGTCTTTGTTTGCCATGTGTTAGGAATAGACAGCTTGTATTACCAGGGGGCCAAAGGCAATACAGGTACAGGTGCAAATATGCACGAAGCCCCCTAACATATGGGAAAACTACAATATACAAATATATACTCTAATACCCCCCTCAAACTCATGGTGGATCCACAACACTGAGTTTGGAGAGTAAAAAGTCATGCCGCGCTCGAGTTTGTGCCTTTGTAAAGAAATCCATCAACTACAAATCTGAAGGCACATAATGAACCGCAACAACCTCATCCTGCACCTGAGCACGTGTATAAAAAGCATCAACACCAATATGCTTGGTCAGCTCATGCTTGACCGGATCACGTGCAATACTGCTAGCACCTGTAAGTGGGTGTCGTAACAGAGACCCCAAAATCTGCAAGCAACCACCGTAACCAGGTCACCTCAACAATCAACAAAGCCATAGCCCGGAGTTCAGCCTCAACACTCGAACGGGAAACCGCTACCTGTTTCTTCGTCTTCCAAGCAACAAGCGAACCACCAGGAAACACACAGTAAGCAGAAAGTGAACGACGATCCGTAGGATCACTCGGCCACGTAGCATCCGAGTAGCACTGGAGCTGGAGAGAGCTGGAACTAGGAAAGAAAAGACGACGAGTGATCGTGCCACGAAGATAACGAAGAACACGGGGGAGATGACTGTAATGAACGGTGGTAGGAGCTGAGACAAACTGACTTAGAATATGAACATGATAAGAAATATCAGGACGAGTGACAGCAAGATAAACAAGAATCCCAACAAGATGACGATAACGTGTGGGATCAGGAAGAGGACCACCATCAGTAGGACGCACCTTAACATTAAGCTCCATAAGAGTGTCAACCGTGCGCTCATCCCCAAGAGCAACACGAGCAAGAATATCCTAAATATACTTTTCCTGAGTGATAGAAAAGCCATCAGAAATAGAGGAAACCTCAATCCCAAGAAAATAGCGAAGAGGACCAAGATCAGTCATAAGAAACTGATCATGAAGACGAGCCTTGACAAAGGCAATATACTCAGGTTCATCACCAGTAATGATCATATCATCAACATAAAGAAGGAGAAGAGTGCGCCCACGAGGAGAAGTGTGAATGAAAAGTGATGTATCATGAAAACTAGGAGAGAAACCAGCAACAGTCACCACAGAGGCAAAGCGCTCAAACCAGGCACGAGGGGCCTGTTTCAGGCCATAAAGAGAACGTCAAAGATGACAAACCATTAAGAAAAGCGTTCTGAACATGTAGCTGGGATACAGAGCAGCGTCGAACAGAAGCAACAGCAAGAAGAGTACGCACAGTGGTCATATGAGCCACAGGGGCAAGTCTCATCATAGTCACGGCCGTGCTCCTGCTGAAAACCACGAGCCACAAGACGCGCTTTATAGCGCTCAAGAGATCCATCAGAGCGGGTCTTAATTTTATAGACCCACTTACACGTGATAGAACGGACACCAGAAGGGGAGGAACAAGATCCCAGGTGCTAGTGCGCTCAAGCGCAACAATCTCCTCAGCCATGGCAAGCTGCCATTCAGGATGACGCTCGGCATCCCGATAAGAAGTGAGACCACACTGACTAGGAGAGTAACGGGCTGGAGCATGACGCTGACAAACAAGCCGTGAAGAGGGAAGCTCATCGGCGGAAGACGACTCATCAGAAGAAGAGGAAGAAGGAACAACAGAGGAAGGATCCGAAGCCGGAGAACGAGGAGTACTAGGGGAACTAGACGGAGGAGAGGATGGCGCCAAAATCGAAGGGGGCGCATCAGAACTAGGAGGTGGAGGAGAAGGGACAGCGGGAGGTGCATCCGGAAAAAGAAGAAACGAGATATCATCCACCGGGTAAGTACTAGAGGTGGGGCGAGGATAGAAGGGACGTGTTTCATCAAACGTGACATCACGAGAGATGCGCATCCGACGACCAACGGGATCCCAATAGCGATAGCCCTTATGCTCATCACTGTATCCGAGAAAAACACACTCAACAGACTGAGCGGTCAGTTTGGTGTGTTCGCGAGGAGGGAGAAGGACATAGCAAACGCAACCAAATAAACGAAGAGTCGAGTAGTCTGGAGAGCTACCAGAAAGACGCTCGAGAGGAATGCCACCTTGAAGGGCATCAGAAGGTTGAATGTTAATGAGGTAAGTCGACGTAGCGACAGCCTCAGCCCAGAAATGAGGCGGAAGAGAGGAAGCAATCATCATATCACGGGTAGTCTCAAGAATATGACGATGCTTACGCTCGGCGACACCATTTTGAGCATGGGCGCCGGGACACGAGAACCGAGCGAGGGTGCCCTGCTCAGCAAGTACACCACGCAGGTGCTGGGAGATATACTCTCCTGCAGAATCAGCACGAAACACACGAATAGGCATGGAATACTGAGTACAGACCATGGCCGCAGAGCGCTGATAAATAAAGAGCACCTCACTGTGAGAGCGCATAAAAAGCAACCAGGTGTACCGTGAAAATCATCAATAAACAAAATATAGTATCGATGGCCCCCTTTTGAAGGAAAGGGAGCCGGACCCCAAACATCTAAATGAACTAAATCAAAAGGTCGCTGAGATACAGACACACTAGTAGGATAGGGAATCTGAATCTGTTTGCCTAACCTACAACCCTGACACGAATGTAAAGACACATCTGCTGAGACAGACCCCAGAAGACCACGACGAACTAATGACAATAAACAGGAGCCACAAAGGTGACCCAGCCGATGATGCCACTGCTGAAAAGATCCAGTGACAGAAGCAGCAACCGCAGGAGAACTGGCAGATGAAGTGTCAGCATAAGGGACGCGAAGCCAGTCTAACTCCCAGAGCCCCGGGGACTCAAGCCTGCGAGGGCCAGCTCCAACCAGGGCCTGTGTACGGCGGTCCTGAACAACACAAGAATCAGGGTCAAGAATGACGCGACAACCGTAATCGATGGCGACTAGCGTAAAACAGGTTCATCTTAAGACTAGGAACATGAGAAACATCAGGAACAGAGAAAGTGGAAGTAGAAAGGGTGCCTCGACTGGAAACAGGAAGAGAGGTACCATCAGCTGTGATAACACGAACATGAGAAACAAAAAAGCGAAGAGCCGTGTTAAGCTTCATGCACTAACCAATTGAACCAAAAGTCTGAACTGATGGAAAGGGCTAGGCAATCTACTTATACACTTCAACACCTCATCTCACGTGTGACGGGAAGACGAGAAGACAAGTCAACACGTGTAGAGAGGCAAAGAGGCAGCGGCGGCGGCCAGGCGCGAGACGGCAGGGTGCCGGGGCGGGCGGCGGCTGCGGCTGCAAGGAGAGGGGGGAGAAGAGATAATTTTTAGAATAAATTGTGAAAGCCAGGATTTGAACTCAAGACCTGGGGCTCTGATACCATGTTAGGAATAGACAGCTTGTATTACCAGGGGGCCAAAGGCCACAATATATAGTACAGATAGATGCAAATATGCAGGAAGCCCCCTAACATATGGAGAAACTACAATATACAAATATATACTCTAACACCATGCTTGTGTCGTGGGAGGTGTGGAAAGAGAGAAATGTGCGTGTCTTCCAGAACCACTACTCCACCGTCGACATGGTGGGCGCAAGGATAAAAAACGAGATGGCTCTATGGGTCTCCGCCGGGGCAAAAGCGTTGGGTAATGTAATGCCGTGAGAGTAATCCCCCTTGTTTTTGGGTCTTGGCTTCGGCCTTGGACATGTTTGCTTTGTAACACTCTAAAAATTCTTCTCTATCAATGAAAATGGCAATTTTTTTTGCCTCGTTTCAGAAAAAAAAAAAATTGAGCAGGCGCGGCAATGCGCCTTTTCCTTCTAGTGATCTGTAATGAAGATAAGATACCCGGTCTGTGGAAATTCTTTTTATTTCCTCCAACTAACTCCGAAATGACAACACACCACTGCATTGACCGACGTCGGTCAACTCCCCGCAACAATGCTAAAACAAAGATCGAAACAGTTGCATCTCAACCCTGCCACAGACCAGGACGCTTTCACCTGCGTCGGTCAACTCCATGGAACAAAGCTAAAATAATGATCGAAGCAGTGCCTCTTCACCCCGCACCACTGGTCAGAACGCGTTCACTTGAGCCGCGTTGGTCAACTCAACTCCCCGAAACAACCCTAAAACAATGATCAAAACAAGGTTTACATAACGGAGCACCTAAATGTGCTGTTAGTGGCATGACAGTACCGTGTGTCTCCACCCAGTGGAGTATTCTTTAGAATTAATTGTTAGCTGTTAAAAACAACTTGGCATCATAGTTGACTATGCTGAACGAATCATAGATCTAGAACTAGATCAATATAAATAGGATGGATTGATTGGATTCCCTGTAGGTACCGATTGCAGACGAAGCATCATTTTAGGGTACAACAAAAAGTTGTGGGAGATCTGAGCACGCCTCCAAGAAATCGCCAAGACAAGCCACAGATAGAGCTCGAGAGAGCACCATCGAGGCAAGGACACACAAACAGGATCGATCAGGATGCTTCCTGCGTTCACGTCCTCAAAATTCTTTGCTTTCCGGGCAGAGCACAACGGCAAGTACCTGCAGTCCGTGTACCGCAAGAACGCCGCCGGGAATCACATCGAGGCCAGCGGCGGGGTCGAGGCAAATGCGCGCACTCGCTTCATGGTGGAGCGGTCGGAGGAAGAAGAAGGCCTCATGCACGTCCAGTGCTGCTACAACAACAAATACTGGGCGCCCGTGCAGGTGCAGGACAGCGGCAGGAGCTGCTGGATCATCGGCACCGCAGATGAACCGGAGGAGGACCTGTCCAGCCCCTCATGCACCTTGTTTCAGGCACTCCCTGGCAAGGACAATGACAACTCCATCAGGTTAAGTTTCCATACCTACTTACCTTTACTCGTACGCCGGTAGCAAATCTTTTGCCTCGGTTCCTTTTCCCGCATACTTCCCGTGCATGTGTAAAAACCCACAAAATTATACTTTCATAGAAATATCTTTTTCGAGATAAACCTATATATATCACGATTTTTAAGCTTCCAAGAATCTAAGTATTTAGACCAAAAATAATAATCACAAATCCCAAAACTTTCCTTTTGAACTTCTGCATATATTAATTAGGAAGACAATAGTTCATTACAATCACGTTTTAGTTAAGTCCATCAATCTTGGCAGAATAGAGCCAAGTAACGCATTAGAGGCTTGTGCTTACATAGATCCCAGCCCTAAAACATTGTAAACCCCGAAGGGGTACTGTGGCATCCAGCTAGAGAGGGTAGGGCGAGAGTAGCTCGCCGAAACCCAAATCCAAGACCCATGATGGTAGAGGAGCTTCTACGCGGCAGTGCGCACGCCCAGACACGGAGGCTGCAGATGCGTGATGGCTTCCATGAGCAGTGAAGGAGGCGCTGACCTTCATCGTTGCGCGATGCATCCATTAGTATGCAAGGGAGCAGCTAGCGACGGCCTGTAGATTGTCAACAATAGAATGGCAAGAGCGATGCAGAATTTTCTTTCTGATTCATGAGCTACAGCAAGGTAGATCGTGAATTTGCGTCTCCTAATTGATTTACGCGAGGGCAGGTTCGTTAAAGACAAGTGGGAATACTACCTGTTCCTCCAACGAAACTCAGGCTTGAATATTCGGTCATACTCTCACTTGTCTTACCCTCGAGCATAGGCGAATCTAACCGTCCCTAAGCTCGGTCACACGCCCTATTTTGATGAAAATTTGGACGGGCTTACAGTACGTTTAGGCTTGATGAAAAATTTGGGTCCACCACCTATATCCGTCTCGCTTCTTCTACTGTTGCAGTGGCAGAAGATCAGGGTTTACCAGTGGCCGGGCTAGGTCGAACAGGAGAGCGGCTTAGGGCTCGCTTGGGATTACAGTAATCTTTCCGATCCGTATTTTCTTGAGGTTTCCTAAGTGCACAATGCTACGGGTAAATGAAAGTATGAAACACGGTTGTAATATATGTATTTTGATAGTGTGGTATTTCAGTAGAAACGAGCTGGCGGAGGAGCAACACCGCGACGTAAAAAACACAATGGCGGCGAGATGCCTAGAGATGTGACCGCGCCGGAGATCCTGTCGTTGTCGCCATGCTGGAGCTCTCGTTGCTGCCGCCAGTGCTCGCCGCATATCTTGTGCCGCCAGCCGGGTCTCTCCCGCCACTTCTTGCCGCCGGCCTTGCCGGTGCTCGAAGCAGATCTTGTGCCGCCAATCGGGTCGCTCCCACCGCAGATCTCGTGACATGAAAATGGATCGTTTCATTGAGAGGGAAATTTGTACTAGCAATTTTGGTGGGTCTAAATTATGAACTTTCCTAAACGGTGTATGTTGAAGCAAAACGTGACCTTTATTATAAATATCTATTTCTTTATCTGGTCAGATCTTACAATTGTCTGTTTCTTTTACATAAATAATAACAGGTTCCTCCATTCTGGCAAACAAAAATTTGCTTGCGTCGTGTCCATTGGTGATAAAACCTATATGCAATTAGATGATGGAGATGATCAAGAAAACAAGTCTGTCAATTTTGGTTTCCCACAAGAATTTCCAAAGCACGTTGCTTTCAGAGGGGACAACGACAAGTACCTTAGTATAAAGCCCCTCAGCACACTGGATAATATTGGACTTAGGCTCAGTTCTTTTGGCGGCTTCTCCGAGAAGCTGCCCTCCCCCAGCTTCCTGGAGAAGCCGCCACCAAAATTTTGGGAGGCTTTCGGACTAGTCTAGGCTAGACTATTTCGGAAGCCTTCCTAAATTTTGGGGGTGGCTTCCCCAGGAAGCTGGGGGAGGGCAGCTTCTTGGAGAAGCCGCCAAAAGAACTGAGCCTTATCATACTTCAGATTGTTATTTACGAAGTAATTCTCCCGACTACTACAATGGTTTTTTGTCAAAATTTGCTACGATTTCAGATGAAAAAAATCAAAGATGCAAGAGCGATTTTCACTACCTTCATCAATGCTGATGGGACGGTCCGTATAAAGTCCAGTGCTGGGTGTTTTGGAGGCGCAACTCGACTGATATGATTTTGACTCCGTTGGTACAGCAAGACGACAACGACCCTGACTCATTGTTCGAGGTGGTCACTAGGGATGGCTTCATTGCACTCAGGAATCTGGGCAACAACAAATTCTGTAGAAGTATTGGTGAAGAGAATGTCCTCGGTGCTTCCGACGATTCCATATCGAAATGGGCAAAGCTGAAGTTGGAAGTGCCAGTTAAAAGCCGTGAGGTCAGTGATGTCAAGTTCAACTTAGATGAAGCAAAGATTTATAACAAAAAGATTATGAATGTTGTCACTGTTACTCGAAGAAACGACACCAGCGGAGAGATCAAAGTCACCTTTTCTTTCACCAAGAAAGTAGAGATGGTTAGTACATGGGTAACCAGTGGTTCATTCAATATAGGCGTCAAGGCCAAGTTCACCTTGGGTCCATTGGTGCTAGTCATAACAGGTGGACATGTTAGAACTTCCGCTGAAGCTACTGTATCACTGTCCAGACCAACATCTCAAAACAATACGGATGAAGCAATGGTAACAGAGGATTATTTTATTCCTCCGAAAACTACAGCTGCAGGAACATTTCATGCAATGAGAGCTTCGTGTGATGTTCCCTACTCATACAAGCAAACAGATGTTCTGACCACCGGAGAAGAAGTTACTACCATCCACAACGATGGCATCTATACTGTTGCCAATAACTATAATTTCCACTTCTGTGTCACTGATGACAGAGAGGAGATCATAAATCTAGGGGGATAGTACTGGTGAATAAGCTCTAGTTGATGCTCCTTTCTTTTGATGTTTGTTGTTGGAATAATCTGGGTGTTCAGAGTCACTCTGCACTTAGTAGCACTTCTACTTCGTAGCAGCATGCATGTGCTTTCTTTTTCTGTTGGGTCTATCACGTCACCATGCTAGACGTCAGTGTTGTCATCACAAATATATGTATGTGTAGTCTTGGATGGATCGGTGCTAATTCTGTCTTGTTAACTTGGGCGTGGGTCAGTGTTGTTGACACGATGGAATTGTGTGAATCGGCGTAACTGAATTATTTTACCCCTCCGTTATTAAGTGTGCATTCCATGTTAAAAAAGGGCATGCCTTCCTTTATTTTATATCGAGCATTGAATCAAAAGTCTAAAACTAAAATCCAACCACAAGCAAAGCTAAGAAGTATGAACGCTTCATACATAGAGTCATTCGTCAGCATCTATCTATAAGTCTATCCTGATCCATGAGCTACCTTGAGAATTTTTTCATGAGTGCTTTCTTCTAGTCATCTCTTCAAATATTAACGCCCATATTATGAAGTATCGGTAGATTCGGCGGGAGTTCATTTCAATGAAGAAAAATAATCATAATCGCAGAGATTACCTGTTGGCCAGATCACAGATGTAGGATGCTGTCACTACTGGAGTCTGCACGCATCGGTCGCGGAAACGCGCGCGCGG
The DNA here is from genome assembly GCF_019359855.2 of Lolium perenne. NCBI lineage: Eukaryota > Viridiplantae > Streptophyta > Magnoliopsida > Poales > Poaceae > Lolium > Lolium perenne. The sequence continues at coordinate 261,110,073 of NC_067249.2, forward strand.
ACTGCGCGAGGTGAGTTTCCCGCCCCATCATGTCTTCACGGTGGCGCCGCCCAGGCGCCCACGGGTGGATGGGTGCGCTAGCAGGTGACTACCGGCGGCGCCGCGGCGGGGAATAGTACATGCGGAGGCGGGCAGGGCGATGAATGGCAACGTAGGAAAGAAGAAGACAACGCCGAAGAGTTAAACTTCCAAGGGAAGCCCATTTTGGCCCAATACCCGGATGAGATTTCGGATGGGCCTTCTCTTGCTGCTTCTGCTCGGGAAGAGGCTCTGTATCGTATCCGGCCAGTCCTATACACCGACCAGGTCGGTGCCGATGCGGGTTGCCGCACACCCCTGGTCGGGTATTGGGCCTGGCCCATTTAACTTTTTCGCTTTCGTTTCTCTTTTTTTTTTTCCTTTTTTCTTTTTCCGTTTTCTGTTTTATTTTCTTTTTCTTTCTGTTTATTTTTTCTTTTGTTCAAATTAGAAAAGTTTTTATTCGAAAAACGTCAAATTTGAGAATTACGAAAATTCGAAAACTGTTCAAATATGAAAACTGTTTAAATTCAAAATTTGTTCAAATATGAAAATCGTTCATATTCAAAATTTGTTCAAATTTGAATTTTGTTCAAATTTGAAAATTGTTATAATATGAAAATCGTTCAAATTCGAAAATTGTTCAAATATAAATTTTGTTCAAATTTAGAAATGTTCAAATTCGGAAATTGTTCATAGAAAAAAATACATTTTTTGTTCAAATTAAAAAATGTTCAAATCTGAAAATGTTCAGATTTTTTAAAAAGTGATTTATTTTTAATTTGATTTTTTTAAAATTTTTACAAATGTTCAGATTTTTAAAAAAGATTCTTTTAAAAAAGAAAACAAACAACAGAAAAAAAAAAGAAACGAAAAAGAAAAAACCAGCTTACCTGATGTTGGGCTGCGGCCCAGTTTAGTAATCCGGGCGCGGGGTGTGCGGCAACCGGCTTCCGCGCCGACCAGCTCGGCATACAGCAGCACCCTCGTATCCTGCTGTTAGGCTGAAGCAAAACGTCAAAAAAAAAAAACTCCTCTCCCGTCTCTACCTACGCAAAGCCGCTCCAAGAACAAGTCCCCCAAACGATATAAGAGTGTTTGGATCTCCGAAATTCCCCGACATTTTCTCCAATGTTATTGTCTCCTGGTACGTAACTGTGACAATGCTTCTAAACTAATGAAAGCGCCCTTTATTAAAAAAAAACTGTGACAATGCCAGTGCTAACTTTTCTCAAATCCCTAAATTGGTTGACACAATAATAATCAAGTATATAGCTCTCATTGTTGAGTGCTCACATGCTGTGTGCTTATGTGCTGCAAGTAAATCTGCATGAAAAGAACCAGTTAAAAAAATTGTTTAGTCACGAAACTCATCCGTGCTCTTGAGCACTAGTGAGGCGGTTTTCTGAAAAAAATGAAACTCACACTTTTCGGTCTCCAAACAATCTGCAAAAAATAAAGTACCAAGATATATGCATCGAGATTGTACGCCCAAAATTTCGTTTACAAATAAGTTATACTCAGGTAAATCCAAAAAAGACAAATTTCCGACAAAAATACTCTTATGTGATATGTCACCCCTGTGGCCCTATATACTGTCAGATTGTTTTCCCTATAGCCCAAAACACAACGAGTTTTCTACCGAAACTTCGCATGGGATATATGAATCATGTATACATATCTCCCAAATAAATTTTAGAAATTTTTTGAACTCAAAAGTACAAATTTCAGTTTTTTCAAAAGAAGAGCACACCGGTGCCCGGTACACTAAATTCACGTCCATACACCAGCATTCAATCAGTGCCTATTGTGAAAAAAACAATATCGTTTTGTATGTTTGCTGTATGAACATGGTCGTCTCTGGACCGAGGCAAGATGTAAAGCCGTCAAGGATGTCGATGCCGATGAACGGGATGACGGTGTAGGCGACAAAGTTGTAGGAAGCCGTTGTGAAGGTATCCGCCGCGATGAATGGTGTGCTGCCGAAGTAAACAACCAGGTCGACCACCATGGTACCGCTGATGCCTCCAAGTGCTTCCGCATGAAACTCGACCCCATATGTCGCTATAGATAGCCTCGTGATGGTCGCCAAGTGTCGTTGCCTTGTCAACGACAATGCCATGAGGGGTACTCACGACTTGGGGTTAGTAGTGGAACTAGACAATGTGATGCTTGGGATGGTGTAACTAGATGGTTTACCTAGGTTCACATCCCATCGACGGAGGATCGCTACATCCTGCTATAATTCACTAGAATAGCACAAAATGATGTGTATTGCGAATTATCTCGTGACCTAAAGGATGTCCTTAGGCCGGCTTATAAAGGCGCCATGGCGTAGGATTTGATAGAGATAAAGACCTAACGGACTATGGAGTTCAAGTCAATGCACACTTATACTAAAAGTATTCCTTCATTCCAAACCTTTTGGAATCTGGCTTGCACCTTCCTTAGACGGTTTGGGCCTACACCTTCTAGCAACTGGGCCACCCAACTTCATCAATATCTTTGCCATCCAAATGGGCTGCCCAAGCTTGCTAGGTTAAGCTACTGTCGTGGTATACACTATTCTGCATAACCACGAAATTGGGCTACGCCACTAGCGGTCGGCCCGGTGTCCCAACGGTTGTTCCACTTCGTGCATCTCATCCTGGTGAAACTCTCCCTGGAAAACCATCTATATTAGCATGCACAGGTGCTACATCTCCTTCGCAATCATTACCTCGAGGGATTCATCGGTGGTACTCTATCGTGCCCTTCTTTGTTTTACCTGGCGTAGGATTGGGCGATCCTCTCGGTTATCCAGTAATCTCTCTCACTGAGGATGTCGCCAGTTTGGTGATGTTTGCCGCTACATCTCAAGATGATTTGGCTTCACTTGAGACGAGTTTATCCTCATAGTCCATGGACCGGTCCATGGTGATTCACACACAACTTGGCAATATCAAAGCACGGTCTCTCGATCACCGCCTTCTTCAACAAGGTCAAGGGTTTAGCGGATACATTGCCTCCATTGGCTAGCCTCTTTGCGGTGAGGAACTTAACTCCTACATACTCGGGCCGGACAATGACTCACTCCTAGAGAACATCAACGGCCATGATACCCTGATTCAGCTACGTGATCTGTATGCTTGGGACGGAACAACACATCTCCACGCCGCTCGACCGAGGTCTACTCTGCCAATGCGGCATACTACCGTATGGGCAAGCCCATATACCACCCCACCGTGCCGTCCCCTGGCGGGGGTAAGATCTCAACCCGTAGCAGCAACCCCAACATCACCACTGGAGGCGGGCGGCCGCGTGTGTTGTTCGTCTTGTGGAGCACAGTGGTGCCAGCTAGGCATTGAAGGCCACATCATGTCTGGCTGCCACCGACACTTCAAAAATGACATCTTAGACATTAGCAACAACGACAAAGGTAATGAGCATCCAGTGGAAATGGTGACACAAGGGCACACTCCATCATATCATGTCGATGCCACCCGGTACATGGACATGGGAGGCATTGATCACCTGACGAGTGAGATGGACATGATCTCTGATCGGGAGCCCTACGAGGGTCATGACTCATGACATGGTCCATAAAGCTAATGGAACATGTATATAGGCATATATCTTATATTGGCTAGGCATCCCTTCTTACACATACCTCTAGGAAATTGAATAAAAAAATATTCTTAGAATTTCCTCTGTCACATGCAACTTGCTGTTCGTTCCTAGATTTACTCACGATAATAATGTCTTTATTGAATTTCACTTTTTTGATTTTTTTTTGTTAATAATCGAGACACAAGCTATGTTCTTCTTACAAGCCGCTGCCGCCATGGTTTATGTAATACGTATTGTTCCAGTTGAAGTAACTGAAATGCGGCAACATCATTTTTGTCCGAATCAAAAGCATGCACTCTCGTGTTCAATTAAACTTGGCTCTTCCGGGGTTTTTTTTTTTTGAACAGGAGATGTCCCGAAGGACCTAGAGCTTTGTTGACATATCAGCGGTGGCAGTACAAATTACATAAAGGGTCCTGAAGAAAAGAGAAATTACAAATCGATCCAAGCATTTTGCACTAAGGACCTTATACTGAAAAAAGGAAACGCGGTCCAGGCCAGTTCCAGATCCACCGCCGTCGAGGTCGCCGGAGCCAACCTCCATGCCACCGGGGACAGAACCACTTGGGGCATGTAGGCGGAAGCTATCTCCGACGATGCTATTGAGCCTCCGTCTAGATGATTGGAGGTTGAGGAAGACCTGAGGACGAAGTACGAGCGTCGTCACCTCAGGATGGAGGGGCCGCCCTACGGCCAACGAGTACGGCGATAGCGGCGCCGTGATGAACCTCCAAGGGTGGAGGGGCCGCCCTTCGGCCATTAGGTACGACGACAGTGGCACCGTGGAAGTCCTCCGACGAGAAGCTTGCAAACTCCCCTGGCATAGATCGAGGAGAAGACAGATCCGTGGAAGGGCCTTGCTGCCGTTCTCGCCACCACAGCGAGTATCGAGCATGAGGCACCAACCACGGGCCGCCGCCGCAGATCTGCAGATAGCAGCAGCCATGGCCCCAAATCCAAGATCTAGGGCTGTGACAGCTTCTTCAAGCTTATTCTTGGACGGGGAAAGAAGAAGATTGAGCAGTGATCACCAGCACCACGCCGCTGCCACCATCCAGATCTCCTTCACCGGCCGCCCAGCGCCGCTTGGAAACGCCGGGAGCTCTCCGTCCGCCGGCATATCGCCAGACACCACAAAGGGAACATAAACTACTCCTAGGCTACTATATACAGAGGGGGACCGGCCTCCCCTCTCCCAGTCACTCCGGCCGGCGAGGCCGCCGGAGCAAAGGGAGAGGGGAGCCGGCGAAAAAGAAGGGCTCTCAAGTTACTGTAGACTCACGAGAGGGGGAAGGGGGGAAATGAGCTCTCTTGGCTCTTCCGGGTTGAACTTAGCGCCTAGGACAGTATGTGTTACATCCGGAGATTCCAGGCCGTCGAGGCCGAGTGTGTCCAGAAGTTCCGGATCACAACCTTGATTCTCCACGCTTTGCCACAACTGTAGAGATAGAGATTCGGGAAAATATTTAGTGATACCACACCTCACATGATACTATGATACCACTTCACAAAATTTAAATTTGTAAGTGAAAAAAATTACAATAAATTTGTGGTTATTCACAAGATGTGTATTTACACTGTCTAAAATTTTCAGATCCAAATTTAAAATACACAAAGAGAAACAAAAAAGACAAATGTTGTGTGAATAGTGGCATTTTGTGTTTTTGTCTTTATGTGACTCTATTCATGCTGGATTTCTCTTTTTTGTTTCTCTAAGGATATTTCGAATTTGGTTATGAAAATTACAAGGTATGTAAACACACATCTTGTGAACACCCAAAATTTTGGTTCCGAATTTTTTGACATTTACAATTTAAATTTTAAAGAGTGGTATCATGGTATTAAATAAGGTATGGTATCACTAGATATGTTCTTAGACTAGTCATAGTGGGAAGTAACATAGAGTAGTAACATGCACATGTTACTACTCTATGTTACTATCTTCATACTACCTCCGTTTCAAGGAATAAGGCGCACGCGTATTTCAAGACGAACTTTGACCATAAAAATTAAACAACAAAATTTTGATTATATTATATATAATTAGCATCGTTGGATTCGTATTGAAAAACACTTTTTAATGATACTAATTTCATACAAATATTCCTTACCTATTTGAAGTAATTCTTGGTCAAACAAAAAACTCGTAAAATGAGGGCGCCTTATTCCTTGAAACGGAGGTAGTAGTGGTTAGTAACATCAAACTAGTAGTATCATATATGTCTTCATTAATTAGCTTATAGACTCATTGTATCTTGAGAAGTGTGATGTTACAGTAACTAGCTATGTTACTCCATCCTCCTCTCTCTTCATTAACTCACTGCCACATAAGCAAATTTGCTGAGTTGGACACTTAGTTACTAGTGAAGTTAGACTAGTCACAAAGTATCATATGGAAGTATCATGCGTATGATACTACTACATGTTACTATCTTCACAATGCATGGTATCATATAGTAGTATCATAGTCTCCATATATTAATTGTTTTGTAGAATCTCAATGCAAATGTGTGTACAAGATTTACTTGACATTATTTTTTCTAGTAGTATGTGCTATGATACGGTATCTACCTATGATACTAGTACACTCTCTCACATCCTTAATTGCACTGCCACATCAGCATTTTGCATGCATGTAATGCATGATACTACCTATGATACTCCCATTGTGGGTAGTCTTACTCCCACTATGAGTAGTCTTATAGAGATTCACCTCTTGTTGAAGCGCTCTAGCTAGAGCGCCCTAGTTTTGGTGAAAACTAGCCGACATTCGACCATGCATCATTAATTTCTTTCCTAAACCGCGACCAGTCGCTGCAACACAACTTGATCATTGTCAACGCAGAGCTGTACTTCGCGTGGAGGCTCATCCATCCAGATGGTTCGTCTGCAATCTTCACACTATAATCTCAAGAGAACATTTCAGTTGTCAGCAATTGCCAAGTGGATACATATAGTATATGGAGTATTATTCATCTATAATTAGATCACCACTCACAAAAGTTTATTTTGGTTGCTAAAAGCGACCGCAGAGTTGACTACCGGATGAATTCCCGATACAGAATTTAGATCACAAAACAGGGTAAAAAGGTTGTGTGAGATCTTAGCAGGCCTCCTAGAAATCGCAACTTGCTGGCCATCCTCGAACCAACTCCGAAATGACAACAGGCCGATTGCAGATTTTTTTCGAAAAAGAGCGCTTTATTACTTCATAGTCGACGTAATACACCCGGTCTCTGCATAACCAAGATGCACACAGCCGTTCACACACGAGTACACAAGAACAAGTTCAAAATATAAATAATATAAAAGCGAATACGCGAAACGCGCATCAAGGTGGAGAAGCTGCAATCCTCCGACTATGCAGCCACCCATGTTGGGTAATAAACTCCTTGGCCGAATTCTCCAACCGTGTAGACGCCTCCGTAAAGAGGTCTCGGTCCTCCAATCGCTCAAGCGACGACCATGAACGGAGCAAGGCCGTACACCGGTAGATTACCTGCATAAGAGAAGAATTTTTGTCATTAAAAACCTTGTCATTTCTACATAGCCATAGCGACCATATAACGGCAATCGCTCCCACCCTGATAAGGCTCTTATACCTAACCTCAACCCCATTTAGCCAATTGCCAAAAATATTAGCAATGCTTCGTGGTGGGTATAAGGTAGATCCTATCTGAATGATTGACCGTATAGCTCTTGCGAATTGACAATGGAAGAAGAGATGTTTTATTGTCTCGTCTTCATGACAGAAGACACATTTCTTACAACCATGCCAGTTTCGCTTTGCAAGGTTATCTTTGGTGAGGATAACACCGCGACGTAGGTACCAAGCGAACACCTTCGTTTTAAGTGGTATCCTCAGCTTCCAAATGTTTTTATTATTCACAACCGGTTGAACAGGTTCAAATAACGCTTCATACATGGATCTTACTGAAAATATACCATTCTTAGTGAGTTGCCAGCGGAAGATATCTTTCCCTTGAACTAGTTGGATTGAAGCTAATCTTTCTAGCAACTCATTCCAAGAGGTTAACCGGGGACCGATTACATCGCGCCTGAATGTCATATTTGGTGGAGAGGTTTCCATCACACTCTGGAGAGTAACATCCTTATGACGTACGATCCTGTATAGAGCTGGATACTGTTCCCGGAGCGTGGTTGCACCCAACCATCTATCCTCCCAGAACCGTATCTCCGACCCATCTCTAATGGTAAATGACTCATATGGGAAGAAGTGCTTCTTGGTTGCCATAATGCCAGCCCAAAAGTGAGAATCCCCGGGTTTCCAAATTACCTGGGAAATCGCTTTTGAGCCTACATACTTCCTCCTCAACAAGGTCTGCCATACACCATCCTCGGTTAAAAACCTGGCCAACCATTTGCCGATTGCAGATGAATCCTCTTCCCTGCATATGAAAACAGTGCCACTAACAAGTTAACCCAACTCGGTACCTACCATGGAGTACCTAAATGTGTTGTTAGTGCTCCAGTGGAGTATTCTTTAGAATTAATTTTAGCTGTTAAAAGCGAGGAGTTGACTATGAATGAATCATCGATCCAGAATTAGATCAAGATAAACATGACGGGTTCCATGTAGCTACCGATTGCAGACGAAGCATCGTGTACTCTGAAACAAATATCGAAACCGTGCCTCTCCACCCCAGAGCATGCTGACCAGGACGCATTCACCCGCGCCGGGCAACTCCCCAGGACAACGCTAATACAAATATCAAAACGCTACTCACAAGTCGACCCACCCTGGTCAACCCATTAAAACAACGCTAAAATAAAGATTGAAATTGTGTCTATCCACCTGGAGCATGCCACAGAACCCGTTCACCCGAGCGCGTCGGTCAACTTCCCGAAACAACGCTGAAACAATGATCCAAAGCAACCATTTCCATAACACCTGCAGAGGTCCACCTGACCCAGTGGAGTACCCAAATGTGCTGTTAGTAGTGGCCCAGTTGAGTACCTAAATTGTTCCAGTGGAGTATTCTTTAGAATTAATGTTAGCTGTTAAAAACAACTTGGCAATCATAGGTAACTATGAATGAATCATCGATCTAGAACTAGACCTATATAAAAGGGTGGATTCCATGTAGCTACCGATTGCAGACGAAGCATCATTTTAGGGTACATAAAGAAGTTGTGTGAGATCTGAGCAGGCCTCCTAGCTAGAAATCGCGAGCCCAGCCACAGAGAGAGCTCGAGAGAGCACCATTGAGGCAATTAAGCACACACAAATTAAGGGGATTGATCAGGATGCTTCCTGTGTTGGCATCATCGAAATTCTTCGCTTTCCGAACAGAGGTCAACGGCAAGTACCTGCAGTCCGTGTACCGCGAGGATGGCGGGAGCCGCATTGAGGCAAGCGCAGGCACCATCATCGCAGATCCGCGAGCTTGGTTCTTCGTGGAGCCATCGCGGAAAGGAGGGTTCCTGCATGTTAGGTCCTGCTACAACAACAAATACTGGGTGCCCGTGCAGGACAGCGGCCGCTGGATCATCGGCACCGCAGATGAACCAAAGGACGACATGTCCAAGCCCACATCATGCACCTTGTTTCAGGCACTCCCTGTCAAGGACAATGACAACTCCATCAGGTTAGTTATGTTTCCTTACATCGTTACCTCGTACGCCGGTTGCAAAACTTTTGTCTCGGTTCCTTTTCCCGTATAATTCTCGTGCATGTATCAAATCCAAGAAAGATATAATTTCCTAGATTTTTTTTTGTGGTATATCATGATTTTTAAGCTTCCAAGAATCTAAATATTTAAAACGATACTAATTATCAAAATCTCAATTTTTTGACTGAAGATATATAAAAATCACAAATGGAGGGACAATGGCAAACAAAAAAGGAATCATTATAAATGAGATTTAGTTAAACTGTAGTGTGGACCAGGCAAGTGATTTGCGAGAGAAAATATTCATTTTTTGTAATTAATTAATAGAATCTTACTCTATGAGGGTATAACGTTGGTTGCACCTAGCATATCCTGAACAATGGACGAGACAGACTATAACGTTGGTTGATACCATGACTAGCAAAATATGTACAATTACTTTACGCCCAAGTTGATACCCAGTACTATATAATCTGGTGTGGGCTACTGCCTCATTGGTGCTATGCTGACATGAAAATAAATAATTGCATTGAGGGAGAAATTGTTAGCGGCAGTTTTGGCGGGTCTAAATTATGGTGTTTCCTAAGCGGTGTGCGTTGAAGCAACACTTTACCATCCTTCTATATATAGTATGGGAAGCTAAGGGCATGTACAATGGTGCTGACTAAGCTGTCTGTAAGTGGGAGTTATATGTGATTTTGATGATGTGGAGGAAAGAGAATGAGGAGAGAGAGTGAGGCTGTCTGTAAAGTTACAGACAGTCTGTAGCATTCTTACAGACAGCTTACAGACTGCGATTTTGCTATTGTATGGAGGGTCTCTGTAACTTATACTCACATATGGTTATGGCTAAAAATAGACAACTTACAGACAGACTGTTGTACACATTGTCTATAGTATCGTCTATATATGACATGTATTAGTACTACAGACACCATCTGTCTAAACCAATGTACATGCCCTAAGTACGTTTTTTCAGATCTTACAGTTATTTGTTTCTTTTACACAATAATAACAGGTTCCTCCATTGTGGCCTACAAAAATTTGCTTGTGTCGTGTCCATTGGTGCTAAAACCTACATGCAATTAGATGATGGAGATGATCACGGAAACAAGTGTGACAATTTTACTGTTAGTTTCCCACAAGAATTGCCTAAGCACGTTGCTTTCAAAGGCATCAACGACAAGTACCTCAGCATAAGGGCATGTACAATGGTGATGACTCAGCTGTCTGTAAAAGGTAGTTATAGGTGATTTTGGTGATGTGGAGGAAAGAGAATGAGGAGAGAGAAGGAGGTTGTCTGTAAAGTTACAGACAGTCTGTAGGCTTCTTACAGACAGCTTACAGACACCATTTTTGCTGTTATATGAAGGGTGTCTATAACTTATACTCACATGTAGCTATGACTAAAAATAGATAACTTACAGACAGACTATTGTATACACTGTCTGTATCATTGTCTATAGATGACATGGAGCAGTATTACAGACAGCATCCGTCTAAACCAATGTACATGCCCTAAGGCCCCTGGGCACAAAGGCAACTGTTGGACTTATGACACTTCATATAGTTGTTCCCATTCTGTTGGTCCCGTCTCTTCTGAAGATGGTCGTATTGCAAAAGAATATACGATTTCAGATGAGAGAAATCAAAGATGCAAGAGCGATTTTCACTACTTTCGCCAATGCTGATGGGTCGGTCCGTATAATGTCCAGCACTGGAGGTTTTTTGAGGCGCTTCACGGATAACACGATTCAGTTGGTACAAGAAGACGACAATGACCCTAACTCATGGTTCGAGGTGGTCACTGGGGATGGCTTCGTTGCACTCCGGAATCTGGGCAACAACAAATTCTGCAGAAGTATTAGTCCTGGGGATGTCCTCTCTGCTTGCGATGATTCCATATCGCAATGGTCAAAGCTGAAGTTGGAAGTGCCAGTTAAAGAAAGTGAGATCAGTGTTGTCAAGTTCCACTTGGATGAAGCAAGGATTTATAACAAAGAGCCTACCAATGCTGTCACTATTACTCGCAATAACAAAACCAGCAGAGAGGTGAAGGCCACATTTTCTTTCGCCAAGAAAGTAGAAATGGTTAGTACATGGGAAACAAAGGTTTCATTGAAGAGAGGCCAGAAGTCGATATTCAACTTGGGCCCCTTGACGCCAACTTCCCGTGAAGCCACGGTATCACTGTCCAAGACAACATCTGAAAAAAGTATGGATGAAGTAACCGTAATAGAGGAGTATTATATTCCTCCGGGAACTAAAGTTGCAGGAACATTTCATGCAATGAGAGCTTCGCGTGATGTTCCCTACTCATATAAGCAAACAGATGTTCTAACCACCGGAGAAGAAGTTATTACCATCCACGACGATGGCATCTATACTATTGCCAATAACTACGATCTCCACTTCACTGTCACTGATGATGAAGAGGAGATCAGAAAGCTAGGAGGATAATACTGGTGAATAAGCTCTAACTGATGCTCTTTTTTTAATGTTTGTTGTCGGAATAATCTTGGTGTTTAGAGTTAAGCTGCACGTAGTAGTACTCCTATTTTTTCACTTGGTCTGTTATGTCACCATGCTAAACGTGTTGCATGGGTCGCATGTATGTAAGCCTGAGATGTGCACATTCACATCGAGGCGTTGTGTTGTCAGTTGCCCAGTCCCCCACCTTCGGATCGTGGGATGGCACGACAAGATGGAGCTGCAATCAGTGAGTGTTATTATGTATTGTAATTGTGACCTTTTGCTCCTGAATAATAAAAGAAAAGAGAGAAGAAAAGCTACAATAATTGTGCGGCACAAATCGTGCGAGTTCTCTGTCTTGTGTTCTTATGCAAATTTGCTCTCCAAGCCACTACGCATGAGTTGAAACTGGAGCTTGTTTCAACATTACTCTTGTTGCAAATTCGTAATTTAAACCAAGAGGCAAACCCCTTCTTATAAAATAGTAATGAATAAATAAAGACCGTGCGCTACGCGATTCGACAGTGACCATGCTCCCACCGTCGATATTTTCTTCGACCCCAACTAAGGGTTTTCCCTCTTTATCGTCCAAAGATTTGATGAAGTACTACTTCTTAGTAGAACTAACTAATCGGTTAGTTGTGAACAATCACCAACCGATAGAACCTTTTGGAATGAACCTTTTGAACTGAACCGCTGAAAAGCATAACTAAACTACTTGATTTGGAAGCGGGATTTTCACCCCTCCGGCTGCCGTCTGCAACTATCGCGTGTTTTCTTCCCGGACTCCGGCGGCTCGTTCACGGTCTCGAAGCGTTCCTCCACGGTAAGTCCCGATTCTCCTAGATTTTGGTAGCGGTTAGAATTTGCGGCGGAAACCACCATTAATTTAGCTTTCTCCGGTGAGCGGCCAGAGGGTCGCTATGGCTGAAATGTTGATTGTAGGTTAGATTCTCACATTGTAGGTTAGATTATCAAGCTAGTACATGTGGATTGAAGATTTCTCAATTTAGGAAATGCAATGTTGGTCTATCAAATGAGTGCACTCCCCAATTTGAGAAATTGGGAAATCATTGCAATTTGATCATGCCAGTGTCTTGTAAATGTAGGTCTGGCAATAGCTTGATCTTGCCAATGACAACACAGTGATATGAAACCCACAGATCGTCTGTTTAGGGTTGCAAGTGTAGGATATGTCAGGCTCACAAAACATAATGTGATAGCATAAAATGCACCAGATGCCAACTTGCAACCCACAAAACACGACGTGATAGTATAAAATGCACTAGACCGGAAGCCGCCTTGCAACCCTAGTTGCATGGCCAGTGGCCACGCATTAGGCAGATGGCGCGAGCGGTGACCCGGAGGATCACGATCGTCGGTTGGTTGCATGGCGAGTGGACACGCGGTAGGCAGCTGGCAGTGCTGTTCTAGGAGGCCTCCTATATAAGGCTGGTGCCAATGGGGGCGGGAGTGGAGGCGCTAGCGCCCGGTTTGGGGCGGGAGTGGGGCGGGAGTGGGGCGGGACGCTAGTGCGGGGCGCTGGGGCTGGCGCCGGGCGCTACCGCCTGCTGCCGCCCGGCTACCGCCCGCGTTGGGGGCGACAGCGAGGTGAGAGAGGGGCGATAGCGGTGCTAGTGGGGGCGGTAGGGAGGCGATAGAGAGGAGAGAGGAAGTGAGAGATGGCACTATAGCCCGTGCACTGGCACCGTGGGGTGAGAGTGGGGTGAGAGTGGGGGTGAGAGCTGACGTGGCGAGGCTATAGTGTGGTGATGCATTGGCACCAGACTGTCTACACCGATCCAGCACAGCCACATGCACCAGAACTTGATCGAGAGCAAACCAAAGCTAGCACTACCCACAAACAGTGTTAGTTCAAAATGCTTCCTCATCTGTTGGCATCGTCGGAGTGCTTCGCTCTGCGGGCGGAGCACAACGGCAAGTTCCTGCAGCCCGTGCACCACGCACGACACGGCGGCATCCGAATCGAGGCCAGCGCCGACACCACCGCCGGGAACGCGCGCGCTCGGTTCTTCCTGGAGCCGTCCAAGGAGCACCAAGGCCTCGTGCACATCAGGTACTGCTACAACAACGCGTACTGGGTGCTCGTGGCCGACAGCGACGACGACCGCCGATACGTGAGCGCCGCCGACGAGCCGCACGAGGACCTGTCCAGGGAGTCGTGCACGCTCTTCGAGCCCATCCCTGTCGAGGGCAACGAAAACAGCATAAGGTTGGTTAAGTAAACCCATCACCGTTGGCATATATAGTGTGGTACACCTTCGCATGGATAAGGATGTCTTAGATTTATCTAAATTTGGATGTATCTGGACACAATGACATCCTCTATTCGTCGGAACGACTATATAGATTTTTCTTTGGAAACAACAGTATTTAGTTATTATCACAATATTTCTCATCCTCATACTTAGCACCATGACTACCCTGTCCAAATTTAGGATTCATTTTAGTAATTTTGTTGCCCAAAGCATAGATTCCATACATAAATTACTAAGGAGAATGCAAAAGTTCATTCATTTTAATTCATATTTGATAAATAACAATAACAAATGTGTAAGACGATGCTAAAATTTAATGCATTAATAATTCATATTCGAACTCAAGTGAAATGAACTCAAGCGAACAGAACTCATATTGACGTGGTTTGCCTTAGAGTGACAATAACCTGCCACGATGCTCCTCCTTTCGTCTCTCGAGCCAACTAGGTCATCATTCACAACCTATTTATGGACTTATTCTTTGCCACCAAAAATTTCATCCTCTGCGTTTCAACAGATATGCAAATCCAAAAGCTACTATACCAATATGAAAAGTTCGTGCCACGTTGGACATTCAATTTCCATCTTAGCCATAAAATAAATGTATTCTAACTTCCCATCAAAAGTTGTGCAGATAGAACTCTTCGCTAAGCACCCCAAGGAGTGCATATTTAATCCCGGTAATATCATGTTTTCCACATTTGCTTTCATTCCCTCCTTCTTAGAGCATCTCCACCAGCGCGTCTTATATAGTCACCGGTAGGGTCGTTGGTACTGCTCTATGGAGCGCCGACAGTGCATCCTCTATTTTGTGGACGCTCACCGGCGCCTCCCAAACGATGGCCCCCAATTTTTTTCTTCTTTTTACAATATTTTGAAACAAAATATCAATCGCATTTTATTCATACTATATTCAATAATTCATACAATCACACAAATATAACTTAAATTGTTCATGCAATCAAATAAATAGTACTTTAATTATTCATACAATCAATCAAACAAATAGTACTTAAATTATTTATAAAACCAAACAAAACATACAATCACACAAATATAAATAAAATTATGCATTGTTGGCGGTTCCTCTCCTCGTCCACAAATGCATAGCTAGATCCGCCTTAAGTTGTACATGGACACCTGCATCTCGAATTTCATATGAAGAAAACCGGCAAATTCTTGAAATACATGCTCTACCTAAGCAAGTGGTCCTTGATAATCAAATGGTTGATCATCCTACACAGGTTCGTCGCGCTCGCTCTTAATGATCATGGTGTGCATTATCACACAAGCGTTCATCACCTCCCACATCTGAGACTCAGACCAAGTGAGAGCAGGGTACCTGATAGGCAGCGGTATCTATTGCAAGCAGGGGGCGCGGCGGTAATGGTGGCGATCTAGAGGGGTGGGAGTCGACTCGGGCGTGGGTAGAAGGTGGGAAATCGGTGTGGCTGGCTGCCAGGTGGATCCCACGCTCGTTTTCTTTCGTGCCGCGAGGCGCCGGCGAGACCGATTCGCACCCTTCGACAAGGAGCCAGCACGGGGATGCCGATGATTCTATTGGGCTCGAAAAATACCAGCGCCATTTGGGACGCACCGGTGCGAGCCAAAAAAACCACGCCGGCCCCAAAGCACTATCGGGGCCGCCGGTGGAAATGCTCTTATGCACAAAGCCTTATCTACACCAGCAATTCATACACCTTCATATCTCTCGTTCATCACTTCATTATAATGCAACCAATCTTAAAGAAATGCCGTTTCTTGTTACGGTGAGCACCTTTAAGGTTCATATGCCAACTTTCTTGTTACTGGATTTCATTAAAATACTTGTCCAAAAAATGTTGCTGCAAAAATAGATTTATGATCATGGTGTGAATTTTATATGTATGTGTCTTACACGCGTGTTCAATGATTTTGTTACAACTTCTTTGCGGAGGTGGTGTTTTGGCTCGTAGGTGCATATGCACCTAAAATAATTAAAAAACAAATATTAAAATATTAAAAAAATTGGAAATAAAATTTTAGGTGTACATCTTGACATTCTATGTTCGTACACAAGTTTTCATGAGAAAACATAATTTGATAAGTTCTATATAAAAAAGACAAAAAAATGTCTTACACATAGTTGTGTTGGAGCATCAAAACTTATTTTTTTACACGGAACATAAAAAATACTCTTTTTCCCGAAAACTTGTTTGCGAACATAGAATGCTTAGATACATGTAAAAGTTTATTTTAGAATGTTTTGATATTTTAAAATTTATTTTCACACAACGAGTTCATATGCACCCATGAGCCGAGTTGCATTTTCCCTTCTTTGCAACATCCCTTTCTTAAATTATGTTACTTGTTGCTAGTACTAGTTAAAAGACCTATTTCTCCACATCCCTTAAAATCATTCATTTACATGGTTACAGGATTCGAATTGCTCAAAGTGGATCAAAGGGAGGATATGCTACCATGGTTCCCGTGTTTGATATATCCAAACCCTACTTGCAATTTCATAAGAATGCAGAATCGTCCTTCACTGTCATTGGTTTGTTGCGTAAGAATGAATTGCCTACATTAGTTGCTTTAAAGAGCGACAATGGATTTTATCTCCGACATGTGGACACATGGCTGAAATTTGACACACAAGATATTAAAAACGAAGGTGTGGCTCATAGTATTCACACCAATGATGATGGCACGGTCTTAATAAAGACTGACAAAGGGGGTTTTGGAGTCGGCGGTCATCGGATTGGGTCTCGGCTGATGGTACATTGGCTCAAAGCAAGGACCAGAACCCTGACATGGTATTCAAGGTGATCACTGGTGATGGCCAAATTTCACTTCAAAATTTGGGCAACCACAAATTCTGCAACAGGTTAAATTATGAGGGGATAAGCTACCTCAGTGCTAGCGCGGATACCAAATCGATTTGGGCACGCTTTGTGTTAGAAGAGCCAGTTGTTCGTCGAGAGATCTCTGATTTCATTTTCCACTACGATGAAGCTAGGATTTATAAACATGAAACCATTGCCGTGGACACTCATCAATATACCAATTACACTACTTCAGAGCAGACAGGAACATTTCCCTTCAAGGCGAAAAAAGAGGTTGTGACTACATGGGAAGCGGTTGTCTCATACATCACAACTATTGACAAAAATTTCGCCTATGTTCCAACCGTAGAGGGTTGAGAAGTTAAACTCTCTCGTAAACCAGAAGGTGGTTCAGAAGAAATAACTGTAACACAGGATTATACAGTGCCTCCGGGGAAAACAGTCATAGCAAAATTTGTTACAATGCGCGCTTCATGTGATGTTCCCTACTCGTACTCCCAAAACGATGTTCTGACCAATGGAGAAGAAGTTACTACATTCCACAAGGATGGCATCTATACTAGTGTCAATACATATAATTTACCAATCTCTGTAACTCAATCCTGAAGACAAGCTCATGACGAAGTACCGTTCACGTAGTCCTGTTGTCCGCAACAGGCTGGTTTTTCTTCAGTTAAGTTGCAACGTTAGTTTCTTTCAATAGGAGAATAAGTCAGGCGTGTTCACGAGTCTGTTCGCACATGTCCTAGTTTGTAACTAGATTTAGCATGTTGCTTTGACATGGGATGGCACAATCTGAGGTCATGGCAATGAGTCCGGTGCACGAGCGACTCGGTCTATGAGTTTGTTACAGATGGAATAAATGGAGAGAAACAAGAAAAGCTGCAGTTGTTGCACGCAGCGCAAAACTCCTGTGTCGTGTCTCTCTCCTACTCTTTTGTTCTACACAAAAACGAGAGAGTGAGAAGAGATTGCAACACAACACATGATCGTCGTCTCAACGCTACAGGTTTACATCAAATCAAATAAAAGGAAGCTCTGTCTTTTGCTTTCCTTTTGGTTTTCTTTTGGCATGTTTGCCTCTTCTGTTGGGTCAATCACGCGTCGCCTTGCTAGACGCGTTGCATGGCATATCCGCATAGGCGTGTGCATTCACGTTGAGGATTTACCCATTGGGTTCTATGTATTGTTTTTACGGAAAGAGAGGAGAAAAGCCACACTAAGCATGCGGCACAAATCAGAATTTTCTCCTGTTCTTGTGTTCATGTGTGTGCCAGGCTGCGAGCTCTCCCAACCATCACGTTCTCGACTTCAGCTGAATAGAAGCTACGGTCTTAAGAATTGCCCTTGTAGCAGACATCTGGTTTCTAGAAATGGAAACCGATGGGCAACTATACGGACAATGCTCCCCTGTCCTTATCATCTTTGACTCTTACCAGGGATTTTCCCTTGCTGCCGTTCGAAGAATTGAGGCGTCATTTTGTTCTTGGTTACTATTTCTTGGTAGTTGAACTAACTAATAACTTAGGTGCAAATTTGGACTAAGACATACTTTTCCCTATTTTCACTTGATCTTGATTTGTCTATGTTCTTCATACCTCAGTATCTTACTATCTTTCCTTGTCTTTGTAATTTTCAGGTAAACCTTTTGTTCTTCTGAATCAGAATGTTGTTGAACACACGTTGTCGCGTACCTTTTGAAACCGTTGTAGTCTCACCTTCCTGTCCCTATTCTATCGATAGGATCCTTGTAGATAGAATCTCATGCAAGGATCCTATCGAATCTCATGCACATCGCGCGTCGTAGAGGTCTCCCTTTCCCCTCCCCGTGAACAGTGTTCTGTGGCGAATCGAGGGCGACCCAGGGTTTCCACCGCTTCCGCCGGAGAGCCGCGGGTTCCCTCCCCCTCCGCCGGCCGCTCCGGCGGCGGGAGGGTGGGGGAACCCCGGATCTCGGCCTGTGAATAGGGTAGGGGTAGGTTTCGTCCCGGTCGGCGGCGTTGTGGAGGCGGTGATGTCGTCGGCGTGGTGTGTGGTGTCCGTGAGCTCCCCCTTCTGCGTCGGCGTCCAATGGGACCTCGCCGTGGCTCGCGTGTCTTTTGGTGGCCGGGGATCTGTGGATCCCTCGGTCTGTGCAGTGGCCGTGCGTGGACATCGTGCCGGAGGCGGTGTCCACGGTTTGGTCTTCCGGTCTTCTGGCTCCGTCTCCGTGGCGACGAGGTTGTCTCCGTCCTCGTCGTGGAGCCTGGAAGGCCTGCTTTGCAGGTGGAGCGGCCCCAGGTCTTCGTCTTCTTCGCCGGCCGGTGAGGGAGGCGACCTCCACGCTTCGGTTCAACTCTGCTTTTCTTCGTCTTCGTCGTGCGAGCACGTTGCGGCTGAGAGCGGCGACTTCCCGTCCGCGTTGATACCGCCGGAAGATACCAAGGCTTCGCCGGCTCCAGGAGGGAGCGGGCATGGTGGTGCGGCGGCGCGTCTCCGCTCCGCGTCGATGGCTGCAGTAGAGCTCTGCCCCAAGGACTTCCTTGTAATTTCTGTGTTGTATGGGGTGTGTTGTAACCTGAGCTGTGGCTAATAGATCTGGGGGTGTTTTCGCAAAAAAAAAAAAAAAAGAATCTCATGCACATCATGCAACGTATGTAACCAATATATGTTTTATCAGGGAACAAATGGGATATATGGGTCCATTTAGTTACCCGCCTCATGATGTTTCAATTGACGGATGTGGAAGATGCTTTTAGGTGGTCGATAACTACTTCTGGTGTGTTCAGTGTTAAATCTCTGTACACAGACTTGCTTAATGGACACACATGTTATCTGAAGAAATATATTTGGAACATCAAGGTTCCAAATCAGAATTTTAATGTGGTTCCTACATAAGAAAGTTATATTGACCAAAGACAATTTTAGCAAACGGAATTGGCATGGATGCACTAAATGTAGTTTTTGTGATCAAGATGAAACAATACAACATTTGTTCTTTTCATGTCCCTTTGCCAAAATCATTTGGAGGATTATTTATATGACGTTTAATTTACCTCATCCTTCTAGTGTCTCAAATTTGTTTGGAAATTGGTTAAATGGGGTGAAAAAAAAGATAAAGGCCACATTAGAGTCGGTGTGTACGCTTTATTGTGGGCTATATGGATAGTCCGTAATGATTTTATATTTAACAAAAGGAGTTTCCCATCTTTATGCAGGTTATCCCTTTAGTCACTCATTGGATCCATATGTGGTCCTTCCTGCAACCGGTGGAGGAACGTCGGGACATGGATATTGGGTGCAACCGTTTGGCGACGGTCGCACGAGATTTCTACAGCCAACGCGGTTGACGGTCTGAGAAAAGGCTCACACCATGATGCTACATCGCTTTTTTCTTCTAGCTTTTTTTTTAGATGGCTTATCCATGTTGAGACTCCAAGTGATCCATAAGTTGTAATAATTATGTACTGTGATGCAGAGGCAGGGGCACCCCATTTCGGAAAAAAAAGTACTATCTCTCTGATATGGAATACAATCAGTTCAGTTTTCCTGTTCAATTAATGTGGTGCAATTTGCTTTTATTTTCTTATGATTAGAAAATCAATATTGGATGAATCCGAGCTAACTATATGCAATCATGAATCTGTACTCTTAATCTTACCCAACAACTGTGTTGTCGATTCCTTTTCTAGCTATATTGATTTTTTTCTTAAATCCGAACCACAAGCAAGAAAGCAAGCAACCCAGGAACAATGATTTTAGCACTGGGGCACAAATCAAATCAAATCGGCTGGTGAAAGGACGAAACGTTTCGCTCCACTTCCCTCCTCCTCTCCTCCCCGCTGCCGCCAGCACCGCGCGGGCAAAGCCCACGCGGTCCCGCCGGCGGTGGGCTCTTCCTCACCCGCGCGCGGTACCGCCGGCACGGGGTAGACATGGCTGACGGCGGTGCTCTTCGGGGCGTCGGGGACTCGGTTCGGCGGCGGGGCAGTAAGGCATGGCTGAGGCGGCTCTAGGCGAAGGCGGTGGCGGCGCAACGCGAGGCCAGGGCAGGCGGCGGAGCGCGGCGATGGAGGGAGCAGGCTGGCGGCTCGGCGCATGATGGGCTAGTTGGGTCCCGATCTGGGCCTTGTGGGCCCTGTCCCAGGCCAAGAGGCCCTGGGCAGGGCCACCGTCGGCGGGGCACTCTCCGGGCTGCCTGCGGTTGGATCTAGGTATGGGCCAGGTGGACCCAAATCTGGCGGCCCGGGCAGCTCTACGTACGTCCCCTATCTTGCTCGGGCGGGTCGCTGGATGTCCTTGCTGGCGGTCAAAGGTGAGTTCTTGGATGCCGACAAAGTGACGGCCTTGATCGGCGGCGTGGGGGCATCAGTTATGGTGCAGCTATGTCCCCGGGCGTTGCGGTGGTGGTGCTCCTTTGCGGCGGTGTGTGGTCTCGGCCTGGGCCGTCTTGCGAGGAGTGAGGTCACGGTGACCCCGCTCTTGGCATCTGCCGAACACATGGTGGTCTGGCCGGTGGCGGCAAGGGTTGGCTCGACACGGAGCTGCAGTTGGATGGCACCAGCGATGTGGGCGTAGTAGCGCGGTGGAACGTCTAATTGGGGCATGATCTAGGCCTAATTGGCATTGCTAATGCGCCCGGACGGCGGGCACCTTGTGTGCCGGAGGGCAGATCCCCTCCCCTAGCTGGCGTTGACCATGATGACTGTTAGCTATGGTGTTGGCATGCCCTGTCCAATCCGCCGGTGTTGCCGCATGTTGGCTAGGCCATGGGCTCGAGCTCGTGGGATGCCGGGGTGGCGGCCCTGGAAGGCGGACTGCACGGTTGGCTCTACGGCGGGCAACGTTGCGATGGTGGTGGTCTCACTCTTCGGTCATGGGGATGGCATGGAGCGGACGATGGGGGTTCGTGGGGTTGGCGGCACTTCGGCTTTGGTAGCTCACAGATCTTGTTTCGGAAACCTACCTCGGAGGCTGCGGGTGGCTAAGTTCTCCGTGCGTGGTGTGAGGATGCTTCCGGGCGAAAGCTCAGCACCTCGGCGGAGGCGGAGGCGGAGGCGGAGGCGGAAAGGCCGATGGATGGCAACGACGGAACGAAGAAGACGACACCGACATGTTAAATTTAACATCAGTCTTATGTGCAAGTTGTGGTAGAAAATTAAATCTACCAATAGTCATTGGCATGATTTTATGAGTAGAAAATATCTGAGAGGTTCTGGTGTCTTCTGCTCAAAAAATAGACTAGGTGACTCTCCCCTTGGATAGATATGCAAAAAGTAAGAGATATTTTTCTTTCTGGCAAAAGAATGCAAGTGGGAGATGGGAGAATGACAAGTTTTTGGCAGGATGCTTGGTGTGGGAGTATTCCTTTCAAAGAGTCTTTTCCTGAAATCTTTCACAACTGCAATGAACAAAATATTACAGTTACTGATGGTGCTGCTCTTGGTTCGAACTTCTCTTTTAGGAGATATCTATCTCCAGGATTAGCTGGTCAAGTTCTTGGCCTGCTGGATATTGTGAGACAAACAGTTCTATCCCAGGCAAGAGATAAACCTTTCTCAAAATGGACAGAAAATGGGATTGACTCTCTGAAATCTATGTACAATCACCTATGCAGAAATGGGACAGATAGATCTTTCAAACATTTGTGAAAAAGTAAGATTCCTCTGAAGATAAAAATATGGCTATGACTTATCTGGCATAATGCAATTGCAACTAACGACAATCTGCTAAACTGTCAGTTTTGTCATCAAAATGAAACCATATCGCACCTCTTTTTTGAATGTGTAGCAGCAAAGTATGTGTGGAGCACTGTTGCTATGGTCATTGGAGCAACTGGCAGGCCTGGAAAATTCACTCAATTCTTCTGGTGGTTCCCTCATTTTGTTCCTGCTAGCAGGAAGTCCATATTGCTGGCTTGGCAGCATACCTGGCCATGGGCAGCCCGGCCCGAGGCCCGGCCCGAAGCCTAGCCCGAAAAACTCGAGCCTAGGCCGAGAAATGTTGGCCCGACTACCGGGCCGGGCCGGGCCTGGGTAGCCCGAAAACAGCGTTTAACACTACGGCCTGGCCCGCGGCCCGATGGCCCGACGGGCTTGGTGGGTATTTGGCCGGGCCGGGCCGGGCTTGGCCGGATTTTTTTGCGTCGGGCTTACCTCGGCCCGGCCCGGCCCGACACATGCCCAGCTATACTTGGCAGCAATATGTTGGGCTATATAGAAACTTCGAAATAGATCATGTTTTGAGAAGAAACTGATAAAATCTCCTAATGAACTAATCAGCTTGTCTGCTGTCTTTATGAATTACTTGGCAGGTCTACATAAATCACCTGACAAAGAAAATCTCAAAGCTGGTGCTAATAACTTGCTCAGGCTGGCGGCTGCAGCTACTGCTGCCCCTTCAGCGACTGGGGGGGGGAGGTCTTGTAGAAGAACCTTGACAATCACCGATGATGTGACGGTTGATCCTGATGGGGAAGACATGGAGACTGATGATACATGAGCTTAAAACTCTTTCCCCCCTGCTGATGCTGATACCTAGAATTCAAATCTCCTGGTTTTTGGTGCTTGTTATGATAGATGGTGGTTTTTGCTGGTGCTTTTGTTTAGCTGGCCTGTTGGTCTTTCCTTTTTGTCGATGGTTAAGAATTCTGGCATGTTGGCTGTCATGTAATAACTCTATAACGCTAGCATTAGGCGGCGTCCTCCCCCCTTCCCCGTGATGCAAAAATTACTATTATTTTTCGTTATCTCATGGTAATGAAAATCGATCTTCCTGGGGTGGATCCCTTGGAAAAAAAAAAGTTAAACTGGCCCAAGAGAATCCCATTTTGGCCCAGTATGCTGCTGGGCTTTCTCTTGCTGCTCCTGCTCGGGAAGAGACCCGTTTCGTCCACGTTCAGTGCTGCTAGGACAAAGCAAAACCCCTCTCTCGTCCTCCCCACCCGCCGCCGCCGCCATGGACGCCGGCGACCCCTCCACCGCGCTGGTCGCCACCGCGGCAGACCCATCCCAGAGCGCCAAGAAGAAGGCCCCGAAGCGATTCATCCACACCGCGATCCCGCCCTCCATCCTCTCCGACCCGACCCTCGCCGCCGCCGCCACCTCGCTCCTCCCGGCCGCCTACAACTTCGAGCTCCCGAAAACCGCCCACCGCATCCGCGCCTCAGGCGCGCGCCGCGCCGCGCTGCAGCTGCCCGAGGGCCTCCTCCTCTTCTCCCTGCCGCTCTCCCACATCCTCGGCCCCTTCCTCGCCGACCACCCCTCCAACGACGTGCTCATCCTCGCCGACCCGACCTACGGCGCCTGCTGCCTGGGCGACCGCCCCGCCAAGGCGCTCGCCGCCGACCTCCTCGTCCACTACGGCCACTCCTGCCTCGTGCCCGTCACCTCCTCCCTCCTGCCCGTCCTCTACGTCTTCGTCGAGATCCGCGTCGACGCGCTCCGCCTCGCCGCCGCCGTCCGCAGCGCCTTCCCGGACGCCGCCGCGGCGCCGCGCCTCGCGCTCGCCGGCACCGTGCAGTTCATCGCGGCCGTGCACGCCGCGCGCGAGATGCTCGCGCGGGACGGGTACCGCGACATCCTCGTCCCGCAGGCGAAACCCCTCTCCGCCGGCGAGATCCTCGGGTGCACCGCGCCTACTCTGAAAAAATCAGAGGGTGTGGGCGTGGTGGTGTTCGTCGCCGACGGCAGGTTCCACCTCGAGGCGTTCATGATCGCCAACCCCGGGGTGAAGGCCTACCGGTTCGACCCGTTTCTTGGCGTGCTTGTGCTTGAGGAGTATGACCATGTTGGGATGAAGCAGGCGAGGAAGGAGGCGGTGCTGGCAGCGAGGAAGGCCAAGAGCTGGGGAGTCGTGCTCGGCACGCTCGGCCGGCAGGGGAGCGTGAAGGTTCTTGACCGGATTGTAGAACATCTCGAAGAAAAGGGGTTGGAGCACATGGTGGTGCTCATGTCCGAGCTCTCCCCGACGAGGATGGAGCTGTTCGGGGATTCTGTGGATGCATGGGTGCAGATTGCGTGTCCTCGGTTGTCGATCGATTGGGGGGAGGGATTCAAGAAGCCGGTGCTGACAACATTCGAGTTTGATGTTGCACTGGGGTATGTTCCTGGGTGGTGGGAGAAAGGTAGTAGGGAATGTGGAAGTGGAGGTGGCAGTGGCTGCTGCTCAGGATCAGGAACTTGCGGAGATGGTGATTGCAGTAGTGGCGACTGTGGTGGAAATGATTTTGGAGGGGAGTATCCGATGGATTACTATTCGCAGGACGGGGGTGATTGGAATGGCTGCTACATGAAGAAGAAACCCTCCACTGGCGAGAGAAGGCCGCGAGTTCGAATCGGTAATTATCCTCTATAGTAATTTTGCACACGATTTTGTTCTATTCTTTCCTTGCTCATGTCTTGTGTTCAGTGTTTGTCAGCGTTAGTGACACACACTTGCATATGATTAAGTGACTAGTTTAAATTGACAAACTAAAATAAGATACATCTTGTCATAAGAGGAGATCTGTACCATGGAAGTACAATCCATGCCTTAATTTTTCCATGGTAATTTCATTAAACTAGTGTTGTTTTTCTGAAGAAAGGCAGGAGTAAAAATACACAATAGGAGAAAACTAGGCATCTCTGTACTGTGCTCATACCGAAGAGCATACTGTAATGCAGCAAAGTTCTCTCTTAAATTTATTATTCATCACAGTTGGTAATTATTATTTAGTCTCCTGAGAGAAAAAGACTGAACAGCTAGGCCTTTGTTGTGAAAAATTGTATAGTTTCTTTATGAATAATTGTTTGAGAATTTGAGATGTTCTCCTAGGTTGTTCGCGGGTAAATATTACCACTCTTGCAGGAAAAAAAACACTTAGTATTTTGTGTGTTCTTTCGGATGTAGAGTAATGTTTGCAAGTGTCTGTAAACATCTTGGGGGTGTAGAGTAATGTTTGCAAGTGTATCTCCCATGAAGTGGTCCACTACAGTTTGACTGCTGGTTTATTCAATTACTGCCGACAAGTTGTGCTTGACACAAAATTTCTGTAATTTGTTATATTGGTCCAAGCACTCACTGATACTTTACCAATTCTTATTATCAGGCAGCAGTGTTCAAGTTGAGGAGAAACAGTGAAATGAAACATCGTTCTGAGGGTATGGAAGCCAACTGAATCAAGAACAGCTTCATGGCATCCAGTATTTTTGACAGCAGAGTTTAGTCCTAGCGTTGTCATGCTTCAGGGAATGCAGTTAGGAACTTGCCAATGCCAGCGGGCTTATTTAATCATCAGGGATGTCCTCCTTAATCGAACAAGCCAATTTACGAATTGGCAATTGCTGATATTGTAGCTGAATACCTGAGATGTATGTGTATTTATCGTTCTTCCACCACACTGTAAAATTATGTATTTGTTTACTGGCTGGATCTTTCCAAATATATGAAATATGCTTTGGCTCGAGTTATCAGACTATTGGATTTGATATTTTGAATGTGGATTGGACATTGCAAATCTAGTACTCCGTACTTTGTGTAGAATACTACTTTCAAAACACGGGGATTCCATGTTTCAAATTTCTATAAAACTCTTGTGGTTTAATCAGAGGTAGTTGGAGGATGGTTTCCAGATGACACCCATTTGCAAAGCCAATAGACACCAGTCAACAAGTAGAACATACTAGAGCTCTTACAGCAACAACTTCAACCAACACAACCTATATTATAGCAGTGCTTCTCGTTCAACAGTTTTTATGGCAAACGAGTTCTGCTTGAAGCAGGCACAAGGCTGTATTACAGTTTTGCTATCGGTTATTTTGATCTCCACTTTCCAGTTTAGCAGGCAGTCGTGTTTAGAAGCAATCAAATGAAGCATTGTTGTGAAGTTCTAGATATCAACAGCTTCATGGCGTCCGGTACTTCGACACTAGTGCTCAGCCAGTCGG
Source organism: Lolium perenne (assembly GCF_019359855.2). NCBI lineage: Eukaryota > Viridiplantae > Streptophyta > Magnoliopsida > Poales > Poaceae > Lolium > Lolium perenne. Next base: position 261,136,814 of record NC_067249.2, read on the forward strand.
TGCCAGCTGCAGAGGAAATAGCCAGTTCTGAACGAAGCATCAGACAAGCCAATTGGCAAATGCTTTGATAGGTAGATGTATATTTATCTTTACAGCACCATGCTGTAAAATTCGGGTGCTGCTATTGTTTTACTTGCCAAACCGTGTGCAGCATGCGAAATGTTGCCAGTTTAAGAAGCATTCATTTCTGTTTTGGACCTAATTACCAAAGCTACAGATTTGACACTTGGACATGTGGTTTACTTGGGAGTTGACTGGAGAGGGTGTGTTCCAGCCGATATCCGACTAAGCTTAATTGCTTAATTGTTGCGCATATTTGCAAAGGCAACAGATATACAAGTCGACAAGTAAAAGATACTCGAGATTTGACAGGAACAATCCGAACCATCCAACACAACATATTATTATACCAGCGGTTCACCTTCAAGACTTTCTAGGCCAACGGGGCAAACAAGTTCTAGTCCCAGGTGGGGGAGGCGGATATGCATTACTACTCCACATGATGCGAACACACAAGCTTCGAAGCAGCCACCACGCGTAACACAGTCCTCAGTGCTCCATCGCCAACACACAGCGCAGGCAACCGCCATCGTGCAGCAGGTCGAACGCCTTGTTGATGTCAGTCAGGTTCATGTTGTGGGTGATGTACTCGTCCACCTTGATCTCCTGCGGATGGTACGAGGTCAGGTTTTGTTTGTCATGAAAGAATACTCCTAGATGCGGTTGGTACGATACCTTGTTCATGTACTTCTCAACAAGCCATGGAACCTGGCTCCGGCTCTTGAAGCCACCGAAAGCTGTTCCCTTCCAAACACGGCCCGTGACAAGCTGGAATGGTCGTGTTGAAATCTCCTGGCCAGATGCAGCTACACCAACAATGACAGAGGTACCCCAGCCCTACATGTAAAACATAAACAGCAAAGGCAAGATATTATACTTCGAGATGACTGGTAAACTGTAACAAGGCAATATATTTTACTTCTTAATGACTAAAACAAGAAACAGAAGAGATGCAGGAATGCGAATGTGAAAACAGATAGATACACCAACATCATGTTTCCATTTAAAAGTAACAGCATAGAAGAATACCATGGAATTTATTCTTTTCAGGCCAAGTATATTATTTATTCAGAAATAGACACAGCAATACACTGATAGCATCATTTCAAGACTGAATTTCTTAGGTATAACATACTTGTAGGACGAGTTGCGTATTAAGATGTGTGTTATCAGTTTGCAACAGTCCACAATGTTCATAAACATAAGCTGCAACTGTAGCTTACCTTGTGGCAGCATTCAAGTGCAGCTCTCATGATAGAAACATTTCCGATGCATTCAAAGCTGTAGTCCACGCCACCATCTGTAAGGTCAACTATGACCTGCTGGATTGGTTTGTCATGGTCTTTTGGGTTCACAAATTCTGTAACGCCGAATTTCTTAGCTGCAAACAGCAAGGGGAGAAGAAAAAAAAATGAAACGAACTTTATCGCTAAATGATTGCATCCAGTACTAAGGGCAATGAGATCAACAAGCAAGGTAACAAGTACAACATAAAGTTAATACATACTAGCATATCAACATGAGAAGAAAATAGATTCCATGACATCAGATATCTAGATCTGAATTTGCTTAAAAAACAATGTCGTACATGGCGCATTGCCCTGTGCATTGAAAAAAGGCAGAAAAGCCTGGGAAACTTCTGGTTTATATTAATTAGATTCTAGATATTGTATGTGGGATTTAACCCAACCAACCATTATATTAAAGATTTCTTTTATGCACACTAGAATCAGGAGAACAGTTTCAGCTTCTACTCACAGCAAACAAAAGTTCAAAAAAAGGCTTCCATCTTCTGGCAGAGAACACAAATGTGAGTTGTTCTCCTTCAGCAATTGAACAAAAAAGATCGTGCAACTTAAGAGGAAAATAACATACTTCCTCTGTCCGGAATTAAGTGACTCGGATTTGTCTAGATTCGCATGTATCTACGCACTAAAACACGTCTAGATACATGCGAATCTAGAGAAATCTGAGTCACTTATTTCTGGACAGAAGTAGGACTAGTTTCAAAGATTTCGGGGAACAAAATGTACAACAAAGAAATCTACAGAAACTTGAACCATACCAACATCAAACTTGTTGGTATCAATGTCAATGCCAATAATCCGAGAAGCACCAGCTGTTTTTGCCCCCTCAGCAACCTAAAATGGAAGTTCAAATGTCAAGCTAACTTTCCAGACTCAGTTACACAAGTACGTCGAAATATATTTCACTTACTGCAAGTCCAACTGTGCCAAGGCCAAAAATAGCAACAATGGAACCTGCTTCAACCTTTGCGGTATTCCATACTGCTCCAAGGCCTACACAATTGTAATTTGTAAGATATATAGAAAACATAACTATTTTTGGAAATTATGTAATGGATAGTCACAAGATCGTCAAAGTGCTACAGGTGTAAACAACAGTATGGAATCATGTATCCAGTTTGCCAAGAAAAGAGTACGAACTTTGCAGCACCATGACACAAATGAAGAAAAACCCACATTCTTACGCTTTACTACTATTTAGATAAAGGAATCCTAAATTAAGAAAGTGATCCTAGTAACATGTGAAATAATACAACAATCCTATTTGGTGGCAAAACTAGAGTGCTGATAAATAAAACACGGGATCTGCTCAAGGAAACTGTGGCGAAAACCTACCAGTAGAAACACCACAGCCAAGCAGGCAGACTTTATCCAGGGGCGCCTGCGGGTTGATCTTCGCGACACTGACGTCATGCACAACGGTGTACTGGCTGAACGTCGACGTCCCCATGAAATGGTAGATGGGCTTCCCATTCACCGAGAAGCGGCTCTTGCGGTCGCTCATCATGACCCCCACCCCCGTGGCCGCACGAACCTTGCCGCAGAGGTTGGTCTTCCCGCTCTTGCAGAACTTGCACTCCTTGCACTCTGCTTGGTAGCAAGGGATGACGTGATCCCCAGGCTGCACGTCAGTCACCCCTTCGCCGACGCTCTCGACGATTCTGTCAGCATACACGGAAGCAAACTCATCAGCGCGCGCAGTTGCCTTGGCTTAGCTATACATGAGCGTAGATGGAACGGCGCAGATTTATAAGCTTACCCGGCAGCTTCGTGGCCGAGAATGCAAGGGAAGAGGCCCTCGGGATCCTGCATAGAAAATCTGAAAATGAGACCTAGAAGTCAAGTGATCCTCCATTACTCGGTCAACCCGCTGTCACCCATCCAGTTCACAATGATGTGGGAAGACACATCGGCCAAGTTGCAATATAATTTGCCACGATGTTAGAAGATCGTCGGTGCGGCGGAATACTAAGGAGCCACTGAACTAGCAGCATCGGATAATTGGTTGGGGACGGGAGGGACAGTGACGGGCAGTAGTACCAGTGCAAGTGACAAGCCCTTGGAACACCACCACCACGGAACCTAGATTCAGAGAAGCGCACGGCGACACTGCACGGGAGGAAGGGGGAGGGGGATACCTTGCCGCTCCAGGTGTAGTAGTCGGTGTGGCAGAGCGCGGTGGAGAGGACCTTGATGCGGACCTCGCCGGCCTGCGGCGGCGCCACCTGCACGTCCTCGATCACCAGCGGCTGGTTCGCCTCGTACGCCACCGCCGCTGCAACCCACCCGCCCCCCGCGGCTCCAGATCAGACCGAATAGCTCCAAAAAAAAAACACCGGCCAGGGCGGGCTACGGCGGCGCGCCGGGATCGGGGGGGTTACCTTTGCAGGTGATGACCTGGCCGGCGGTGGAGGACGCCATTGCTTCCGTCGGCTTGGGGTGGATGCGGTGGTGGGCTGTGGGGAACTGGGGATTGAGATAGGGGAAGGTGGAGACGAAGGAGAGGTGTGGGGTTTTTGCCTGGTGAAATGGGCCGGGCCGGGCCGGCCTGGGCTGGGCTTGCAGTGGGTTTGGGCTGGCGAAATTATTGCGAGGCCAGGCTGGCAGATCGGTCTGAGATACTACTAACGGACAATGCGATCCTCCGAGATTCCCTCGGAAAAAGAATCCTGAAGCTTCGTATGGAACAAAAATGGAACCAGGATTACAAGGCGTTCCACTCTGCACTGCTGTCTGTCCCTAGGAAAGAACACTCTACCAGGCATCCAAAATGGAATGAGATTGGCTAAGAACAATAATCTGAATCGTTGGAACTTCAGATAAAACTGAACTGAACTCCAAATTTTTCTAGTACTGTATTTGAAAGGACATTGAAATTGGGATTACGGAGCAATAAAGTCCCCAAAGAAGAAAAAATTATTAGTGTTCGTCCCCCAGGAATTTGTGTTTCGACAATCCTTGTGAATCCTTTGGGTACATCATAATACTTCCCATAACAACAGTTCACAGAAATGTAGGGGAATAGATAGCATGCCATAAGCTGCAAGTAGTCAGTGCCAAGATGTTTCACCCGAAAGTTGATCTTGTTTACAAAAGTACAAAACTTGATCTTGTTCACAAAAGTACACAAAACTCTATGCACCCGCGCGCATATGGTTCGCCTTTTATTTACGAAGGGGCAACATAGATTTTATTTAAGCTCACGGTAGCATTACAGTCTTCTATGGTAAGACACCTCGACAGTTTCAGAAACTGGAAGGGTAGCTACTTCGATTTGTCCTCGGGGTCAATCTGCTGGGCTAGCACGACGAGCCCTACAGCCGCGGCCACCGAGAGGGCAGTAGATGTGTAGCCAAGAACAACTAGCGCGACCTTGAGCGCCTGCATTGGAAAGAAAAAGAACTGTACTGATAAAAGGTGGCAGGATGGTGAACACAGAATCCCCATGGAACAATATATATAGCCTTCAACTTCTCATGTCATTACCTGGGTGTCGTCTGGATTGCTCTGCACGCCTTGGGCTAGTTGCCAGGAGAAAAACCTATACCAGGAAGTAAATGTGGGATTTAAAACAAGCAAGTCTTCGGTGGGATAGTTAGTACATGAAGCATGATGACACAAGTCAACAGTGACCACAGGTGCATGCTACCAGACTTGCAAACTTGTATAAAGACAATGGGCTATCTGTCAATTTAGTAAAAACTGCTGCAGATGAGCAATGATACTTCGTACAGGACGCTCTGGTTTCCCGGTGCTACTTGCAGTTACTGTATCAGCAATCTGTACATAACTATTTTCTTCAATAATTCAACTTCATATAGTGACTCCCATCACAAATCCAGAACAGTGGATGGTTTGGAAGGCTTTGACCTGATCTTTCGATTTATAACGTGTGAAAATCTATAGAAAGAGGGAAGTCATCATCATCCCCTTTATCGATCACTATGCATGTCACTACCATGCACAACTGCTACCATGGCAAGTGGGAGGACTGGCGAACCCGGGTTTTTTTTTATCATGATGTGATGGCGCGCACGACCGGATTGTGTAATGCACACGCCTGAGTGTCGATTAATTTAGTATATGAAGCATGATGTGCATGGATCCTTGATTAACTTATAATGCATGTTGATAGAATGGTATTGACCAACATATTGCATTAGCATTATACTGGATAAGATAAGGAATCATTCACACGGAGTTAAATCAGCATAAAAATGTGTTGTATAAGACGCCTGCAACTAGAATATAAGGAGCATCCAGTAAAATACTTCTGTGAAATCGATAACTATAATACCGCATCTACTTATTTATTGATATTGGTCAGAAGTGCTACTGGAAGTAGCATGTGGCATGTTCCTTATAATATTGTAAGTCATGCACAGCAGCTGACCAAGAAAAGGACTGCTTCGATGACATGCAGTATGAGTCTGGAAGTTTACCCGAAAACCAGTCCAATTGCAGCACCGATATAGGCATTTTGTGCTGTCAATTCAAATTGAAGCTCTCCAAACTGACAAGGTAAAGGCATGAGAATTAGACCATATACACAGTTCACCTGAAGGTGAATAGGTGATCAAAGTGCACAGAGGCAAATTTACCTTCAGCTTCCTTTTTTCTTTCATGGCCTGTACTTCAGCCTGAATCACTGGGCGTTTCGACAAAAGCTTACCGATCTTGATCATTGTTTCGGAAATCTACACAAAACAATGAGAGATAAATGTCTCGCTTAAGTCCACCTTTTGAAAAACCAATTATAAAAACAGGATGCAAGGTATGTAGCAATGAGACTAAGCGTGAAGCCATGCTGATGCATGGTGATACAATGAATCTGAGAGTTTTCTTCTGTCCCAACAGGTCAGACTCCTGTCACTAACACACCAACATTCAGATGATTTTAGCCTGCTGCAACGAATATTACACAAATGCTGGACATGCAACTAACCCCCGCATTGGCCCCAGCCACCAATTGTATGGTAATGGCATGAACTCATGTTTGTGACATAACCAAATCATAATCCAGCACTAGGCAAATGTACCTAAATAAATTTCTGAAGAACAGCATGAATAGACGATGAGTGAGTGGCTAACCTTCTTGAACTCTCCATTTCCGTACTGCCCCATAGTTTGAAACTTCTTTCCAGCTGCCGCAAGCCGCTTTCCGAATGCTACGCTATGTAAGGAAACCAGAAAGGAACACGATCTTCAATCAAGAAACACAGAACACAAAATCCTGACAATCTAAGATGAAAATCCATGCCTGATTTGGCGCTGGCAGTCAAGTAGGGCGCCATCGACGGCAGCTGCTTGGCAAGGTTATTAGATGCCAATGTGTCGGCCATCTCCCATGCTTTTGCCAGATCCAGCAACAGATCACCGACTTCTTGGCCACACTATATCTCAGCAGACAAACAACAACAGTGAACGCGATGATTATTATATCCAATCAGTGAGTTCTGAGGTACATACCTCGTTGAGAACAGGCCCGTTGGAGAGATCGAATGCCGCATCATTGAGCTTCAAGAAAAAATCAAACAAAACTTGTTGGATGGAATTAAAATAGAAATTCTTATTGCAATTCAAACTTGCCGTAGTGCTGCAATTTTAGTACGCGTTGTTCGGCATCACATAGGCACAATTCTGAAGATCATGATAACATTGTATATCCAAAATCAAATTTCACATTTTTTTTAGCCACTAAGCAGTCGGGGTGAATCAGTTCAGTTAAGCACAAGTTAGGCAGCTTTTGCCAGTTACATTCTGACGCTTACTGTGATTATCCCCAGTGAGTTTACAGTCATTAACTGATTATAACCCAGATAAATATGAGTTTGGGTCGAGTTGCGAAGGAGGTAGTGACTGCTTACGTCGAGCCGAAGGTCGCGGGGCAGCAGGGACAAGAATTTGGGAGGGAGAACCAAGCAATCCTACCAACAGAGCATCTCAATTAGAACCTCTCGAATCCACAGACCGCACCAAATCTTCAAATCAATGCAGGCAGGAGGCGCTAGATAAATCGGCTTACCGCGAGTTCCTGGAGGAGCGGCAGGACGGGCTCCTCGTCGGGGTCGGTCGAAGAGGAGGCGATGGGCTTGGAGGAGTCGGAGGAGACGGCGCGCACCGGAGGCGGAGACCGACGCCGCCGAAGCTGGAGGCGCGTGGGGAGGTAGGAGCTGGAACACGAAGCGGAACCGGCGACGGCAGCGGCGGCCGGGAGAAGCGAGGCGAGCAGTGGGCGGCGGAGCACGGCGGTGGCCATTCGGAACGGCTGAGCTATTTTTTCTCGTTTTTCTTTTCTTTTCTTTTCGCTTTGTTTTGTGTTTTCGTGTCGGAGACGTGCCTGGGCCCACGCTATCACTTCTCTTCCAATGGAATTGGGCACAAATCTCATTGTTTCTTCTGAGTTAGCCACGTCAGAAATACGAGAAAAATGATACACAATACGTGTAGGTTCGAGGAAATGACAAAAAAAAAAACGCGAAACATTGATGTGTACGGTAGAGATGTGAAGCCGTGATATAATGGGCCTAGAATCCTAGCTCACACGGACTGTGTTTTCTTGGATACACATTTCTAAAGCAAATGTTTTTTACTTGTTGAACATGCTTGGTACTTTCTCTATTTCTAGATATAAGTTATACAGTTTTTGGCACAAAAACTAAAGGACCATATTAAGAGATAATTACACTAGGTTTCGATACGATTGGCCATGTACATTTGACCTGAGAAAAACAGAGGACTTTGGAGTATTTGGTAGGAACACACTAGTTTTTGTAGCAATCTTGAAATTTCTATAGTGCACAAGGTCAGAACTTCATGTTCTAGGGCAAGGTGCGACTAGAGTGAGGAAAAAGCAGTGAAGGAAGAACTCAAAAAAAAATCGATGGATGGAGAAGGTATACGGGTGGAGGGATGGAGTTGTTGATCGGCGAATTTGATGGATGTTACGATGACGATGACCTCCACCGCCGCAGGTTTACACATGACCGGATGGGTAATGGGCATCCCTTCGATCATGGAGGGGGTCTTATTGGTATCCTATGATGAACGAACTTGACGGTGTTGGTGTCAATGATAGCGGTTGTTAGTACGAAGAAAGAAGGAAAGGGTATGATGAGCAGGGCAAAGATGAAGGAGGTGATGGGCAAGGAAGAACGTTGATGGCATATCATTGGAACAAAGATGGGAGATGCAGTGGAGGAGGCGTTCGCTTTGTAAGATTGCATCACAACATAACAACATAGCTGCTCTTCGTATTCATTTTTCAGAAAGTTATTTGTTAGATTTCTTTAAATTTCATGTGCATATAGAAAGAAATCCTTACAACAGAGAAGGAGAGTTTCCGGTTCGTTTTCGAACATGCTCCAAATCCACTTCGGTTCTTCCGTTAAACAACATTTTCATGTACTCCCTCCGTCACATGAAACATGTCGGATATTTGTCAAAATTTAGATGTATCTAGATACTATTTTGTGACTAGTTACATCTAAATTTAGATAAATCTCGGACATATTTCATGGGATGGAGGATGGAGGGAGTAGGTTGTCTTTATATATGGGCATACCGTGGAATTTTTTCTTCAGGCAATTTGTATGATTTTGTTGCATTCAAAACATAGTGGAACCATGAGCATCCATCACTATATAAAACTTACTCATATTACACCATAAAAGCCATGAAGAAATAACGAGATAGTAGCCAGTCAAGCACTAAACCCCAAACATCGCATGGGCCAAAAAATGCCACGGGGCCGACCCATCTCTACCTAGGCCTCGGGCTTGAGGATGCCATTGACGACGGACAAGCCGACGAGCACCCCGAGCGCCTCGGCGCCGGCGACCGCCCCGGCCTGCACGAGCGCGTCGCCGGCGAGCCCAGCCTCTGCCACCAGCTGCATGCCCTCCCCGGCGACCTCCTTCCCGACCTCCGCCACCGCCTCGCCGCCGGCCTCCGCGGCCTCCACCGCCGCCTCCCCCACCTCCCGCGCAGCCTCGACCGCCGCCTCCTCCGCCCGCTCCAGCCTCTTCCGGACGCCGAAGAACCCGATGCTGCCCGCGGCGTTCGCGGACGGTGCCACCGCCCCGGCCCCCGCTGCAGACAGTAGGAGGAGCACGGCCGAGCGCCGGTCGAACCGCGCCGTGGAGGCTGAGGCGACGACGACGGTGCGGCGCCGTGCGGCGGATGGCGCGGCGTGGAGGGCGAGGCTGGACGCGGCGCAGATGGCCATGGCCGTGTGTGGGGCTTGGTGGCCTCGGCGCGATCGGCTCGGGCGTGCGTGCGGTTCGGAGTGTGGTGGTAGTGGTGTGTGTGTGTGGCTGCTGCTCCCGTAGTGAAGCTAACGAGGAGGATGTGGTGGTGGTTTGGTAATTTGGTTGCCTCTCGTGGCGCCAACGAGGAGGAGACGTCACGCTCACATCAGTGGTGCCCGATTGATCTGTTTGATTTTTTGTGAGCAAAATGTCTCTGTTTTTTTTTTTTTTGAAGTAGGAACACTTTATATATAAGAACAGCAGGCCGCTTCATTAAAAACCTTCCAGTCCCCTTCGGTACCCTGGTAAGGAAAAGAGTGCGTAAGAAACCTGCTGTTCTGGGATTACATAATGTCCATACAATCGCGATCGACCAAGTCCGAGACGCAGCTCGGTGGTGATCCCCAAGAGATGCCACTAGAACCCGCTTTTCCTAATTGGCCTAAAGCATGAGCAGGTCTATTGTTCCTACGATCAACCTTACAAACCGAGATCTGATTATAAACCCTCAGAAGCTCTTTGAACTCGCTATATAGGGCCCAGTGCGCAGATCTGTCGAGAGACTCCTCCTGACAAGTAATGACTAGACGATGGCAATCGGACTCCAAGGTAGCTGGCCCTTTGCTCGTAGAGATGAGTAGTCGGAGGCCAAGTAAACCAGCATGAATCTCGGCTTCTTCCGGGCTGAGACACCCCTCGACCGACTTCCACGCCGCCACCACGACCTGACCGCCATGGTCTTGGATTATAGCCGCAATACCAGTCTTCTTTGTTAACGGATCCCAACCAGCGTCCACGTTAGCCTTGAGCTCACCTTCCCTCGGCGCGATCCAGGCGGTCTCATCCCGCCGCTCCGGACCTGCATGAACAAGCTGCAACAGTGCCTTCCCCTTAGGATCGGAAGTAATAGTCGAAACTGCATGAAACGAGCTCAGATAATTAATCAGGTAAGGCGCCGACGCCGCGACAGATGCCTTCCCGTCTCCATGAATAATATCATTCCTATGGTGCCACACTCTCCATAGTAAGAAAATAACTTGAGCCCGCGCCAAGATAGAGGTGTTGGCCAAAAGATGAAACAGCCACTCGCGGCCAGTATGGTAGAAGTTCTCCTCTGAAGGTAGATCCCAACTCTTCCGCAATTCATCCCGAAGGGCGCGGGCAATAGTGCATCAGACAAGAGCATGGTGGTCATCCTCACCTTCAACACCACAAATGGGGCACATGGCATCCACCGACACAATGCGGCGATGGACATTCTCACAAACGGCCAGTGTTGACGTGGCTACTTTCCAAGCAAAAACTCTCATCTTATGCGGCACTTTAGCTTTCCAGACCAAGTCCCAGATGCTACGATCACCATCAGGTTCAGAGCTTGACTGTCCCTGGCTTAGAATTTCAAGGGCCGGCTGCATGCCCAATCTATAAGCCGATCTAACCGAGAAAATACCATTACTCTCAGGGAACCACGCGACAAAGTCGTCACACCTCCTAGCCGGTAGCTTGATGGTCAGAATTGCCGTCGCATCCCAATGAGTACAGGAGGATCGGACCATGGTTTCGTTCCAGGTCATTGTATCCAGGTTAATTAACTCTGAAACCCACCGACGTCGACAGTTTGATCTCGGTCTAGTTACCTTCATCCCATCCGATCTTGGAATCCAGTTATCCCTGTATATTTTTATCTGAGAGCCGCATCCAACTCTCCATATAGCTCCTTTTCTAAGCAGCTCCAGGCCATGCATTACCCCCTGCCACGACTGAGACGTATTCTGGAAGAATGCCGTGTCTAACAGATTACCAGCCGGATAATACTTCGCTTTCAAGACTCGAGCACACAAGCTCTCCGGAAAATGCAACAGACGCCACGCTTGGCGCGCAAGAAGTGCTTGGTTGAAGACCCTCAGATCACGAAAACCCATGCCACCATGTGATTTTGGTCTGGTCATTTTCTCCCAGGACATCCAGTGTATGCGCCTCCGGTCATGCTCGTCGCCCCACCAGAAATCTCTAATAATATGTGATAATTCATCAAGCAGCCCTACTGGGAATTTGAAAATGCCCATGGCATAAGTGGGAAGAGATTGCAGGACAGCTTTTATGAGGATCTCTTTTGCTCCTCCCGACATATATTTCTCGATCCAATTAGAGGCCCGCTTGAGGAACCTCTCTTTGTGAGACTGTAACTTTCCTTTCTTCATTCTTCCTTCAGGAACAGGGAGGCCTAAATACTTCTCTGTTTTCCTTTCTGTTACTAGCACTTTTAGGGGGAAACTCTGCCATTTTCTTTTGTCTATTTCGATCCTAGAATCCTCATAAGATTTGAAGCCTAAAAACTTATATTAATCCTTTTGGATTATCGTACTGAAGTACTAATCAAATTTCTTCATACTGCATTCATGTACTCCTTGTTGTTCTTGAGTCTCGTCGGTTTTTCTTTATCTCCTTAATTCTCGTGCTTCTTCTATATGTATGTACAATTTAAACACATCACTTATTCAACGATACATGACATCTCAGTCATATTTTTTTCTTATGTTTCTTCATTTTTTAAATTTTCCATTCAAAGAGTACATTGTGTTCTTTCCCTCCAATGGTGTCTATGGTCACCGTACCACAAATCTCAAAGAGAAAAATTCCGTTAAACATGGAAAAAAATCAACTTTAGGTATGATCATGAGATCTCTATGATCATTCGGTTGTGATTGTATGGCATCCACATAATAACTAATCTAGAGTAATAAATGGTATGTAGTGGTATTTGTAAGTTTGTTGGTAATCTAGAGTTTGTCAGCAGTTTGAAAAGTTGTTTTCTGTTTTTCTTTTTCATGCAATATGGGATGTCATAAACTCAACATTGTGGAAAGTTGACCCATTTTTCGCTTTTTGGTGCAATATGGTATGTCACGGATTTGACATTGCAACAAGTATTTGCAACCAATAGACAACAACATTATTGTGTTATGTTGCTAAATAATAGTTAAAATTGCACATTTGATCATCATAATTAATAGTTTCGCCCGAGTTGAATAAAATATAACAACACGCCGTATGGGAGAATAATTAATCAAGATGTAAAGAGATTAAAAAACACTATTTAAAGAGTACCAAACAATGAAGATATTTGATTTCACCTCGCTGAGAACTAATAAGTTAGTGCTTAGTCAAGCCCTACACTGCATCGTAATTTGTGCATACAAGTTGTAAGTTGGGTTGCAACTGAGTCTTTTTAGTTGCAAGTGGGGTTGCAACTGAGTTTTTTCAGTTGCAAGTGAGTATGAAACTAAGAAAAATACTACGAATCGTTAGATTTGCTTCGTGATTTATGCTAGTCATGAGTTGTAACATGGGTTGCAACTGAGATTTGATGACATCTTCTGACTGAGAACTAAGTTTTCTCAATCGACTAAGAACTAGTCACAAAATATTAGATATACAACAATTAGATATTCAGATAAGTAGTGATATATTTTAGTTTTTGCATGCTCTAAAGAGAAAACAATTGTCTTCTGTGCCGCTCTCTAGTTCGCATCAACGATGGTATCCACTATTGTTGTGTAATTAGCATTGTAGTAAACTTCTTGTAAGTTTTGCCTTTGATTTACTGTAATAGGTGTAATTAGTAAATTATATTATGTTATCCTTTTTTGTATGAGATGTGAGCATTGAATTTTAAAGAAGAATTCTACTAGTTTGAGATAATGAACATCATCTTGTAACAGAAATCGTGTATGGGAAATTGCACATTGTTACATTTTGTAGTACAAATATTTAAATATACATTGTTGTTATGGAAATATTAGTATTCCACCATAGTAGAAACTTAGATGTTTGTATAAATTTACCCGTGCATGTAGAAAACCAAATAGAGATGATAAGAAACTTGGCATTGTTTACCATTCAATTAAGCGTTTCGATATCATGGTCCATCTCCACCTTGGTGGAGTAGCAGACGAAGTCATAATGGAGGGCCAAGATGTCTCACCGTCCTAGAGAACTTAGGCGCCGATCATGTTCCGCGTGATATGTCATAAACATATCTATTAATTTTTAGTTTAGTGTCATAGTTCTAATGTTATTACTATTTTTATTAGGCATTGGACTGAACTAATAGTTCTAGAAGACACACAAACTATCTTTTCTTTGGTCGTGAATCCTGGGTCCTCCCAGAACAAGGGAAAACTAAGAAAAATAAAAAAAATCTATTTTGAAACGAGGTAATGAAAGACGCTGCGAAATGTGCTGGCTGAGGTAGAGCACTAGGGCCGCACCATTTGGCCATGTCGTGGTTGGAAGACCAAGACAAACTATACTCCCTTTAATACACTTTGTGTAACATCCAACTTCCGCATGTAAATCTAATGTTCTAGCTTTGTACATATGCTAATTAAGGACACATTGAACAATTCATCCATCTCAAGGGATATTGCAAATGACCTAATACATACGGCCTCTTAATGCGATTTTCGCATACAAATAAACACAAACCATTTTTCAGTGTTTTTAGTGCAGAAAATTGGTAATGGTTTACAATTTGACTGGTTTACAGTTGCAGAATTATGATATTTCCATAAAACCGAATTTGCTAGACAGACGTGCGGTATATATAGATATATTTTGCAAGTGTAACTGAAAACCCATCATCGTTTGAGAAAAAAAAATGCCATGAATGAATAGCTAGCTAGTTTCTAGAATATTCTTTATATGTAATAAAATATGAAAAATTTTGTGGAATGAAATTTTAAAATAAGAATGGAAAGTTTGGTTTCTTCCCGTGCTATGCAATATATCTAAAGGTATAATTGCTGCACCCTCATGGAGCAATTCTAGCCTATCCACGATATGCCACCATGGGTGAAAGGGCTGGGCGAGTGCCTTGCTTCGTCTCAGCGATTGGGCCACGTGTCGCCGCGTGGTTGGCTCAGCCTGAGCGAGAGAAAAAAACGCCAGCGAAGGGGAAAAGGCAGTCGCCAAGCCAGGCCTTGCAACCCTATCCAGCCCTCTTCCTCTTCCTTCCCGTCAGTTCCTCCTCCCAATCCCCTCGCTAGATCCCTCCCCAATCCAGCCCAATCCCCTCGCGTTCTCCTTCTTCCTCTCTTGCATCAGCGGCAGGTGAGCATGTGTGGTGGCAGGCACGTGGCGGGCTGCTGACCAAGCCAGGGCCAGCAAGCGTCGGTGGAAAGGAGCCATGGCGGGACAGGTTTGTGCGATTCTCCTCCCCAAATCGCCCTTGTTCCTCGCCCAGAGCTCGAACGAGCGCGAGAGGAGGAGGCCGCCTCACTGCGCAAGCAGCAGCAGCACGCCGTGGTTGTCTGTCGGCTGACGCGCGAGAGAGCGGAGGCGGCCTAGGTAGGAAGATCTGGTGGAGGAGGTGGAGTGGCAGCGGTAGGAAGAGGTGGCCTGAAAGATCTCCTCCTCGAATCCCCTCTCCAGTATCCCGTGAAGGCTGTCCTCGACCAACACGACTCTGGCAAGGGTACCTGCTATTTCTTCTATAATTTTTATGGTCTTGATTTGCCTCGTCCCTTCTCTCTTCAACTCCCCTTAATTTCTCATCTTTGTTTCTGTAGATGTTTATGTATCTATTGCATAAAAGGTGTTTGAGGAAAATCCAAATAGGTTGCAGACATGCCCAATGAGTCGGAGCACCCTACAGGTTTCAATGCGTTTGTTAGTTTGAAAATATCGTGAGGACACTTGGTTCTGTTGCCTACTTATTATAGGGTCTCTAATTAAAGTGTTAATTAGAGGCATGCCCAATTTTATTTTATTTTATTTTAAAGGCTGGATGTCGGCTGGCCTTCTTGCATTCACTATATCCCTACTTATTTTTTGAGTATCATGTCATATTGCCATATTGATGATGTGTACCATAGCGCATTATTAACTGATTACCAATGCAAAAGGTTTTCTTTATTGTTCTCTCGGATTACTACATAATGTTTTACCAAACGGTTATCAGTGCAAAAGATGGGGCCTGCGCATCAAGGCGCGCTTTGTATGCTATGTTTTCTACTTTTATTTGCAAGCAATCACTAATGAGACGTATGCGTAAATTACTAGGAAAGTAATATGTGTTAAATTATTTGAGGTACCCATCGTACAATATTTCTCTGATTAGAAGACGCACATTTTTCTTAGCAATTTGAGATGCGTTAGCTTTTCAAATCAGTGTCATGCTGATCAAGAGCGGGCTTGTTCTATTGATCAGTTGCAGGGCCAGCAGGTTGTTTAAGATTCTAGCAAATTTAATATCAAGACCTGCTGTTTGTGTGTGCGGAATTTCCGGTGAAAGAAGCATGGTTTTGTCCGAGCTTGACACTCATTCGATCTTTATATATGGTATAGATCCCTTTGTTGAGAAACTGCATTGATTTCTTTCTTTATATATCTTGTGTTACTTCACAAAGAAAATAAAGACAATACCAGATTGTTGCGATGCTTAATATGTAGGAAAATTTGGCTCATGGAATATTTATTGGAAATATTTCTATGGGTTATATCAGTTCAGATTTGCCTTTTCATGTGATTGCTGATGGCTGCTAGACTTATGTGGAAAAAGAATGTTGCACAGAACCTTGATGACATGATAACCAACTCTATTATTCAGAATGGTAGAAGATCTTCCTTATATGATATTGAAGTGGTAAAAACCTTTAGTTCTTTCATTTCGAGTTGCATGTGATTTTCTACTTTTGACAATGTGACCTAATATATATTTTCTTCATGTATGCACATATTATTTATTTGCTTAAGATATTGTCTTAGATGGCCAGTACTTGAAACATAAGAAATTTGTCTCGTGTCTCTTCAACACGCATCAACTAATTTTTTTAAACTATTTGCAGCTCTATATATATACATATGTCACGGTTTATCCTTCTCGTGTTTAGTCTGCATTGCTCATCAATTTATAACCGTATAGGTTGGACATTCAATTCAGTCAAGTCTATTGATGCTTTCTTGCTACGGTACTGACACTGCCAAACAATTTCCTCTATTGTAGTGTATTCATGCTTTCTTGATGTGGTACTATCGCAGCCGAAACAATGGCGAGTGGCCTATACCCTGTGTTATATGGACAAACTTACATTGAAGGTAATTACCAAGTTCTATGCTTTTGTTGAGAACATGCTGAAAGTTCATTGCCTGAACACTCCTTTTCCAGTGTTTTTTCCATGAACTCTTTTAGTTGATATCTACATGTTTAGCCATGTTTTTTCTACTCTGTTTGTAGTTCATACCTTCTACCTTTGTAACGGTTGCCATTCTTTTTTTTGGTGAAGAAAAACTATTTAATTTTCCTCTTGGATCCAGTTTGTGTGAAAATCAGCACATGTTTCTCTGACGTGCTTGTTTCAGAGATAGCATGCTGGGCCTCACCGTTGTGTTGATTTAGCTTCCTATATATTCCCAAATACATATGTGTACTTCTTTGCTTATAAAATTATGATGTAAGCATTGCTAATCAATTTATAACCGCATAGGTTCGACATTCAATTCAGTCAAGTCTATTGGTGCTTTCTCACTACGGTAGACAGTGCCAAACAGTTTTCTCTATTGTTGTGTATTGGTGCTTTCTTGATGTGGTACTATCGCAACCGAAACAATGGCGAGTGGCCTATACCCTATGTTATATGGACAAACTTACATTGAAGGTAATTACCAAGTTCTATGTTTTTGTTGAGAAAATGCTCAAAGTTCATTGCCTGAACACTCCTTTTCCAGTGTTTTTTCCATGAACTCTTTTAGTTCATATCTACGTGTTTAGCCATGTTTTTTCTACTCTGGTTGTAGTTCATACCTTTTACCTTTGTAACGGTTGCCATTCTTTTTTTTTTGGTGAAGAAAAACTATTTAATTTTCCTCTTGGAGCCAATTTGTGTGAAAATCAGCACATGTTTCTCTGACGTGCTTGTTTCAGAGATAGCATGCTGGGCCTCACCGTTGTGTTGATTTAGCTTACTAGATATTCCCAAATACATATGTGTACTTCTTTGCTTATAAAATTATGATGTAAGAACAATTTACGGTAATCCATCTTCTCTGCAAACGGAGCGCCTCTTAAGCTCATATGTTAACCTTGAGATCATGTTTTTTTGTCTGGTCCTAGCTTAATTTCATTACCACATTTAGATTAATTTAATGCTGAACACTGCATATTTTCATTTGGTTTCTCTTTTGGTTGGGGAATGGAAATTTCTCTGATTCCCTTTAGTTTCCTTTGAAGGATGAATTAGTAAGAACATAACTCGATGGTTAGCTTCCATATTTATGTGTTTCATTCCTCGATTGGTGAAATACAAACAGACACAATCTTTGTGCACATCTCTAAATCTGGTGCTCATGTGGTTTTCTCTTACTCGATATAAATTCTTGAATTCTTTGCATATTCTTGCAGATATACTATCCAAATATGTACGAGTTTCCTTGCTTTGGTTGTAGATATTTGTGTGCCTAAGATTTACCGAAGATAAATTATACATGATTTTTCTATGAGATGAGGAAGCTTAGGAGCTCACGGTAATGAGGTATTATATATCTCCCCAAAGGATATTTTTATTATTCATTTATGAGGTTTCAAGACTTGCTCTGGCATTTTATTTATAATCTTATTGTTACTAGAGTCAGTTTGTCTAATAAGATCTATGAACACAATTTTATCATTAGAAGATTGCTTGAATGATTCATGGAAATTATAACTTAGGGGATCTGAAAGAATGTTTCACATGAAAACCCAAATATGGCATGTTCTAATCTTGCCTGATGGTCGAGATCCTATAGAGAACATCAGCAGAGTGAGGGGTAGAGAGAAATCTGTTGAAATTTTCACACAAAATATTGAAAATGAACTTTAGCAGCAGCTTCCCTGGTATATGTATTCATTTGTTTCTTTTTGTATCCGTTTCCCATATTTTTTACTTCCCCTTGCTGCTAGGATATTTTATAAAACATGAATTGTTGATTTAGGTCCAAGAAAAGAGAACACCGTTGGACACCACAAAGTGCATTCATGGTGGCTACCCTTCAGGATAAGATTCATGGTTTATAGATCATGGGTCGTATGATATAAAAGTCAATCTTGGTATTTGTCAACGTGAAGTTATGTGTTGTCATGTGAGTTAGAGGTGGTTCTGAGGACTTGAGAGTAGCTGTAGTAGTGTCATGTTTATTCATATTTGTTATGGTAAGCCAAAAACTATGGCTGATTTGCATTTTGAGTGTACGCACTGTGTATAAGGTTGTTTGTTGTGGCATTAAGCTATAGAATGGAGCATCACGGAAGCTTCCCTCGTGGCAGCAACAATGCAGCAGCCTGGCTCATCCCACCAATGAATACCAACATGGACCTACATGTTTTAAACTTATGATTTTTATCTAGCATCCACCAGTTTAGGAGACAAATAGATAATGCTCTGCTTTTAGTAGGTTTGTGTGCCTTTTACCTTTTATTGGGTTCGAACAGAAGTTGTTTATTGGTGCTTGTTGCTTTGTTTCTTAAGACCTCATGTGCAGATTTATTTGTACTCCCTTTTGGGGTTCTGGAGAACGAAGAGGTATCGGCTCTACCCCTCTTCGTAACAACATGTTGAATGATTTAGTAAAAACTCGGCACCCCAAGTTGTTTATTGGTGCTTGTTGCTTTGTTTCTTAAGACCTCATGTGCAGATTTATTTGTACTCCCTTTTGGGGTTCTGGAGAATGAAGAGGTATCGGCTCTGCCCCTCTTCGTAACAACATTTTGAATGATTTAGTAAAAACTCGGCACCCCTTGCTTCCTTCCAGTTCTACTAACTTAGTATCTCGCTTGTTGTACCAGATTGGGTTGGTCTGACCGTCTGAGCTATTTTCCTATTTGGTTGGATGATGATCACAATCACATGAGCTTTTCTCTGAGCTGAGAAGAAAATGATGTAAAACTGTCTGTCCAGGTTTGGGCCGTTGGGACCAATTCATCAACTCCTTGGGGTAAGAAGTTTAGAAGTCCTTCCTATGTGCTTAATGCTACTTAAGCATAATTTTCTTACTCTGTGTTTCTCGTATAGAGTTTCCATTAGCTTGTCACACATGTCGCTTTAAGTGTGGATGAAAATTGTTTGACTCAACATTTTTATCCCACTTTTATTTTTCCAGGCTGTTGAACATGAATATGAAAAATAAAAGCTAACTGAGAGGGTAGCCAGGCTATCTGGTGGTGTTGCTATTATTCAGGTACAAAAGACGTTCCACACTGAGATAACTATGGATGTACGTACTATGATTTACTAGCAAAAATACAGCAGCTATAAATTGATACATCATGATTTGTAGGTTGGAACACGAACTGAAACTGAGCTTAGGGAAAATAAAGTGAGGGTTGAAGACTCACCGAATGCAACATAGGTAATGTTTTCTTCTAGGTCAGGTCAGTTGATATTTTGGATTTGTGTACCTCCGTGCTTTCATTCAAAGAGGCGTCTGAGGGTGTTATAGCATCTGTTGATTAAAGTTGTAGTAGCACAATGTATAATTGTTCAAATATGGGTGAACAATGTCATTGACAGATAATCATGCTTATGCTCTTAAATTACGTCTATATATGGATACTGGATTTAGTGTACTTGGTGTGGTGAAGGGCACGAGTTAAATAAGCCACTCCCCAGTCTCAGGATCATAAATCAATCATGTAACTGGGTTGTATAATTTTTTTGGAATGTTTATTATATGGTTGAACTGGCAGATAATAGACATCTCAAATGCACTTTTTTTTTGCTTTGTGTTGATCCTGGAGGTACCCGATTTCATTCACATGCTATGTAAAATCTGATTTTTTTTTGGTTTGTATTCTAGGCTTTTCCTGGTTAACACCCGATTTATGTATATTTCTTTTCCTGAGAGAAGGATGTATGCATTTCTTGAACTTTTTTTATAAAGATGGATTTTATCCCTTAATTTCCATGAAAATCTAGACACGATTAAAGACAGTAACACATGCTATAGTTCTTGCAAAACATGCATATTTCTGGTTTTGCTCATAAAAATATTTGTCATGCGAACATCCTCAAACAATAGCGCTCAGTTTGGGCAGAAGATGTAGTGTTAATGTCTGATAAAAAAATCCAAAAATCTCATTTCTGTGCAGTTTTTTATTTGTTTTGGATATCAATGCACTCGAAACTTCTAAAAGAAATGGGCAGTGTATCTTTCTTGAGTTTGATATGCGTAAAATTCACTACAATAATTCATGTGTTCCATGCCGGAAATGCAGGTTGTTGGTAAATTGACAAGCATCAGGCTGCATATTCAGCGAACATGCGTGTGGTCGGAGAATCAAGGAGCTTATCTACATGCGAGTGTAGAACTGGTCCAAGGATCAATTCATTTTTTTCCTTCATATACAAATCTTTGAAAGCCCGTGTGCCGTTAGTTCTGTAGTAGCACATGTGTTGTTTATTCTTCTGTAAAATAAACAGTAGTTGTGATATGTCGGCACCCTTCTGTTTGTATTCGGGTACATCCCGATATAGATGACAGGATTCACTGATGCAACTTTTGTAACTTTAGTTTTCCATTTGTCTTAATTAATGTCTGCACAAGAATCGTAATTTTTGTCTATCGACTTTGTTTTGTATAAAAAATGTATTATCATTTTTCGCCTGATTTTTAGTGGAGTTATACAAACTGCAAATTGGCATGAATTTCACGGGATCGTGCGCCAAGGCGCACATTTAAATCTAGTAGTCATAAACGACTGTTGTGGACATGGAATCTTTTCAACTGTCAAGATGCATGAACCAATCAAGGAGGAGGCGGCTAGACAAAGTGATCACCAAGTTAGACTTGAACTAGTAAAGTGACGTATGGGATGGCATATGGCTGCCTAGACTTGCTGTTGGTCAAATCATTTGCACGTGACATTGTTTCATTTCAATGAAACGGAACGGATGTCTTTCGTCTAAAGATAATCTTTTGCATGTAGAGTAGCTAGGTACTAGTTTCGTACGTGTACCCAATTTCCTTGCACCTTCCTTTGCCTGTGCTGTGATGCCAATAAAAGCAGAAAGGAGCTCACAACACGTCAACCTTTTCTGCAAGATGGCCACCACGGTGAGGTTCACGGCTCGTCGGAGCAAAGCGCAAGTCGTCGCACCGGCGCGGCCGACGCCCCGTGAGACCAAGGCCCTCTCCGACATGGACGACTGCACATACCTACGGCACTACATCGGTGCCATTCTGTTCTTCCGTCCGGTAGTCCGTCGCGAGCCGGCGGCGACGGACCCTGCCGAGGCCATCAGGGCGGCGCTCGCGGAGGCTCTGGTCCACTACTACCCGCTCGCCGGCCGCCTGCGGGAGATGCCCGGAGGCCGGCTCGCGGTGGAGTGTACCGCCGAAGGGGCAGTGTTCGTGGAGGCCGACGCCGACGTGCGGCTCGAGGATTTCGGGCAGCCCGCGCTGCCGCCCTATCCGTGCATCGAGGAGCTCGTGTGCGACGTCGACGATTACACCCCTGTCCTTGGCAACCCACTGATCTACATGCAGGTGCTCATCCTTGATCATCATCTACTTAGACATTCCCGCCGTTTTTACTACTCCCTCAGACAGATTTTAGCTACACTTTGTCTAAATTTGCGAAATTGTTGCTTATGCTCACGTATGCATCTGCCCATGCAGCTCACGAGGCTGAGATGTGGGGGCTTTGTTCTATCTGTGCACACATGCCACAACGTCGCCGACGGCTTCGGCCTGCTCCAGTTCGTCAAAGCTATCGCCGACCTCGCACGCGGCGAGGCGCGTCCGGCCGTCCTCCCCGTCTGGAGGAGGGAGAGCATGTTCAAGGCGCGTACACCAGGTCGCGTCAGGCAGGACATCTTCCCAGGCCGCGCTTCCGGCATCGTGACCGCCGACACCCTACCGACGCCGCCGGCAGACATGGTGACCCAGTACTTCCGGTTTGGCCCGAAAGAGATCGCCGCTCTCCGAAGCCATCTCCCGGACCGCCTCGCGCGGTCCTGCACCGTGTTCGAGCTGCTGTCGGCGTTCCTGTGGCGGTGCCGCACCATAGCCCTAGGCTACGAGCATGGGCTGCCCGTGCGCCTCGTGTTCCGCATGAACGCCCGGGGCAAGTACCCGCCGATCCCCAGAGGGTACTACGGCAACTGCGTCCTCCGCCCGATGGTGGAGGCCGGCGTCGACGATCTGTGCGGGAGGCCGCTCGGGCACGCGCTGGAGCTCGTGCAGAGGGCCAAGCTCAGCACGACGGAGGAGCACGTGAGGTCGACGGTGGACATGATCACCGCGCTGCGCGCGCACCGGCATCTCGACGTCGACAGGGCATTCCACGTCGTTGATACGACTCGGCTTGGAGATGAGAAGATCGACATGGGTTGGGCCACGGCGGTGGGCGGCGGCGTGCCCTACATTACGGACCCAATGAGCTACCACATGGCCTTGAAGAACGGGGATGGTGAGGTGATCACCGCTGTGTCCATGTTCTTGCCCAAACCTGCGATGGAGAGGCTTGAGAAGGAGATATCCATGTGGATAAGGAGTGATGCGAAAAAGCTTATACCGAGCTCCATGTAGGAGGGTTCTTAATTATGAGTGCAAGTTAATAATTGTAGCTTGTTCTACATTCAAACTGGTTCAGTTATACTCCCTTCGGACTTTTTTTAATTGATTTGAATTTAATACAAAGTTATACTAAATCCAAGTCAATTAAAAAGGACCGTAGGAAGTATGTCGGTGTGGTCTATTTTAAAGTTGTTCTAGGTTTTGGCCGTGTAAAAGACTTTATTCTAGTACTGGACAAATAAATGAACGGTTCCAATTTCTTTTTCAAAACGGGGAGTCTAGCCTTAGCATGTGCATCAACTGATGCACACAACCATTTTATTGCATAGTTTCATGATTCGAAAGTTATACATTTCATGGAACACAGAAGGTATACACAGAGATCAATCATTGGAGTAAAATAAGAAAGTGACGCTTACCCTGGTTGTAGATAGCCCGAGCAACTATTTCCAGTTGCCTGCATCCAAAATCCACATGCTCCCACTGCGCCTCTGCCAGAAGGTAGGACCATTCATGGATCCAATGCATAACTATAACCCGTAGAAAATGAGCATTAGTATTTTTGTTAAACATAATGTCATTATGACAATTCCATATATCCACATTAAATCACAAATGGCCGCTTGGATATGTTCTTTAGATTTTTTGTCAACACCATTTAGCCAATTTCCAAACATATTTGTGACATTGGCATGTGCGTGTGGTGGGGGGTGGGGGGGAGGGGGAGGGCATTGAATGTTAATTGAATAGTTCTCCAAATAAGTCAAGCGAAGGGACAATCCGAAAATAAATGGTTGATAGATTCGTTATTATCACAAAATGTGCTACGGTCATTTCAATTCCTTTTAGCGAGGTTTTCTTTAGTGAGAATTACTTTTTTTTATAAAGAAACCACACAGAAATCTTAATCTTTAGTAGTACCTTAATTTTTCAAATGTATTTACGCAAGAAAAACATATGCTCATTCATCATGTTCGCATACATAGATTTGACATAGTAAACACCAAAGTTAGTTAATTTCCCTAAACAGTTATACTAATTCAGTTCCTTTGTTGTTGAATGTTGTCGTGGATATTCCTCCTAAGGCCGGCCCTAGCCCGTAGTCAAGTTGGGAGCATGTGGCTGCCTCTCGTGGCGCCAACAAGGAGGAGACATGTCACACTCACAACCCCGGCCCTTGTTCGGTTTGTTACTTTTTATTTAAAAAAAATGGCAAAATATCTTTTCCTTTCTGATACTAACCTTGTTAGTGGAGAAATCTCGTACTTTCTTAGTGTCTTTTTGGATCTTAGGATTATCATCGGATATGAATCAATAAAACTTCTATAAAATCTTTTGGATTATAGGGCTTTCTAGATTCCTATAGTTATGCGTTCCTATATCATATACCGAAGAAATATGAACATTAGCTCAAAACCTCTCTTTTCTTGCCCCATCTCATCAACCTTATAAAAGTCTTGTGTAAATGTCATGTTCACAATATAAAGAACTACTTGCATAGTTCCTATGTTCGGAATCATTTCCAAATCTACACTATGTAGTGTCTCATTTTGGTGTATTCCTATTCCTATGCTTTTAAGTTCTACCCTCCAAAAACGGCCTTATCATCCGTCTCTCTCCTATTGTGTATCATCACCATCAAATTAAAACGTGACCTTAAAACATGAAAAAGTCTTTCATTGGCATGTATGATCGTTTGGTCGCCACTTGACTTGACTCATCCAACATCTAAGCTAGTAACCAACAAATTTAATGGTACTTGTAAGTTTAATGGTGTCCTAAGATTTTTTATGATTGCGAAATTCATGTATTATAGCTTTTTTATGTAAAATGGTGAGTCGGAATATTATTATCGCAACGATAATTTGCAAGGAGTAAGCAATAGAAATATTGGATTAATTTAACAAATAATAGTTCAAATTCTGCAAAATTGTGAGATCATGTGTAATATAATTGTCTATAATTGAATCAGTTAAAATTTTCCACTAAGTTAGGTATAGTTTTAGATAATCAAGTTTCTACATGTCAAGCACAAGAACAACTTTTGAATGAATAAATTTGGTTGATCACTCAATGCCAGGGGAAACACATGTGAAATGAATTCAAAATATGTTGATTGCTCCAGCCGAAGACATATTTGACGAAATGCAGAGCTCAAACACCTTCTAGGCCTCATGAGAAGATATGGAGCGGAAAGTTGGATGTTCCTAATCAATTTTCGTGACTACAACATTCTTCACGCACGACCAAGTTCTAGGAGTCACAGTTGCCTATCACTTTGTCTAAACTGGATTAGAAATTACATCGAATTGGTGACCCTGGTAACAAGCAACACCTACATTGCAAGGCTCTGTCAAATATAATATGCTTTACACCTCACTATGATGGTCTTTTAATTTATGTTAGATCTTAATATCAAATGTTTGGATATAGAGTAAGACATGATCTACAAGGAATAAATAATCCCTACACTGCAGTCCGCAGACCCATCGATAGATCTTCTGAATCACCTACAAAACACCCCTCTCTGACCATCAAACTCAATCAAGACTCTTTTTATGTGTGGTATCTAATGCAGCATATTGTAATAAGTTTCAATATGCATAACCAATTTAGGAGATTCGTCGTTTTAACCGGACTATGTGATTGTGCTCACGAAAGTAGCTCGTTACTGAGATAACAAGCTTCCCCATGTTATAGCTAATACTACAATGAAGATCCTAGGCAACCACACACTAGATTTTATTACACAGCTTGTATTTGTTGATTATAACGATATTTATGAGCAACAAATTTTTGTTGTTCCTTAGCAAAAACAGGTATATTTTCAGCCAACACATTGTGTTGACACATAACAAGCCTAGTTGCAGTACGACCAAAATGATGCAGTTCCTCGAGCATGGAACCATATAAATATCTGTTTCCACATCATTATGTATACACTTACTGGATACAGAAAAAATGAATGGTGCTACAATTCAGAGTGATGTCTTCCCTGTTGGGGCTTTTGGAGTGTGTTCTGGCGAGCAATGGCCCTGTCCTCTATTGCTCTGTTATTGGCAACAACTTCTGTGTAAGTCATGTTGTAAACGAAGTATTGAATAAACCTTATGGAAGGTTTCTCCAATGTGAAGAAACGATCGAGCTCTAGTATCTCTTTCCAAGGGCCAAGTTGACCCGGATCTCCCTGCCTTCGATTTCCTGCAATACGTGTCATTGCTCAGTTCAAATTTATTTTCATTTTGTGTTTCAGATATGAACATTGAATTCCAAGTAGCAGTCCTACTAGTCCAAACAATAAAGTTCATCCTGGCAAGGAATTCTTCAGTTTTATCTGAAAGTTCCCATTGCTACATCTTGGGCTAGAAAGGTTTAAGAATGCACAGTTGTTTGATACTCCTAAATATTATATCTTTCATACTGGAAATTTTTAGAAGTTTGCATTTGATCTTACACATCTACAACTTTTCATGTGCTAGCAAACAGAAGAGAGACGGTGAAAAAGTCGGCCCTGACATACCGTTCCATTGAGCGTCTCGATGGCCTGGTCCATCTCCTCCTTGGTGGAGTAGCACACGAAGCCGTACCCTCGGGACCGGCCGGTCTCGCCATCGTAGAGCACCCGCGCACCGACCACATTGCCGCACTTCTGGAACGCCTCGATGAGCATGTCCGGCGTGACAGTCCAGGACAGGTTGCCGACGAAGAGCTTGTGCTCCGTCTCCGGGTACAGCGGCAGCTTCGGCTTCGGCTTGTCGGCCATGTTCACCCGCATCGTGCGCCCACTGTACATCTGAAACAATTGAAACATGTATCGGTCATGAACTAATTTGTTCATGGCATTGAATATTCACGTTGCCTCCCCCGCAAAAAAAAAAGAATATTCACGTTGCCTACAATAGGTGGCATATGAGGAATTCTTCTTGGAAGATAGGTTGATGATGAGACTGGGAGTACTCACGGTGCCGTCGAGGTTCTTGATGACCCGCTCGCAGTCCTCGAGGGTGCTCATCGTCACGAAGGCGAAGCCTCTGCTCCTCCCTGTCGTCCGGTCGTACAGCACCTGATAATGCAAACGTTTGAGATCGAATCGACCTATGGAATGTAAGTTTGATGATCTCCAACAAAGTTATTGGTTTGATCAAGCATGCATATGTCCTTGATGTTCAATTGTTCACTGATTTCCTTTTCTGTTCAAGCATTCCGAATCACAATTCAAGGAGGTTACCGAACGTGGCAATCCATTTCAGCAAACAGCATGGAGGCGTACCTCGACCATCTCCGGGATGGCGTGATCCTGCACAATGCCGGCGAGCAGCGCGCTGTCGCAGTTGTACGGCAGGTTCCCGAAGTAGAGCTTGGTGGCGCTGCTCGCCGCCTCCGTCTCCGCCGCGCCAGCATCACCGCCACCAGCATCGTCCGAGCTCGCCTCCGCCTCCGCCTCCGCGGGCGCGCCCTGCTCCTCCTCGACCTCACCTCCTGCCGGCTCTTCCTCTTGCGCGGTTTCCTCCTCGACGGCCGTGGTCGTGGCCTCCTCCTGCGACGCCATCGCAGCCACCGCGCGCCTGCTCCGTCGAGCAACCGGCACGACGGGAGCAACGACGTGTTCGGCGATGAGGCGGTGCCGGTGGTGGCCGGACGGCGCGCGCGCCGGGCGGGGGAGCAAGGACGCGCAGAAGAGGTGCGTCCCGGAGGCGCCGTCGGTGTGGAGCGTGGGACGAAGCGCCGCCGTGCGCGCCGTGGAGAGGCATGCGCGGGCCATGGCGCCGCCCAGCCGCGCTGCTTCTGCGAGCGCGAGCGCGAGCGAGGGAGATGCGGGCAGAGGTGCGATGTGGTGCGGCAGAGGGCCAGTAGGAAGGGATGGTGGAAGAAGAGGCCCAAGAGGGGATAAGGGGTGGTTTAGTACGGGCCATTGACACGTGGGTCCTTGGCTGTGGTTCTTGCTCCTCTTCTTTCTCTTTTTGAAACTGGAAATAAATTTACAGGCGAAAATTCGACATGGTTGAATCGAGTTTGCTTTCTCTCTTGTAATACGAAACACATTCATAATGCGACCCCCACGTAAAGCGTCCAACATAAAAGAACTTTTTTTCAAGGACAAGCATGTGTCAATATATTAAGATAGAAAAGAGAGTTCAATTACAAGAATGCCGGTGCCACATACAATAGTACTTTGAGGCTTTATTAAGTTAAAGTCGGGCTAGTCTCGAGCCTACCGTCTAAAAGCATACAATAGCACAGCTTGATCCACCTCGAGGATCCCTACCGACTACTCTTCGCGTGGTCTCATGTGGCTTGAGTGGATGTGTCTGTTGATTAGATCTTCTGTTAGGTGTGGTTGTTGGTGAGTGTTGTGGTTGGTGTTTGGATAGGGCTAGACTTATTGTTGTAGTTTTCGTCGATTTTTTTTATAAAAATTGAACACCTTTTTCTTAATCAAGGATGAGGTAAAGCTTTTGCCTCCGTTTTAGAAAAAACTCTTGTTAACCCAATATGCTCCACTGCCTACATGTCTACTTACTTCCAAAACTGTAGTTCTAATAAAAATTGACTCGTAAACTTCCAAATTTCTACATTATTTTTTTTGGAAGAAACTTGTAAATGAGAAGTTGCGAAGAATAAGAATTGTGAGTCAGCTATTACAGATGTTAATAAGAAGTTCGAGACACTTGTAAGGGGTGCACACGGGTCCGAATTAAGTTTATCCATTCTGGAAATAAATACAACAATTCACGACCAAGACATCTGGCTAAACATAGTAACCAGAAAATTATGGAACAACTAAGCTCAGGGGCAGACTAAGGATGAAAAAATACAAGTGTACACGGAACAAATATTAAAATTTAGTTAAGTTAAACTGATGGTTATCATTTGGTATGCACGGTCCATGTGTACCACTTACACAGGTACACAGTTTGACCGTTTGACGGGAGCATGGAGCTCATTGAAACTGCTAGAGAGCTGGGATGCTATTTTATTGATTGAATTTACTTATTTTGGGAATGACACCCTCTCATGTTTCTTTTAGATCAAACATTTGCAGCCTAATGTGCACAGACACATAGGTAAGGGTATGGAAATCTTGTGTTAGCAATCTTGTCAACAATTCCATGATATCTTCAAGAAGGAAGGGTTTTTGAGTAGTTCTTGGATGCAATACTGTATGAGGATCTCCTGGATCAAAGAAATGTGATGATGCACTATGTGAGGATCAGTTCAGGATGCTGATTCCCTTACTAATTTTTTGGGAAAACGCAAAATCCTTTCGTTTCGATGTACAAAACGATTCCCTTGTTCATGTCTATTTTTATTTATTGTAGATATAAGCTCATAGTTGCATCTATGTTACTTGTGCAAGTAGGAGGGTGGACTGTCTAACAAAGATGTGTTCTCTTCATGATCTCCCCTTCTGTTATGAAATCAAAGCTTGAGTTTATCCTATGAACCATGAAGACGCTCTTAAAGTGTTGTTCTTACGAGTTGGAATCAAGTTAGTTCATTTAAGCCTATTTTTTCTAATTATGGTCTTAGATGAGATCATTGTTATGGTACTTTGCATTTCTACCGCTGGCATATATATGCGCTTCTGGATGCATTGATCTAATAAAAACAATTATGTTTTTATGTTACATTGTTCCATCGATAAGACATGGAAAATGTTGAAATATTTGTATATGCAACTCACTGTCATTTACCAATTGATGAAGAATTGTTTGTGACACTCAAATACATTAGTACAATACGATGGAAATAAGCATAAAACAATATGGATAGTTATAATGTTATTTTGAGATCGTACCTACTTACTAGTAGTATATAATGCTTGTCGTTGTCGCACCACTGGACTAGAGATCGTGAACTGTAATATCAAAATCAGGGGTTGGTACAGGCATACATATGTCCAACTAGATTTTGAACCCTCGGCAAGTTAAAGTAAATACACTTACACTAAAATTTTATACTTATATATATTTTGTCGTAGGATTTTAACAAATGAAAATTTTATATTACGGACTTAGCTTTGTTAACATATCCAAGACACGACAAATTTTTACTTTTTTGCGGTATTGACCTTAACAAGATCTTAACCATCTTAAATCTGATAACAAAAATTGGGAAACACATGCCTCCTTGATTCTTATTTGTAAAAATGAATTATATAGTGCATATGTCTATTGTTATGTAAATGTTCTTACAAAAAATTTAGTGGAAATTCCAAAGCATACAGCCTAAAAAATCTCTTAATAGAGGTGTGTAGTGTATGTAAGGTAAGCAAATACACTAGAACTTGTAGAGTATAATTTTAACAGTTGGCAGTTTGGCGTGATCATTTTAAAATGTGCCTTACGAGTTACACTGTGTTCAGTAGTAACTTGACAATATGTTAAGAATTGTACTTGTTGTTGAAATATTATCATGTTCTAGTAATCATTGATGAATATAATATTTTATGGGTTCTGCTACTTTTGCACACCAAAAATCAAGTATTTTATATGCTTTCCGCAGTGCGCCCCTGTATCAGGCGGTGTATACATGGAGATATATCTTGCGAAATTTTTAATAGAACATTTGTAAGGCATACATAAGGGATACTAGCAGCCATACTAAATCACCCACCACCGATCTAATTGGTTTGTTCTTATGTGGTACATTTGTACTGATCTGTCATGTGCAATTGTTCAGTAAACTTTATGGTGTTTAATAAATACTATATAGCCTCTTCTACGTGAGAGACAATATTATAAGAGTTACACATATAGTATGACCCTCCTCGTACTGGAGCAAAGGAAATCGCCGTGTTTGCCTGCTCACATATGACTACATCCCACTCTTGCGAATTATGACACAAGGTACGAAGATCATCACACAGACAACAATGAAATTGTCACTAAAGGAGCATATCAATAGCAAGAAATCTTGGCCAAATTTACGTGCAAACGAACCCCGCAGGCATCAACATATGATTAAAAAAACAACTAGTAATGAATGTAAAATAGCTTTCAACAAAAATAACACACGGGTGAACATTAATGGGGGTGGGGGGGGGGGGGGGGGGAGACACACACCAAATCACCCCAATACATTATTTTAGAGACCGTTTCCATCTTCCAGCACTTCTAGGTAACCCTTCTGCCGACAATGATGAATTAGAGTAGGTGCCACCATCACAAAAAATTAAAACTTGAGGCAATAACAGAATCTAAGCTTTGTGGTATATGGACTAATTAGAGTTGAGATTGAGACCATCCTATCCTCTATCGAATATGTGAGCTATCACATAATAGGAGAAAAGGAAGATGTTGGGGAATCATAAAAGACGAATGAGAGGTAGAGAGAAATGAGTGGAGAAGGATATACATGAAGGTTAAACAAAAGAGTCAGTGTCTCGACTACACATTTGAAAAACACACGAATAATAAGAAGAAAAAAAAAGAATGTCGTGTCATTTTTTTATAATGTGAAGTAACGTAAAAATTGGAAAAATATGTATAGCGCATGTTCAGAATCTTGTCCCACGGAGCAAACGCATCCGTTGTACTTCTCCCTCTCCCGAAATTTATCTGAGATTTGAAAAAAATTTGAATGCATCTAAACACTGACGAATCTTAGACAACTTTCGTGTGCAACGGAGGGAGTATATTCGGAAGCATAGCTTACTAGCTCAGGTTCTAAAATGACTGTTAAAGAATTTCCTCTCCTGGCTCCTTCGTGCTACAGAAGCTTATTGACACGAATAAATAAATAATACGGAGTAGTAAAACAAATTAAACGGTTTCAAAACGAGTCCACTATGGAAGAAACAAACTAATTTGGCAAGCAATCTCTGTGGTTATGACGCGCAACCATGCAGCCATATGCGGCCGTCTGATCCGGCCCGATTGATCACGAGTTACCTTTCCCACTCCGCGCCGCCGAAGCATGAGGTCCGGCGCCGCCACCTCCGCTTCACTCCGTTGCCGTCCTTGTCCACACGGTCCGGCGACAGGTCCGCCCTCCACTTCTCGAGCTTCATGGCCAGCTTGCTCTGCTCCACGGCAGCGCGCCTCGGGTCCAGCGGTCCGGAGTACTCCACCACCGGCCTCTGCCGGCGGAGCCCGTAGTCCAGATCCTCCGGGATCGCGCAGAGCGCCGGCGCCGGCCTCATCGCCACGAGGTCCTTCACGGCGAACGCGTCCGTGGAGCCCGGCGCGCAGTAGGCTTGCGCCTGGGCGGCGCCCAGCAGCGCCACCGCCACGTTCACCATGCCCTGCGGCCGCAGCGAACGCGGGCGCCGCAGCTGCAGCGCCGCCACCTGCCTGCCCGAGGGGGCCACGGCGGACCGGGACGGGCGCACGAAGGTGCTAACGACGATCCGGGTGCGCCCGAGGACGGCGTCGCGGCCGAGCCCGCCGACCGCGCGCACCTCCACGGCGACGGCGGCCGTCTCGGAGCGCAGGAACTCGGCGTCGACGCGGAAGAGGAACCGGTCGTTCCACGTCGGGTCGGCGCCGCCGGCGAGGTCCACGTCCGTGCGCAGCTTGCGCGCCGCGCCGTCGGTCCACGCCACGGCGTACGCGCGCACGCGGCGGCCGAGCTTCTTGCGGTGCAGGTCCTGCGCGGAGATGACGGTGACCTCCAGCAGGTGGAGCGGGGCCGGCGGCGGAGGCGCCGGCCAGTCGTCGTCATCATCTTCGTGCGCGACGATCGCCGACATCTCGGGCCGGCAAGGAAAGATCAAGACGCCGAAGGCGAGTCGGTGAGACAGATTAAGGAGGAAGCAACGGCAATCTAGCTGGGTCGAGTTGAGCGAGGTCGGTCGGAGTCGATCGGAGAGGAGGCTAAATTTAAGGGAGAGGTGGAGAAGACGCGTCCAAGTTTAGGATGCCTCGCAGGCTACAGCGCTGCCGCGTTTTAATTTCGCGCGTTTTCCGGTACGATTCAATTTGGAAGGTGTGCTGGAAGAACGACGGCGATAATATTTTCCAATCCTTTTGGTGTATCTTCCTATTGGGTAATTTCTATTTTTGATCTTCCGGCTTAGATCTGGCTTAACTACGTTAAGGGGAGCATGGTAAGACTCGTCAAACTCTTTCACCCCGTGCCAAGAGATTAGAGATTAGAGTTACACAGCCGCCAAAGAATAGAGAAACCTCACCACCGGAAGAGATCTGGAGTGAAAACTCGCAAAGGGAATCATCATCATCATCATCACTCGCTTTCATCTCATTGTAATCGCAAACCTTAGTGTGACTTTACACATGTACTTGTTTGATCCCTTGTACTATATTCATATAATCATGATGATGATGTTTGACTCCATGTGTGAGTAGTTCTATTTGTTATTGGGGAGATGGAGGAACCCTACCTATATATCATGAACTGGAATATAGATTGTGATTTATTCATTTGTAACATGTATGTAGTTGTTTTCTTCAACGATATTGTGTGCACTCAACCACACAATAGTTTACCCCTTGCAGACGTTGGATGAAATCATCAGTGTAGTTAGTTGGTGGTTTGGGGTGAAAGTGAGAGAAATCCATCATGTCCCATTGATCAACTACTGTCAATGAAGGAATAACAGAGATCCTAGAGCTAAACCGTAACCATTTTCCTCAAAAAAATAAAACTGTAACCATGGGGTGACCTACAATCACTGGTGAACTCCGCACGATATGATAATATAGGAGGACCAGTGGTATTTATGCGGGGTGCATAGCACAGTGCGCATGTGGTGCACCATTATTTGACTCCGTCCATGCATACATACTACAAGAACATTATAAATCCAAATCATGTTTTACACAATTATGCTAGTGGTGAATCCGCAACTCACTGAGAACTCTTTACCCTTATTGTAGTTTCAAATACTTAATCATAACTCGCTCTGCTAGCTTTCGCTTTCCTTTGATTATTATTACTTTGTTGACACATGCATCCAATCACTCTACGCACTCTTGCTTTGGACCAAAGATAACTTGCGGGCACAAAACAAGAAATGTAGCAAAATACATTAAAACCATACCAATTCAGCTATTCGTGGATTCGATACTCTTCTATTCAAAAGTAGCTACTCCCACATATACACATGCATACATCAGTAACTTTGTGGCCACTAGGGATACACATACGACAGTACGATGCAAGACCCAACACTCCTGACTATCGATCGTAAAAGGGCGATGCAGGGATTAGAAGATAGATGACCACCGCTGGCCACCAAGAAGGTAGGGCAGTGCCGATGACGTCCTAAACACCTTCATATGCATGGGCTACACCATGCTTGCCTCGAGTAGGAACGGGAATCCTCCAAGTACCTAATCCCAATATTAGGTGCCCTAATGATGCAACTCGTCCTAACAACCTCAAGTCAATGGCAACCACTCACGGAGTAGAACGAGTGGGAGCACGTGCATGTAGGCGTCTTTGTTCGTCCAACGGAGTCACCGATGTCGATGTCGGTTCCTACCCCTGTCGTAGTCGTGGATGGGGCAAAGGCTCCTAAGAAGAGGCGCCATTGGCTTGAGGCGGATGCTTCGCCGACGTGTTGCCTGCCAACCAAAGGATGAACTCCAAAAGAAGCGTGGAGCAAAACCGCCAGCAGCGAGGAGAAGTGTTGACATTTTCCAAGACTTCTGCTCCGTCCATTTTCCAAAACTTATGCGGAGTATATATAGGCTTCTTTAATTTCAATGTGGCCAAATAATTTTTCCATTTCAAAGGGCTTCACATAAGGTGACTAGCCAATCAACAATGCATCCGTTTAACGCCATTTCTAACATGTCAAATAATAAGAACAATATTTCATCTCATTTTTAACTATCTTATATTTCAAGAGCTCTCATAAAAATAACTTCATTGAATTGAATAGCTTCTCCTTGAAATATTCTAGAGTGAAATGCATACTCGGTCCCTAAACTCGTTGGCCATGTCCAGAACAGTCCCTAAACTCACAGAACACACCAGCATAGTCCCCGTTTTCGTTCGACCTGCCCGCCTACAGTCTAAAGTACGTATGTCACCCGTATACGCTGACGTGGCAATTGTTTGGCCACTAGCACACGTATGTGCCATGTCAGTTATTGATTCTCACCGCCGCAAATTGCAGTCGTACTCCCACCTCCCATGTTTCCGCTGATCACACGGAGACACGCACGAACGGCGACGGTGGCATGGGAAGAAACCGACCAGTGCATAGCCGGCGGAAGCGGTAGAGCAGATACGGTATCTCCAGAGGCAGGTGACCACGTTTTTTTTCAAAATGGGTGTATCCCCGGCCTCTGCATCGGTTGAAGCACGCAGCCTTTTATTAAAAAAGTGAACATTCAAGAGTTATAATTCATGGATCAACGAGGATCGATAAAAAAATCAACCATCTAAAAATAAGAAGCATGCTAAGAAGTCTAAGCATCTTCTAATCTCTTAATAGGCCGCCAAGTGGCCTGGTAGAAAATATCCTGGGCAACCATTTAAAGACGGTTGCATCCAGAAACCATGCACTCCCGCTGGTCCTCCGGGAGTAAGAAACGCGAAAGCTGGATCCAGTGGACCATAGTGTGAATAACCTGCAAAAAATTAGTAGAATCCCTTTTGTTAAAAACAATATCATTCATGCAATTCCATATCGACCAACATAAAGCCGAAACACCGATGTGAATCCTAGCTTTATCTGTTTTATCCGCTCCATTGAGCCAATTCCCAAACATATTTGTGATATTGGATGGAGGTGGAATATTGTATGCAGGAAACACTGCTCGTCACATAAGTCTAGCAAAAGGACATGAAATAAACAAATGTTCAACTGATTCATCGGTGTCACAGAAGCAACATTTTATTTTACCATTCCAATTCCGTTTTGCAAGGTTATTGCGAGCCAAAGGTACTTTTTTGCTAATGAACCACATGAAGATTTTAATTTTTGGTGGGATTTTAAGTTTCCACAAATACTTACGTAGTTATCTAGTATGACCTCTAACATATCAATATACATAGACTTGACAGTGAAGTTCCCTGATGATGTAAGACCCCAAACGAACTTGTCATGTTCCTCATTAAGATTTATTTCCATTAGCCTTTGACGTAAATGTATCCATTGATCCCATTTGTTACCCGTAAGCTGCCTCCGAGAACCAATATTTATGGGAGTCAAACTCATAACACTTGTCACAGTATCATGCTTACGATGGACTATGTTATATAACTGTGGGTATTGAGATGCAAGTGTTTGCTCACCTAGCCATATATCTTCCCAAAAACGAACTCCTTCTCCCGAGACAATTTTAAAACCTCCCTACTAAAAAGTTCTCCATTAAATTTCATTAATCCTTTCCAGAAAGGTGAATCAGTTGGCTTAGTTTCGACTTCAGCCGAAGTTTTTGCGATAGATATTTCTTTTTTAATAGTTGCTGCCATAAACCTTCTTAGGAAAGAAGCTTA
This sequence comes from Lolium perenne, assembly GCF_019359855.2. Lineage (NCBI taxonomy): Eukaryota > Viridiplantae > Streptophyta > Magnoliopsida > Poales > Poaceae > Lolium > Lolium perenne. The sequence goes on from NC_067249.2 coordinate 261,173,397, forward strand.
TATAACCATTTGCTAAGAAGACAAGATTTTTTTTATCTCCAGCACTTCCAAGACCACCTTGGTCTTTGGGTATGCAAATCATGTTCCACCTAGTTAGCCGATATTTCTTTTTATTTTCCTCACATTGCCAGAAGAAGCGTGATCAGAAAAAAACCTAATCTCTTCCTTACCCCTTTAGGTATGTCAAAAAAAAAACATAAGTAAACTGGTGAGAACATAATTAATCAATACAAGGCGATCCCCCATACGGTAACATCTTCCCAGCCTAACATCCAAGTTTTCCATCAAAACGACTTTCAACAGGATTCCATTCAGAGTTTTAAGCTTTCTCTAATGAATTGGTATACCCAAATACCTAAATGGCAAAGAGCCGGATTCACAACCAAACAATTGTTTATGTTGCTCTTCTTCCTCGTTAGCCCTACCAAAATAGAAAATCTCGCTCTTATGAAAATTTATTTTCAATCCTGAACAATTCTTCAAAGAAACTTAATATTAGTTTCATATTAACAATTTTTTCAATATCATGTTCCAAGAAAAGTATGGTTTCATCGGCATATTGCAGTATAGAAATCCCTCCCTCAACAAGATGAGGTATTAGACTTCCAATCTGTCCATCCTCCTTTGCCCTTGCAATTAAGATGGCCAACATATCTGAAACAATGTTAAATAACATGAGTGACAGTGGATCACAGTGTCGAAGACCTTTCATGGTTTGAAAATAATGACCAATGTCATCATTGACCTTGATCCTCACACTTCCTCCTCTAACGAATTGATCTATGAGTTTACACCATTTAGGGTCAAAACCTTTAATGCACATGGCTTGTTGAAGAAAAGGTCATTTTACCTTGTCATAAGCTTTCTCAAAATCAATTTTAAAATCACTCCATCCATTTTTTCGATGAAGGTCATTGATAGTTTCATGTAAGACTACTACTCCTTCAAGTATATGTCGTTTGACATAAATGCCGACTGCGTAGGGCTGATCACTGTTTCGGCAACAGTGTTAACTCTACTTGTAGTGACCTTCGTGAATATTTTAAAACTAACGTTGAGAAGATAGATTGGTCTATATTGTTGAATCTGAAAATCATTCTCCTTCTTGGGTAGTAGGGTAATAACACCAAAATTCAATTTGAACAATTGTAATTCTCCTGAATGCAGTTGATGGAACATTGGCATTAAATCACCCTTAATAACATCCCAAAAGGTTTGATAGAATTCTGTAGGAAAACCGTCACGTCCCGGAGCCTTATTTAACTCCATTTGAAAAATAGCATCCTTGACCTCCTTCT